>NC_133648.1:175317623-175944432 GCF_009905375.1 Apium graveolens | reverse complement strand
ATGCTTATGTTATCTTTCTCATGTCATCTTCTTACACCTGTCTTCTTCTTGTTGGTGTGATGACATCATCATCCACTAACCTCTTTGATTAACTCCTAATTACTTGGCTAATGATCGCTTATCTGTTATACGGTTCGCTTAACTTTCGTTCTCGTTTATCGTTTGAGGGATCATACCCGGGATCTTATTACTTGGGTTTCCCTAAACCTTTCTCAATATTTTATATTCCTTTTATGATCCTCTCTTATAATCCTTGAATTTAAATCCTTTTCATCATGTTCCCTTATACTCAATTCTTTCTGTATCTCGTGGGTTTTCGGGAAAAATCGAAGTGTTCGAATTTGGATTCTGACGATCTTTACATACACTTATAAACCATATAGAGTACTAATAAGATCTCAAAATATCAATAAAAGAACCCCTACATAGTGTGGCATGAAAAGTTTTCTTATTCAGCATAATCAGCAAAATCACTATTCATAAGGGTTACAAAAAGTCCAAAATTTTTGGGATTATTACAGTCTCCTCTCCTTAAAAGGATTACGTCCCGGAATCAGATAAAAATGAATAGGGATACTTTCTTAGCATTGCACTTTCTAACTCTCAAGTCAATTTTCCCACATTGTGGTTCTACCATCAAACTCTGACTAGTTTGATAACCCTTCTCCTAAGCACTTGTTCCTTTTCAATCTATAACCTTTCCCGGTTGCTCCATATAGGTTACGTCTGGTTGCATGTCTATGCGCTTATATGCCCCTATTTGTCTGGCATCCGAATTACACTTCCTTAACATTGATACGTGGGACACGTTATGAACTTGCTACAGGTTCGGGGGTAGGGCTAGCTCATATGCTAACTTCCCAATACGTCTTAATATCTCCAAGGGTCCAACAATTTGTGGGCTTAGCTTTCCTTTTTTTCCGAACCTCATCCATCCTTTCCAAGGGAATACCTATAACAGCACTAGGTCCCCTACTTGCTATTCTTTGTCCTTTCGTGTCAAATCAACATACCTCTTATGTCCATCTTGGGCTACTACCAGCCGTCCTCTGATTAGATCTATTATATCCTTGGTCCTTTGGACCACTGCTGGTCCGAGCATCTTGCGCTCTGCAACATCATCCTAACATAAGGGAGATCGACATTGCGTTCCCTCTAGGATCTCATAAGGCGATATCTCGATACTGACATATGATCTATTATCGTAAGAAAATCAATCCGCGTTAAGTGATTATTCCAAATTCTTTCAAGTCTATTGCACAGACTCTCATCATAGCTTCTAACATTATAGATTTTGCTTCTCAATGCCCACTCTTTTCCAATTCGAAATCGCTACTATCTTCCATTCCTAATATTTATACTGGTTATACTTTTGATTGTTAGCATTCTATAACCTTTTAATAAATGTGTCAACCTTAGTATCGCGAACGCGTTAGAATCGGAATACAACCGTACTTGGTACCACTTCATCTCTAGCTACCTCCATCTTCGAAAGCTTGGTCTTTCGTATAGAGGTAAAAGAATTTATTGAGAGATCACTATGATCATGAACACTTGTTTTATTGCATAGTTAGTACAGAAGGTGGCCAGCCTTTAGTACTTGACAAACAATTAAACAACATGTGGTATCCTACTAGGCTTCTATCACACAGATAGATAGTGATTCGGCAATGCCTCCCCTTCTGGAAGGGTTGTTCTTCTCAGCTTATACAAAATGAAAAGGAGAGAAAAGAACGAATTGAAGAGAATTGTATATGAAAAAAAATACTGCCACAAATATATGGCTTGGAATCTACGTCTGAACTATAGAGGTTTGTCATAGAAGAACAAAACATATGTATCTATATCAATGTCCAGTATTATTGTATCGCATTTCACATGCTTAAATATTTTTGCTATTCCGTCCATCATTCTATGGACCCATGCTCTTCCTCGAGCTTATACACAATCACCTTTGAAACTCCCTAGACATCGAAAATCGAATTTGGGATCTAATTCTAGACATCATCGTTACTAGAATTCTATGCTTGCACCGCAACCTTCCTCGTATAGTAATACGACTCTCTATTGATAAGAAGGAATAAGTATTCAATAGGTAGATAATCTACTTAATTAGTCTATCAATGATAAGTTACAAACCACCATGACCCGATTGGTGGTACTCAATCTCGACATCCATTCCAATACAACTCTCACGGTTGTAAGTAATCGGCTCATTACTCGTAGAATCATTCCTGCATTATTATGGTCCACTGTTGACCTACTGTAGTCATTCGTTTTCCATGAAATCTTAATAGCTAACCATACGGAGTTCATACATATCGTATCGAATTCTTCTAAGGAGGTAATATGATCACCGTTCATGATTCATGAAGAACACTCCTGAACTTGACGTACATATGACATAAAGTAGATAAAATTGCAGAAGAGTTTCAATGAAAGCAATGATAGCAGGTTAATACCATTATTAACCATATGTCTTTATTAGGAGACATGAAGCTCAAAGGTTCATTTAGTCCTTTCGTAACATGGTCCTGGCTTATCTCAAGATATGACCTTATAAGATAGATAACCCGCTCACGGCGATTACATAAATTAAATCTTTACCAAAGTATTATCACGGTTGAGTATCGCACAATCATCAGAAGGAATGTCAATCTTCCACACCATAATACAACCTTCACGGCTTTAACCATTATCAATGTATTCCTCTAGCATGAGCGCCTATAATTGTCCTCTTACACTTAAAGTGTCGGCCACCTCTTTGGCCTTTCCTGATAGTAAAATTTCCTTACAATCAATGTCTTTTGAATGATCTTCAACTAAATTTTCTACCTCATTTCCAATCACTGCTTGTGTGAAAATGCTCTTCCTTACGCTTTGGTGAAAAACAATATCACCATTTTTCCATAAGTTATTGCCTCGGTCTTTTAGAGGTTAACATTGTCACGACTGACTCTCGATCATACTTAGGATGTCTCTTATCTTGGGTCCTACTTGTTTTCACCAATCTCGACCTTCATTGGGTTGATCTATACTTTCTTATGCTTCAACACGTGCCCACCTGGCATTATTATAATTATGTCATATTTCATTTATCAAAATTTCTATTCTTGAGAACTTTGAATATTACCTTTCTCCTTGTAAGACCTCTAAGGTTATCCTTGAATCGTTCCTCCTGTATTCCATAGATACAGGGCATATCAAAATACCATTTACTAATACTAGAACCATTGTCTATATACTTCTGAAAAATTTCCCCACTGATCCTTAAAGGTTGTTGTTACCTTAATCCTTTCCAATTCATACTGTCAAAACTCATACTGTCCCTATTAAGGGCGAAATGCCAACCTTTATGCATTCCCCTAGGGTTCATCTTAAATTATCGAAGTTATATCCTTTATTCCACCTTTAAAAAGGTACTTGCATCCTTCCATGGATAAATCAAGTCATATATCCTTGATAGATTATCTTATTCAATCATTCCCACCTCGATAGTCTATACCAATTTCATAATAGCATCCTTATTCAAACTGAGGTAAACCCATATGGCCTTCAAAAGATAACAACCCGCTTTTCTTTCCTAATTTGGTAATGACAACATGGATGTTCTGGAAGATATTGGTCGTGTTCAACGTGAACTTCTTCTTAATAATTCCTCATTTACTTTTGTTATTTATCTCGACAGTCATCTCAATGTTGGATATCTTTCATACCTGGCGTCTCCCTTTCTGGGTATCATGCCCCCGGTCTTACACTTCACATTCTTGAAGGTCACTTCCTTCATCCAATTTTTCCTAATTTCTTACTTTCTTGTCTCATTAGTCTATCCACGTCTCATTATTTATCCTTCAAACTATCTCAAGGTTTCCTCAAATCTTCCCAACTTACAGGGGGTAAACTATATGTATCTCTTATGCCTTCAACCATCAACTTTAACACATGGTGAATCACCCTCATCCTGACGATTACATACTTTTCTATTTCGATTGCTACGAGTCTTTAGGGTTTCCTCATACCCAACTCCCTTATCATTCCTCAAAATCTATTGTCTTTATTTTCCTTTCCACTTCAGTATCTTTTTATTTTCTTTTATATTAGAATCATTTCACGAACCCGCTAATCATTGACTTCAAATATCACGTCGTTCTGGGATTCTTGTCATCAGAACGAATCTTGACAACATTTACAACTTAGCTTCATAATTCATCATACTCGTCCGCCTTTGTTCTAGCTCTAAAGCTTTTACACTATCTCCATAACCTTGGGAATTACTTTCCCGAAAACAATTGACTGAACTTTAATCAGTTTATTCTAACCTCTGGCTCCGTGCCTTTCTTGGTCTTTCACCAGCGGGTGGCCTCTCTCTTAGGAAGGTAGGTGACAAAAATAGTCTTTTGCGCTTCGTCAATCATTTAGAATCTCAAATGATTCCTTTATTTCTTTTAACCAGGCTCTCGCCTCGACTGGGTCAGCATGTTCCTTGGAACTATGAGAGCTTAGTGACTAAAAGGCCCTGAAAGAATTTCACACCACATTATTTCTTCAAGGTGGTGGTTGGGGTAAACATATAAGTTTTGTTTAGGCAGGTCCATGAATTTCCCCATAGGAGTACCGTCCTGGTTCTCCCTATCTTGCTCGACTTCTATTTTCTCAGTATGAAATGTTTCCTCCTCCCCATAATCAGGGTTATCTTATACGTTAAAATCCTTGTTTTCTATTTCATTATGTTATGGGTTCTTTCTTTCTTGATGGCTACCTCCCTGACTATCACATTCAGGGTTTGCCCTAAATCTTATTCCTCGAACTATGGCTTTCACCTAATATCTCGTCCTTAAGCTCTTGAACGTTTGGAACCCAAATTCTGTAGGAATACCTTATTATTCCCTTATCATCTTTCTCGGTATTAATCTCTTCTCTATTTATTGGCTCTCTGCCTTCATTCATCACTTTTTCTTGGCACAATATGATCTTTCCAATAATTCGGGCTGTATTGCAATCTCAAACAGCTTTTCGGTACCGGCTCCGGTTACCTTCACTTCTATTTCCATTTTCTCAAAATCTCTTATCAACTATTTCCATTAGCCACCATTTTGGTTTTCCCTGGATGATAAAGAATCTCATAATCGTAATCCTTGATTAGTTCTAACCACCTCCTCTGGCGCATGTTGAGCTCTTTATGCGTGAAAATGCACTAGAGCACTTATGGCTTGTGTAAATCTCGCACTTCTCTCCATACAAGTAGTGCCTCCAATCTTTAGGGCAAAACTATTGCCACGAGCCCAAGCTCATGGGTGGGGATATCGAATTTTATATATCCTTAACTATCTTGACGCGTACGCGATTACCTTGCTGTGCTGTATAAGAAGCACCCTAATTCCTTATGCGAAGCGTCATTACACATCTAAATATCTCCTTCTCCATCCGGCAATGCCAACATAGGGGCCGTCACCAATCTTTGCTTCAGTTCTTCAAAGCTGTTCTCGCATTTCTCTGTCCATTCGAACTTCTCATTCTTATGAGTAAGCCGCGTTAAAGGGGCTACTATCTTTACAAACTTGAACGAACCTCCGGTAGTGACCGGCCAATCCTACCTCTGGTAGTCGCCCTAACCATGGTTATCAATTCCTCGGCGGTCCTTTCTTCATTCTTGTCAGGATCTCCCACGGGATCCTCTTCAGCAACAATCCCTTCTGGGATAACATCCTTAACCGCTATATCCTTAATATGAATATCATTTGGCCCCTCATTAGAAGGCTCTATCGGATACACAATCTAGTCTCCAATAAGTAATAAAACATCACCGCGCTGTTGATCCTCAACCTCAGGGTTCAGAGTCCCGCTACCATAGACAATAACGAACTACGCTTCTATCACGATATTTATAAGGGTTCCCATAAGGGTTTTAAATGTCAGTACTACGTTAGGTAGTCCGACTATGAACTTGGCAAGAGTTCTTATTATCTTAGTGAACTTATTATCTTAACGTTACATCATCTTTGAGGTTTATAATGCTTGGCTCTGATACCATTTCTGTAACACCCCCAAATCCGAGGTCGGGGATTCGGGTTGTCACGAGTTCCATTTCCCTTATCAATACTTAATCTTAACAATCAACCAACTACTGCGTACTGTGACCCACAATACACACACACACCACAAGTTATAGTCTCAGAGATGAATACCAAAAATAACACAAGTCATTTTATTCCACGATTATAAGTGATTACACCTCAAAAGGGTTTCTGAATAAATTTACATATTCTTTGCCATTAGTACAATTCTTAAATATTCATAAGTCTGGCACAACAAAAGTTGAAAGCCTAGCCTACTGGTAGTTCCTACCTCAGCTACAACGACATCAGTGCCTACAGGAAACTGCGGAACGTTTCCTAACCACTCACAAATTGGGAGCTTGGTCCTGTTCATCTTGTCTATCTGTTGTTGTGTGATGAAAGAAGAAGCAAGGGTGAGCAACAAACCCACCGAAATAATATGTATAATAATTAACAATATATGAGCATTCTCATAGTATTCATGAAAGTCTTGGTCAAGCAAAAATGAACCAAGTTTGATATCTTAATGCGACGAAGTCGTAAAATATTCAGTATATATATACATATATACTTCTCAAATCTTTGAAATCCTCTGACATGTATAATATACATAGAGTTCCAGTTTATAATTGTATAAAATATCGTTGCAAGGTGATCTCATATATCTAACCTTGTCTCAAAGTTTTTCTGAAAATCATTGTCATGCATAAGATAATCATTAACCAGATATAAGTTGAAAAGACGAAGTTACAAGATACTCCAATATACTTATATCTTTTCCGAATACTACTTGAACTACCACCGTTCAAGGTATCATCAGTTTCAAAATTTCATCACATAGATGAGACTACAAGAAAAGACTTGAATAAATTCAATCTTTGAAATATCATTATAAATAATGAAGTTACGAGATACTTCATTAAGTCCCGATATATATATATACACCTATATATATACGTTTCATACACTCCTTGAAAACCTCTGTTATGAAAATTATAAACAGAGTTGCAATATGCAATGAATCTAGAAAGGAGAAAACCTTGGCATAAACCTGATATCTTGCTGATCAGGCAAAGATACCAATAAGTAACCTTTTCTACTAGTAGATGGACGAATTCCCCACTGGTCATCACCCTGGCCGCATTAGGACCTATGCTGGACTACCACTCAGCCACTTACGCATTGATGGACTCCCACTGAGCCACTTACACTTTCATGGACGCCCACTGAGCCCATGTTGCTTATGCCGACTCAAATAGATGGACTTACTTCCCGAACGTTGGGTAAGTAATCAATTCATTTATCAAAACAACAACCTCGTTACGAATATAAAATACACCACAGAGCCGGATCCCTTAGATTTTTGAGTGAGTATTCAAGTCCTTTTCAAAAAGGAAGATCTTAAATTTGAAAACGAGTTTTGGGATCCGCTCTAACTTTTAAAAATCAGTTTGAAGACTCGAAAACATTTTTAAGAATGTTTGGAGTAATGTTGATTTAATGAAATAAATTAGTCCCGATATATTAGAAAATATCGGAATATTATTATTTAAATAATATTCCCATAAAGGATAATCTCTATAAAAATAATTGAAGTAGAAGTTTTACAACTCATACTTGAAATGAATAATAAATAACCAAAGATATACTTATACGAAAGTACGATCTTTATATGAATTATAGAAAATAAGTTTGATTATCGAAACATTATTTTTTAATAAAATAAAGAATATTATTTAATAAAATAAGCGGAGTCATAAGTCCTCGAATGAATATTCAAAATAATATTCATTAAATAAAATAAGCGGAGTCATAAGTCCTTGAATGAATATTCAAAATAATATTCATTAAATAAAATAAAGTTATCGAATAAACCTTATTCGATTAATAGTTTTGAAAACTATACCTATATATATATATAAAAATAAATAAATAAATATATATATATATATTATACTCGGGAACATCGACTCCCGATTTAGAAAAATGTTCACCTTCGGATCCCCTATACTAAGGGTATACGCAGCTACTGCTTATCTCTAACTTATGTATTATGCAGTTTATAAGCATTGAATCAACAATTAGATATCAAGGTTACGAAACAGGCATGCATATAAACCATATCAGCATGCTCCAATATATCGCAAGATTTGCTAATAACGATCATGCATCTATCACAAGATAATGCATATACATATATACATCACAACAACAGTATAACGGATAGAAAACTTGCCTGAGTGTTCCCGGATAGCCTTAAGCTTATAGTGGGTCCGATAACCTCTGAACAACAACATAAGTCGGAATTAAACCCCGGTCGCTTAAGAATCTAGACTTTAACCAATTGAACCCTAACGTTCGCTTATGGTCACTCCTACGCTTAACGAATCACATAAGTCGTTCGAGTACCCTTGGCTCCACCATTTTTAATAAATTAACCATTAAGAATTTTAAGGCGATTCTTTCACGAGTACTCTACCAACTGCCTAATCCACTTTACATAATTGTTTCATACTCCAATTAGTCATTTAAGGGCCTTAACCAAGGTTTCAAAGTAAGGTGAGGGGCAATGGTTCGTTCGCGAAACGCCGTTAAAATGGTCGTTTCTCCTAAACTGTACATCGGAATAAAGCGAACCAGATATCACAACGAAGCTCATAACATGAACTATCTAAAAATGGCAATGGTCAAAATCTAACAGTGATTTCACGGGTCCTGAAGTTAAGAACAAAAACCGTCTAAGGTAAATCGGGCATTACGACGGCTATGTTTACGCGATCACCAAATTTTAAACTACTCCAATCAATCCACAAATAAACCCACAATCATCATTACAACCAAACTCCATCCATACTTTACTACAACAGCCCCAACATCTCAAGATTTCCAATTTATACTACCCTCAAACATGAACTAAAAGCTATACTTAAGTTCATTAACCAATAATCCAAGATTTACAACTTCAAACTCATTACAAATCCAACCACACTCTAAGTATACAAGAATCATGCTTCTCATGAACCAAACATAAAAACTCTAAATATTCAAAAGTAGGGCTAGGGTATGAAATTATACCTTCCTTGGTGAATAGAAGTAACTAAGGAGCTTGAAACCACCCTTGAAAATCCTTTCCAAAGCTATATCCAAACAAAAACATAAGATCAAAATTTTTAAGATCTTGAAAACACTATTCACCCTCTTCTTCCATGAATTATTGGAAGAGATTGTGAAGGAAATGGAAGCTTAGATTCATAGGATAGCTATATCTATGTATAATGAACCTTGGATAATTACCTCACAATTTAACAATACTTGGATCTTGGATTTTGATTTTCTTCTCCTTGAAGAAATGAAGAAGCCGAGAGCTTCTTTCTTCAAAATGAAAGTCAACTTGTGTTTTTGTGTTATGATTTGTTTTGGCTTAGTTGATATCCTTTTGTTTTTAATTAGCTTTTTACCATGGTAAGAAATGAATGGCTCACAATCAACCAACCAATCGCTTCATTTGTCATGCTTAAGTCACCATGCTTATGTCATCTTTCTCATGTCATCTTCTTACACTTGTATTCTTCTTGTTGGTGTGATGACATCATCATCCACTAACCTCTTTGATTAACTCCTAATTACTTGGCTAATGATCGCTTATCTGTTATACGGTTCGCTTAACTTTCGTTCTCGTATATCATTTGAGGGATCATACCCGGGATCTTATTACTTGGGTTCCCCTAAACCTTTCTCAATATTTTATATTCCTTTTATGATCCTCTCTTATAATCCTTGAATTTAAATCCTTTTAATCATGTTACCTTATACTCAATTCTTTCTGTATTTGGTGGGTTTTCGGGAAAAATCGAAGTGTTCGAATTTGGATTCTGACGATCTTTACATACATTTATATACCATATAGAGTACTAATAAGATCTCAGAATATCAATAAAAGAACCCCTATATAGTGTAGCATGAAAAGTTTTCTTATTCAGCATAATCAGCAAAATCACTATTCATAAGAGTTACAAAAAGTCCAAAATTTTTGGGGTTATTACAGTCTCCCCTCCTTAAAAGGATTCCGTCCCGGAATGAGATAAAAATGAATAGGGATACTTTCTTAGCATTGCACTTTCTAACTCTCAAGTCAATTTTCTCACATTGTGGTTCTACCATCAAACTCTGACTAGTTTGATAACCCTTCTCCTAAGCACTTGTTCCTTTTCAATCTATAACATTTCCCGGTTGCTCCATATAGGTTACGTCTGGTTGCATGTCTATGCGCTTATATGCCCCTATTTATCTGGAATCTGGATTACACTTCCTTAACATTGATACGTGGAACACGTTATGAACTTGCTACAGGTTCGGGGGTAGGGCTAGCTCATATGCTAACTTCCCAATACATCTTAATATCTCCAAGGGTCCAACAATTTGTGGGCTTAGCTTTCCTTTCTTTCCGAACCTCGTCCATCCTTTCCAATGGAAAACCTATAACAGCATTAGGTCCCCTGCTTCCTATTCTTTGTCCTTTCGTGTCAAATCAACATACCTCTTATGTCCATCTTGGGCTACTACCAGCCGTCCTCTGATTAGATCTATTATATCCTTGGTCCTTTTGACCAATGCTGGTCCGAGCATCTTGCGCTCTGCAACATCATCCTAACATAAGGGAGATCGACATTGCGTTCCTTCAAGGATCTCATAAGGCGATATCTCGATACTGACATACGATCTATTATCGTAAGAAAACTCAATCCGCGTTAAGTGGTCATTCCAAATTCTTTCAAGTCTATTGCACAGACTCTCATCATAGCTTCTAGCATTATAGCTTTTGCTTCTCAATACCCACTCTTTTCCAGTTTGAAATCGCTACTATCTTCCGTTCCTAATGTTTATACTGGTTATACTTTTGCTCGTTAGCATTCTATAACATTTTAATAAACGTGTCAACCTTAGTATCACGAACGCATTAGAATCGGAATACCACCGTACTTGGTACCACTTCATCTCTAGCTGCCTCCATCTTCGAAATCTTGGTCCTTCGTATAGAAGTAAAATAATTTATTGAGAGATCACTATGATCATGAACACTTGTTTTATTGCATAGTTAGTACAGATTGTGGCCAGCCTTTAGTACTTGACAAGCAATTAAACAACATGTGGTATCCTACCAGGCTTCTATCACACAGATAAAAAGTCATTCGGCAATACCTCCCCTTCTGGAAGGGTTGTTCTTCTCAGCTTATACAAAATGAAAAGGAGAGAAAAGAACGAATTGAAGAGAATTGTATATGAAAACAAATACTGCCACAAATATCTGGCTTGGAATCTACCTCTGAACTATAGAGGTTTATCATAGGAGAACAAAACATATGTATCTATATCAATATCCAGTATTATCGTATCGTATTCCACATGCTTAAATATTTTTTCTATTCCATCCATCATTCTATGGACCCATGCTCTTCCTCGAGCTTATACACAATCACCTTTGAAACTCCCTCGACATCGAAAATCGAATCTGGGATCTCATTCTAGACATCATCGTTACTAGAATTCTATGCTTGCACCGCAACCTTCCTTGTATAGTAATATGACTCTCTATTGATAAGAAGGAATAAGTATTCAATAGGTAGATAATCTACTTATTTGTCTATCAATGATAACTTATACACCACCACGACCCGATTAGTGGTACTCAATCTCAACAGCCATTCCAATACAACTCTCACGGTTGTAAGTAATCGGCTCATTACTCGTAGAATCATTCCTGCATTACTATGGTCCACCGTTGACCTACTGTAGTCATTCATTTTCCATGAAGTCTTAATAGCTAACCGTACGGAGTCCATACATATCGTATCGAATTCTTCTAAGGAGGTAACATGATCACCGTTCATGATTCATGAAGAACACTCCTGAACTTGACGTACATATGACATGAAGCAGATAAAATTGCAGAAGAGTTTCAATGAAAGCAACGATAGCAGGTTAATACCATTATTAACCATATGTCTTTATTAGGAGACATGAAGCTCAAAGGTTCATTTAGTCCTTTCGTAATATGGTCCTGGCTTATCTCAAGATATGACCTTATAAGATAGATAGCCCGCTCACGGCGATTACATAAATTAAATCTTTACCAAACTACTATCACGGTTGAGTATCGCACAATCATCAGAAGGAATGCCAATCTTCCACACCATAATACAACCTTCACGGCTTTAACCATTATCACTGTATTCCCCTGGCATGAGCGCCTATAATTGTCCTCTTACACTTAAAGTGTCGGCCACCTCTTTGGCCTTTCCTGATAGTAAAATTTCCTTACAATCAATGTCTTTTAAATGATCTTCAACTAAATTTTCTACCTCATTTCCAATCACTGCTTGTGTGAAAATGCTCTTCCTTACGGTTTGGTAAAAAAAAAATATCACCATTTTTCCATAAGTTATTGCCTCGGTCTTTTAGAGGTTAATATTGTCACGACTGACTCTCGATCATACTTAGGATGTCTCTTATCTTGGGTCCTACTTGTTTTCACCAATCTCGACCTTCATTGGGTCGATCTATACTTTCTTATGGTTCAACACGTGCCCACCTGGCATTATTATAATTATGTCATATTTCCTTTATCAAAATTTCTATTCTTGAGAACTTTGAATATTACCTTTCTCCTTGTAAGACCTCTAAGGTTATCCTTGAATCGTTCCTCCTGTATTCCATAGATACAGGGCATATCAAAATACCATTTACTAATACTAGAACCATTGTCTATATACTTCTGAAAAATTTTCCCACTTATCCTTAAAGGTTGTTGTTATCTTAATCCTTTCCAATTCCTACTGTCAAAACTCATATTGTCCCTGAAGGAATTTACGGATGAGCGGAAGCGTGAAATAACATTTATTCCGTAAAAACCATATACCGCACATATAGAAAAACGTATAAAAGGGAAAAACTGAGGAATCGAAATCATACCTCGTGAATCGAAGCTTTATAAAATTGGAGTGCTAGCAGTTGCTCGTCAGTGTGTGAAGCACTCTACCGGTATCCACCAAGCACGATCCTCTTCGATGAACCTTTTTATAAGACTAAGCTTTTATAAAAATGGAGTTTTTGGGAGAGAGAGAGAGAGGAAGAAGATGGAGGCTAGGGTTTTCCAAAACCAAAATTGTATGTCCAATCAAATGAGCCATCCATCTCATTCTATTTGTAGGGCTCTCCTAGGGTTTTATATATTGGGAACCACGGACTTAGGGTGTTACTACGTTTTACGATAAAGATTACGAAAAGAGGATTACCTTGTTAATGGTTGATTCCATGCTCTTCTATTGTATTCCCAAATTCCCTTGAGCGAAGTGTGGCCTCCGTTTTCTCAAGTTATCCTCTCTTCTTGCTCCTTGGTGGCTACAATATATTTTCACACAATTCCAAGCAAGAAGAGAATAAGAATATATATAGGCTACAATAGGGACCATGGATAATTAGGTTGGGCCTTCTAATTACATCTTGAGCCTAGCCCAATGTAATTAAATATTAATTCAATCCACTAAAGAATTAATATTTGCACTACCTTTCCTAATACCGTAATTTAATTAATTCGGTTACAATATTATTTGCTTATTAAATTCCCCATGTTTAAAATATCATATGTCCATTAATTAAATAAATTACTGATAATTTATTTAATTAATATCTTTTATCCTTGATCATCCACTCAACCTTTATTTAATTATGCCAGAATAAATTCCACCTGCAGGGTTTCACATAATTAAATCTTTTTGAGCTTTCAAGGGGACATCATTAACCCGAATATTATCAGGACATGGATTCCTTCAATAAATAATATCCACCATGTATATAATTCCATCACCCAAAATATAATGATATAATTCAAAAGAATTATTTCATATATAAATCAAAGCATGTAAATAATATACACGTGCAATTACTATTTCCGGATTAAGAGCCTAAGCATTAATAATAACATAGAATCTTAGTTCTCCTTCTTAATCAATATTAAGGGAACAATTCTAAATTT
Organism: Apium graveolens; assembly: GCF_009905375.1. Lineage (NCBI taxonomy): Eukaryota > Viridiplantae > Streptophyta > Magnoliopsida > Apiales > Apiaceae > Apium > Apium graveolens. The sequence goes on along the minus strand of NC_133648.1, from coordinate 175,930,344 downwards.
GATCCTGTTCAGTATACACAAAGTATACTAGTATTATTTATTAGTCAATATAAACTAATCTAAATAATACTACAGCCATACCAGTGGATTGTCCAACACCACCTGTGCTGTGAACCTTATTATATTATATAACCGTATATAACAATCTAATATTCTGTATCCCATTTGATACTAGATTGTTCACAATATATAATATTAGACAATATGTAAACATTCAAATGATTCTCAAATAAACTGGCCAGAAATAAATGTACATAATTCAAATAAATATTTTCAGTATACACTAACATTATAATATATCTTTATATATATTAACCCCCACATTTTATCTTCATAAAATGCTTTAATAATAATTAAAACTATTTTAATCATTATTTCTTTTCTTAATTATTTAGAAAATAATTCTCTCTCTCATTATTTCATCAAAGAAAATATTCTTTTATGGTGTGACCCTGTATGTTCAATATTATGCCGGTAGTAGAAATAAATAATAATAAACTTTTATTAATTATTTACATGAATACTAAAATTCACTAAATATAATTAACTGATTAATTATATTTATTCTACATCGTGAGTGATGCTTCTCAACATATCGCGACTATCCGGATAATATGAATTCACTGCTTAGAATACCAAGAACCTATTCAGTGAATAGTTACCGTACAATTAACTCCTTCTACCCTCCAATGTCCTGATTAAATACAAGGCATAGATCTTATGTCAAGCCTATCTAATTTAATCATTTGCTTTCCCATTCACTATGCTCAGTTCTATGTAAATTAGAAACTCCTTTCTAATTTCATTCACTCTAGCCAGAGATTCCTGAACTAGCATAAGTGGATCAGCTTTGAACATTCTCTTCCTTCACTGGAAGGGGTAGATCCTTTATTGATCATACACTATCTTCGTGTACAAATTCCTATACCCAGTAGAGCCCTAATAATTGTCCATGGAGACTAAGAACTAAACCAAAGCATAGTTCAGTGTACACAAGATGACTATGATGACCTCAATTCTAAGGATACTTGTACAACTATTACTATGTGAACAACTGCTGACACGTGAGTGAACTCCATCAGTTGTTCAGCTGTGCGAGTCATGTTCAGTGAACTTATTCTATAATAAGCACCTACATACTAGCTATAGTGTCACCACACAAATATCTATTAGAACAGACATCCTTCATAATGAAGCAAGCATAGTATGTACCGATCTTTGTGGATTATTAATTACCAGTTAGTAATCCTATGACCAGGAACTATTTAAGTTTAGAGTTATCATCTTTTAGGTCTCACTATTATGATCTCATCATAATCCATAAAAAGCTTTACTCTTAACTATGGTATATCTTATTTAAACACTTAAATAGATAGAGCCCGTAATAAAAACAAAACAAGTCTTTTATTAATATCAATGAAATCAAAATAGATTACATAAAAGTTATTCCTAAATCCTTATACGAGATTGGACTTAGGACATATCTCTTTCAATCTCCCACTTGTACTAAAGCCAATCACTCTGGTATCTAATACCCATCTTGTCTTTATGACGATCAAAGTGACTTTCAGAAAGTGGCTTTGTGAGTGGGTCTGCTATGTTGTTATGTGTGTCAACTCTCTTTTAATACAATACAAGAAATGTTATCGCGCTCCCACTAACCCTTTTTGTAGACACATGGTTCATCTACGTTTTTGATAAAACCAAACTCTTTGATTATCTCATCAAAATGGATGTTCCATCTATGAGAAGCTTGCTTTAAACCATATATGGTTCGCAGCAGCTTACACACTAGGTTTTCATTTCCCTTGGAAAGAAAACCATCTAGCCATTTGCCAGATCTCATAGTTGTAGTAAGCAGCAATCGCAAGCAAAATCCGAACTGATTTTAACAGGGCTACAGGTAAAAATTTCATCAAAGTCAATCCATTGCCTTTGTTTGAATCCTTTTGCCACAAGCCTGGCTTTAAAGGTCTCCACCTGGCCATCTGCTCTAATCTTTCTTTTATATACCGTATACATAGATTCCATTTCGGATTTCATGGCACTTTGCCATTTCTCTGAGTCAACACTACTCATAGCCTCATTATAGGTCATAGGGTCGTCATCATCAATGATTGACAACTCATTATCATTTTCAATGACAAGGCCATAATACCTCTCAGGTTGGCGAGACACTCTCCCTGACCTACGAATGGGCTGTTCCACAGAAGGTTGTTCAGTCTGAACAGGTGTTTCCATTTGAACCGTAGTAGTTTGTGCTTCTTGAACTTCATCAAGTTCAATTTTGCTCCCACTGTTTCCTTCAAGGATAAACTGCTTTTCAAAGAAAGTAGCATGTCTGGAGACAAACACCCTATGATCGGTGTAAAAGTAATACCCTAAAGTCTCTTTAGGATATCCCACAAAACTACATTTTACGGATCGAGATTCCAGCTTATTTGGGTCAACTTTCTTAACATAAGCTGGACATCCCCAAATCTTAACGTGTTTAAGACTCGGTTTCCTCTCTTTACATATCTCATATGGAGTTTTATGGACAGATTTGGAAGGCACCTTATTCAGTAAATATGCTGAGGTTTCCAATGCATAACCCCGTTAGAATACTGGAAGATTCGCATAGCTCATCATGGACCGAACCATGTCTAACAAAGTTCGATTTCTCCTTTCAGATACCAATCTGGAGGAGTCCACTGGGAGACCATACCCTTTTCTTTGAGATAATCCAGAAACTCTCCATTCAAGTATTCACCACCTCGATCTGATCGAAGAGTTATAATACCATTTTTGGTTTGTTTCTCCACTTCATACTTATAGTCTTTGAACTTTTCAAAGGCATCAGACTTGTGTTTCATCAAACACATATCCGAATCTAGATCTATCATCTATTAAAGTAATGAAGTATGAAAATCCACCCATGGCTTGCGTAGACATTGGTCCACATACATCTGTGTGTACCAATCCTAGCAAATCTGCAGCCCTCTCTCCATGTCCACTAAATGGAGATTTGGTCATTTTACCCAATAGACAAGACTCGCATGTAGGATATAATTCAAAATCAAAAGGGGTCAAGTAACCCTTCCTTATGAAATGTCCGCAGTCTATTTTCACTAATATGACCAAGTCTGCAGTGCCAAAAGAAAGTGAGATTTTCATCATCCCTTTTCTTTTATTAGTTTGTTCAATCTGAAGTAAATTATGTCACATACATACAGACCATTATTTAAAATACCACGTCAATAAAGAATATTATCTCTAAGGATAGAACATTCATTATTCTTAATAATAAAATGAAAAACCATCCAAATCCAACATAGGAATGGAAACAATATTCCTTACAATCGAGGAAACAAAATAACAATTATTTCAAACAATAGTCTTGCCCGTAGGCATATGTAAATGAAATGATCCTACATCTTCAGCAACAACTCTTGCTCCATTTCCCATAAGTAGAATCACCTCCTCTTCCTCAAGAGTCCTACTTTTCCTTAGTCCCTGCAACGAATAACAGATGTAAGAACCACAGGCGGTATCTAATACCCAAGTAGAAATTTGACTTAATGACATATTCATTTCTATCATGAACATACCTGAATCAGAAGCGGTAGTCTCACTCCCCTTCTTCTTCTTCAACTCTGCAAGGTAAACCTTGCAGTTCCTCTTCCAGTGCCCCACCTTGTTACAGTGAAAGCAAACAACTTTGCTCTTGGGGTCTTCAGCTTTTGGTGGAACCGGCTTTTCTTCACCTACTTTCTTCTTCTTGGAAGGGTTCCTCTTCCTTATCTTAGGAGTGGATCCTTCACCAATTAGAAAAACAGAACTCTTCTTAGGGGGAAAATTCGATTCCGCAGTCTTTAACATGTTGTGGAGTTCAGCCAGGCTGACATCCGGCTTATTCATGTGAAAGTTCACAACAAACTGCGAAAACGAACCCGGAAGTGATTGCAAGACCAAGTCTTGGCTCAGCTCCCCATCCATGGCAAAACCAAGTTGTCCAAGACGTTCAATTAAAATGATCATCTTAAGTACATGGTCATTCACGGATGATCCCTCAGACATCCTACAACCGAACAGCTCCTTCGATATCTCATATCAAGCTGTCCTCCCTGCCACATCATACAACTCTTGTAGATGCATAAGGATAGTGTGAGCATCCATATGCTCATGCTGTTTCTGTAGCTCAATGTTTATGGAAGCTAGCATGATGCATTGAGCAACATTTGCATCATCTATCCACTTACGATACATAACATGTTCATCATTATGTGCATCGTTAGCAGGTTCAGTAGGCTTAGGTGAGTCAAGCACATATTACAGCTTCTCCACCCTGAGAACAATTCTCAAGTTTCGAAGCTAGTCAGCAAAATTAAGACCAGTCAACTTGTGAGCATCTAGTATACCCCGGAGTGATAGTGCAGAAGACATAACGAATATAGTAAATCTGTAAATGATGAACACATAACAACACTTAGTAAATATTCAATTTCATTTCAAGACACTATATGAATCGGGTCTTTATTCATAAGTGGCTCCCACTAGTTTATCTAATTTATACAACCCCTAAGTGAAAATTAAGCATTCATAATGCTAGTGGGAATAGGGATCCTACATTCCATCACACAACCTCGGCTGTAGCACGAAACGTCATGTGATGTTCAATAGGCAGACAACTCTTATCAATTACATCTTATGTTATTCCCTAATATAATTTTAGCCTCTTGAATAATTGAGTCACGGCTGTAGCACGACAAACTCAATATTTTAAGTCAAGTCTAACCCAACATTTCGTACAATTGAATCAGTCTCCAACGGCCCACGGCTGTAGCACATAACGACCTTTAGATTCTAATTCAATGTACACATCTCTATGTAATAGACAAGTATTTCTTATTTCGAAATCAAAGCCCTCGGCTGTAGCACGAAATGACAATGATTTAAAAATAAGAACCACTTTCTATCATGTTGGAAGGCTATGACCGACACAAGCCCGTTGTGTCATTGGCCAATTACTACTTGATATTATTTAATTTTAGAGGGATTATATTACGTTACAATCATAATCATATTATAAAGAGATTCTTCCTTTTAAATTAAATATTTCAAATCAATAATCGATAATCAGTTGATTCCCAGATCGGGTGGAGCATTGTCAGGAGGCGTCACTTAATAACCCTTTCTTACAGATAGAAATCTGTTGTTGACAGAATCATCCTTTCTCTCTAAATTGAAAATTCATATTTAATTACGTGTTTCATAAACACAAGAATCTCATGATTGTATTCATAATATTATTGTCAAGGCAAGAAACGATTCCTATTCTAGATTTTCTAGAGCACGCTTTATATTGATTTAAGTTCACCTAAATCTATCATCGCATGGTAAACACAGGCATATATCTCATATATAAAAATAAATAAACAAGTAAGCATGCAAGTAATATCATGTCACATATTGATATAATGATGTATGGATTTATTATAGCATTTAAAAGCAATTAAAACAATTAAATCATGCTTTAAAACACTTTCGGGAATATAAACAGTTCAAAACTTTTATATAAAAAATATTTGACCACTCCATTAGATCCGTCTCGGAAAAACGAATCCAACGATATATTGCACGCCCAAAACAGAGTTACGAAACTCCCAAAAATCAAATTTTAAAAAGATAGATAGGCTGTAACGCATTACAGGAACGCGTTACAAGGGCTGTAACGCATTCCGGTAATGCGTTACAACACTTTTGAGCCTTTAAGTGTGTAACGCATCCCGTAAATGCGTGACCCCCTTTTCCCCGCGCGTGCGCTCCACGCGCCTGGCACAACCGACTCTGCAGAATTTTATTTTCTTGCTGTCAGCTTCTGCCGTTTCCTTTTCTGCTGTTACAATTACCCTTTCCCTTTACTCCCTCATTAATAACTCTTTATTAATTTATTATTTTAATTTTATTATTAATAAATTAATTAACATTTAATTAATAAATTAATAAAAATCAAAATAATATGATTTCTCAAATCAGGGAGTAGCAGAAAAATACCAGATCAGCCATGGGTCCTTGTGCAAATTTTAATCATAATTATTCACATGCATAATTATTTCATGAATTTTAATTAAAACAATTTTTAAAAATTCATAACAAATAATCTACACATCACAAAATTATGAAAAAAATACCTAGATGATCTACAACACTTGTAGAACCCAGATCAGTAGTCAAAATCTCATGCAAAAATTATTTCGAATTAATTCATAATTAAATCCAAATAAACTTGCAAAAATCATAATAAATCCATACATGCATTAAAAAATCTGAAATTTTTTTATATGAATCTCTATATGCAGAACCTAGCTCTGATGCCAATGAAGGAATTTACGGATGAGCGGAAGCGTAAAATAATATTTATTCCGTAAAAACCATATACCGCACATATAGAAAAACGTATAAAAGGGAAAAACTGAGGAATCAAAATCATACCTCGTGAATCAAACCTTTATAAAATTGGAGTGCTAGCAGTTGCTCCTCAGTGTGTGAAGCACTCTACCGGTATCCACCAAGAACGATCCTCTTCGATGAACCTTTTTATAAAACTAAGCTTTTATAAAAATGGAGTTTTTGGGAGAGAGAGAGAGGAAGAAGATGGAGGCTAGGGTTTTCCAAAACCAAAATTGTGTGTCCAATCATATGAGCCATCCATCTCATTCTATTTATAGGGCTCTCCTACTATTTATAGGGCTCTCCTAGGGTTTTATAATATATCTTTATATATATTAACCCCCACATTTTATCTTCATAAAATACTTTAATAATAATTAAAACTATTTTAATCATTATTTCTTTTCTTAACTATTTAGAAAATAATTCTCTCTCTCATTATTTCATCAAAGAAAATATTCTTTTATGGTGTGACCCTGTAGGTTCAATATTATGCCGGTAGTAGAAATAAATAATAATAAACTTTTATTAATTATTTACATGAATACTAAAGTTCACTAAATATAATTAACTAATTAATTATATTCATTCTACATCGTGACTGATGCTTCTCAACATATCGCGACTATCCGGATAATATGAATTCACTGCTTAGAATACCAAGAACCTATTCAGTGAATAGTTACCGTACAATTAACTCCTTCTACCATCCAATGTCCTGATTAAATACAAGGCATGGATCTTGTGTCAAGCCTATCTAATTTAATCATTTGCTTTCCCATTCACTATGCTCAGTTCTATGTAAATTAGAAACTCCTTTCTAATTTCATTCACTCTGGCCAGAGATTCCTGAACTAGCATAAATGGATCAGCTTTGAACATTCTCTTCCTTCACTGGAAGGGGTAGATCCTTTATTGATCATACACTATCTTCGTGTACAAATTCCTATACCCAGTAGAGCCCTTATAATTGTCCCTTGAGACTAAGAACTAAACCAAAGCATAGTTCAGTGTACACAAGATGACTATGATGACCTCAAGTCTAAGGATACTTGTACAACTATCACTATGTGAACAACTGCTGACACGTGAGTGAACTCCATCAGTTGTTCAGCTGTGCGAGTCATGTTCAATGAACTTATTCTATAATAAGCACATACATACTAGCTATAGTGTCACCACACAAAAAACTACCGGAATTGATTTCCGATCGCACATAACTATTACAAAATACCCGGAACAATTACAAAAAAAAATAGATCTAATACAAAACTAATTTTGTAAAATCTATTCTAACACGATCAACCCTCGTGTAAATTACAACCACGATTAAACCACGTGTAAACCAAAACAAAAATTAACCACGATTAAACCACGTGGGATCCAAACACATAATTAAAATATACATGACCATAATAGTGGATTAACAACCTGCATCAAAACCAATACAAGGAAAACACTATATACACGCATATATAATTATGACATGGACATTATATCATAAAACGTAGAACCCATTACCAGGCTCTTGATACCAATTGTTGGGAACCACGGACTTAGGGTGTTACTACGTTTTACGATAAAGATTATGAAAAGAGGATTACCTTGTTAATGGTTGATTCCACGCTCTTCTATTGTATTCCCAAATTCCCTTGAGCGAAGTGTGGCCTCCGTCTTCTCAAGTTATCCTCTCTTCTTGCTCCTTGGTGGCTACAATATGTTTTCACACAATTCCAAGCAAGAAGAGAATAAGAATATATATAGGCTACAATAGGGACCATGGATAATTAGGTTGGGCCTTCTAATTACATCTTGAGCCTAGCCCAATGTAATTAAATATTAATTCAATCCACTAAAGAATTAATATTTGCACTACCTTTCCTAATACCGTAATTTAATTAATTCGGTTCTAATATTATTTGCTTATTAAATTCCCCATGTTTAAAATATCATATGTCCATTAATTAAATAAATTACTGATAATTTATTTAATTAATATCTTTTATCCTTGATCATCCACTAAACCTTTATTTAATTATGCCAGAATAAATTCCACCTGCAGGGTTTCACATAATTAAATCTTTTTGAGCTTTCAAGGGGACATCATTAACCCGAATATTATCAGGACATGGATTCCTTCAATAAATAATATCCACCATGTATATAATTCCATCACGCAAAATATAATGATATAATTCAAAAGAATTATTTCATATATAAATCAAAGCATGTAAATAATATACACGTGTCAATTACTATTTCCGGATTAAGAGCCTAAGCATTAATAATAACATAGAATCTCAGTTCTCCTTCTTAATCAGTATTAAGGGAAGAATTCTAAATTTGATCATGTTCAATATACACAAAGTATACTAGTATTATTTATTAGTCAATATAAACTAATCTAAATAATACTACAGCCATACCAGTGGATTGTCCAACACCACCTGTGCTGTGAACCTTATTATATTATATAACCGTATTTAACAATCTAATATTCTGTATCCCATTCGATACTAGATTGTTCATAATATATAATATTAGACAACATGTAAACGTTCAAATGATTATCAAATAAACTGGCCAGAAATAAATGTACATACTTCAAATAAATATTTTCAGTATACACTAACATTATAATATATCTTTATATATATTAACCCCCACATTTTATCTTCATAAAATGCTTTAATAATAATTAAAACTATTTTAATCATTATTTCTTTTCTTAACTATTTAGAAAATAATTATCTCTCTCATTATTTCATCAAAGAAAATATTCTTTTATGGTGTGACCTTGTTGGTTCAATATTATGGCGGTAGTAGAAATAAATAATAATAAACTTTTATTAATTATTTACATGAATACTAAAATTCACTAAATATAATTAACTGATTAATTATATTTATTCTACATCGTGAGTGATGCTTCTCAACATATCGCGACTATCCGGATAATATGAATTCACTGCTTAGAATACCAATAACCTATTCAGTGAATAGTTACCGTACAATTAACTCCTTCTACCCTCTAATGTCCTGATTAAATACAAGGCATGGATCTTCTGTCAAGCCTATCTAATTTAATCATTTGCTTTCCCATTCACTATGCTCAGTTCTATGTAAATTAGAAACTCCTTTCTAATTTCATTCACTCTGGCCAGAGATTCCTGAACTAGCATAAGTGGATCAGCTTTGAACATTCTCTTCCTTCACTGGAAGGGGTAGATCCTTTATTGATCATACACTATCTTCGTGTACAAATTCCTATACCCAGTAGAGCCCTTATAATTGTCCCTTGAGACTAAGAACTAAACCAAAGCATAGTTCAGTGTACACAAGATGACTATGATGACCTCAAGTCTAACGATACTTGTACAACTATCACTATGTGAACAACTGCTGACACGTGAGTGAACTCCATCAGTTGTTCAGCTGTGCGAGTCATGTTCAGTGAACTTATTCTATAATAAGCACCTACATACTAGCTATAGTGTCACCACACAAATATCTATGAGAACAGACATCCTTCATAATAAAGCAAGCATAGTATGTACCGATCTTTGCGGATTATTAATTACCAATTAGTAATCCTATGACCAGGAACTATTTAAGTTTAGAGTTATCATCTTTTAGGTCTCACTATTATGATCTCATCATAATCCATAAAAAGCTTTACTCTAAACTATGGTATGTCTTATTTAAACACTTAAATAGATAGAGCCCGTAATAAAAAAAAACAAGTCTTTTATTAATATCAATGAAATCAAAACAGATTACATAAAAGTTATTCCTAAATCCTCATACGAGATTGGACTTAGGACATATCTCTTTCAGTCCCTATTAAGGGTGAAATTCCAACCTTTATGCATTCCCCTAGGGTTCATCTTAAGTTATCGAAGTTATATCCTTAATTCCACCTTTAAAAAGGTACTTGCATCCTTCCATGGATAAATCAAGTCATATTTCCTTGATAGATTATCTTATTCAATCATTCCCACCTCGATAGTCTATACCAATTTCACAATAGCATCCTTATTCAAACTGAGGTCAACCCATATGGCCTTCAAAAGATAACAATGGTTACCCGTTTTTCTTTCCTAATTTGGTAATGACAACATGAATGTTCTGGAAGATATTGGTCATGTTCAACGTGAACTTCTTCTTAATAATTCCTCATTTACTTTTGTTGTTTATCTCAACAGTCATCTCAATGTTGGGATATCTTTCATACCTGGCGTCTCCCTTTCTGGGTATCATGCCCCCGGTCTTACACTTCACATTCTTGAAGGTCACTTCCTTCATCCAATTTTTCCTAATTTCTTACTTTCTTGTCTCCTCAGTCTATCCGCGTCTCATTATTTATCCTTCAAACTATCTCAAGGTTTCCTCAAATCCTCCCAACTTACAGGGGTAAACTATATATATCTCTTATGCCTTCAACCATCAACTTTAACTCATGGTGAATCACCCTCATCCTGACGATTACATACTTTTCTATTTCTATTGCTACTAGTCTTTAGGGTTTCTTCATACCCAACTCCCTTATCATTCCTCAAACTCTATTGTCTTTATTATCCTTTCCACTTCAGTTTCTTTTTATTTTCTTTTATATTACAATCATTTCACGAACCCGCTAATCATTGACTTCAAATATCACGTCGTTCTGGGATTCTTGTCATCAGAACGAATCTTGACAACTTTTACAACCTAGCTTCATAATTCATCATACTCGTCAGCCTTTGTTCTGGCTCTAAAGCTTTTACACTATCTCCATAACCTTGGGAATTACTTTCCCGAAAACAATTGACTGAACTTTAATCAGTTTATTCTAACCTCTGGCTCCGTGCCTTTCTTGGTCTTTCACCAGCGGGTGGCCTCTCTCTTAGGAAGGTAGGTGACAAAAATAGTCTTTTGCCCTTCGTCAATCGTTTAGAATCTCAAATGATTCCTCTATTACTTTTAACCGGGCTCTCGCTTCGACTGGGTCAGCATGTTCCTTGGAACTATGAGAGCTTAGCGACTTAAAGGCCCTGAAAGAATTTCACACCACATTATTTCCTCAGGGTGGTGGTTGGGGTAAAAATATAAGTTTTGTTTAGGCATGTCCATGAATTGCCCCATAGGAGTACCGTCCTGGTTCTCCCTATCTTGCTCGACTTCTGTTTTCTCAGTATGAAATGTTTCCTCCTCCCCATAATCAGGGTTATCTTATACGTTAAAATCCTTGTTTTCCATTTCATTATGTTATAGGTTCTTTCTTTCTTGCTGGCTACCTCCCTGACTATCACATTCAGGGTTTGCACTAAATCTTAGTCCTCGAACTATGGCTTTCACCTAATATCTCGTCCTTAAGCTCTTGAACGTTTGGAACCTAAATTCTGTAGGAATGCCTTATTATTCCCTTATCATCTTTCTCGGTATTAATCTCTTCTCTATTTATTTGGCTCTTTGCCTTCATTAATCACTTTTTCTTGGCATAATATGATCTTTCCAATAATCCGGGCTGTATTGCAATCTCAAACAGCTTTTCGGTACCGGCTCCGGTTACCTTCACTTCTATTTCCATTTTCTCAAAATCTCATATCAACTCTCCTAAAGACATTTTCATCTTGAGTCTCTCTTGTATACTAAGGGCATTAGCCACCATTTTGGTTTTCCCTGGATGATAAAGAATCTCATAATCGTAATCCTTGATTAGCTTTAACCACCTCCTCTGGCGCATGTTGAGCTCTTTCTGCGTGAAAATGCACTAGAGCACTTATGTCTTGTGTAAATCTCGCACTTCTCTCCATACAAGTAGTGCCTCCAATCTTTAGGGCAAAACTATTGCCATGAGCCCAAGCTCATGGGTGGCGATATCGAATTTTATATTCCCTTAATTATCTTGATGCGTAAGCGATTACCTTGCTGTGCTGTATAAGAAGCACCCTAATTCCTTATGCGAAGCGTCACTACACATTACAACATCTCCTTTTCCATCCAGCAACGCCAACATAGGGGCCGTCACCAATCTTTGCTTTAGTTCTTCAAAGCTGTTCTCGCATTTCTCTGTCCATTCGAACTTCTCAGTCTTACGAGTAAGCCGCGTTAAAGGGGCTACTATCTTTACAAACTTGAACGAACCTCCGGTAGTGACCGGCCAATCGTACCTCTGGTAGTCGCCCTAACCATGGTTATTAATTCCTCAGCGGTCCTTTCTTCATTCTTGTCAGGATCTCCCAAGGGATCCTCTTCAGCAACAATCCATTCTGGGATAACATCCTTAACCGCTATATCCTTAATATGAATATCATCTAGTCCCTCATTAGAATGCTCTATCGGATACACAATCTGGTCTCCAATAAGTAATAAAACATCACCGCGCTGTTGATCCTCAACCTCAGGGTTCGGAGTCCCGCTACCATATACGATAACGAACTACGCTTCTATCAAGATATTTATAAGGGTTCCCATAAGGGTTTTAACTGTCAGTACTACGTTAGGTAGTCCGACTATGAACTTGGCAAGAGTTCTTATTATCTTAGTGAAATTATCTTAACGTCACATCATCTCTGAGGTTTATAACGCTTGGCTCTGATACCATTTCTGTAACATCCCCAAATCCGGGGTCGGGGATTCGGGTTGTCACGAGTTCCATTTCCCTTATCAATACTTAATCTTAACAGTCAACCAACTACTGCGTACTGTGACCCACAATATACACACACACCACAAGTTATAGTCTCAGAGATGAATATCAAAAATAACACAAGTCATTTTATTCCACAATTATAAGTCATTACACCTCAAAAGGGTTTCTGAATAAATTTACATATTTTTTGCCATTAGTACAATTCTTAAATATATATAATTCTGGCACAACAAAAGTTGAAAGCCTAGCCTACTGGTAGTTCCTACCTCAGCTACAACGGCATCAGCGCTTACAGGAAACCGCAGAACGTTTCCTAACCACTCACGAATTGGGAGCTTGGTCCTGTTCATCTTGTCTATCTGTTGTTGTGTGATGAAAGAAGAAGCAAGGGTGAGCAACAAGCCCACCGAAATAATATGTATAATAATTAACAATATATGAGCATTCTCATAGTATTCATGAAAGTCTTGGTCAAGCAAAAAAGAACCAAGTTTGATATCTTAATGCGACGAAGTCACAAAATATTCAGTATATATATACATATATACTTCTCAAATCTTTGAAATCCTCTGACATGTATAATATACATAGAGTTCCAGTTTATAATTGTATAAAATATCATTGCAAGGTGATCTCATATATCTAACCTTGTCTCAACGTTTTTCTGAAAATCTTTGTCATGCATAAGATAATCATTAATCAGATATAAGTTGAAAAGATGAAGTTACAAGATACTCCAATATACATATATCTTTTCCGAATACTACTTGAACTACCACCGTTCAAGGTATCATTAGTTTAAAAAGTTCATCACATAGATGAGACTACAAGAAAAGACTTGAATAGATTCTATCTTTGAAATATCATTATAAATAATGAAGTTACGAGATACTTCATTAAGTCCCGATATACATATACACCTATATATATACATTTCATACACTCCTTGAAAACCTCTGTTATGAAAATTATAAACAGAGTTGCAATATCCAATGAATCTGGAAAGGAGAAAACCTTGGCATAAACCTGATATCTTGCTGATCAGGAAAAGATACCAATAAGTAACCTTTTCTACTAGTAGATGGATGAATTCTCCACTGGTCATCACCCTGGCCGCATTAGGACCTATGTTGGACTGCCACTCAGCCACTTATGCATTGATGGACTCCCACTGAGCCAATTACACTTTCATGGACGCCCACTGAGCCCATGTTTCTTATGCCGACTCAAATAGATGGACTTACTTCCCGAATGTTGGGTAAGTAATCAATTCATTTATCAAAATAGCAACCTCGTTGCGAATATAAAATACACCACAGAGCTGGATCCCTTAGATTTTTGAGCGAGTATTCAAGTCCCCTTCAAAAAGGAAGATCTTAAATTTGAAAACGAGTTTTGGGATCCGCTCTAACTTTTAAAAATCAGTTTGAAGACTCGAAAATATTTGTAAGAATGTTTGGAGTAATGCTGATTTAATGAAATAAATCAGTCCCGATATATTAGAAAATATCTGAATATTATTATTTAAATAATATTCCCATAAAGGATAATCTCTATAAAAATAATTGAAGTAGAAGTGTTACAACTCATACTTGAAATGAATAATAAATAACCAAAAATATACTTATACGAAAGTACGATCTTTATTTGAATAATCGAAAATAAGTTTGATTATCGAAACATTATTCTTTAATAAATTAAAGAATATTATTTAATAAAATAAGCGGAGTCATAAATCCTCGAATGAATATTCAAAATAATATTCATTAAATAAAATAAGCGGAGTCATAAGTCCTTGAATGAATATTCAAAATAATATTCATTAAATAAAATAAAGTTATCGAATAAACCTTATTCGATTAATAATTTTGAAAACTATATCTATATCTATATATAAATATAAATATATATATATATTATACTCGGGAACATCAACTCCCGGTTTAGAAAAATGTTCACCTTCGGGTCCCATATACTAAGGATATACGCAGCTATTGCTTATCTCTAGCATAGGTATTATGCAGTTTATAAGCATTGAATCAACAATTAGATATCAAGGTTACGAAACAGGCATTCATATAAACCATATCAGCATGCTCCAATATATCACAAAATTTGCTAATAACAATCATGCATCTATCACAAGATAATGCATATACATATATACATCACAACAACAGTATAACGGGTAGAACACTTGCCTGAGTCTTCCCGGATAGACTTAAGCTTAGAGTGGGTTCGATAACCTATGAACAACAACATAAGTCGGAATTAAACCCCGGTCGCTTAAGAAACTAGACTTTAACCAATTGAACCCTAACGTTCGCTTATGGTCACTTCTACGCTTAACGAATCACATAAGTCGTTCGAGTACCCTCGGCTCCACCCTTTTTAATAAATTAACCATTAAGAATTTTAAGGCGATTCTTTCGCGAGTACTCTATCAACTGCCTAATCCACTTTACATAATTGTTTCATACTCCAATTAGTCATTTAAGGGCCTTAACCAAGGTTTCAAAGTAAGGTGAGGGGTAATGGTTCATTCGCGAAACGCCGTTACTTAAAACGGTCGTTTCTCCTAAACCGTACATCGGAATCAAGCGAACCACATATCACAACGAAGCTCATAACATGAACTATATAAACATGGCAATGGTCAAAATCTAACAGTGAGTTCACGGGTCCTAAAGTTAAGAACAAAAACAGTCTAAGGTAAATCGGGCATTACGACGGCTATGTTTACGCGATTACCAAATTTTAAACTACTCCAATAAATCCACAAATCAACCCACAATCATCATTACAACAAAACTCCATCCATACTTTACTACAACAGCCCCAACATCTCAATATTTCCAATTTATACTACCCTCAAACATGAACTAAAAGCTATACTTAAGTTCATTAACCAAAAATCCAAGATTTACAACTTCAAACTCATTACAAATCCAACCACACTCTAAGTATACAAGAATCATGCTTCTCATGAACCGTACCAAACATAAAAACTCTAAATATTCAAAAGTAAGGCTAGGGTATGAGATTATACCTTCCTTGGTGAATAGAAGTAACTAAGGAGCTTGAAACCACCCTTGAAAATCCTTACCAAAGCTATATCTAAACAAAAACATAAGATCAAAATTTTCAAGATCTTGAAAACACTATTCACCCTATTCTTCCATGAATTATTGGAAGATATTGTGAAGGAAATGGAAGCTTAGATTCATAGGATAGCTATATCTATGTATAATGAACCTTCGATAATTACCTCACAATTTAACAATACTTGGATCTTGGATTTTGATTTTCTTCTCCTTGAAGAAATGAAGAAGCCGAGAGCTTCTTTCTTCAAAATGAAAGTCAACTTGTGTTTTTGTGTTATGATTTGTTTTGGCTTGGTTGATATCCTTTTGTTGTTAATTAATTTTTACCATGGTAAGAAATGAATGGCTCACAATCAACCAACCAATCCCTCAATTTGTCATGCTAAGTCACCATGCTTATGTCATCTTTCTCATGTCATCTTCTTACACTTGTCTTCTTCTTGTTGGTGTGATGACATCATCATCCACTAACCTCTTTGATTAACTCCTAATTACTTGGCTAATGATGGCTTATCTATTATACGGTTCGCTTAACTTTCGTTCTCGTTTATCGTTTGAGGGATCATACCCGGGATCTTATTACTTGGGTTCCCCTAAACCTTTCTCAATATTTTATATTCCTATTATGATCCTCTCTTATAATCCTTGAATTTAAATCATTTTCATCATGTTACCTTATACTCCATTCTTTCTGTATCTGGTGGGTTTTCGGGAAAAATCGAAGTGTTCGAATTTGGATTCTGACGATCTTTACATACACTTATATACCATATAGAGTACTAATAATATCTCAAAATATCAATAAAAGAACCCCTACATAGTGTGGCATCAAAAGTTTTCTTATTCAGCATAATCAGCAAAATCACTATTCATAAGGGTTACAAAAAGTCCAAATTTTTTGGGGTTATTACACTGATGCTCCTACTTTCCTCAGGCCCCATGTTCAAGTAGTGGAGCTGGGAGATGATGTGGATCCTCCACTCAAGGCGCACTCCTTTAGGCCCAACTGGGGTTTTAGGAGAAGTGACACGGTGGTTGGTTCCACCAAGCATGCTAAGGATTGGTCATACCATTCCATAACTCCCCAAGAATTCACTGATATTGTCATGGGGAGTGACATTTAGTCGATTGAGCTCCTAGGTTCTCAGGCCCAAGCTACGGTAACATTTCTATCTTACCTTTTAATTTTAACTTCTCTCTTTGTTTATAATTTGTGTTAAATCATACTTCTTTGTGCAGAGCAACACCTACTTCCAAGCGGCCCTTCATCAAGCTAGGTCCTGGAAGGGGAACTCAGATGAGTTTGAGAGGGATATGAAGAAGTGGAAGGAGAAGGCTGAGGTCTTGGAGAAGAAGCTAAAGACCAAGGGGGATGAGTTGTCCAAGGCCCATGTTGAGTTGGTTAAGCTCCGGAGTGACAAAGAAGCCATCATTGATGACTACATGGATTCTGAGAAGTTTAAGAATCTCATGAATATTCATGATGAGGGTCTTTATCCTCTTCAGTTTACCCAAAAGTGGGATGTGGTGGTGAAGGCAGTTTATGAGAAGCATCCTGGCTTAATAGATCCCATGGACTTTATAAGTCCTGAACAATTAGAGACAGAGGATAGCCTGGACGCTCTCTTCAACTCTCCCATTGATGATCGTATCCTCGATCCCAGCACTACCTCTCCTCCAGCTTCTCCTGCAAAGGATGTCGAGCCTTCTGCTAATGCTGAGAAGGGAGATACTGAGAAGGAGCAGGGAAAAGATGGCTCCAACATGGACAAGTAGTATTTTTTAGACTTTATGCTTGTTGTTTTTATTTTAACTTATTGTAATCTGAACTAATTTCCCTTGGGGTATTATTTATGTTATCTTAAGTTGTTCGTTTACTATTTTTATAAGTAATCGTACTATTTTATGGGAGATGGATAGTTTACTAGCCTTTCCATAGCTTTCCCTTACATTTCTCCTGTAACGCCCCAAAATCCGGGGTCAGAAATCTGGGACGTCACGCAATCCTTAAATTATGTGTAACCTGCATTAACTCAATAATCCAATAATTCCATATCACAGACCCCCAATCTCACACACTCACAAGTTATAGCCTTAGAAACGACGTACAACAAGTATCATCTGTTATTAAAACTCAAATGTACTTTATAGGATCTCAAACAATTATCCATAACCTCTACATGAAGTTACAATAATTACGACTGATATCTATACCTATCTGATACTATGGCCCACCTGAGACAAAGCTGCCAGGGATTCTCCCGATGAATGCAAGCGACTAAGTCCCACACCAGCATACTGGTGATCTATTATGTTGTGACATTTAAAAGAAAGTAAGAGTGAGCAATAATGCTCAGCCATAATAATTTATAGTATAAAAAAACTGTATGAGAAATTTAAGTATAATTCCATATACGATAAATATGTTTATTCAAAAATAGTTTTCCTCGGTGATACACACCTTCTTTCGAAAACAATTCTTTTGTGGACTTATTATCGTGTGAATACCTTAATGGTAAACCCATCACCTAGGCTTGGGTTACGGTATTGCATCACAATTCCAATTGGAAGAATACGACATTCACTGGAGCCCCCGAGATACGATGATCAGTCGTATAACAGTATCAGTAACCTTTTTTACATGTAGAGGGACGACTTCCTAACATCCTGGTTGTCACCCAAGCCGCATTCGGGCTTTATATGCTTCCCCATTCCACCTGGGTATATTTTGCTTACTTCGTATGTCCCTTAGTACACATGGTACCTTCTCATACATAAAATAAATATGGCAGTCTCCCAAGTCCATGAAGTACTGAATCTCTACCCCTCCTTGTCCTTTTAAGAATCCTATCATATACTTGGAATCATCGAACTATATCGAAGTTTCCCAAGCGTTTTTCTTGTTGATAGGAAACAACTTTGCCTTATATATATGTACTTCCTAAATTTTTCGGAGGAAGTACTAAAGATGTGAGTTGACCGTTGTCAACAAATAAGTAAATAAGGGGAAGTTTCTTTTGAAACTATATTCAAAATATTTAAAATAAGTCGAGATAATATTCTCCGACGATCTGAAATTATTGGAATGATTTTCCGAAAATCAGAAAGTATTTTAAATCAGGTTTTATGATCTTTAAATCATAATAAATCATTTAATAAATAATAATAATTAAATATTAATCGTTAAATAATTAAACCTCGAATAATTATACTTTAAAAGAATATTTGAAATAATATTCCTCAAGTAATTTATGTTTAAGTAATTTAAAGTAATCTTTAATAATAAATCGGGTTTGGAATAAATAATCGTTGGAGAATACTTCTCCTATAATATGTGAATAGTTAAATAATATTCATTATTCAAACAATAAAATATAGTTGAGGGAATACGATCTTTGGAAATAGTTTTAATAAAAGTTCGAGGTATTCAATGTTTCGTAAGTGGACGTCGAGTCTCTTGGAATAAAATAAATACGGACTTTTGATCATCCAAAACATCTCCAAGATGATTCCCGGGTTTATTCTTTATAAAAACTGACCGACTCTCGGTCTTACAACTTATACACTATAGTGTTATTATTTTAAATAAAACCCATCCAGAATACTTCCGAATTTTCATCAAATTATACTGACCGATCCTCGGTCTAAAATATACACCTCTTATATACAACGCTACTCTCTAGCGTTATCGATTGAAATCCGATAATATTATTATACTCAAATCATTAACATATCGTATGATATCATATATCAAGGTCCATAAGACATCGTAAATATAGCATCATGTATATATCGACATTATTTGAAAACAAACACAACACAACAGTTTCAAAAATGTATGGTTTGAAAACTTGCCTGGAGTTCAAGATACGTTTCCCGACTTCCTCTCGTTCCGGGTTTTCTAATCAACAGACATCATAATCTTAATCAGTATTCCTACTCTCATCACTAACTTATATTTCTAATAAGTTCAATACTTCATAATATTCATTATTCGACCTACTCGAAATAAGTATCACTCCTTGGTCGAAACGGACGGTCAAAGTGGTCTTCTAGATTTGACTTTACCGAATATTACTATTACGCGACTCGTACTCTATCATTTTTAATAAATTGTAAAATTAACATTTTAATACGAAACCACCACGAGGAGCTTCTTATGGAGTTCTTGTAATATTTATCCTAAAATTTTCATTTTGATAAAAGAAATATAATTAGGTGAAAAGCATTTCAAAAGTTCGGTCAACTACGGAGTTTTACTATTCAAACCGTTTTTACTAAAATGTTGATATCTCTTAAACCGTTAACTCAATTGATGCACCATTTTCGCGTGCGCGATCTAGACAAAATTTAGAACACATCATTTAAAAATGGTTTTCTGGTAACAGGGGTGAAAATCCCGAAGTGGCAGTTTCTTAACAAGGGGGTTGTTTTTGACGTTCGTACTCCGCACGACCTCGACTCCGATATTTTTATAAAATTGAAAAATCAACATTTTTACTTTAAATTTTTATGGTAGTTAATAAACTCTATTTATTAATCTCTGTAAAAATTCATTATTTTTAAATATTTTTAGGTCGATCATTTATATTTACAAAGTTCGTAATTTATAGCAGTTTTGTCGCGTAAATCCCTTTTACTAAAACGGTCATAACTTTTGATCCGTAAATTGAAATCAAGCGATTCAAGCGCCTAAATGATCCTAATAACATTGTATATATTAATTAGGTCTCACTTTTCAAGAAACTATAGTGTATACATTCGGGAACTTCTGCAGAAACTTAAGTTGAGTTTTGTTCTTTTTAACAAGGTTACGATTACGATTCGAGTTTCGTTTACGTCTTAAATCATTATACCACCATCAACAATCATTAAATCATCATCTCAACACTGACTCCTCTCAAGAAAATCATGTTCTTCACCCAAAAATCATCAACCTTAAAACTAGTTAACTAGATATCAAGATAATATCAAATTAATCATCAAAACCATACTTATATGCAAGATCCTTACATTTCTTGAAACTTAAAACTTAAAAAAATTTGGATGAATGTTTATACCTTACTTGAAGCTTGTTAATACTTATTAAAGTCCTAAGATCCTTGATGAAACCTTGATCTAGCTTTAGGAGCCTTAAACTTCGATGAAAAATCTAGAAAATAAGTTAGTGATTTTTGGAGTTACTATTCACCACCAATTTTGAGCATGGATTTGACTATGCTATAATATTTTAATGGCAATGAAATTTTGAAAGTACCTTGTACATGCTATGAGGAAGCTTTGGTTATAATTTGGTGATTTTTGAATAAATATGTCATGAGATATGAATTTTGCTTCCCATGGTGTTCTTGGAAATCAACATTGGGTTTTTGGAGAGAGAGAGAGAGAGAATTTACTTGCTTAATTCTTGGAAATGTGGTGGAAATAGTCTTCTTGTGAATATAGAAAGTGTGTAGGACAAGATGCATCCTATTTTCAAAGGCTAGGCTTAACTAGGTGTCTCATTTGTCAAAGCTTGCATGATAAGCTCCTTGAATTTTATGTTTATTGAAATTTGTTATTTATCTATTTTTGTAACTAGGTTCCTAATTTATTACTTGTTGGATAAATTTATAAATACTTAATTTTCCTAGGTTATCACTTGATCACATGCCATCCTACATTATCTCGCATTCGTTCACGTACGTTTAAATCAATTCCCGTAAATGCTACGTCGAATAATTCCGCTTATCGTAAATCATTACCATTTCCAGTGCTTGTACATGGTTATGAGTTATGAAATTATATTTATCAAGATTTTCTTGGTCGCAGTATAATTCTTTTATTCCTCGATGGCTCGTAAAATTTGAGCTATTGGTTTTCTTCTAAAACTCACGACTTTTGCATACACTCATTTAGTACGTATAACCAAAATATGAACTCAGAAACTTAAATTAAAAACTCGCATATGGTATGGTCACAAAAGTTTTTATTAAACCATGAGGTTACGATTCATAAAGGTCTTTTACCGATGTCAAAAATTTGGGTTTTTACAGTATTCCCCCCTTAAAAGGATTCCTTCCCGGAATCAGTTTAGAAATAGATGGGGATACGCTTCTTGCATGACCACTTCGAGTTCTCATGTTGACTTCGCAATATTGGATCTCTTCATAAAATTTCCACTCATCCATCCAATATATTTTCGGGTACTCGTCCTTGTAGACCTATGATCTCTACACGTTACTCCACAAACGCTAAGTTTGGCTGCAAGTTTATTAGCTCATTTTCAATCATATGTTTGGCATTGACGGTTAAATTTCCTAACCTCGATTCGTGATACTCGTTGTAAGCTTGGCGATCGTTCGACGATGGTGCTAATTTATAAGTCAACTTTGTTTGTCCTTTAATTCTTCAACCGGTCCAATAAATCTTGGTTTCAACATTTCTTTCCCTTTCGAATCTCATCACTCCCTCCCCGGGAGGTACTTTCAATAATATTTGGTCTGTTACTTCGTACTTTTCTTCTTTATAGATCTAGTCTGCATATCTCTATTGTTTATCCTAGGCTGCCACTAGCCGGGTTCTGATAAGTTCTAGGAATTTCTTTGCTCTACTGACTCAACTATGGTGTAGTATCCTCCGCTTACCAATTTCTTCCCAACCTGAGGGACAACAATTCTTTCTTCCGTACAATGCTTTGTAGACTTTACAATGCCCGTATGATAACTCGTTATTGTCGGTAATTCGATTAACGTCAACTGGTCACTTCATTTCCCTTAAAAATCTATAATATGGACGATTAGCGCATATTCTAGTGTTTAGAATCATCCTTCAACTTATTCGTTTCCCCCTCCATCGATCCTACTAGTGCTAGAGTTTCGTTCCTTAATGTTTTCCCATTTTGGCGCATAATCTCTGTCGATTATTTTATGTAAGAAGTTCTCATCGCATTTCTACACGCTTGTCTCCTGTTACACGCTTAACGTCAGATTTAAAATTTCTTCCTGTATTAATGTAAGGCACATCATCGTCCTGTTGCCATCTTGAAGGAAGCACCATTTCATACGCATTTGATTGACATATTTTAGGATCGTGGAACATTTAGCTTCCGTCATCGGTCGGACTTCTTTAATCATTCCCCGTATAATATCTATAGTACTACGATACCTTCAGGGTCGTACTTGTTATTCTAAGTGGTTTTGAAGCAAGAGTTATTAGAGGAAAGGAAGCTAGAGGCAAATCAGGATTGGGTAGTTATAAAGAAAAGAGGGTAAATAATACTACCTCTGATCCAACTTCTTTGAGTGAACCAGGAATAGGAATAACTCCTGAAAGATTCAATCAACTGGAGTCTATACAAATGGTTTACCAATTTGTATTGAAAGAAGATATCATGTTATATTTCATGACAGATGGGAGGGTATTCCAGATTAGAAAGAATGTTATTCGTTTGAAGTATTTTGAAGAATTGCAACATGTGCTATTTCTACTTCAAGTGAAAAATAGGTCAACAGATGGTGCTGCTAGTTACTTAAAATCTGAGATTCAAAGGCAGAAGAAACTTTACTATGTAAAGTCTGACAGGCCATACTATCCTAAGTACAGAGCTCATAATGGTGATATAGTTGAGATGAAGCCTAATTTTGCCAAAATCATCACTACATTTCTTGGTATTAAAGGTCTTGAATTCAATCTAGAGTCTGATAAAGCCTATTTCATCATACTGGATCAGGATATAAGGAAAGCAAAAATAAATGATCTCAGGGATGCTATCTTCCAAACAGGTGAAGATACAGTTGAACTTAAAGATGCAAAAAGGAGGATGAAGAATAAACTTGAATATGCTGAGAGAAGTCTGTTAAGGAATTATCTCAGAACAACTCCTGACATTAGAGAGACCACACACTGAAGCCAAGTCAAGAAACGCAAATGTTAAATTCTGAAGGTTATACAGGTTAAAGCTGATATCAGACTTTAAGGATGGTAAAAGCTATAAAGACTGTGAGTTGTAGTTACTTAGTCAAATTCTCATATGCATTTGTACTTAATGTTTGTGACATCATCAAATATCTATTGAACTTATATATTATGCTAATTTACAAGTTGGGGGAGATTGTTAGATATATTTGTGATGTCATGTCTAATAATGATTTGTGTTTAGTTTTCAGATCTTAACTAACAGGACAAATCAGGACTTAACTGGAAATCAGTACTTATACTGAAGTCAGAACTTAAGTTATCAGAAGATATTTATCAGGAGATAATATCAGGACTTAAGAAGACATTCAGATGAGGAAGACGACTGATTGAAGGAAAGAAGATTAAGGAAAACACAATAAGAGATATGCATGGAGAAGAATTCTATGAAGAATAGAATACTTGGAAGAAAAGATAACTAGTTGATATATTTTAGAATGCAGACTTATGTTCGATATCAATTAGAAGTTTATCTTGTAATTGTGTGTCTATATAAACACAACATAGGGTTTACACTATAAGTGTTATCTTATCGAGGATATTATTCATTGTAACCCTTGCAGCTCTCGTGATATTTGTTCATCACTGGGAGAGAACGGTTCCATTGTAATACTGTTTTATTAATAAGATTATTCTGTGTTTCATACTTGTGTTCTTAATTCGATTTGATTGTACTAAACACTGTATTCAACCCCCTTCTACAGTGTGTGTGACCTAACATGAATTCTCCACTTTTGACATTCTTTTACTCAAATCCTCAACCTATCTATTCAAGTCAGATTCCTTCTTGAGCTTCTGGTGTATGTCTTTCATGGTTGACTCAGGAAGTTTGAAATCCAGTCTCTTAATGAGATCCCCCTTGATTGTCTCAATAGAATTCTTGAGTTCATCCACATCTTGATTCTGTTTGAGCGCTTGAATTTTATGCAATTGAAGGGACTCAAGATCGGCATGTAGAAGACTTTTGGTGCTGGCATTGTTGGAGAATTCCTTGTCTCACCACCCTCACACCCTCATACCCTCACTATAACGACTCGTGTACTTTAATTTTATTTCTAGTATTTGGAAGTGTAATAAAAGTTTGAGTAAATAAATAAAAGATGTGTATTGATTTTGGCAGCGGTTATTGATTGTTATTTAAATAATTATGATTTGTTGATATGTGGGATTGGAATTATGTGATTTATTGGTGAGTTATGTGATTTTATTTTGCTTGTAAAAGTGACTTTATTGTAATTTTCATTCCATAAATATTTGGGTTGTCTTTAAAATTGGTTTTCTAATTTTATAATTTCAATGATTATTTTTAGGACTTTATAAAATTGAGAAATTAATATTTTGTTAATTATTCATTTTCAAATGATTTTCTGAGTGTGTTAAATGCTAAAATCCATATTTAATTATGAGAATCTTTAAAAATTATGAAATTTATATTTTACTAAGTTCGTATTATTCGGAGAATTTTAAAATTATTTTGGAAATTTTCGGGAATCCTTTCATGCGCGCGTCGTTTCGTTATTTCTTAAAAACTGGGTATAAAGCGTACCTTAAAAAAATTGTTTAAAAATTTCGAAATTTACGTTTTTATTTACTTCGGGATATTTATAATATTTTAAAGATATTTTCGTAATTTTCGGAGGTTGTTTTATTGGCAACTTATTTCGTTAAATTCAGTTTTTGGGGCAAAAATTCAGTTCCCGGGTATATCTGGGATACGTGTCAAAATCTTATAAAAGAAATTGACACGTATCCAATTAACAGATACGTGTCAGCAGTTGGCTTTGGGGAGAATTAAAACATCATCTCTCTATTGTTTCTCTCCCTGTTGCTCTCTCTCTTCTCTCTCGTTCTCAGTTCCTTTTTCATTTTCTTCTTTCTTCGCTTGCTTCCACCTCCTCTCGGTAATTACTATGCTTCCTGTTTTCTTGTATTCCATTGCTGTCTCTTCCTTTCTCTGGCCGCCGGTTTCCGGTTGGTGGCGGCGGTAGGCGATTGTGTGTGATTATGTGTGATTCTGTGTGTATTGTGTGGCGTTGTGTGTGTTGTGTGTGTTATGTGTGTTGTGTGTGTTGTAAGTGTGAGTTGTATATGTTGTGTGCGGTGTGTGCGCGCGAGCCGCGGCGCGTGTGTGCTGTGGTCGTGTGGTTCCTGTGTTGTGCTGTTTCCCTGTGTTGTATTCTGTTGGGCTTGATTCTGTTGGGCCTGTTATTGGGCCTGGCAGTTGGGTTTAGTAGTGGGCTCTAATTATGGGCTTAATTATTGTGTTGTTCGTTTAATATGAATTAATTTGTGTTATTGCAGGGATTTTTGTTGACTGATTTTGTGAAATAAAATACCGTGCAGTAAAAAAAATAATTTTAAAAAAAAATCGGTGAACTTTTGGTTGGAATCCGAATTATCGGGTACCCCGGAAATTTTGCCGCCGTACTGCGATGACTCGCTACAAGCGGACGGTGGTCGGTGATGACGACGTTCTGAGTCCTAAATTCTATAAATAAATAAAATAAAATAATTATGTAAAATATTTTCGGACTTAAATAATTAGTTGTGATTGGTGTTGGGATGTAAGTTGTATAAAAGGATAAATAATATTGTGGATTATTGAGAATTGTTGACGTCGATTATAAACGACGGGTAGTCTTATAAATAAAGAAGTTGCTGCCAAAATTTTCTAAAATATATTTGTAATCATACATAATTATGTTTTACGTGATATCCCTATTTATGTTCGAGAAATATAATTGCATGATTATGTGTATAATAATAATACGAGTCGGGTTGTCGGATTTGGGTTATTAGGATTTGAGGATATCAAGCATGTCGGTATAACTAATTAGGGTATTCTGTAATTGTAGATCCCAGTCAAGTTGTTCCAGGATCAAAGTCAGCGTGAAAGCTATTAGGGTTTGTAAAGCGTTGCAAGGCAAGTACCCCTGGCCATTCTTTTATGGTTCAGTGTATATGAATAGCTAAATGTTTTATTCTCGTAATGGAACAGAAACGTTTTAAGTTACGTATCCCCCGTAGTTATAAAATCACTGTTTTCGAATTGTTTTGGGGAGAAGTAACTTCAAAAGGTACCTATCTCGAATGAAATGATTTGCGAACTGGATTTTTATATGTGTGCTGGTTAAATATATGGTTTTGAAAGGAGATAGGTACAAGTGTTTTGAAAACTGGATAAAACGGTCAGATATGGGATACATTGGGGCCAGAGTAGGCCTATTGAGGTGACGTAAGAGGCTAATTCGGTTGCGCGTATTATAAAACCGATTAGTCCAGCAGGTCAGAGACCTAGCTAATCTCTGAGTTCCGGAACAGGTAGATGGGATGGCAGTTAGAGCCGTCTGGTGTTGATAGCCTGATCAGCTATCTTCACATATCCGCTATGTATCTGATTGAGATTTATGAATTATATGAAAGTATGATTTATTGATACATCGGTTTTTATAGAATAATTAGCATGCTAAAATTGGACTCTGGTATTACGCAGCACACTATAATGTTGTTTTCACAAAGCATGCTAGTTAGTGATATCCAGTTACTTTGATTATCATTATGAAATGTTGATATCATGATTACAGCTCTGTTCCCATTATTGTTGCATTATTGTTTTAATCTGTTATTCATATTTGGTACTGCTGAGCGATTATGCTCACCCTTGCAAACTGTTATGTATATTTCGCAGATGCCTAGAAGATCTGTCAGACCGACCCGTGTTCCCGCCCTTTCTGGACCTGGCTCTTCTGAGGTAGTTTGTATCAGACCATGAGGTCTGAAGAGTTGCTGAATAAAGTTAGTGTGTCATAGATAGTGAATAAAGAGTTTGTAATAATGAGAAACCTAAATTATACTTGAACCTGGATCAGATCTTGGTTTGGGGTCAAGTTAGTATATTCTAATAATAATAACTCTGTTGTTATAATTTTTGGGTAATTGTGTTTAGTGACGTCAACTCCTGACCCCGGGGTTGAGGCCGTCACACTCACCTTCACCATCTAAGATAGGACTCCTCTCACTTTCTTTTTCCATGCTGAAAGAAATAGCATGCATATGTTCACTCTTTTCCTCTCCTTTTGTGTGGGAGCAACCCAGTCTCTCATTCATATCACTTCTTTCCCTCAATCCTAAGAGTGATTGAACCACTACCAAATCGCCTGCACTTGTAACAATTTTAGAGATTTTAAGAGGTGCAAAGACTATCAACGGATGAGTGATATCCGTCGAAGTAGCAGCTGTGGATATCAACGGATGACTGTTGTTAGGCTTATCCATCGAAGGACAATCACGTATCAATGGATAAGGAATATCCATCGAAGAAGTAGAAATAATGGAGATAGGAGTTGAAACTATTGTAGAAGCTGTGGTGATTGATTTTAAATTTAGTTGCACAAATTCTTTAACAGTTTGAGAAAGAATGGGCAACTGATCCAACAAATCATCAATAAGATGATGCTCAGGTGCTCTAGATTTTGGCTCCTCCATGAATGAAAGAGATGGAGAATCAGGAATTTATGTAACATATCCACATCCATAGAGATAGTTGGAGAGTTTTGTGAATGTAGTGTTTCGATAATGAGAAATTTTGGATGTGACTCCACATTTGTTGGAGACAGATCAATCTGAATTTGAGGTGGTGCAGTACCTAAGTCTTGGACTTCAGTTGGGACTGTGTGTGCACCCCGTGACTCCCCCATTAATTTTAATTTCTTCTTTCTAA
This sequence comes from Apium graveolens, assembly GCF_009905375.1. Classification (NCBI taxonomy): domain Eukaryota; kingdom Viridiplantae; phylum Streptophyta; class Magnoliopsida; order Apiales; family Apiaceae; genus Apium; species Apium graveolens. Next base: position 175,901,498 of record NC_133648.1, on the reverse strand, counting down.
TGTAAGTTTGGGTTTGGTTTGTGTCCCTTCCCCTTTTGGCATGTGCTCTTGGTTGAGAGCTTATTTCAATAGTTACATCCTTTTGGGAAGATGTAACTAGCAATGAGCTAATTTCCTTATTAAGCACTATAGTCTGTTGGGAGACTGTAGTGTGGCTAATTTGGGTCATACATACCTTAACCTCGTTGTCCTTGGGGCTTCTTTCATGTTCACCCCTTCCCTCACAAAATTGACTACCCTGAGCACTCCCCTCAAGTGAAGTAGTAGTTGTATCAACTAATATCTTTTAAGAGACAATAGAGGTTGGCTTATTAAACTTAGATTTAGATTTAGGTTTTGTGGCTTGGGTAGGCATCTGTTTGGTCATTGTCACAGATGCCATTACCACAGTTAAAGTTGAAGAAGTAATGGGTGAAAAAAGAGATTGGAGCAGAAGTAGTTACCTCAGTTACATGATGTTCCTCAAAGATTGGAAGATAGTTGAGATGCACTTCATTATTGAGGTTGTTCCTGCTCAATTCTGCAAGAGCTCTCTTTTCTTGAACCCAATAGTCAAGTTTGTTGTTTGGGTTCTCAATAACAAGGTCCTCAGAAAAAAAGTTAGCTAACATCATAAAAAATCTAGCATAATATACGCTTCTGGGCCTTTTCTTGATATCCCCTAATTTATACCCTAACTCTTGCATGGCATAATTAATAAAATTAAAATACCTATCAGTCAGGTGCTTGTAAAGCATATTATGTAGAAAAGAAGTGATATCATCGCAATTACTAATTTTCCCTGAGAACACTTTTATAAAAGCATCACACATAAAGCTCCACTCTTTCCTAAGACCCTTTATCCTGATATTACCCAAACTGGTGGTTTCAAGAGAATAGCCCATAGAACTGAGCAAGTTGACTACATCAGTGTCAATGTGTGCAACAGTTGTGTTATTCTCATGTATTTTAAATCAAGATTGAGAGACATCTGAGTTTAAAACTATAGTTGGTACCTTTGAGAGTAAAGGTGATTGTCGTGTATGAAAAATTAAAAACAGCAGATGACCACACTTCCTCCACAACTTCGCAGTAAATCACCGGATACTCAAGCATAGAATATTTCAATTTGCAGTTGCTAATGAAGTCCATCATCTTGTGAAAGTCTTCAGAGTTAAAAACACTCTTGTCCACAAGTGCGACGAAGTTATTCTTCTCATAAATGAACCCAGACTGAGACATTATTTTAACTACAGGTGCCATTGTTTCTAAGTATGCAGTTACAGAGAGAGAAAAGGTTTTTGGGATAAATAGAGTAAAAGTTGCTAATTAATTCAGAGAGAGATAAAAGTGAAATACAGAAATGAATTAGGCTTTATACTAACTCTGAAAAAGATGAATAAATATTTAAAAATAAAATAAAGTATCCAATGAAATTTGCCAAAAATAACCATTTAAAAATAAAGCAGACTATAGAAATTCCAAAACTTATCCTTCGATATATACATACACAATGTAAGTAAAGTCGACGGCTAGGGTTTGGAATTAACTGCTAAGACTGAATCACCTCAACCAATACATGATGTTCCTTTATCCGTCGAGATATAAAGTGCCCATAAATATTTTGACTTTCAACGGATAATCCTTATCCGTTGAATGCTATCAGTATTTATTGTTAGCAAATCATGATTTTAGTGTCAGGGTCTGACAGTTGCAAATCCTGATTTTTAATGTCAGGATCTGACCACTTGCAAATCCTGATGCCAATCCCACTAATCATTGACTTCAAATATCACGTCGTTCTGGGATTCTTGTCCTCAGAACGAATTTTGACAACTTTTACAATCTTAGATTCATAATTTATTATACTTGTCCGCCTTTATTCTGGCTCTAAAGCATTTACACTATCTCCATAACCTTGGGAATTACTTTCCCGAAAATAATTGACTGAACTTTAATCAGTTTATTATAACCTTTGGCTCCGTGCCTTTCTTGGTCTTTCACCAGCGGGTGGCCTCTCTTAGGAAGGTAAGTGACAAAAAAAGTCTTTTGTGCTTCATCAATTATTTAAAATCTCAAATGATTCCTATATTTCCTTTAGCCAGGCTCTTGCCTCGACTGGGTCACCCTATTCCTTAGAACTCTGAGAGCTTCGCGACTTAAAGGTCATGAAATAATTTCCCACCGCATTGATTCCTCAGGGTGGTGGTTGGGGGTAAAACTATAAGATTTGTTTAGGAAGGTCCTTGAGTTGCCCCATAGGAGTACCGTCTATATGCTCCCTTCCTTGCTCGATTTTTGTTTTCTCGGTATGAAATGTTTCATCCTTCTCCCATAATTGGGGTTATCTTATACGTTAAAATCCTTGTTTTACACTCCATTATGTTATGGGTTCCTTCTACCTTGATGGTGAGCTCCCTGACTATCACATTCAAGGTTTGCTCTAAATCTTATTCCTCAAACTAGGGCTTTCATCTAAGATCTCATCTTTAAGCTCTCGAACATTTGGAACCCAAGTTCTGTAGGAATACCTCATTATTCCCTTATCATCTTTCTCGATATTAATCTCTTCTCTATTTATTGGCTCTCTGCCTTCATTTATCACTTTTTCTTGGCACAATATGATCTTTTCCAATAATTCGGGCTGCATTACAATCTCAAACAACTTTTCAGTACCGGCTCCGGTTACCTTCACTTCTATTTCCATTTTCTCAAAATCTCTTATCAACTCTCCCAAAGACATTATCATCTTGAGTCGCACCTTTCTACTAAGGGTGTTAGCCATCATATTGCCTTTCCATGGATGATAAAGAATCTCATAATCGAAATCCTTGATTAGCTTTAACAACCTCCTCCGACGCATGTTGAGCTCTTTCTGCGTGGAAATATCCCTGAGCTCTTATGGTTTGTGTAATTCTCGCACTTCTATCCATATAAGGAGTGCCTTCAATATTTAGAGAAAAACTATTGCCTTGAGCCCGAGATCATGGGTGGGATATCGAATTTTATATTCCCTTAATTGTCTTGACGCGTACGCGATTACCTTGTTGTGCTGTATAAGAAGCACCCTAATTCCTTATGCGAAGCGTCACTACAAATCACAAAATCTGCTTTTCCATCCGGCAACGCCAACATAGGGGTCATCACCAATCTTTGCTTCAGTTCTTGAAAGCTGTTCTCGCATTTCTCTGTCCATTCGAACTTCTCACTCTTACGAGTAAGCCGCGTTAAATGGGCTACTATCTTTGCAAACTTGAACGAACCTCCGGTAGTAACCGGCCAATCCTACCTCTGGTAGTCGCCCTAGCCATGGTCATCAATTCCTCAGTGGTCCCTTCTTTTTTTATTCTTGTCAGGATCCTCCACGGGATCCTCCTCAGCAACAATCCCTTATGGGACAACATCCTCAACCGCTACATTCTCAATATGAACATCATCCGGTCCCTCATTAGGGTACTCCATCGGATCCATGATCTGATCTCCAATATGTAATAAAAGAACATCACGCTGTTGCTCCTCAACCTCAAGGTTCGGTGCCCCGCTACATCGATCTATGTTACTATCATGATATTTATAAGCGTTCCCATAAGGTTTTTAACTGTCAGTACTACGTTAGGTAGTTCGACTATGAACTTGGTAAGAGTTCTTTTATCTTAGTGAACTTACCATTTTAACGACGCATCTAGACACATACCAAAAGAAACTCGTCTGAAGGCGAAAGTACCAAATGGACAAGTGAAGGTAGTCTTCTCCTGATCTTCTGGAGGGATACAAATCTGATTGTAACCCGAATAGCCATCCAGAAGACAGTAATACTCATGACGGGCCAACCTGTCAAGCATCTGATCAATGAAGGGAAATGAAAAATGGTCCTTCCTAGTGGCTTTGTTCAGCTTCCGATAGTCAATGCAAACTCTCCACCCCGTGACTATCCGTGTAGGATTAAGCTCATTCTTATCATTTGCTACCATAATAATTCCACCTTTCTTTGGCACACATTGAACCGGGCTTACCCATAAACTGTCAGAGATAGGATAGATGATCCCTGTATCTAGCCACTTCAGAATTTCCTTCTTCACTACCTCTTTCATGATAGGATTAAGTCTTCTTTGCTGCTCGACTATAGGCTTACTACCTTCCTCTAGCAGAATTTTATACATGTAGTAAGAAGGGCTGATCCCCTTGATATCTGTAATACCCCCAAATCTGGGGTCGGGGATCTGGGTTGTCACGAGTTCCATTTCCCTTAATAACACTTAATCTTAATAAACAATCAACTACTAAGTACTGTGACCCCACAATATACACACACAGATACACCACACGTTATAGTCTCAGAGATGAATACCAAATATAACATAAGTCATTTTATTCCACAATTATAAGTCATTACACCTCAAAAGGGTTTCTGAATAAATTTACATATTCTTTGCTATTATTAGAATTCATAAATATACATAAGTCTGGTACATCAACAGTTGAAAACCTAGCCTATTGGTAGTTACTACCTCAGCTACAACGGCATCAACGCCTACAGGAAACTACAGAACATTTCCTATCCGCTCATGAATTGGGAGCTTGGTCCTGTACATCTTGTCTATCTGTTGTTGTGTGCTGAAAGAAGAAAGAAAGGGTGAGCAACAAGCCCACCAAAATAATATATAATGATTTACAATATATGAGCATTCTCATAGTACTATTGAAAGTCTTGGTCAAGCAGATATGAACCAAGTTTGGTATCTTAACGCGACCAAGTCGAAAAATATTTAGTTTATATGTATATATACATTTCGAAATTTTGGAAATTCTCTTCCATGCATAATATACACAAAGTTCCAGTCTATAACTGTATAAAGATATTGTTGCAAGGTGATCTCATATATCTAACCTTGTCTCAATGTTTTTCTGAAAATCTTTGTCATACATAAGATAATCATTTACTAGATATAAGTTAAAAAGATGAAGTTAAAAATATCTGAATATTAATATTTAAATAATATTCCCATAAGGATAATCTTTATAAAAATATTTGAAGTAGAGGTTTTAAAACTCATACTTAAAATGAATAATAAATGACAAAAGATATACATATACGAAAGTACAAACTTTATTTGAATAATCGAAATAAGTTTGATTATTATTCAAAACTATCCAATATACCTTATTCGATTATTAGTTATAGAAAACTATATATATATATATATAATTTATATATATTATACTCGGGAACATCGACTCCCGGTTTAGAAAAATGTTCACCTTCAGGTTCCCTATACTAAGGGTATACGCAACTACCGCTTATCTCTAGCATAGGTATTATGCAACTTATAAGCATTTGAATTGATAATAGAATATCAAGATTACGAAATAGGCATACATATAAATATCATATCACATGATCCAATATATCGCAAGAATTTGCTAATAATAACCATGCACTTATCTCAAGATAATGCATCAATATATTACATCACATCAAAAGTATAACGGGTAGAAAACTTGCCTGAGTGTTCCGGGGTAGACTTAAGCATAGAGTGGGTCCGGTAACCTATGAACAACAACATAATCCGGAATTAGACCACGGTCGTTTAAGAAACTAGTCAAAACTCACTCATATCCTAACGGTCGCATATACGCTTAACGATTTACGTTAATTGCTCGCGTACCCTCGGCTCCACTAATTTTAATAAATTAACCGTTACGAATTTTAAGGCGACTCTTTCGTGAGTACTTTAACAACTTCCTAATCCACCTTACATAATTGTTTCGTAATCCAATTAGTCTTTTAGGGGCCTTAACAAGGTTTCAAAGTTAAGCGAGGGGTAAAGATTCATTCGCGAAATGCCGTAACTTAAAACGGTCGTTTCTCCTAAATCGTACATCGGATCTAAGAGAACCACATCCCAAAACGAAGCTTACGACATGATCTAGCTAAACATGGAAAAGTTAAAGATTGGTCAGTGAGTTATCTGGTCCAAGATTCATGTACAACAGTCTAATGAAAACGGACATTACGACGACTATGTTTACGAGTTTTCCAAGTTTCTCACTACACCAAAACCTCACCAAACAACCCACAATTATTAACACATCAAAACCTCAACTAAATAATAATATACCTGTCCTTATTCTCCAGATTCTTCATCTCAACCAACCACAATCAAGTTCTATTAACTATTACAAGATTCATTCACCAAATCACTCCAAATTCAAATCAAACTACTAATAATCAAAGATCATGCTTCTCATTTAGAAAACAAACCATCAAACTCACTAATAATCAAAGTAAAGGCTAGGGTTTGAAGTTTATACCTTCTTTGGGAGGTGTTAAGTTTCTAGGTAGCCTTAGGGAGCCTCTTACAAGCTTGATCTTTCCAAAGAAATCAAGAACACAAAGTTAGGCTTTAAAATTTCTAAAAGTCTAATTGAAAGAACTGTGAAAATAAGGGTCTTAACTTGCTTTTTTGAACGAGGATTTTGAACAAGAGTTGTAGGCCATCTCAATACCTTTCCAACGAGCTATAGAACACAACATTTGAGTGAGTATTGAAGGAGATATGGCAGTTTGAAGTTGCTGGGTTTGTTTTGGACGAGAGCTTTTTGGTTGGGTGAGGAAGATGAGTTTTTCCCTTGGTTTTGTCTTGGAATGTGTGAAAGAATGCTTGGTTGCAATGGATCCTTGCTAAACTATCTAGATTTTACTTTATTAAAATGCTTGCATCACCTAGATGACATCACTTCCATGCCACATATCCAAATCTTATGGTGTGATGATGTCACCTTCTCTTTTAAACACATATTTTAGCTTCTCTTGGAAGCTTCCTACCCATTCTACTTGTATGTGCTTGTTTCTTGGTCGTTTATTTGTTTTACGGTTCGCTTAACTCTCGTTCACGTTGATCGTTTGAAGGATCATATCCGGGATCTCATTACTTGGGTTCCCCTAAACCTTTTACAATCTTTTATAATCCTTTTATGATCCTCTCTTATAATCCTTGAATTTAAATCCTTTTAATCATGTTAACTTATACTCAATTCTTTCGGTATCTGGTGAATTTTTGGGAAAAATCAAGGTGTTCGAATTTTGATTCTGACGATCTTTACATAGACTCATTTACTTTATGGAATAGTAATACGATCTTAGAATTTCCATAACAGTACTCCTATATAGCGTGGTCTGATAATTTTCCTTAATCAGCATCATCAGCAAAAAGTTACTATTCATTAGTGTTTCAAAAATTTCAAAAATTGGGGTTATTACAATATCTGCTATAGTCCATCCAATTGTCGACTTGAACTCTCTCAGAATCCTCAAAAGTTTTTCCTAATCACTACCTGAAAGGTCAGATGCAATAATAACAGGCAGAGTAAATGCATCACCTAAAAATGCATACCTCAAATGCTCAGGTAAAGGCTTAAGCTCAAGAGATGGAGCTTCCTCAATAGAAGGCTTGAGGCGTTTAGGAGCTTTGTTCAATTCCTCCTTTCCAAGAGATTCAAAAGGCATATCAATCTTCCTTTTCCAGGGAGAAGCATTTAAATACTGCAATTGCGCTTCACCTTCATCATCTTCACTGTCTAAATTCCCCAATAAGGCTTTTTCTAAGGCATCAGACCTTAGTAATTGATCAAGTTCCGATGTGACCACCGAATCGACCAACTCCACTACTAAGCACTCCTCATTATCAGTAGGAAATTTCATAGCATTGAATACATTAAAAGTAACATCCTGATCCAGTACTCACATCGTTAGCTCACCCTTCTGCACATCGATCAAGGTTCAGCCAGTTGCCAAGAAAGGTCTTCCCAAGATTATGGGAATCTTCTTATCCTCCTCGAAATCAAGAATTACAAATCAGCAGGGAAGATGAGTTTATCAACCTTGACCAAGACATCCTCCACAATACCTCGCGGATATGTAATAGAACGGTCGGCCAACTGCAAAGCCATATACGTCAGTTTGGGATCAGGTAAGTCCAACTGCTTGAAGATTGACAAAGGCATCAGATTGATGCTAGCTCCCAAGTCACATAAGCATCTGTCAAATGACACTTTTCCGATAGTACATGGAATAGTGAAGCTTCCTGGATCTTTAAGCTTTGGAGGCAACTTCTGCTGCAGCAAAGCACTGCATTCCTCCGTGAGAGCGATAGTCCTTAAATCATCTAGCATCACCTTCTGAGATAGAATACCTTTCATAAACTTTGTATAACTAGGCATCTGCTCGAGAGCCTCAGTGAAAGTTATGTTGATATGGAGTTTCTTGAACACCTCCAGAAACTTCTCAAATTGCTTGTCCAGCCTTTTCTTCTGCAGCCGCATAGGAAAAGGCGGTGGAGGATATATATGTTTCTCCCCTATATTACCCTCAGGAGGAGTGTGCTCAACAGTAGTCTTCCTTGGTTCCACTTCTTCATCTTGCTGCTTTGCTTCTTTCTCAGCCCCAGCTTTTTCAGTTAACTCTAGAGTTTGTTCGGGGTTCGCAACCTTCCCAGACTTCAAAGTGATTGCCTTTACCTGCTCCTTACCTTCCTTCTTTCCTGGCACTTCAGTGTCACAAGGCAATGTACCAGGTTGATGATTTAGCAAGGCATTAGCAATTTGCCCAATCTGATTTTCCAAGGTCTTGATGGAAACAGCTTGACTCTTGTACATAAACTTCAACTCCTCTAATTCAGATTTTTCATTAGCTTGCTACAGCTGAAGTTGTTGTCTTGGTGCATACTGCGGTTGCTGAAAACCAGGGGGGTTGTACTGCTTAGCTGAATACTGCTGATAAGGTTGTTGAACCGCATTCTGAGCGTTGCTCCAATTGAAATTAGGATGATTGCGGTTGTTAGGATGATAGGTGGCTGGCACAGGTTGCTACGATCGCTGGAAGTTGCTCACGAACTGAGCTAATTCACTAGAAATTGCGCACTGATCAGTCCCATGGGCACCAACACAAAACTCACAGACACTAGTGATTTGATTAACTCCATAATTAGCCAAATTGTCCACCTTCATTGTCAAAGCCTTAAGTTGGGCAGCGATAGCAGTTGCTGTGTCCAACTCCAGAATTCCTGCTACTTTTCCCTGAGTCAGTCTCTGGGAAGGATTATGGTACTCATTAGCAGCCATCAGTTCAATAAGTTTATAGGCTTCATCATTGCTCTTAGCCCACAAGGCTCCTCCTGATGCTGCATCAAGCATGGGCCTAGAAGTAGGACCCATAAATAAATCGCTAGAACCCCACGATAACGATTAGCCCATAATCGGACTCATCATCAACATGGTTTCAGATGAAAGCATGATATAACAAGCGCAGTCTTTATAAGAATAAATAAAACCAAGTACAAACAAGAGTATAGGTTCAACAAAACAAGAAACAAGAATCCAAATTACAAATCAAAATAAAGATTCACAAGAATAAACTAGATCGTCTTCGCCTTTATTGAATTGTGCTAAAGGTCTCTTGCCGTCTTCTCCTTGCGCTCTGGTCCGTCTCTGACTTGATATCTATTAAAAATGACCTAATATGAATATATATAGCAGCCCTCAAGAATCTGGAAGCCTTCCCTTTTAGAATTGTAGTAGAAACAGGATTCTGAAATTCGGCCTCGGCGCGGCCGTGCGCTATAACAGTGCGGGCGCACTGCATTTCTGGAACCCCGGCGTGGACGTGCGCTATCACAGCGCGGGCGCACCATCCTTCTGGGAAAAACTCAGATTTCTTCTTTAAACTTGCTGGTTTGAGACGGCTTTCCATGAGCTTTTATTCCAACACCACCTGGACACCAAATTAGCACCAAAACAATGCTAAATCACCTGATTACCTGAATAGTGCCTGAAATACAAAAACACTAGAAAACACATTAAAACACATAACAACTTGAGTACAAATACACTAATTCAAAGCTTATTAGAGCATAATAAAGTGTCATAAATGCCACTCAACAAATGTGAATTTCAGAAGGATAGAGCAGGGCAACCAGAGGACGGGTAACCAACCTCCAGCTTCAAACCAGCTGAGACTTATCCGACCCCCCTACACCTGATTGCAGAATATGTGGGAAGAAGCATACTAGGATTTGTAACAAGACAAATGTCACGTGTTTCAAGTGCAAGTAGAAGGGACACTACTCTGGAGAATGTCCGATGGGGAAGGCAGAATTCACTTGTTTCCAATACGGATGAAAAGGACACATTGCCAAGAACTGTAGGGGAGCAGCAATGACCGCCAGCATTCTATGGGTTTTAGCATTACCTCCACCACCACCACCACAGAATCAGCCCAGGGTAAGGACTTTCAACAAGTCAATGAAAGCAGCGGTACAGAGTCCGAATGTGGTTGCAAGTACGCTTCCTGTGAATTCTGTAAATGCTAAAGTATTGATTGATTCGGGAGCTACGAGGTCTTTTATTTCTGAAGATTTTATTCTTAAGATATATTGTGAGATTCATGGGTCAGATGAGGTGTTAATTATAAAGTTAGCAAATGATGATCAAATTATGGTAGATCGAGTGTGTCCAAGTTGTGATATCAAAATAAAGGGACATCATTTCTCAGTTGACTTGATATCTTTCAAGTTAGGAGAATTTGATGTTATTTTAGGAATGGATTGGTTAGCCAGTAATAATGCTCAGATCGATTGCGCAAACAAGAAGGTAAATTACGAACTGAAGAAAATGCAACGGTAAAGTTCAAAGGGTAAAGACAATAGCAGAAATTCTTAACGATGATGCAGACGAAGTGATTGTTACGTCAATGATGTCAAGCTTACTTAGCCTATGTTTTGGATACGGAAAAAGAAAGCCCCAAGATTGAAGATATTCCTGTAGTTTGTGAGTTTCCCGATGTCTTTCCAGATGACCTTCCAGGACTACCTCCGGATCGAGAAATTGAATTTACTATTGATTTGGCACCAGGAACTGAACCAATTTTAAAAGCTCCGTATCGAATGGTGCCTGTTGAAACGAAAGAATTAGAAAAGCAATTGCAGGATCTTCTCGATAAATGAATCATAAGTTCCAGTGTATCCCCATGGGGTGCACTAGTGTTGTTCGTGAAAAAGAAGGATGGTAGCATGTGACTATGTATCGGTTATTGTGAGCTGAATAAGTTAACTATCAAGAACAAATATCCTTTGCCCCGAATTAATGACTTATTTGATCAAGTGAAAGGAGCGACATGGTTTTCGAAAATCGATTTAAGATCAGGTTATCACCGATTGAAGATCAAGGCAGAAGATATTCCAAAGACTACGTTCCGAATGAGATATGGACATTACGAAATTCTTGTGATGGCGTTTGGACTAATTAATGCACTAGCCGCAATCATGGATTTGATGAACCGAGTATTCAAGAAGTATCTGGATAAGTTTATCATTGTATTTATTGATGACATCTTGATCTATTCGAAGACGGAAGAAGAACATGCAGAGCACCTGAAAATAACATTAAAAACGTTGAGAAAGGAACAACATTATGCGAAATTTTTGAAATGCGAATTTTGGTTAAAGGAAGTGTAATTTCTAGGACATATCATCAGTGTTGAAGGAATTCAAGTCGATCCAGCAAAGATTGAAGCAATTTTAAACTGGGAAAGACCAAAGACTCCGACGGAAGTCAGAAGTTTCTTGGGTTTAGCAGGTTATTACAAAAGTTTTGTTAAAGACTTTGCAAAGATAGCCACGTCATTGACACAGTTGACCCGGAAGAATGAAAAGTTCGAATGGAATGAGAGATGCGAAGAAAGTTTCCAAGAATTGAAGAATCGAAATCGCACCTGTACTTGTTTTACCTGATGATCAAGGAGACTTTGTTATTTACAGCGACGCTTCTTATCGAGGACTCGGATGTATTTTGATGCAACATGGCAATGTAATCGCATACGCTTCTAGACAGCTAAAGCCTCATGAGCAAAAATATCCGACGTATGATCTGAAACTAGCAACAATTGTATTCGCACTAAAACTCTGGAGACTCCATCTTTATGGTGAGAAGTGTGAAATCTACACGGATCATAAAAGTCTGAAGTATATTTTTACGCAGAAAGAACTCAACATGCGAGAGCGATGTTGGCTAGAACTAATTAAAGATTACGATGTATCAATCAATTATCATCCATACAAAGCGAATGTGGTAGCAGATGCATTGAGTCGAAAAGAAAGATTAAATTTGTTAACATCTTCAGAAGACTTGATTAAAGAATTCTATAAATTTGAAATTGAAGTTCGTGTTCCAGAAAGTTCCCCGGAAATGATTTATGTCATGACTTTTCAGCCAGAATTATTGGAGAAAATAAGAAGATGCCAAGAAGAAGTAATGAATCACGAAATTGATAATTTGTTAGGAGAAGAAATTACCAGCCAGAGAGATGACAAGGGAATTTTTTGAGTTTCCTCGAGAATCTGGATACCTAACGTACCGGAATTGAAAGCGGAAATTTTGCAAGACGCGCACAGCTCAAGATATTCAATTCATCCCGGAAGCACCAAGATGTATAGAGATCTGAAGGAAAACTTTTGGTGGCCAGATATGAAGAGAGAGATAGCGGAATGGGTCAGTAAGTGTTACACATGTCAACGAGTCAAAGCTGAACATCAACGCCCAAGTGGATTACTACAACCACTAGATATTCCAGAATGGAAATGGGAGCACTTAGTTATGGATTTCGTAGTAGGACTTCCAAGGACCAAAGCAAATCATGATACAATTTGGGTTATTATTGATAGATTAACAAAGTCAGCACATTTCCTTCCAATCAACGAGAGGTTTTCACTTGACAAGTTAGTACATTTATATCTCAAGGAAATTGTTATGCGTCATGGAGTACATGTGTCCATTATATCGGATCGAGATCTCCTTTTTAATTCGAGGTTTTGGAGACAATTCCAGGAATGTCTAAGAACTAAGTTAAACATGAGCACCACTTATCATCCACAGACGAACGGGCAAAGTGAAAGGACTATTCAGAATATTGAAGATATGTTATGTATTTGCGTAATAGATTTTGAAGGTAACTGGGATGAGCACTTACCGCTAATGGAATTCTCTTACAACATCAGCTATCATGCGAGCATCGGAATGCCACCTTATGAAGCTTTATATGGAAGAAAATGCAGATCACCTACATGTTGGGATGAAGTTGGAGAGCGCAAAATTCTAGGTCCAGAACTGATTCAGCAGACCAAGGAAAAAGTAGAACTTATTTGAAAGCGACTCGAAGCAGCACAGAATTGATAACGAAAATATGCAGATCCAGCCAGAAGGAAGGTGGATTATCAAGAAGGGAAACATGTACTGTTAAAAGTATCACCATGGAAGGGATTGACTAGGTTGGCAATAAAGGCAAGCTAAAGCCTCGTTACGTCGGTCCATTCGAAATTCTGAAGAAAGTCAAAAAAGTTGCATACGAATTAGCTTTACCACCCCATATGCAGCATATTCATAATGTATTCCATGTATCAATACTTAAGAAGTATAACCCTGATACAAGGCATGTAATAGAATATGAGCGAATAGAGCTTCAGGCAGATTTATCGTATATAGAACAACCGGTAAGAATTGTAGATTGGCAAGAGAGAGTAATAAGGAATAAGTCTGTATCATTAGTGAGCGTTTTGTGGGAAATCCTGTGGTTGAAGAATCGACCTGGGAGCTTTAGGGTGATATGTTAGAAAAGTACCCTCAGTAATTTTCATAGCGTGATTTTGAGGACATAATTCTATTAGGGGGGGAGAATGTAACGACCGAGAAAATTACGCTTGTATTATACTTTATTAAAGATAATTAAGTGTATTATTATGTGATTAAGTGTGTTGAGTCGTAAAACCATAATTGCTATGTGCTACATGTTTTTGTTTCGATCGGAATGTGTTTCGGGTAATTATTGAGTGTTTTATTATAACTTATAGGTTTTATATCAAAATCCGTACAGCTCAAACAGTGTTTTAAAAGCCCGTATTTCAAACAAAATCATTGGCCCTATTTTTCTAAAAATGACCTATACCACATCGCTATTCTAAACCCCCAGACGTTTTACAAATTTACCTTTTTCGCGAAAAACGACTATTCCGGAGCCCTTCGGGAGTCTATATGATCATGATATTATCAAACATCATTTTTCTTTGCATTTTTATAATATTCACAATTTTTGGGAATTTTTGGCATATATTTTGTATTTATTTGATATTTATAAATTCATAATTGATACCTAAAAATTATAAAAATTGGGGCCAAATATTTTTATTAGATGTGTAATTAGCCCCTTAATTTTATTTAGGGGTATTATTTTCATAAATATAAATAGCTGATTTATTGATAATTAATTAGTTATTAATCATAAAAAAATCAGAAAATTCAAGAAAATCCCCAATTCTCTGAAATTAGGGTTTGGAGTTCTTGGAATCAAACCGGATTTTGATCGTGTTTCTGTTCACCAAATCGATCATGTAAGTAGTCGTTTTGAAGCTCTTTTGATTCTCTATCAGTTTCTGTTATTAATTTCAGTTATTAATTAATCGATTTTTGATTTGTGATTTTCGGATTTTATGTTGAATTCGATTTTTGAGTTTGGTTGATTGTTTGATGTTTCTGTTAACACGAGTGATTAATTCATGTAATTCTGAAATGAATGGTACCATGATTTCGAACCCGTTTTGAGGTCGTCGGAGAACCGCCGTCACGGGCGTTGTTCTTGAATTTTCCGATGACGGGGACGACAAGGAGGGTGGAGGATGACGGGGATAGTTGCTGTGGACTGCTATAGGACAAGAAACCAGAAGAAATCAGTAGGGAGAATCGTGTTTGGCCGTTCAAATCGCCGGGAACTGCCACCGTCACCGTATTCTGGTGATGGTGGTGGCTGTTCTTGAAGACCCGGGTTCGTCCCGGGAAATGACCCGGGTTTGATCCAATAAAACCCAACCTGTTTTCCAGATTTTTGTTTCTGCAATTTTACTATTTAATTATGTTTTATAATGTAAAAATCAGTTTTTAATAATTCTAAAAATCAATAAAAATTAGTTTTAAAATCTGAAAAATATTATTAATAATTTCTAAATTATTTTATTAATTTAGAAATTCGAAATTAATTATTTAATTATTTATTTATTGATCTATTATTTAATAATTAAGTAATTAATTAATAAATAAGATTAAATGTATCGAATAATATGATTAATAATTCGATAATTAACCGAATAATGTGAGTAACTTGTATTTATACGAGTAATAGTTCGATAAGTTGGAATTACTATTCGAGTGATCGTTTATTTATTCGCGAAGAGTTGTAATAGTTATTCGTATCGAATAATTATTTGTAAATGGTCGATTTAATCGTATAATTGGTAATAATTTGTAATTAATTGTAATAATTTGTAATTAATTCTAAAAAATAGGGATTAATTATTTGAAAATATAATAAATATTAATTAATTATTTAAAAATATGATTAAGGTTTATTCAATTATAATTAATTAATTATAATTGATTTATAATTAATTAAATCTTGTTTATTGCGTAGTAATTAAACTGTTAGTCCGATTTGAGTGAAACGAAGACCCTTAGACTCAGAAAAATAACCTAATTCTATTAAAAATAATTATAAATCATAATTTCTTTCGGAAGTAAGTCGGCTTGTGATGATTAATTTTTTATTGGCCCTATTAGGGGTAGAATCGGGTCAAATAAATCCTGAAAAATTAGTAATCGAACCAGATAGTGTTAGTTAATGGGAGTTCAAGTCTAGTATCGATTCTAAAAATAATTATGAGTCTAAAATCAATTATTTACCTTATGTGCTATGTGCTTTACGTGATTATGTGAACTTTATGTGTTATATAATTATATGTTCGAGTCAGATAGAATCGTATGGGTAGACCATTAGGGCTTCGTGGTATCAATTCGAGATATGCATATGAGATAAGTTAACTAAATGAATATCTTTCCATGATAGATTCCATATCCTCAAGGAGAATCAAGCAAGAGGTAGAAGGCAGTGAATCGCACGAGGTGAAGTGCATACCAGGCAAGTTTTCCCCTATTCAAAGTTCAGAATAATGAAATATATCCCACTTTCCATATCAATTGCACTTTGATAACTCTTGTTCACATACACTGATACACAATTATTGATTCTTGTTTTTATTTTATTTCGATTCTTGATTTCTCCCAATTTATTGAATCCTCTATTCATATTCCAATTTTGATAACCTTACTTACATATACTCTGACATATTCTGATGTTGGGATACATCAAAAGCATACCGATTGTTCCGGATGCTAAGCTATGGACTAGATGGTTACGATACAGGCAGGGTATCAACCGGACCCTTGATTATTAGGACATAGTTGCCTAGGTACCCCTTATGTTGGTTGGGTCTATACAGTTGGATATAGATCCACACGGTTTCCTGACTGATCAGCAGGTTATAGTGCATATGTTGGTTCTTGTTTCCAGTCTCGTTCATTTGGCGCTCGCCGGTAATGGCAAGTTATTATTCTATACAGAAACAGATGGTTGTTCAAACCAGCGGATTACCATTTCATCTATTCTTCTCTCTTTACACTATATATATTGTTGCAGGCTTATTGAGCAATTTTGGCTCACCTTTTTTTATTATGATTCACATTGTTTTTCAGTTAAGGTAGAGAATGAAACCCATCAGAACACAAGTAGTCAAGAAGCGAGTCAAGCAGCGGTACCCTCTTATACCAAGGGTGTTTCTCCCTATCCCAGAAGAGAGCTTTGATTTGCCAGATCAGGTGTAGCAGGAAAAGTAACAGTAATAGTTTGAATAAAAGATGTTAAGTTTAAAATGTAATTGGAATAATGTTTTGTAACAAAGAGAGTTCTTGAGACAGTTGTTTAGTTTGGTTTGTAATAAAGTTGGTTTGTCGTTCTTGTTTTCAATCCTTAACCTTGAAAAGATCCTGAGTAGTAGTAGTTCGGCGTAATTATTTTATTTATATCTTGCTTGTACAGGTTTAGTGAGTAGTTAGTGTTAATAATGCCCCAAATCTATACCCCGAATTTGGAGGGTCTTATATGAGCCATTTCTTTTTCGCCAAGGAGCTGACCAAATCATCAGGAGATATATTCCTTACAGCAAAATGGGGCGGGGGGGATCTTGCGAGATTTCCACTCAACGGATTATGGAGGACATTATGGTAGAGAAAAAATAGCATCTCGTATTCTTCAAGCAGGTTTCTTTTGGCCAACTTTGTTTAAGGATGCTCATCGTTTTGAAATGTGATCGATGTCAATGAGTGGGGAATATGTCTAAGATGGATGAGATACCTCTTAATGTGCTTCTCGAGGTCGAAGTCTTCGATGTTTAGGGAATTGACTTCATGGAGCCATTTGTCTCATCTTGTAACAATCAGTATATCTTGTTGGCGGTTGATTATGTGTCAAAATAGGTTGAAGTTAAGGCATTGCCAACGAACGATGCAAAGGTAGTGTTTAATTTTCTTCACAAGTAGATATTCACAAGATTTGGAACTCCAAGAGTCATAATCAGTGAAGAGGGATCGCTTTTCTGTAACCGTAAGTTCACTGCTATGATGCAAAGGTATATTGTGAATCATCGCATTACTACGGCTTATCATCCTCAGACGAATGGTCAAGCCGAGGTATCTAATAGAGAGATTAAGCGAATTTTAGAAAAAATTGTGTGTCCATCGAGAAAATATTGGTCTTTGAAGCCTGATGAAGTTTTTTGGGCGTATCGAACAACATACAAGACTCCGCAAGGAATGTCACTGTATCAGTTGGTTTATGGTAAGGGGTGTCATTTTTCGGTGGAGCTAGAGCATATAGCGTATTGGGCTTTGAAGAGGTTAAATCTAGATTTGGATGCAGTTGGAAAGAAGAGGATGCTTCAATTGAATGAGCTCGACGACTTTTAACTTCAAGCTTATAAGAACAACAAAATGTATAAGGAGAAAGTCAAGAGGTGGCACGATCGGGGTCTAGTGCTCAAATCATTTATGCCAGGGCAATAAGTTCTTTTATTCAATTCTCATCTCCATCTTTTTCCTTGAAAGTTGAAGTCAAGATGGTCAGGGTCGTTTGTTGTCAAAAATGTGTTTCCACATGGAGCGGTGGAGATTTTAGAGAATGATACGGGCCAAGCATACAAGGTAAATGGTCAGAGGTTGAAGCATTACTATGGTGACACGGCAAACCGTGAGGTGGTTAGTGTCGTTTTATTGTCCATGTAATCTCGAGTTTCTACGTCAAACTAACGACGTAAAGCAAGCGCTTGTTAAGAAACCCAAGTTTGTTGTATATTAGTACGTAGATGAAGCAAGAAGAAAAGAGAAAATCACAAAAAATCAGAAAAAGTGAAAAATCCAGGGCCAACTTCAGAAGCCTGGTGCACCCGCGCTGAAAACACAGAAAAACGGCGCACCCGCGCTGATCCAGCGCACGGCCGCACCGATTTGGCAGAAGTTGCGCGCGCCCGCACTGTCCTAGTGTGCGGCCGCGCCATTGTCCCGACTCTAAAAAAATAAAAGTTAGTTTTGAAAGGGAAAATCAGGATTTTTGCTACAAAATCAATTCCCAACCGAATTTCACTTCCCCACATCCCAAGTTTCCCTCTCCAAATCAAACCCATTTCTCCCATTATTCCTTTAAACAAATCCCACTTCTATTCCATATATAATTCTCTTTTCACCACTTATATATACATGCACTCATACACAAACTTCTTCACCACTTCACAAATTCTCAAACACAAATTCTCTCTCAAACACAAAACTCTTATTCTCTCTATTCAAGTCCAATGGCACCCAAGAGACAAAGAACATAAGTAAGCAGCAACACCACCGATTCTTTAAGTGTGGGTGGTGTAAGTCCGAGGTTCTCTACTCCCGAGGCTGAAGCGAAGTATACGAGGCTTCTCTCGAAGCCGATCATTAAGGAATGAGTTTTTCTTCCATCGGAGAAGGATGATAAGCTATTGGAGATGATTCTGGAGATGGGATGGGTACCCTTTTGTGAGGCACCCGCTGCTGTGGCCATGAGTGTTGTTCGCGAGTTCTATGTGAACGTGAAGTCTGAGAAGTATGGCTTCACGGTGGTGCGAGGAAGGACTGTGGAGTACAGTGCGAATGTTACTAGGATGGTGATTGAGCAGCCCGCGAGAAAGCCCGGGCAGCACACTTGGAACGATAAGACTCCAGAGGACTTTGATTAGGATCTTATTGTGGCTACACTATCCCAGCCCGATACTCACTGGAAGATCAAGAGGGGCACTACTGAGTATTCTACGTTCCTGGATTCCAACGTGAACATGTTTTCCCGTGCATGGAATGCGTTTATTTGTGCTAACATCATGCCATCTTCTCATGTGCATGAGATTATTGTGGAACGTGCACGACTGTTGTGGGGCATTCTTCAGGGCGATTATGTGGATCTGGGGATGGTAATTTATAAGGGGATTTTGAAGTTCTTGAGAGGGAGTACCACGGGGTCTATTCCGTATGCATCAGTTGTGACGAAGCTGAGCGTGGTAGTTGGTGTTCATTGGCCCGCATACGAGTAGTTACAGATCCTGAGTGCTCCTATTGACAGCACTACTTTGGCTACGATGCAAGAATGGGATGGAGGCAAGCCCGATCTGAAGGGGCTTGGTTATACTTTTGACCATCTACCTGGTGGGAGACCAGCTGCTAGGGCCACTCAGGAGAGCGGGATTGCTTGGAGATCTCAGCTAGGAGATGAGGCTGGGCCATTGTAGCAGGCATGTAAGGAGGAGGAAGGAGTTGATATGGGAGCTTACATGAGCATGACACAGTACAGGCATCTGGCTAGGAGGATGGATGTGATGCATGACATCCATAACAGATTTGCACGAGATCTCACCCAGGCATTGGGGACAGCTTTCAGAGCCACCAGCGTTGACATCCACTGGCCAATATTCGGTGAGGATTTCGTGTATCCACCTCCGGACATACCTGACACTCCACCCGTTGAGGTTGAGGAGCCTGATTCGGATTAGGTATGCATGATTCCTTATTATTACATTCATTGAGGACCGTGAATATTTTATGTTTGGGGGTAGTAGTTGAAGGAATATGTTTTGTGTAAGTCACATATAGTTACATATTTATGATAATTTAGTTCATATAGTTGCATATTTTGAGTTACATATTTTGGCATGTAGTTTTTTTATATTTATTTTTGGTAGTTCATATAGTTCATGTGTGGCGCCCTCCAAACCCGGGTCAGAAGTTTGGGGTCCACACACACACACACCTTTTATATAACCTGCTTATAACAATAATAAAGATAATAATAATATGCAGTGACCCTACTTACCAACTTCCACAGACCGTAACAGGTTAAAGTATGTACACAAGCCAAATACGCACTTATATTACAAACCGTTCAAATCCCAACTATTCAAACGCAGAATTGAGTATTAAACATTATTACAAACTTTTAAAAACTTAAATTATCTCAAAAGATACCTACTAACTTCACTCGATGAACCTGAACCCCTAGCTCTCGCGCTAGACTGGGGATACTCGCTACCAACTGGTTCCTTCTTAACTGGAAAAGAACATAAACAACATTGAACAAATGAATTAACTAGCTTAGCAAGTCACAATGACAAGATTGAGAATAATGATCATCAAGTGAAAATGGTTATGATATCAAGTGAACAATGAATTATGATTTAGAATTGGATATTATAATTTTATTTTAAAAACCAAGGGTAGGCTGCTGATCAGTCACGCACTAACCCCGAGAAAAGCACACAACACTGCTCTAACTACTGGATCCAAGACACACATTGGCCTAACATGACCATTTATATGGCCTGACCACGAATCTGGTCTACAATTTTATAAAAACTATCCAATTCTAACATAATAATAGGATAAATAATGTAAAGCATTAAACAGAATCATAAATAAGATGGGATGTAAGATAATGAAATGGTTTCAATCTTCACAAGGATCAATATGGCATTTTTAAAGCTTGGCTGTTAGGTAATAAAAGAATTGGATACAGTAATTTCAAAGCACAAGATACAAGGATTACAAGGATTTATATGGTAAGGAATCAATGTTTCAGGGTTACAAGGATTTGGTATTTCAAAGCACAAGATACAGTGATTTGAATATGTAAGTAAATCGGTTCAGTATTTGGTATTTAGTTTTGTATGTATTTGTGGAGTAGTATCGTATATTGGTGGTATGTATTTGGGTATACAATAATCAATGGTTTAGAAAAAATAAGGTTTACGGCTCAAGATTAATAACTGGAATCAGGCTTTAGGGTTCAGTGCTTCAAAGCACTTTCAATATAAAACATGACTATTAATCATCTACAATATATCTCGAGAAAGTTCAGAACACTTGCCTGGTACTAGCTTGCTATACTGTGCTAACTTCCAATCACAACCGTCTACTCCTCGACTATTTGTTTCCCTTTCCTACGCCTTGCCTCTTCTGCTCACATATCATAAGCATCTATCAATACTCAACTTATACAATTCTATTCGATACACACTTCTATCTACCCTTCGTCTTACCCAAATCCGATTAACGGATTGAAAGTTATGCTATAAACAAGTAAACATCGAACACATAGATCGACAGTCAAACAACAAGTCACATATAACACATAACACGTCAAATAATCAATGACATATCATTTATAAAGGAGTCTTGGGTTATAAACAGGCTTTCGGGTATTTCAAAAGATTTTTAAAACATTTTTCGGAATTAAAACGGGTCATTGGATCAAGTTCAGGGTAATAAACAGGGTTCGGTTGGCCAAATCTGGTTTCAGAACAATTTTATAATAATTATCGAGCCTTGAAAAAAATTTAAAATAATATTTTAAAGCTCGAAATTATTTTTCGGAATTCTTAAATCATTTTTAAATAATTAAATCTAATTAAATAATTAATTTAAATTAATTAATAATTAATTAAATCAATTAATCAATTAATTTTCGAATTAATTGACCAATTAATCAATTAATTATTAACTAAAACTAATTAACTAATTGATTCCGATTTATTTTTGAATTACAAATAATTTTTGGAATTAAAATAATAATTTTTGGAATTTTCAGAAATTAAAACGAATTTTTTTAATTAAAATAAATAGAAAATATGATTTTTAAACATTTTTAAAAGAGGAATCCTAATTTTGAAACTTCTGGAAACCTCAGGGACTAATCTGCATTGTCCCCTATAGTTAAGGTACCAAACTGTAATTTTGCAGGGGGGTCGCTGGAAAACGTTCTGTCTTGCCGGAGAAGACGATTCCTGCGTCCTCACCCCACCAACACCTCTAGACATGACTACACAATACCAGGAACATAACCATGCTATTAAATCACACAACCCATCCCTGAGTTGGCCGGAATTTGGCCGAGAAGTTCGCCGGTTTCCAGCGAACTCGACGTACCTTTAAAAATACAACTCCCTTCGATTCACGAATCCTCTGTTAACGAGCTATATTACCAATCGATTGAAAATTTCATAAGGAACACAATCCACTATATATCAACAGCTAATAACCCCTAAATCAAAAAACCCTAAATTTCAATTAAGAACATTCATACGGGTTATAAACCCTAATTTCAAAATTCGAAAATCAAACTCAATTTTGAACATGTTATTGAACTCCAAATCAGCCATATAATATATCAAAATCATCAAGAAAACAAGCTCTACAACATGCAATCATCAAATTATTTAAACAATCATCCGAACAAAAAAATCATATTTTTAATCAAAAAATTCAAAAATAAATAAAAATATATAAAATAAACCTTGATTTCTTCAGTTCTGAAATTTGAAGAAACTGATAGAAGATTCTGAGACCTTTGTTTTGGTTAATAAAGCTTTGAAAACAGAGATCACTAATACCTTCAAATTGCTGTTTGATTCTCAGAAAGGTTTATGAATATATGAATTTCTCTGGAAAATTATATAATTAATGTTTGCAAATGATTTTTGATACGGAATAAAATACGGTAAAGGCTATTTATAATTACGGAAAATTAGTATCCCGTTGGATCATTCCAGATATAAAATGGTACGTTTACTTATAAAAACTGATCCAAACGGTACCGGTTTTCGGGATAATTATCCAAACCAGTACAATTTGTACTGCGGTCTTGGTCTCAGCACCTGGTTACACGTATTACGAGGTGATAATTGTGATAGTTTAATAAAAATATCGCGTTTATCGAAAATACGAGTTTTATTGATTTACCGAAATGAATAATGTATCGAAAATGTTGCACCGGGACCCGCGCAGGACAAACCGTACGCCGGATCGAAAAAGTCGAAACATGGAAAATGCTCGGTATATTGCAATTAGGTTAGGAAGGAGTTTTCGGAAGAGTTTCGGGTTATAAAAACGTAAAAACGGATGACGTCGATTGGTTCCCGATTATATAAAATAGTTTTTAAATACTCGGAAAAAGATTTTATAAAATCCATATATTTCTTATAATATCATAAATCAACATAAAAATAATTAGGAAGATATGACAATTATCTATATTTTATTTTGGACATATAAAAGTTAAAATACTCAATTAATATTATTTTATATTTTTTTAACTTCCAAACACCTTTAACACTTAATATATTATTCACAGAATAAATACTGAACATACATAATAATTATTTATTAGCAAAATAATTACACGATATATCCCGGATATTACATCCTTCCCCCCTTAAAAGGATTTTGTCCTCAGAATCTCCTAAGAAAACAAATGAGGGTACTTTGCTCTCATATCACTTTCTAACTCCCAGGTTGACTCTTCAACCTTGGGGTTTCTCCACAATACTCTTACTAACTTTACCACTTTATTTCTCAATACTTTCTCTCTTTCCTCAAGAATTTTTATCGGACTAGCTACATATGACAAATCTACCTGAAGCTCTATTGGCTCATATTCTATTACATGTCTGGAGTCTGGATTATACTTCTTAAGCATCGATACGTGAAAAACATTGTGAATGTGCTCCATGTGCGGAGGTAACGCCAACTCGTAAGCTACTTAGCCAACGCGCTTTAAAATCTCAAAAGGTCCAACGTATCTTGGGCTCATTTTTCCTTTCTTTCCAAATCTCGTTAATCCCTTCCACAGTGATACTTTCAGTTATACCAAATTCCCTTCTTCGAATTCCATGTCTTTCCTTGATTTATTTGCATATTTCCTTTGACGGTCTTGTGTGACTATCAATCTCTTCTGGATAACTTTAACAACTTCCTTTGTCTGCTGTACTAATTCAGGTCCAAGTATTTTGCGTTCTCCTACCTCGTTCCAATACACTGGAGATCTGCATTTGCGTCTATAAAGGGCTTCATAGGGTGGCATCTCAATACTGGCGTGATAACTGTTGTTGTAAGCAAATTCTATCAGGGGTAAATGCTCGTCCAACTTCCTTTGAAATCAATAGCACAAACACGCAACATGTCTTCAATTATCTGGATCGTTCTTTCACTCTGGCCGTCCGTCTGTGGATGGTAAGCCGTACTCATATTCAGTCTTGTTCCCAAAAATTCTTGAAAACTCTTCCAAAATCTCGAATTAAATCTTGGATCTCGATCGGATATGATAGACACAGGAACTCCATAACGAACTACAATTTCCTTCAGGTACATATGGACCAACTTGTCGAGTGAAAATCTTTCATTTATAGGAAGAAAATGAGCTGACTTGGTAAGTCTATCCACTATAACCCAGATGGCATCATAATTAGCTTTTTTCCTTGGTAATCCAACTATGAAATCCATGACGATATGCTCCCACTTCCATTCTGGAATCTCCAATGGCTGTAGCAATCCACTTGGTCTCTGATGCTCTGCTTTAACTCTTTGACAGGTATAACATCTGCTAACCCATTCCGCAATTTCCCTCTTCATATCTGGCCACCAAAATTTTTCTCTTAAATCTATGTACATCTTGGTACTCCCTGGATGGATTGAATACCTTAAATTATGAGCTTCCTGTAGAATTTCATTCTTCAACTCCGTCACTGGTGGAATCCAAATTCTAGAAGAAAACCTAAGAATACTTTGATCGTCCTTCTGCGTGCATAATTCTTCACCTACCAAACGATTTATGTCCTGATCCATTACCTCTTCTTGACACTTCCTTATCTTTTCTAACAATTCCGGCTGGAAAATTATACTATACACTTTCGCTTCATCAGGCTTGCAAACTCTAATCTCCAATTCCAGTTTCTGAAATTCCGCATATATCTCCTCAGGTACTGATAACACATTTAACTTTTCTTTCTGACTCAACGCATCTTCCATAACATTCGCTTTACCGGGATGATAATTAATCATGCAGTTGTAATCCTTAATCAATTCAAACAATCTCATATACCTCATATTAAGCTCCTTCTGTGTGAATATGTACTTCAAGCTTTTATGATCTGTGTAAATCTCACATTTTTCTCCATATAGATAATGTCTCCAAATTTTCAAAGCGAAAACTATGGCTGCTAGCTCTAAATCATGAGTAGGATATTTCTGTTCGTGTGGTTTCAGTTGCCTTGATGCATATGCAATCACTTTATCGTGCTGCATCAGAACGCATCCGAGTCCTTTATGAGAAGCATTGCTATAGATTATGAAATTTCCTTGATCTTCTGGAAGTGACAAAACAGGTGCCGTGATTAATCTTTGCTTCAATTCCTGAAAACTTTCTTCGCATTTATCGTTCCATTTAAAATTTTCATTCTTCCGTGTAAGCTTTGTCAACGGTGTTGCAATCCTTGAGAAATTTTGAACGAATTGACGATAATATCCCGCTAATCCCATGAAACTTTTTACTTCTGTTGGTGTTCTCGGTCTTTCCCAATTTGTAATTGCCTCAATCTTTGCTGGGTCTAATTTGATCCCTTCATTACTGACTATGTGTCCTAAGAACTGAACTTCTTGTAACCAAAACTCACACTTCGTGAATTTCGAATATAACTTCTTTTTCCTTAAAATCTCCAAAGCTATTCTCAAATGTTCTGCATGATCCTCTTCTGTCTTTCAATAATTCAAAATATCGTCTATAAACACAATAACAAACTTGTCCAAATATTCCTTGAAAATTCTGTTCATCAGATCCATAAACGCTGCCGGGGCATTGGTCAATCCAAAAGACATCACTAAAAATTCATAATGTCCATACCTTGTTCTGAAAGGTGTCTTTGGTATATCCTCTGGCTTATTCTTTAGTTGATGATATCCTGATCTTAAGTCAATCTTGGAGAAGTACTTGGCTCCTTTCAATTAGTCAAACAAATCATCAATTCTGGGTAACGGATACTTGTTATTGATTGTAAGATTGTTGAGCTCCCGATAGTCGATGCACAGTCTCATGCTTCCATTCTTCTTCTTGACAAATAGTACCGGTGCACCCCACGGGGATACACTAGGTCTGATTACTCCTTTCTCTAACAACTCTTGCAATTGCTTTGCTAGTTCCTTCATTTGAACGGGCTCCATTCTGTACGGGGCCTTGGATACTGGTTCCGTTCCAGGTGTTAAGTCGATTGTAAACTCAATTTCTCTATCTGGAGGAAGTCCTGGTAACTCATCGGGAAACACATCTGGAAATTCATTAACTACTGGAATATCCTCAAGTTTTGCTGGCTCCTGACTTCTATCAATCACATAAGCAATGAAATGCTCGCATCCTTGTCATAGTAACTTCTTGGCTTGAATCATCGTTAAGAATTTCTTTGCTTGCTTCTGGCCCTTAAATGTTACTATCCTCTCGTCTAGCGTCTTCACCATTACCTTCTTATTTCGACAATCTATCTGGGCATCGTGCTTAGATAACCAATCCATTCCTAAGATAACGTCAAATTCTCCTTACTTAAATGGTATCAAATCTACACAAAACTTACCAAAAATCTCAATCTCACAATTCCCACAAACTTGATTAATAGATACACGTTCTTGATTTGCTAATTCCACAGTCATTATTTAATTTAAATACTCAACTGGACAATTTAACTTACTAACAAAATCTTGTGAAACAAACGATGGAGTTGCTCCCGAATCTATTAACACTTTGGCACATAAAGAATTCACATTAAGCGTACCTGCCACGATATCAGTATCCTGGATAACATCCTTTACAGACATGTCAAAAACTCTAGACCTTGGAGTCTCATTCACTGCTGGGGTAGATCCCATAATTCTCAATGCATTACTGACTGGGGCTGGTGTCTTGCAATCCCTGGCTATATGTCCTGACTTCCCATATTTAAAACATGTAAATCCAATAGCTGGAACCTTTACTACTAGATTCTAGATATGCTGATCCTTGTTTGCTGGATCTGTCGCTGGCTCATTTCGTCACTCCCTCGAATAGTGCCCTTTCTGATTACACTTGAAACAAACTACATTCAACTTATTACAAACTCCTCCATATTTCTTCCCACATACCTGACAATCTGGAAAAGTTAACCTTAACTGATTTGGCTGATTCATATTGACTGGACGGTTGCCCTGGCCTCCGTCGCCTGCATTTGGTCTCTTGAAATTAAAATTTCTCCCTGGCTGAAACTGGCCCTTCTTAAAATTTGGAAACTTCCCTGGTTGTGACTGACCTTCATTTCCTTCAAATTTCCTTTTCTTATTTTCCTTTTCCTTCTGTGACATCTCACTCTCCGTCTCTGTAATCATGGCCTTCTGTATAACTCCTGCATAGGTATCCAATTCAAAAATGGCTACCTTCCCTCTGATCCATAGCTTTAGACCTTGCTGGAATCTCTTGGCCTTCTTCCTGTCAGTATCCACATATGACGGCACATACCTTGACAACTCTCCAAAATTATTTTCATAATCCGCTACCGATATATTTTCTTGCTTTAACTCTAAAAACTTTAGCTTCATCTGATCCTGAACAAACTGGGGGAAATATTTTTCTAAAAACAATTCCTTAAACCTCTCCAAAGTAATACCATCTGTACCTTCCAATGTCTTCACAGTCTCCCACCAATAGGTGGCCTCATTCGTCAAGTAATAACTCGCAAACTCAACCTTCTGTTCCTCTTTCACCTTCACTAAGGAAAATGACTTCTCTATTTCCTTTAACCAAACATTTGCTTCAATCGGATCTAAGGAACCCTTGAATTATGGTGGGTTTACCGCCTGAAAAGTTTTGAAAGTTACCTGGGGATTGGTCTGTCTTTGTTGTTGTTGTGTCAGGTGAACTGTTTGTTAGGCCAAGATTTGAAGAATCTGGGCTATTGCTGGGTCTATAGGTCCTGGGTTTGCATTCTGGTTTGAATCATCTTGGTTATTATTGTTGTTGTTGTTGGTTTCTTCATTCTGAATGTTGGTGCGGATATTTCTTCTGGGAGGCATTTTTTTATAAAGAATCAAACCCCTTGTCAGGGGGTGCACCTAAGAATACATAACTCAAGTGATCTGGTAGTGGGTTGAGCTCAAGTGTGGGAGCTTCTTCAATAGATGGTTAAAAACGCTCCTCAGAATCTTTCAGATTTGTTAATCCAAGAGACTCGAATGGCAGATCCATCTCCCTTTTCCCTGAAGATGCATTCAAATGCTGCAGTTGTTCTGCCCTCTCTTCATCTTCACTATCAGATTCCCCTGTCAAGGCTCTCTCTAAAGTATCTGACCTTAGCACTTGCTCAAGTTCTGAATTCACTACAAAATCGACCATCTTTACTTTAAAGCATTCCTCTTTATCAGTAGGTAACTATTATTGCCTTGAACATATTAAAAGTGACCTTCTGATATTGAACCTTCATCGTAAGCTCTTCTTTTTGCACATCGATCATAGTTCAGCCTGTAGCCAAGAATGGTCTTCCCAAGATGATGGGACTCTTCTCATCTTCCTCAAAATACAGAATTACAAAATCAGCAGGAAAGATGAGTTTGTCCACCTTGACCAAGACATCCTCTACTATACCTCGTGGATAAGTGATGGTCCGATCGGCCAACTGTAAGGACATATTTGTTGGTTTTGGCTTAGGCAAACCAAGTTTCTTGAAGACAGACAAGGGCATCAGATTGATGCTAGCTCCCAAGTCACACAAACACTTGTTGAAAGACAGATTTCCAATGGTACAAGGTATCGTGAAGCTTCCTGGATCTTTAACTTTAGGAGGAAGTTTATGTTACAACACAACACTGCACTCTTCCGTTAGAGCAATGGTTTCCAACTCCTCAAGTTTTAGCTTCCGAGATAGAATACCCTTCTTGAACTTAGCATAGCTCGCCATCTGTTCTAGAACTTCTGCAAAAGGTATGTTGATATGCAGTTTCTTGAAAACCTCCAAAAACTTGGCAAATTGCTTGTCGAACTTATGCTTTCGAAGCCTTTTAGGATATGGCGAAGGTGGATAGACTTGTTTATCCCATGTATTACCCTCATGAGGATTTTTTAAACAACTTTCTTCTTTAGTTCCACCTCGGCATCCTTCTGCACAACTTTTTTAGCTACATGCTCATTTTCTGGAATTGGCAAGGGTGCAGACGCACCTGCATTCTGGATAGAATTTTCAGACTCTTCGTCTTGCTGAATTTGCAGGCTTGCGACCTTTCCAAACCTCAAGGTGATGGCGTTCACCTGTTCTTTAACTTCAAGTTGCTCACAAACTGAGCTGATTCACTAGATATAGCGTATTGCTCTGTCGCATGCGAACCTGCACACAGCTCACAAATACTGGTTATCTGATTAACACCATAGTTAGCCGGAGAATCGATCTTCATAGATAACGCCTTTAGTTGAGCAGTGATAGCCGTAACTGTATCCAGTTCAAGAACTCCTGCTAACTTGCCCTGTGGAAATCTCTGGGTTGGATACTGATATTCATTAGCAGCCATCAGTTCAATTAGCTCATAAGCTTCATTACAACTCTTAGCCCATAAGACTCCACCTGATGCTGCATCGAGCATGGGTCTTGACTGTGCTCCAAACCGTAATTGAAGCAATTGATGATCATCCAATCAGGAATTCCATGATGAGGACACTTCCTAAGCATCTCCTTGTAGCGCTCCCAAGCTTCACATAGAGATTCTCCCGATTGTTGCGCAAATTGAGTAAAAGCATTCTTGATTGCAGCTGTCTTCGCCATAGGGAAGAATTTATTGAGAAACTTTTAAGCAAGATCTTCCCAAGTAGCAATCGAACCAGCTGGTAGAGAGTGTAACCAGCTCTTAGCCTTGTCCCTCAGAGAGAATGGAAACAGTCTCAGTTTCACCGCATTCTCAGACACACCATTGAACCTCAAGGTGTCGCAGGTCTCTATGAAATCCCTGATGTGCATATTTGGATCTTCCGTTGGAGAACGCCCAAACTGGACTGAATTCTGTACCATTTAAATCGTGCTAGACTTCAAAGATATTAGCAGCAATGGATGGTCTGACAATTCTAGACTGAATGTCATTAATCTCTGGTTAAGAATAATCCATCAAAGCTTTCGTATCTGTTGTTGGTTCTCCCATTGCAATAAAAAATAGAGTACTTGAAACACACGACTAAAGTAAACCTTGTAAGAAAATAATCCGAGTCAGTGAACTTTAACGACCATTGATGACAAACACATAAACTAAATTTAACATCGAGTCCCCGACAGTGGCGCTAAAAACTTGTTCGTTGTAATTCAAACGTGAAAATACATGCAAGTGTACGCAATCATAAGTAGTATAAGATATAAGTCAAGTTTGTTCCCATATGGACTGGTTTAGGTTAATTTCATATTATGCATTTATGCAATAATGTATGGTTATCGTTCAATGCTAAGACAAATAACAAATTAAGTTTTGATTTACCTAAGAGATTATACTAATAGCATTAACTAAGAGAATAAAGATTGAATTACTTATATGAAAATAAACATGTGATTCTAACTTCATTAAATACTTCCTTCAAAGTTATGTTCTTTAACCCCATCGTGTGATGGTGATGACAACTAATCAGATAACATGAAACTAGTATACGCTAACTTTCGTTATACGTATACCTTACTATCAAACATCCACAATTAAGATAAAGTTAAATAGACACCAATTATGCTTAGTCCCTATATGTCTATAAAGATTGAAAACATAATGGTTTAAGAGCAAGTTATCTATCGTGATTACATATGGTGAATAAGATGGTTAAAATTACCCACACATTCTGCATGTCAATTCATACATAAACCTATGCTAGCATGGCAAGTTCTAAACCTCTATATTCACTGTCGCTTTAATAAAGATTAGCAAAAAATCTTAGATGTTAGCTACGCATCAAAGATGAATAAGCACAACCAAACTAGGAAATCATAAATCACCACACACTAAATAATTAGAACAATTAACTATTGAAATCCATAGATAAATCCGTTAGAACCCCATGACAACGATTAGTTCACAATCGAACTCATCGTCACCATGGTTCCAAAGAAAACATGATAATAAACAATATAAGAGTACTAGGGTTCAAAGACAAATTGAAAACAAGCATCAAAGTATCAACTATATTGAAGAATACAAAAGTCTTCTTCTCCATAGCCGTCTTGTTCTCTCTAGGTCTTCGTATTGCGCTTCCTTCGCTCCTTGTTATTAAAAACGTCTTTTTATTGGTTTATATAAGCCCCTGGTGGACCTGGACCCTCAAAATCATAAATTTATTGGGCAAAAAGGGCGGCGTGGGTGCGCGGGTTCGGGCGCGGGCGCGCCTTTTTACTAGTTTCTGGGGCGCGGGCGCGCCGGCCTTTTGGTGATTTTCTGACCGTTCTTCTTTTGGCCGTATCTTGAGTTCTGCTCGTCAGAATTAGGTGATTCAACTGCCCACGTGAAGCTAATTGTTTCAATCTCTAGGTCAATCATCTACAACTTGAGAATGGACTAGACTTCAAAATCTGATCTCTGATAAGTATAAAATCCTTGTAAATCCCTTTCCTCCTATGACTCATGCACTGCAATTACACAAAAACACATCAAAAATACCATATACTTGAGTCCAAAACACCAACTTAAGCTGATAATGAAGCATTCCAAGTAGATATAAAATCCACTTATCACTTTCTCAGTCAGTTATTGAGACTCTTCGACAGGATTTGAGCCATATTCCACCAGGGTTCCGAGATATGACAGTTGGACCAGGGATGTTGTAGTATATGTGATATATGTAGATAGAGGCAGTTGAAGAATAATTTTGCTAGTTATTTCCTGAAAGGAGAAGCAAATTATTGGTGGGAATCCAAGAAATATTTAGAAGGTGAAAGCATTGTCACTTGTATAGGTTTAATGAATTGTTTCTGGAGAAATATTTTACTCGCTATATGAAGAACCAGATGGAAATCAAGTTCTTGAAATTGAAGTAAGGGAACATGTCAGTGACTGAATATGAAGCCAAGTTTACAGAATTGGCTAGATTTGTTCCGTAACAGGTTGAAACTGATGAGAAATGGTCTAAGAGATTTCAACAAGGATTGCAGCCATGGATTCGTAGCAGAGTGGCAGTATTTAAGTTGACGACATATACAGCCATGGTTCAGAAAGCCATAATCATTGAAGGGGAAAGTGAGATGTCCCAAAAGGAAAACAGACAACGGAATTTTCGAAACCGTTCTAACAGGAAACCAGAATTTCAAGGCCATACGAATATGAATTTTAAAAAGATAGGACAAGGCAATCAGAGAGCAGGTAATTGTTTTCAAGCTCCAAATCAGCAGTGAATGATCAGACCACCATTGTCATACTGCAAGACATATGGTCAGAAACATACGGGCGTCTGCAACAAGGCAAATGTGACATGCTGCAAGTGTAAGCAGAAAGGGCACTACTCCAATGAATTCCCAGCAG
Organism: Apium graveolens; assembly: GCF_009905375.1. Classification (NCBI taxonomy): domain Eukaryota; kingdom Viridiplantae; phylum Streptophyta; class Magnoliopsida; order Apiales; family Apiaceae; genus Apium; species Apium graveolens. The sequence goes on along the minus strand of NC_133648.1, from coordinate 175,868,708 downwards.
GGAGAATATAAGTTAATTATTTCTAGTATGGGAAGAAAGGGCATATTTCCAGGGATTATAGAGGACCAACGATGGCAGCTAGTGTTCCAAAATTATTGGCACTACCTCCACCACCACAGTAGAATCGAACTAGGGCAAGGACTTTTAATATGACTATGAAGGAAACTGTGCAGAGTCCAAGTGTGATTGCAGGTATGCTTTTTGTGAACTCGATTAAAGCAAAAGTATTGATTGATTCTGGAGCAACAAGATCTTTTATTTTGGAGGGACTCATTGATAAGATATGTTGTGAAATTCAACGGTTGGGCGAGACATTAATTATAAAATTAGCGAATGATGACCAGGTTCCTGTAAATCGAGTATGTCCCGAGTGCGATATCGAAATCGTAGGACATCATTTCTCAATTGACTTGATACCTTTCAAGTTAGGAGAGTTTGATGTTATTTTAGGAATGGACTAGTTAGCCTGGAATAATGCTCAGATTGATTGTGCGGATAAGAAAGTGAAATTATGAACTGCGGAGAATGCAACGGTAATATTTAGGGTGAGAAATAATCAAGGATGTGAAGTTTAGTTAGCTTATGTGTTGGATACTGAAAAGGAAAGTCCGAAGATAGAAGATATTCACATTTTGTGTGAATTTCCTGATGTCCTTCTAGATAAAATTTTAGGATTACCGCCGGATCGAGAAATTAAATTTACTATTGAGTTAGCGTCAGGTACAAAACCAGTTTCGAAAGCTCCGTATCGAATGACACGGGTTGAAATTGAAGAGTTAGCAACACAATTACAAAATCTTCCGGACAAAAGGAATTATTAGATCAAGCGTATCCCAATGGGTTGCACCGATATTGTTTGTGAAGAAGAAAGATGGCAGTATGCGACTATGTATTGATTATCGTGAGTTGAATAAGTTAACTATCAAGAATAAGTATCCTCTACCATAAATCGATGATTTATTTGATCAACTAAAAGGAGCCGTAAGGTTTTCCAAGATAGAATTGAGGTTAGAGTGCCATTAACTGAAGATCAAAGCCAAAGACATTCCCAAGACTGCTTTTTGTACCGGATATAAACATTATGAATTCCTTGTAATGGCATTCGGTTTAACTAATGCACCAGCGGCATTCAGGGATTTGATGAACCGGGTGTTCAAAAAGTACTTGGATAAATTTGTGATTGTATTTATTGATAACATCTTGATTTACTCGAAGACCGAAGAAGAACATGTTGAACACCTAAGAATTACTTTGGAAATCTTAAGGAAAGAACAACTTTATGCGAAGTTTTCGAAATGTGAATTCTGTCTAGGAGAAGTGCATTTTCTAGGCCATATCATTAATATTGAAGGAATCAAAGTTGATCCAGCAAAGATTAAAGCTGTATTGAATTGGGAAAGGCCAAAGATACCGACGGAAGTTAGAAGTTTCTTGGGATTGACAGGTTATCATAGAAGATTTGTTAAGGATTTTGTGAAGATAGCTACGCCATTAACCAAGTTAACTCAAAAGAATGAAAATTTTATATGCAATGAAAGGTGTGAAGAAAGTTTTCAAGAATTGAAAAACCGACTTGTAACAGAACCTGTACTTCTGCTACCAGACGAGCAAGGAGATTTTGTTATTTACAGCGATGCTTCCTACCGAGGACTAAGATACATATTAATTAGACCTGGAAATTCGTTCGTGTCGTATACTTTCGTGTCGTGTATTTTCGTATTTCGTGTACTTCAATGCCAAACATAAAACTGAAATGTTTAGCGTTCGTGTACATTCGTGTTCGTGTACTTTCATTTCGGGTCGTTTTGTGTCATTTCATGTCGTGTATGTCGTGTTAATTGAATATTAATATATATTAAATTTAATATTAATATAAATTAAAATATAAGATTTTTAGGTAAAATAATTATAAAATATATGTAAAATATATATTTAGATCCTAATTATATACAATATAATGAAATCAAATAATATTTTAAAAACAAATATGCATCCATTTATTATAATTCTACATATATTCATAAAAATATTAAAATTTAATTATAATATTTATTTATGTCGTATACTTCGTGTCGTGTCGTGTACACGAAGGTTAAACACAAAATCGACACAAAATCTCGACCGTGTACTTTTGTGTTCGTGTACTTTCGTGTCATGAACTAAAAATCCAAACACAAACACTAAATTTTCGTGTTGTGTAAGTCGTGTCGTGTCCAAAATTTCCGGGTCTAGTATTAATGCAGCACGGTAACGTAATTGCATATGCTTCTAGACAAATGAAACCTCGTGAACAGAAATATCCTACGCATGATCTGGAACTAGAAACAATCATGTTCGCACTAAAACTTTGGAGACATTATCTTTATGGCAAAATATGTGAAATTTACACAGATCTTAAAAGTCTAAAGTATATCTTTAAGCGGAAAGAACTCAACATGAGACGACGAAGATGGCTAGAATTGATAAAGGATTATGATGTTACAATCAACTATAATCCAGGAAAAGCAAACATCATGGTAGATGCGCTAAGCCAAAAAGAGAGATTGAATATGTTAACTTCTTCAGAAGAATTGATCAGAGAAATTGAGAAATTGGAAATTGAGGATCGTGTTTCAAGGGAATCCTCTGAAATGAACTATGCAATGATATTTCAGCCAGAATTGTTGGAAAAGATTCAAAAATGTCAAGAAAAAGTAATGAGTCAAGAAGACGACAATCTAATGGGAGAAGAAATTACAAGTCAAAAAGATGATAAAGGAATTCTAATATTTTCATCAAGAATCCGGATACCTAATGTGCCAGAATTGAAAGAAGAAATATTATGAGACGCTCACAACTCAAGATATTCCATTCATCCAGGAAGCACAAAGATGTATTGAGATTTGAAAGAAAACTTTTTGTGGCCAAACATGAAGAAAGAAATAGCAGAGTGGGTAAGTAAATGCTATACGTACCAACAAGTCAAAGCAGAACATCAACGTCCAAGAGGATTACTACAACCACTGGATATTCCGGAATGGAAATGGGAACATCTAACAATGGATTTTATGGTAGGACTTCCAAGAACTAAAGCAAATTATGATGCAATTTGGGTGATCATCGACAGACTAACCAAGTCATCACATTTTCTTCCAATTAACAAAAAAATTTCGCTCGACAAGTTAGTGCACTTATATCTCAAAGAAATTGTGATGTGACGTAGAGTTCCTATATCCATTGTATCTGATCGAGATCCACATTTCAATTCAAGATTCTAGAGACAATTTTAGGAATTCATTGATACCAAATTAAATATGAGTACCGCTTATCATCCGTAAACGGATGGACAAAGTGAAATGACGATTCAAACAATTGAAGATATGTTATGTGTATGTGCAATTGATTTTGAAGGCAGTTGGGACGAACATTTACCATTAGTGGAATTTTCTTACAATAACAGTGTTATGGTTAAAAAACTAAAGTATATTAGTTGATGTACTTACTACTAGGGTTCGTGAGCTTCGAGGCTCGATTTGACTACTCTTTTGTCTCGTGACTCGATCTACCTTAATAAGATGCCTATCTACCTTGTTGATTGCCAAGGATCAAGTCAAAAATGTAGTTATGATTTGTGGGGTGAGACCCCTTATATAGATGTTGGACGTCCTTGAATTAGACTAGAGGTGGGAGACTTGGTGGGCAAGTCTCTGAATTAGGATGGACTTTGGAGTCCTAAGAGGTAGGAAACTGATTCCTTATCCCATGAGGTTCCTTGGAGTCCAATCTACAAGGATTTATATCCCCACTAGGACTCATCTTAACAGCTGATTTATCTCTTATTAATTAATTATGAAATTAATTAATATTCTGGGTTTTGGGCCCTTTCTAATGGGCTCAGCTGTCAGCCCCATTCTGATATAATTAATGCGATATTAATTACGCAATCAGGGTTTATTTTATTCCCTATCATTTGCCCCCAACTTCTGGGAAACCGTAAAATATTTCGCAGAAGTTAAGTTTACTTGTTCCCATACATGGTTTCCTTTTTGCGTAAAGTGTGGAGCGACCTACACATTTACAACAATTTGCCTAGTACGTAGCTTCATGGTTCCTTTATAACTTCCCCATTACTCTTCCTTACCTTTTATTCTTATTTCTTAGTAATTATATGGTATTTTTCCCTTAATTTATGGGTTTCACAAGAAATTTTTCCTTAATTTTTAGAGTATATCCATAATTTTTAGGATTTTTTCAAGTAATTCCTTCAATTTTCCAGGATTTACTCCTAATTTCCAAGACTTTTCCCTTAATTCTGGGATTTTTCTCTAATTTTCAGGAATTTTCCCTTAATTTCTGGGATTTTTCCAAATTTATTCTCAATTTTCGGGAATTTTTCCAATTTTCAAGAATTTTTCCAATTTTCAGCCTTTTTTGACCAGAATCCTAGTCGATTGGACGACCTGGATCCTAGTCGAAATTCCGGCCAGCTCTTGAGGCCTGGTCGAACATTTTCGACTAGGATTCACGAACTGGATTTCGACTAGAATCCTAGTCGTTTGAACCACCTGGATTCTGGTCAAAATTCTGGCCAGCTCCTAGGGCCTGGTCGAGCATTTTCGACTAGGATTCACGAGCTGGATTTTGACTAGAATCCTTGTCGATTGAACGACCTGGATTATTGTCAAAATCTAGATCAATTTTGGCTTCTAATCGAAGTAAAAAGACTAGGATTCACGACCTAAATTTTGACCTAGATCCTAGTCATTTGAACGACTTGGATTATGCTCGATATTTGGGCTATTTTTTGGCTTCTACTCGAAGTAATATGACCAGGATTCATGAGTTGGAATTCAACTTGGATCAGTGTCATTTTAACGACTTGTGTTGTGGTCGAATTTTTGTCCATTTCTTGGCTTCTACTCGAAGTAATATGACCAGGATTCACGAGCTGAAATTCGACTTGGATCCTATTCTACTTTTTCCAAATCCTTTTTGGATTTGGGATTTGGTTTGGGACTCTCATATTTCCAAATCCTATTTGGATTTGGGCCTTGATTTGGGCCTCTATTTTTCCAAATCCCTTTTGGATTTTGGATTTGGGTGGGGCCTCTCATATTTCCAAATCCTATTTGGATTTGGGCCTTGATTTGGGCCTCTATTTTTCCAAATCCTTTTTGGATTTTATTTTCCTTTAATAATTTTTATAAACCCTTAAGAATTTTCAAGGATATTCTGGAAAGTTCCAGAATTTGGGCTTTTTCTTTGGGCTTTCAAGTTAATGGGCCTTTTTTGCCTTTTCATCTTCTCTTTGGCTGCCTATATAAGAAAGTGTGTGAGACTATTTTCTACTCACTTCTCATTTCTTACTTGTTGTCTTCCTCTTCCAAAAAACTCTAGGTCTTTTTCTTAGAGCTTCAAAGCTTTCCTTCAATTTTCTTCAAGCTCTCTAAACTCCCAGGTATATTTCTTGTATTCTTCTTTGTTTTTCCCAAACTTTTAATTTTATGTTTCCTTTAATTCTCTTGCCTAGACTTGTGCCGAGATTTATGTTTGACTCTGTTTCTTTTGAATGGCAGATAAGAGAATGACTCATTTAGCCAAGATTAATGTGGCTAAAAAGTCAAATGAGTTCCCTATTCGTTCAAGGTATTCCTGCTTGATCGATATGATCAACGCTCGTGGGGATGAGTACCCCTCTGATGCTCATTTGGACGTGTTTGATCACATCAGCACATTCCAAGATGCTAAAGAGCTGGAGAAGCTAGTCAATATTTTCAAGATTCAGAAGCCCTACAAGTTAGTCTTTGCAAGCCCCGCGGACAGGGCTTGTCACTGGAAAAAGGACGCTTTATGCGTCTACAGGGACACTCTCAGGGCCGGGATCAGGTTCCCTTTTCACCCTTTTATTCCTGTTCTTTTAGCAGATGTAGGGATCAATCCTTGTCAACTCCCTCCTAACGCGTGGAGGTTAATACTTTGCTTCTTGTCACAATGTGCTAAGCACAATGTGGCCCCAACTATCGCTGTTTTTAGGAAGATCTTCCAGTTTAAAAATAGTCCTGATAAGAACCCGGGATGGGTCAGTTTGAACCAATGCCCCATAATTCCCCATATTGTTAATGGGAAGTCCATCCCTGACAACAATTTGGGGTGGAAAAATGGAATTTTTGTAGTTGGTTTGGGAAGGCGGCGACTGGGGGACGCTCCTCCGTTCGTATTTTGGGCAAGTGGTATATGGAAGCCCTAATGACATTGTGTTGTCTGAAGAAGAGACGACAACTTTTAATCTCCTTACCCAGGATAACAGGACATCTCATTCCTGGGACCTCATCAAGGAGACGGTTTTGGTTGAGCGCGGCCTTTCTCCCGTATCTATGAGAAGTAATTTCCAACCTTTAGCTTTAAACTTTTGCATATTTAGCCTGGTCCTTTTCTGGTTTTAACTTACTTTTAAACTTTTCTTATAGCGGCTGAGAAGATCGTAGAGGCGACCAAGTCTAAGGACTTGGAAACCACAAGGATGAAAAGGACTGGGAAAGTCTTCAAGGACCCACGCCTGGGTGATCATTTCCCCGAGTTTCTCCTTTAGATGAAAGAAGGGGATAAGGAAAGCCCCAACCAACCCCAACGCACTAAATAGAAGCCAGGGGCCTTCTTCCAACCTGCTTGGGGAATCCGGGGTAAAGACACGATTATCGAAAATACGAAGCATGCCAAAGAATGGTCGCTTCAGTCTATTTCCCCGATGGACTATTAGGATTTTGTCCTTCAACAGGACTTAGAAGCCAACACGCTGTTTGGCGCTCAGGCCATGGCGACGGTAAATTATTTTTCTTTCTCATATTTATTTCATTCCTTTTCTTAGCGGAAACTTCATTATTTCTTTTCTCTCCTTTCCTTTCAGGCTAACTTTTATTTTAAAAGGACACTCCATCAAGCCAAAGCTTGGAAGGTGGAGTATGACGACACCAACAAGAAGCTTGAGGAGGCCAACGAGCAAATTGAGAGCCTCAAAGCCCAGCTTGCCTCCTCGACTTCTGATTTGGAGATTTCTCGGGCCAAAATTGTCATTCTGAACAACCAAAAAGTAAAGAATTTTGATGGCTGGATGGACAATCCGAAGTTCAAGGATTTGATAGAGGAGCACGATGCCCTCACTCTTCATCTAAGCTACAAAGAAGGATGGGATGACGCAGTCGAGGCCATTCAAGACGAGTATCCAGAAATGCTCGAGGATTCTGCCTTCCCTTGTCCTCTCAAGATCCCAAGGCTGGGGGGAGTAACAGATAAAGTTGTGGATCTCATTCATGAAGAGGATAGAGCAGTCCCTTCGACTGATCATGGGGCTTCTTTGCCCAAGGCACCAGTCGTGAGCCAAAGGACAGAAAAGAAAAAAGCCTGAGTCCAGTTCCGGAGAAGAGGAATCCTCCTCCGAGGAAGAGGTTGAGCCAAGTGTGAAAGGCCAGAGTTGAGGAGCCCCCAAAACCAGCATCTTCAAAGGCACCTGAGGCGTCTGAGGATAGTTCTGAGGAAACCTCCGAGGAGACTTCTGAGGAAACCTTCGAGGGGCCAACTCAGGAAACATCTGATGAGACTTTAGAGAGTAGCTCCGAGGAGTCTGAGCCTTCTAAGCCGAGTGCTTAGCTTTTGTGTTTTATTCAATTTGTAAAGTACTTTTAAAAGTTTAACTTTGTTACCCTTCAGGGATTTAATTAAGCTATCTTAAGTTGTTTGTTCGCTCTTTTACTATTTTTTCTAAGTACTCGTACTATTCGAAGAGAGTTAGATAGTTCACATGCCTTCCCTAGCTTTTTCTTACACTTCTCTGTACTTGTGCCAAAAATGGATAAGCAAACTCAACCATGCATAAGATGAACCAAACAGTTTTAGGATACATCCTATGTGGAAACTTTATAAATTGTACACTCTTTGGGATCCATCCCTTGCATAATTTTTCGCAGAACTAGATAGTCTTATAAAACTAAAATACAACATCCTAAGCAAGCAAAGCTTCAAGGTGCTTTTCAACCTACTTGTCATCTTGACAAGTGAGAATCATGCTCAATCATTTTATACATAGTAAATCTTCAGGTTTTGTGCATGCCAAGTTCTCGGGACTTCAAAACCATCCATAGTCTCTAGCTTGTAGGTTCCTCTTCGTTGGACACTTTTGACCTTTTATGGCCCTTCCCAATTTGGGGAAAGTTTTCCCTTCTGTCCAACATCGAAAGCTTCCACCTTCCTCAGAACCAAGTCACCTTACTTTAAGAACCTTTCTTTAACCCTTAGGTTGTAGTAGAATGAAGCCTTCTTCTGATATTCCACTATTTTTTCATGTGCCTCATCTCGTACTTCATCAATTAGATCCAGGGCTAATCTTTGCCCCTCCTCATTTTCCTCAGCATTAAAAGCTTGGATCCTGGGAGACAAATGTGATATCTCCACAGGAACAACCGGCTCTTCCCCATATGCTAACATGAAGGGAGTTGCTCCAGTTGTGATTCTACAATTAGTTCTATAGGCCCATAGTATTGGGAGTATTTCATCCACCCAGTTATTCCTTGATTTCTCGATCCTCTTCTTTAGTCCATCCAGGATTATTCGATTCACCACTTCTGCTTGCCCATTGGCTTACGGGTGAGCTACGGCGGTAAACCGCAACTCAATCTCATTCTCCTCACAATACTTCTTAAATTCCTCATTTTTGAACTGTGTTCCATTATCGGTAACTAGGATACGGGGAATTCCGTATCGGCACAGGATGTTTTCCCACAGGAATTGTGCAACTTGTTTAGTTGTGATCTTGGCCAAAGTCTTGGCTTCAATCCACTTAGTAAAATAATCAATGGCTACAATCAGGAACTTCCTTTGTGCCGTGGCCATGGGGAAGGGTCCAAGTATATCCATTCCCCACATGGGAAAGAGGATGGGGGAGTTGATGGAGGTTAACATCTCGGGGGTTATCAAACAACAGGTGCATGTTTCCGACAGCGATCACACTTCTTCACATACTCTTTGGCATCGGCCATCATCTCTGGCCAATAGAAGCCTAAACGGGTTATCTTATGAGCCAGTGCTCTGCCCCCCAGGTGTTGCCCACATATACCTTCGTGTACTTCTTCAAGAGCCAAGTGTGCCTCATCGGGCCTGAGACATCTTAACTAAGGAACCACATAAGATCTTTTCTACAAAATCCCATCGATCAAGGAGTATCTCAGTGCTCGAACAACCAACTTTTGTGCTTCAGTCACATCGTTTGGCAGCTAACCAGTTTGAATATGGGCCTTAATGGTATCTATCCATGATGTCCCCAGCCCTATAGGAGCTACAAGCTTAACATCAATGCTCCGTGTCTTCAAAACGCGGAAGTATATACTTCCTGAACTTTCCTCTATCTCTGATGAAACAAACTTGGACAATGCATATGCCTTAGCATTTTCCTCTCTTGGGATGTGCTCAACATGACATTCATCGAACTGAGTCATCACAACACTTACTAGGCGAACGTACTTAGCCATTGTGTCATCCCTTGCCTTAAACTCTCCCTTGACCTGGGATATGACCAACTTTGAGTCTCCACAGACTTTTAAGTTCTTGACTCTCAGTGTTCCTGGTAGGCCGAGGCCAGCTATCAGAGCTTCATATTCTGCTTCATTGTTTGTAGTTGGGAAGTCTAGCTTCATAGCATATTCAATCAAGAACCCATCGGGGCTTTGCAAAACTAGCCCTGCTCCGCTTGAATTTGTTTTTGATGCCCCATCAAAATAGAGAACCCAATATTCCTTCTCCTTAATGTCCTTTTCTTTGTCTCCTTTATCTCTTTCTGTGCCTTGAGGTATAGTATCTTCCTGCCCCCGACTTCTTGGTTGGGTATGGTACATTCCACCATGAAGTCATCCAATGTCTGGGCTTTTATTGCCGTTCGTGGCTTGTACTTGATGTCAAATTCTCCCAACTCTATTGCCCACTTAATTACCATCCACTAGCTTTGGGACTATGGATAATATTCCTCAAGGGCTGATTTGTTAGCACTTCAATCTTATGGGCCTGAAAGTAAGGACGCAGTTTCCTTGAAGCCATTACCAAGGCTAGAGCAAACTTCTCAATAGTTGAATAATTTAACTCAGCCACATGCAGAATTTTGCTAACATAGTATACGGGTTTCTGGACTTTAAGTTCCTCCTTAACCAGTACAGCGCTCAAGGCATTTTCTGAAATGGCCACGTACAAGTATAGAGTTTCATTCAAAGCTGGCTTGGCCAACAATGGGGCATGGGCCATATATTTCTTTAATTCTTCGAATGCCTTCTGGCTTTCCTCAGTCCATATAAAATCCTTAACATTCTTCAAGGACTTGAAGAATGACAAGCACTTGTCCCCAGATTTGGAGATGAACCGCCCCAACGCAGCAACCCTTCCAGTGAGCTTTTGAACATCTTTGATAGTATTTGATGGCTCCATGTTCATAATTGCCTTAATTTTATCGGGATTGGCCTCAATTCCTCTTTTGGAGACCATCAGTCCCAAAAACTTTCCAAATCCCATTCTGAAAGCACACTTTGCAGGATTTAGCATCATTTTATGGTATCTCGGGACCTCAAAAGTTTCCCTCAAATGGGTTATATGGTCAGTCTTCACTAAAATCTTGGCTAATATATCATCGACATAAACTTCCATGGTCTTGCCAGTAAGATCCTTGAAAATCTTATTTACTAACCTTTGATAGGTGGCTCCTGCATTCTTGAGACCAAACGCCATAACAGGATAACAAAAAACACCAAATTCAGCAATGAATGATACCTTTGGGATGTCATCCTTGTACATCTTGATCTGATTATATCCACTGAATCCATCCATGAAGCTCAGCATCTCGTGACCAGCAGTAGCATCTATCAATGTATCTATCCTTGGTAATGGGAAACAGTCCTTAGGGCATGCGTCATTCAGATCGGTGAAATCAACACACATCCTCCATTTTCCATTAGCCTTCTTTACCATCACAGGGTTCGGTAACCATTCCGGAAACTGTATCTCTTCGATGAAACCATCCTCTAAGAGCTTCTCTACTTCTTGTTTGATAGCTTCTTGCCGCTCTGGAGCAAAGCTTCTTTTCTTTTGCTTCACGGTCTTTTGATTTAGATCCATATTCAGCTTGTGAGTGATCAGTTTTGGGTCTATTTCTGGCATATCAGTTGCCGACCATACAAACACACCACTATTTTCTTGTAAAAATTTCACCAACTTCCCTCTAAGGGGCTCCTCTAATGTTGCTCCAATGAAAGTCACTTTCTCAGGATACTCGGGAGCCAAAGGAATCGGGGCCAAGTCTTCTGTTGGCTTCCCTCTTTTCTCATCATTCTCACGAATATCCAGATCTTCAATAGGCAGAACCTGCCCCCAACTCCATCTGCCCTAAGAGAGGCCACATAACAACTCATTGCCATCTTTTGATCTCCTCTCTCTTTTCCAATCCCATTCTGGGTGGGAAACTTCATCACTGAATGATAGGAAGAAGGGACTGCCTTGAAGGCATGTATCTCTGTTCTTCCCATTATCGCGTTGTAAGTCGAACTAGCCTTCACCACCACAAAGTCCAACATCTGTGTTGCTTGTCTTGGTTCTTGACCTATTGTCGTTGGCAACCTAATTATCCCTTCCACAGGGAACTCCACTCCTGCGAATCCATATATCGGCATATCAGTCGGGGTTAATTGAGAATCATTGTAACCCATTGTTAGGTCCCAATTTGTTTGTAGAAGGGGGGTTGAATACAAACAGTACCAAATAATCGAATTAAATGCGGAATAAAAAATGTGAAACAAAATTCAAGTTAAATAAAAATATTATTAAACTTGAAAGGTGTTACAACAACTGTATCGATTACAAGGAATTAATCTCAAATTAATTATCACAAATTTAGAATAAATTCGACATGAACTTTTTCTATTTTTGCAATAATTAGAATCAAATGCTAAACGCGATTTGAGATTAAGTTCTAGGGATTTTAATCCGCTAGATTGTTACACAAGAGCAAGATAAAGATTTCTAGTGGATTGAATTTAACTTTACAATCTAGAAATTTAATCTTGAAGTATGCAGATGAAAAGATGAAATATTTCTTCTTGTTTTTCTTTTCTGCTTTGTTCTTGACTTCTGTGTACTGGATGGATAAAAAAGAACTGCTGCTTGTCTGCTTCTTTTTAATCAACAGAATAGAATTGAACTGGCAAGACAATCCTGAGCTCAGCAAGACAATCGGTAGGACAATGGATTGAACTAGCAAGACAATCTGAATGAACTAGCATGACAATCAGAATGAACTAGCAAGACAATCCTCCTCCTAGTGTAACTTTCGGTGAGACTATTGAAAATGGCCTAGCATGACAATCGGTATGACAATCCTGATTGTCATGCTAGTTCATTTTCAATTGTCTTGCTGATTTAATGCAGATTTTAATCCAATTAAAATTCTGAAAATTCCTAAAATTAATTCTGAATTAATTAATCAATTAATTTAATTAATCAATAAATTAATCCTTGCAGATATAATTTATTTACTTAATTAAATTATATGACTTAATTAATTAATAGAGAATTAATACTAACCCTGATCAGCATCCATTCTTCTGAATATCTTCTGAAAATCACTGAGAATTATGAATCAATTCCGCCACTTCAACGTTGACACTCGATGTACTGTCTGGTTCATGAGTGACTAACTTCCGTGACGTTTCTTCATGTCTTGACTTTGACGCTTTGATTTTCTTCAGATTAAATCCTTGTAATTAATGATACTCTGACGAGATCTCTGTCACTTGATTAAATCCACGATCTTGATTTATATCACTGAGGCATGATCAACTTCTTGAACTTCTTCCAGTGAATTACCTCCTCAAGTCTGTAGATGAACCTTGTTTCTGAATCCTTTGACAGATATTACTTTGCGAGATCTCTCTGACGGTCGATCCACTATTTACTTATTACATTCTTATTTGAGTTGAGTTGAATCCTCGAATATACAAATAGGCTATGACATATGACTTACAATCTCCCCCTATTTGTTTGTTAGACAATAACACACAAATACCTAGAGGATAACTCAACTAACAAATAAGAAAAAGATATAAACATACATGCAAAGTAAATAGCAGAAAAGTTCTGGATGAGATTTAACATTTTCCAGATTCCAAGTAGATGTTCCTCTAGACTGAACATATCTTCAAGTAGTTCCATCTTCATTTGTACAACCACATTTCCTGTTGAGAAGCCCATATCTCTTGCTTCTCCCCCTATGAGAATCAACTGATTAAAGAAGATCACCTTCGTTTTACCACCTCTCCCGTACAATAGGATCCGCAGATAAAAACCAATGGTACTCCCCTAACAGCTTCTTCCCTTACTAGGAAATCACCTTGTGTTTACCACCTCTCCCGTACAATAGGATCCGTAGTTACAAACAACAATGGTGTGGTGTAGTGTACATATGATCTTTTTCTTCCTCCCTGCTATTTCTCCCCCTTAGTTGAGGAATCCTCCAAACTATTACTTAAGCTTTTATCTCCCCCTTAAAGAAGGAATGTATGCCGTCGTCTGAAGGAGTTCTCATATTTCACTTGGTTTTATTAAACTTGAAAAAAAAAAAAAAGATATAAACATACATGCAAAGTAAATAGCAGAAAAGTTCTGGATGAGATTTAACATTTTCCAGATTCCAAGTAGATGTTCCTCTAGACTGAACATATCTTCAAGTAGTTCCATCTTCATTTGTACAACCACATTTCCTATTGAGAAGCCCATATCTCTTGCTTCTCCCCCTATGAGAATCAACTGATTAAAGAAGATCACCTTCGTTTTACCACCTCTCCCGTACAATAGGATCCGCAGATAAAAACCAATGGTACTCCCCTAACAGCTTCTTCCCTTACTAGGAAATCACCTTGTGTTTACCACCTCTCCCGTACAATAGGATCCGTAGTTACAAACAACAATGGTGTGGTGTAGTGTACATATGATCTTTTTCTTCCTCCCTGCTATTTCTCCCCCTTAGTTGAGGAATCCTCCAAACTATTACTTAAGCTTTTATCTCCCCCTTAAAGAAGGAATGTATGCCGTCGTCTGAAGGAGTTCTCATATTTCACTTGGTTCGAAAAGAAATAACAAGAAGTTTCTCTTTCTTCCTCACTGTGAGTGTGTGATTCTGTTTAGTGTACCTCACATGTGTTTCACTCTTCTCTCCACTCGTGTTTACACTCATTCTCACAAGTGTATCACTCCTCTCATAGCTCCAAAAATGAGCTATACCTGCAAGGAAAATCACCTTAGCCATCCTTAAGGAGGTCACAGGTGGTGCAATGGGAGTTCACAAATCCCCATCCTTGTTAAACTCGTCAGATAAATCTGAGTCATAATCTACAAGTTGCTAGTTTCCCTTTTAGGGTTCCAGATCTGAATTCTGGGAAGGTAAACAATGATCCAACGAATTTAGCATAAAGATCAAAGTTCCCTTCTAATGTCTGTGAAGACATTTCCTTGTGACTTATCAGGTAATATCTGAATCATTGTCAATAAGTTGCCGATCTGCACCTATGTCAGATCCACTATCCGCAGATGCATCCAGGGGATTTAAGCCTGGGGAGGTAGATACTGACCACTGACATATGGCTTTTGGATCAGTATCCTCTCCTAACACCTGTAAAGGCAATTGGTCCGTTAACGAACCTTGAACAATCGAATCTGACCTTAAAATGGTCGAAACTCTTGTTTCCGTCAACTCATCCTTTGTGTGTGTAACCTCTTCTTGTGCATCAAGAATTGTTTATGTTTGAAGTGGTGACACTACATCGGATACCTTGGCCGACAGGCAAAATTCAATAGACTCACCCTGTTGAGAGAATGAATCTAGTAACTGTTTTTGTGCCTTTTCAGCCATTACATCTTTTTGAGAAGATGTATGGGGGCTAGCAGTTGTCTCGGTTTAAATACTACTCATCTATGTAGGAGACAGAGCTACTGGGTTGACTACAGAACCTTCCTTATGTGGTGCACTAGGAACTATCTCCCTCACGCTCATTCATACTACTTTTAGTGGTAAAAGAGTGTTGGTTGGTTCTGTTTTTGTGTTTGTCTTTACAGTCTGGGATAGACGTTGTGGGTTTTCAACCTCATGACTGTCAATGAAAGAAAGTCATTGGAGACTGAACCTGTATCATAGAACATATGGTAATAGAGAGAAAATGATTTACAATAGTGATTTCAAAAGATTTTACATGAAATAAGAAATCACTAATGTAGAAAGAAGTTTAATTTTTGTTTTTCAAAATGAATGAGTTTTTGATAAAACATTGATCACTTAGGGTAAAATCTAAGTAATTCTCATTCATGTCAAAAAGCTTACAAATATCTGCAACATAATGTTAACAACATATCATTGACGGATACTTGTCAAGTACTTTAGATACTAATTGTTATGTTGCATAACCAATATACCACTGCACATATAAAACAATATGATTGTGCCTATTAATAAGATATTTATTAATATGACGACTCTACTTATTCATATAAAATTATAACTTCTGTTAGAGTGCCATACCATGTCCTTGACGATTGCTTGAGCAGTATACTAGTTCATACCAACCTGAAGTGAGATTGTGAAGAAGAGATTGCATAGTCCAATAGATCTGCAGCTGCAAAGTCCATGAACTGTGGTGCACTGACTTCCTCTTTTAACTCACCAACCAGGAGTACACTTGTACACATCTTACTAGAGTACAATTCCAAGTGTAATGTGCAGCAGGTGCTTGATATGTCATAATATTCCCAAGTCTCATCACTGGTGCTATATGTTGGATACTGCTTCCTGATAACAACCTAGCACAATATACAAAATTACAATGATAACATTCCCAGCTTGCAAACAGCCATATCCCTCAGATAAACCTTTGCTGTTATCTCCAAAGGTAACCAGGGGGCCAGCTTTCTCAATCCTCATTTGATAGCAGGGCTCTATCTCCGGTCATATGTCTTGATGATCCACTGTCAAGAATCCACACTACCGGTTACACCTGTATACTGCCCTGCACTTCAAATGGATTAGACCTTCTTCGGAACCCAAACTTGGTTGGGCCCGGCATACTTGTAGAATTGTCCTTTGTCATGCAAAACAACATTTTTAATTTTAATGATCTCAACATTCTCAATGACTAAACATTTGACCTTGTAAACAGCCTTAACAAATTTCTGTTTAAGCTTAGGCACAAATGTCTCCTTTCTAGCCTTAGAAGGACTAGCAGTCTTAGACCTATCATGCTTCTTGTTATTCACATGCTGACGAGGAGTAGTCTTATCATTAGACACATGCTTACCATTAAAATAAGCATACATCATATTAAAAGCACAAGACATACAATTAGCAACACCACATGTTTTATGAGAGTGATTAACAGCAGGCAATTTATGCATGGTAGACATGGCATTATTGTTATCCAACTCATGTCTGTCTGAGTTAGTCTCAGTTGCTTTCACAACTTTGACTGGAACTTTCGACTCACTTGACTTGGAAACAATCTTCTCATTAGCATGATCCTCAGCACGTATTTCCTCTTGAATAATAGAAGAGGTCGCATCAAATGGTTCAGCAATTGATGCTTTATAGAGGGGTTCATCAACACCCTTAAGCACATGTGGTACTTCCCTCCCTTTAGCACAGACATGAGGAGGGGAGTTTATGCCTAATTCTCCAATAGCAGCATTGTAATCATAACCTATTCCAGATGTTTGATTAACAGCTTGCTTACTGTAGAACTCTTTAGCCTTCGAACAAGAATTGAAGTAGGCTCTAACCTTAGTCTCAAGACCGGTGATCTTGTCTTTGAGAATAGTTTCGAGTTTTCTATAACAGTCAACTCTATTCTCTAGAAAAGATACCTGTTCTTTTAATTTGTCTTGATTAATGTGCACAAGTCTTAATTCATTGACCTCTTTCTCAAGGTCTGTGATCTGTAAACTTAACAGTTCATTATCACGACGTGCACAATCTAAGTTACCTCTTAGATGATAAACCATTTCAGCATCAGAAAGTTTTACCTCTATTCTTGACGATGAAGCTTTTCCATCAATAGCCATAAGAGCAAGATTTCCTTCATCTTCATCTTCACTGTCAGTATCATCCCAGCTTCTTCCCTTTGCCAGATAAGCCCTTTCAGAGTTCTTTCTTACTTGCTTTGGCTTCCTACATTCTGTGGCAAAGTGTCCCAACTCATTGCAGTTATATCATCTAATGGTGCTTCGATCAACCATCCCTGTTTTGTACCCACCACTGCTGGTGTTAGAGGATGAAGATCCACCTTTCTGGAATTTGTTGTAGTTGGACTTGTACTTAAGCTTGGGATTCCTCCTGAATCTGACATGGGAGAATCTCTTGACAATTTGGGCCATTGATTCATCTTCCAATTGCTCCAGCTCTTCCAAGGAATAAAAATCATCACTTGATTGATTTGTAGTAGGAGGATCATATTCTGCTACTAACTCATTTTCCTCACCCTTGGAAAACTGTACCATTCTTTCTAACTGTTGAGATTGTTGTTGTTGACCTTCAGCTACAAGTGCAGTAGATGTGTTGACCATTCTATCCTTCCCGTAGACTTCCTTCTGTTGAATCTGCTCCAACTCATAGGTTTTTAACACTCCATAGAGCCTGTCCAAAGAAATCTCACTCAGATCTCTAGCTTCTCTAATGGCAGTGATTCTATGTTCAAGATGAGCTGGCAGTGTTAAAAGGAACTTTTTGTTGACCTCCCTGATTGAATAATACTTTCCATTGATGTTCAGGTTGTTGATCAACGCATTGTACCTCTCAAACACTTCAGTAATTCCTTCTCCTGGATTTGATTTGAAATGTTCATATTCAGAGGTTAGGATTTCCAACTTGTTCTCCCTAACTTCCTCTGTGCCTTCATTAATCACCTCAATAGTTTCCCACATGTGTTTGGAATTTTTACAGTTCATCACATGTCTGTTCATCAAGGGATCAAGGGAATCAATTAATATTAATTGAAGGCTGGCATCCAAGGAGGCTTCTTCCTTCTCAGCAGGAGTAAAATCTTCAGGCTCTTTTGGATAGGTTCTAGCTTCAGTAGTCACCACACCATCTATTATTACCTCTGGTTCAATAACCATCGGAGTTTTTATACCCTTCTTTAACAAGTTTGAATATTTGGGATTTGCAACTTGTAAGAATAATAGCATCTTCTTCTTCCACATGATATAATTCTCTTTATCAAATTGTGGAATTTTAACGGTTCCAACTTTATGTGAAGTCATTATGAATTTTTTGAATAAATAAAAATTCAAGGAGTTGAAAAATCATAAAAGTCTAGGATCTTGATTTGTTCGTTAATCAGAAGGCTCTGATACCAATTGTTAGGTCCCAATTTGTTTGTAGAAGGGGGGTTGAATACAAACAGTACCAAATAATCGAATTAAATGCGGAATAAAAAATTTGAAACAAAATTCAAGTTAAATAAAAATATTATTAAACTTGAAAGGTGTTACAACAACTGTATCGATTACAAGTAATTAATCTCAAATTAATTATCACAAATTTAGAATAAATTCGACATGAACTTTTTCTATTTTTGCAATAATTAGAATCAAATGCTAAACGCGATTTGAGATTAAGTTCTAGGGATTTTAATCCGCTAGATTGTTACACAAGAGCAAGATAAAGATTTCTAGTGGATTGAATTTAACTTTACAATCTAGAAATTTAATCTTGAAGTATGCAGATGAAAAGATGAAATATTTCTTCTTGTTTTTCTTTTCTGCTTTGTTCTTGACTTCTGTGTACTGGATGGATAAAAAAGAACTGCTGCTTGTCTGCTTCTTTTTAATCAACAGAATAGAATTGAACTGGCAAGACAATCCTGAGCTCAGCAAGACAATCGGTAGGACAATGGATTGAACTAGCAAGACAATCTGAATGAACTAGCATGACAATCAGAATGAACTAGCAAGACAATCCTCCTCCTAGTGTAACTTTCGGTGAGACTATTGAAAATGGCCTAGCATGACAATCGGTATGACAATCCTGATTGTCATGCTAGTTCATTTTCAATTGTCTTGCTGATTTAATGCAGATTTTAATCCAATTAAAATTCTGAAAATTCCTAAAATTAATTCTGAATTAATTAATCAATTAATTTAATTAATCAATAAATTAATCCTTGCAGATATAATTTATTTACTTAATTAAATTATATGACTTAATTAATTAATAGAGAATTAATACTAACCCTGAGCAGCATCCATTCTTCTGAATATCTTCTGAAAATCACTGAGAATTATGAATCAATTCCGCCACTTCAACGTTGACACTCGATGTACTGTCTGGTTCATGAGTGACTAACTTCCGTGACGTTTCTTCATGTCTTGACTTTGACGCTTTGATTTTCTTCAGATTAAATCCTTGTAATTAATGATACTCTGACGAGATCTCTGTCACTTGATTAAATCCACGATCTTGATTTATATCACTGAGGCATGATCAACTTCTTGAACTTCTTCCAGTGAATTACCTCCTCAAGTCTGTAGATGAACCTTGTTTCTGAATCCTTTGACAGATATTACTTTGCGAGATCTCTCTGACGGTCGATCCACTATTTACTTATTACATTCTTATTTGAGTTGAGTTGAATCCTCGAATATACAAATAGGCTATGACATATGACTTACACCCATCCTTAGAAATGTATCATAGAGTAAGATGTCCACCGAGGCACCGTTATCTACAAGGACCCTCATTACCGGGCTGTACCCTATTATTGGTGTTATGACTAGCGGATCGTCATGAGGAAATTTCACACCCTCCAAATCATGTTCATCAAATGACATTGTCACTCATGTCCTAGCCCTCTTCGGGGCTTCCCCAACAATATACATAAATTCTCTAGTATATGATATCCTTGAGTTCTTGGATAATCCAGCAGCAGTTGGTCCTCCAAAGATTGTATTTATCACAGGCCCTCGGGGTCGCGGTACTCCAAAGATTGCATTTATCACCTATCCCCTAGGCTAGGGATTTCACCCTTGATCGTTTTGGTCCCTCCTACGATCATCAAAGTTCTTTCTGCCGTTGTTGTTCCTATCTCCTCCATCTTCAGTGTATTTTCTCAATCTTCCTTTTCAAATGAGGATTCTATTTCATCTTTCAATTGTCTACACTCATCGGTGTCATGACCATCATCCTTGTGAAATTTGCAATATTTACTCTTATCAAGCTTGGTAGGATCAGCCTTCAGGGGTTTAGGCCAATGAATGTCTCTATCTTTCTCAATTACCATCAAGATCTGGCTTCTAGGAGCATTCAACTTAGCGTATTCAGTGAACTTTTGCCCAGGTCCTCCCTTCTTCGGGGTCGAATCAATGTTTTGCTCAGTTCTAGGATACTTTTCCTTAGCAATATACTCCAGATCAGTCTTTCGCTTCTTGCTACCAACGGGCTCGTTATTCACTACTGTCTTCCTCATGCTCTCCTCCACTTTGATGTATTTCCCGGCCCTATCTTGGAGCTGCAACAAGCTTTTAGGGGGAACTTGGCCAAGGACATCTTGAAGAACTCATCCCTAGTTCCCTGTTGTAGTGCTATCATAACTACCTTGTCATCAAGGTCCGGGACTTTTAAAGCTTCCTTTATGAAATGATTTAGATAGTCTCTCAAGGATTCCCTCGCCCCCTGCACAATGCTCATGAGGGATGCTGAACTTTTCTCATGCACTCTCCCGCTGATAAATTTCTTAATAAAAGCATGACTTAGTTCTATGAAGGACCCAATAGAATTCGGGGGCAAACGGCTATACCATCTTTGAGCCATTCCCGACAGGGTTTGAGGAAAGGCCCGACACTTAATAGCGTCGTTCACGGGCTGCAGCAACAGTGCATTAGAGAATGTCCTGACATGATTAGCGGGATCTCCGGTGCCATCATAAGCTTTGATGGTGGGCATCTTGAACTTTCTTGAGATATGGGCGCTCATTATTTCCTCAGTTAATGGTGGAGTAGGAGCATCAGGATCTCCAAGGGGAAGAAGATTGCTTGAATCAGCTCTTGGGACAACAGTCCTTCTCTGCAGTGTACCATCCAGGTCTATGATTGGAGGAGGATTTCTCCCCTTAGAGGTAGTGGGGGTTTGGGGGCCTGGTGCGCCTCCAAGTCGCGCTTTAGCCTTTGAATCTCAGCCTCGTGAGCCCTGATTCTCTCCTGCACTTCTTGGGGATTCATCCCTCGGGTGCACCTAGGACGTTGGTTACCATCAGGCATCGGCTCTTTACCAGCATGCCTCCTTCTTGGGGCCACATCATCATCCGAAGATTCAGAGTCTCTCTCAGTATAAGGACCAGAAAATTCTTGATCCTCCAGGATAGGAGCCAAACCTCGTATGTAGGGGGTATTTGCCCTCGTACTTCACTCTGTCTAGCATGTCCACTTCCTCCAACCTCGGGGTACATGGGCATCCCGTAGGGGGATTAATGGTAACAATAGTCGAATATTCATACCTTGCGGGTTGAGAGTTCACATGTGCATGTATCTGCTGAAGTTGGGGATTCGTCCCTTGAGGAGCCGGGGGATTCGTCCCCTGTAGAGCCGGGGGGTTCGCCCCTTGTGGCTGAGGCTCAGTTGCCCCTATCGGAGTTCCTCCTTGGGTAGAGGCGTATGATGAGTGTGGGTGTATCTCCATCATCGATGCAATCGTTTGAGTTGTCCCAGCTGGTGTTCCTTCAGGGGCGCTATGTCCACTCCCTGTTCTTGCCATGGTTGTTGTTACAGTTTCCCACAGACGGCGCCAAATGTTATGGTTTAAAAATTAAAGTATATCAATTGTTGTACTTACTACTAGGGTTCGTGAGCTTCGAGACTCGATTTGAATGCTCTTGTGTCTTGTGACTCGATCTGCCTTAACAAGATGCCTACGTAACTTGTTGATTGCTAAGGATCAAGTCAAAAAGTAGTTTTGATTTGTGGGGTGAGACCCCTTATATAGGTGATGGAAGTCCTTGAATTAGACTAGAGTTGGGAGATTTGGTGGGCAAGTCTCTGAATTAGGATGACTTTGGAGTCCTAAGAGCTAGGAAACAGATTCCTTATCCCATGAGATTCCTTGGAGGCCAATCTACAAGGAATTATATCCCCACTAGGACTCTTCTTAACAACTGATTTATCTCTTACTAATTAATTATGAAATTAATTAATATTTTGGGTTTTGGGCCCTTTCTAATGGGCTCAACTGTCAGCCCCATTCTGATGTAATTAATGTGATATTAATTACGCAATCAGGGTTTATTTTATTCCCTATCAAAAAGATATCATGCAAGCATTGGAATGCCACCCTATGAAGCTTTATACGGAAGGAAGTGCAGATCACCTGTATATTGGGAGGAAGTTGGTGAACGCAAAATTCTAGGTCTAGAATTGATTAGCAGACCAAGGAAAAAGTAGAGCTTATCCGAAATCGACAATGCAAATATGCAAATCAAACCAGGAAGAATATGGATTACCAAGGAGAGCATGTGTTATTAAAGGTATCGCCATGGAAAGGATTAACCAGATTTGGGAACAAGGGTAAACTGAAGCCTCGATATGTTGGTCGATTTGAAATCTTGAAGAAAGTCGGGAAAGTTACGTATGAATTAGCCTTACCACCTCATATGCAGCATATTCATAATGTGTTTCACGTGTCAATGCTTAAGAGATATAATCCTAATTCTAGGCATGTAATAGAATATGATCCGATAGAGATTCAAGTTGATTTGTCTTATGTAGGGCAGCCAATAAGAATTCTAGTTTGACAGGAGCGAGTATTGAGAAATAAGTTTGTACCTTTAGTACGAGTTTTGTGGAGAAATCATATGGTTGAAGAGTCAACCTGAGAACTTGAGAGTGAATTGCTAGAAAAGTATCCCCAGTTATTAAGGGGGGAAGGATGTAACGACTGGGAAATTACGCTTGTATTGTATCATAATAAAGATGAATTATGTGTTTTATTATGCTATTAAGTGTATTTTATCATAAAACCCCTAGTTGTTATGTGCTACGTGTGTTTTGTGTCGTTGGTGTATTTTTCGGGTATTTATCGGGTATTTTGTTTCGTATTAAAAGCTTTTGTATCAAAAGTTATACGACCCGAACTTTGTTTTAATAGTTGATATTTCAAATAAATTAACTGGCCTTATTTTTCCTAAAATGGCTTGTACTATCACGTTATTCTAAACATCCGGTTATTTTATAAATTTTCTCATTTCGCAAAAATGACTTTTCGGGCCCCTTCGAATGTCAAAAACCCCACAAAAATCATATTTTTATTTTTTTATAAAATTATGGGACTTTTAAATATTCCATTTCTTTACATTTTGAATTATTCACAATTTTTAGGAATTTTTGGCATATATATTGTATATATTTAATATTTAAAAATTAGAAATTAATACTCAAAAATTATAAAATTATGGGCCAATTAATTTTAATAGATGTATAATTAGGGCCTTAATTTAATTAGGGGTATTATTTTACTACTACAAATACCTTAACTTTTATTTAATTATTTATAATTAATTATAAAAAAATAAAAAAATCAGCAAAATTCTCAAATTTTCCAGAAATTAGGGTTCTTCACTTCTTGGATTCAAGCTTCGATTTCAAGGTGTGTCTGTGATCCAATTTATCATGTAAGTAACCAATCGAAAGCTCATGATCTCTACTTTCTATTTGTACTATCAATTTCATGTTTAGATGCATCGACTTTCAATTTTAATTTTAGGGTTTATGCCCCGAATCAGGGCTTTTGATTCCAGGGGTTATTAGATGTTATTGATGATTGATATTGCTTCCTTAGGTTGTGTCCAATCGATTTGAGTATATATTTGGACCAAACGATTCCTTGAAAATGATAATCGAAGTCTCGAAATTTTGACGATTTTGATTTTATTTTCTGAATTATTGATTGATATGTGATTGTTGTGACTAATGGAGATCGATTTTAGAAGTTTAGAGCTTCAATTTAATATATAGATCGTTGAGTTTGGTTTGATTTTGAGGGGGATCGTTTTTCCGATGAACTCATCGGAAAACCTTGAGTTTTTGGCCGGAAAGTACGGTTCCGGGATCGTCTGGAGTTGTTTATTGCAGGATGGTGTTGCTGTGTTTGTGTCGAATAAAAACCCTCTAAAAATCAGTAGGAACGGTTCCTATTTTGTCCGGATTCTGGTCGCCGGAAACTACGTAACGTCGCCTGAGTTCAAACCGGCCGACGACCCGATTTTGTTCTTGTCAACCCGAATCAAAACCCGGTTTGTACCCGGTTTTGCTTCATTTTCCCCCAAAATCATCTTTATAAAACTGTTTTTGGAAATTTTATTTTTACTTTTATTTATTCTATTTTTGTAAATTATAAAAATCAGTTTTATTTATTTTATAAATTAATTAATTATTTATTTAATTAATTGATTTATTTTATAAATAATTCTGAAATATTTTTCTAAATTTCAAGATTAATTATTTCTTTGATTATCAATTATTTATTTATTAATTATTAATTAAAAATGTTTAATTATTTTGATAATTAATCAAAAAAATTTCAATAAATCATAATAAATTTATTTTTTTATCGTAGGTAACCCGTAGCCGCTACCCTTCGGGTGCGCACCGGGTAAACCCTACGGGTTCACGCAATAGCCTGCAAATTACGTGAACCAAGGTAAACCACATTTAAGAGACAGGCTCTGACTCAGGAGGCATAATCATAAATTCTCCTCCCGTGGAATTCCAACCCGTGACCAAGAGGATAGTTATCCCCCTCTTTAACCAACTGAGCCAACCCTTGCGGGCTAATAAATTCATTTTAATTCCAAAAATTATGGAAAAATCATTTTTAATTTCTGAGTTTTCCTAAATAATTATTTAAAAATATTTTTGAGGTTCAATTATTTTGAATAATTAATTATATTGAATAATAAATAGATTTATTCTTATTTATTGAACAATAATTGAATCATTTATCGATTTAAACAGAATGAAAGCCTTCGACTCAGAAAAATGATATGTTTTCATTAAAAATAGTTTTAAATCCTAATTTCTTCTGGAAGCGAGTCGGCTTTAGATATTTATTTAATTATTGAGACGAGTCCAATAAATCCTGAAAATTAGGAAACGAGCCAGATATTGTTCGATAATGCAAATAGTGAACCGATTTGGATTCTAAAAATTATTTTAAGCCTAAAATTACTATGTGACTTATGTGCTATGTGAATTATATGGTTTATCGAGTCCTAAATGTTAGTAGTAATTATATGAGTCAATTGTAAACGTATGGCTAGACGATAAGGGCTACGTGAAGTCGGTTTGAGACGCGATTGACATACGAGTTGACTAAATAAGTATCTTTCTCTGATAGATATGAAGCCAACAAGGCGGACCGAGCCAGTGATAGAGAGTGGTGATATACTTGCAGTAGATCACATGACAGGCAAGTTTTTCCCCTATTCTAGATTCAGAATTGTGAATTGTTTTCAGACTTTCATCGCAGTTAAACATTGATAATTCATGTTCACATACACTTGTTCACATACACTGATACACAATTATTATTCATTTGTTCATATTTCATTTTGATTTCTGATTTGTCTTGATTCCTTGAATACTCTATTGTTGAGCAAATTTTGGCTCACTCCCTTTGTTGTTATTCACCTTGTTTGATTTTTGTTAGATATATTTGATAATGTCATGGCTAATATGTTTTATGTTTAGCTTTCAGATCTTACTTGAACAGGATAAATCAGTACTTAACTGTTGATCAGTACTTATACTGGAAGTCAGGACTTAAGGATATCAGTACGTATGTTATCAGGAGATAATCATCAGAAGATAGATATCAGAACTTAAGTGCTGAAGGACAATCAGATAAGGACAGTAGCTGATTAAAGGAAAGAAGATCAAGATAAACATAAGAAGAGATATGCATGAAGAAGGAATTCCGTAAAGAATGGAATACTTGGAAGAAAAGATATCTGATTGATATATTTTAGGAAGCAGAATTATATTCCATATCAATTACCGATTATCTTGTAACTGTGTAGTATATAAACAAAGATATAGGATTTACACTATAAGTGTTATCATTATTAGAGAAGATTATTCATTGTAACCCTAGCAGCTCTCGTGATATTTGTTCATCACTGAGAGGTAACAGTTCCATACTGTAACAGAGTTTATTATTTCAATAAAGTTTGTTTTCTGTTACTTAAGTTTTTAAAGTTCGATTTGAGTGTACTATACACTGTATTCACCCCCTCTACAGTGTGTGTGTGACCTAACAATTGGTATCAGAGCCTATCTGTTAACATACATACAGTTAAAGATCCAAACACAATCATGTCGGACACGGAAACTCCAACTAAGCCTACCAAAACTGAGGAATCACCAAAGACACAAATTCAGAGTCGGTATGAGACCATCAGAGTTCCCATACTGAGACTATCTGAATATCCCATATGGAAGGTAAGGATGACCATGTTCCTGGAAGCAACAGATCCAGAATACCTTGATAGAATCAAGGAAGGCCCTCACAAACCAACCAAGCTTGCTATTGCAGTTGCAGGTGAAGCAGCAAAGACCGTACCAAAAGAGAAGAGTGATTATACTGCTGAAGACATAGCATCAATTGCTAAGGATGCTAAGGTACGACACTTACTGCATAGTGCCATTGATAATGTAATGTCAAACAGGGTAATCAACTGCAAGACTGCTAAGGAGATATGGGATGCTCTGGAAACAAGGTGTCAGGGAACTGACACAATTAAGAAGAACTGGAAGACAATACTCACTCAAGAGTATGAACACTTTGACTCAAAGACTAATGAGTCATTGAATGATTTATATGATAGATTTGTCAAACTTTTGAATGATTTGTCATTGGTTGATAAAGAGTATTATCTTGAAGATTCAAACCTTAAGTTCCTGTTAGCTCTTCCTGAATGCTGGGATTTGAAGGCAACGACAATAAGAGACAACTACAATCTTGATGAAACAACTCTTGACGAAATATATGGAATGCTCAAGACTCATGAGCTGGAGATGGAACAAAGAAGCAAGAGGAAAGGAGGAAAGTCAAGGACAGTTGCTCTTAAGGCTGAAGAAGAATTCCCCAAAGCAGCTTCGTCAAAGAAAGACAAGGGTAAAGCTCTTTTCATAAAGTCTGATACTGAGTCATCAAGTTCTGAGAGTGATGATGACTCAGATTCTGAAAGCTTGCCTGAGACTGATGCTGATGAGGAGATGATGAAGCTGTGTGCTCTTATGGTGAAAGGAATCACAAAGATTGCATACAGGAAGTTCAGGAAGGGAAAGAAGTTTTCCAGGAAAGGCATAAGTTCTGATAAAAAGAATTTCAGAAGATCTGAAGGCAGAGGAGGAAAGTCTGACAGAGGAGATTACACCAATGTTAAATGCTATAACTGTGGTGAGAAAGGCCACATATCTCCTGACTGCAAGAAGGTAAAGGGTGACAAAGGCAAGGCTCTTGTTACAAAGCAGAAAAGCTGGACAGACACCTCAGACTCTGAAAGTGAGGAAAACTATGCATTGATGGCAAATGCTGATAAAGAAAGTGCTGAGAGCAGTTCTGAAGCTGCTGAAACAAAGGTACATCAGACTACTTATGCTTTTCATACTGATGATATTAATGAGTTGAGAAGATATCTTAAAACCATGTTTGTTAGTTATAGAGATCAAACTTTAACATGTGAAAGATTAACTTCTAAAAATCTTGCATTTAAGAAAAGAAATGATTTCTTAGAAAAAGAGTTAGGCATGTTCCATCAAACTCAGAAGGATAGAGATGATGCTTTTTATGTTAGGAATGAAGTGCTAAAATTAAATGAATCTCTAAAAACTGAGTTAGAAAAGGAAAGAGAGATTATCAGGACTTGGACTAACTCTGGCAAAACAACTCAAAATTTGCTAAGTAGTGGAAACTGGAAAGAGGGCTTAGGTTATGGAGAAGATAAGAAAGATAAAGGAACTGAAGAAATTACTTCTGTTGATAAGCAAAAGCCAAAGTTAAAACTTGTTAAGTTTGTAACTGTAAAGTCTAAAAATGAAAAATCAGAAGTTACAAAGGAATCAACTTCTGACAAACTAAAACAGGAAAAGATAGCTGAAGTGAACATAGGCTTAATGACAAAGAAGCAGCTTAAGCATAAGCTGAAAGATGTCAAGAATGCAAACAAGGTAAAATCACCTAGGAAAAATAGGAATGGAAAGGAAGGTGTGAATAAAAGTAATGATTATAAACCTGTTCCTGATACTCCTAGGAAAACATGTCATAACTGTGGAAGTTCTAACCATCTGGCTTCTTTTTGCAGGAAGAATAAGAATATTAACTCCTTACCTTCAAAATCAGGAGTTAAGAGTCAGTCTGTTAGATATAAACCACAAAATCCTTGTTTTCATTGTGGTAGTTTATGGCATTCCATTTATACTTGTAAGGAATATCATAGTTTATACTATGATTATTATCAAATAAAACCTTCTTTGAAGAAAGTTTCCATTGTTCCTTCTAGTATAGATTCTGATTCAAAGTCTGATAGTGTAAGTTCTGACAAGAAAAATGTTAACATAAACTCTGATGCTAAATCCGCTGCAAATGTTAACAAACTTAATAAGGCCAAAGGATCCAAGAAAGTCTGGGTCCTTAAAATTAATAATTAGTGGTCTTTGTGATTGCAGGGCAACAGGAAAAATATTCTAGTTCTGGACAGTGGATGTTCAGGACATATGACTGGAAATAAGGCCCTGCTATCAGACTTTGTAGAGAAAGCTGGCCCAAGTGTTTCTTATGGAGATGGCAACATTGGAAAAACATTGGGATATGGCAATATCAATCTTGGAAGTGTCATAATTAAACAAGTAGCTCTAGTCTCAGGACTTAAACACAACCTACTGAGTATAAGTCAAATCTGTGACAGAGGTTATCATGTTGATTTCTTTGAAGAACACTGTGAAATTGTGAGTAAATCTAAAGGCAAAGTTGTTCTAAAAGGATACAGGCGTGGTAACATTTATGAAGCTAAGCTTTCAACAAGTACTGATGGTTCTGCAATCTGTCTGGTGAGTAGAGCATCAATTGAAGAAAGCTGGAATTGGCATAAAAAACTCTCTCATTTAAATTTCAACAATATAAATGAACTGGTCAAGAAAGATCTTGTGAGAGGATTGCCAAACACAGTATTTGCTCCTGATGGTCTTTGTGATTCATGTCAGAAAGCCAAACAAAGAAAATCTTCATTTAAGAGCAAGACTGAATCATCAATTCTTGAGCCTTATCATCTAATACATGTTGATCTATTTGGTCCAGTAAATGTCATGTCTATTGCAAAGAAGAAGTATGCGTTGGTCATAGTGGATGAGTTCACCAGATACACATGGGTGTATTTCTTGCATACAAAAAGTGAAACTGCATCAACCTTGATTGATCATATCAAACATCTGGATAAAATGGTCAAAGATTCTGTGAAAGTTTTAAGGAGTGATAATGGCACTGAGTTCAAGAATTTGATAATGGAAGAGTTCTGCAAAAGCCATGGAATAAAGCAGGAATTTTCTGCTCCTGGAACTCCACATCAAAATGGAGTTGTTGAAAGGAAGAATAGAACTCTCATTGAAGCTGCACGTACAATGCTTGAAGAAGCAAAGCTTCCAACCTATTTCTGGGCTGAAGCTGTGCAGACTGCTTGTTTTACTCAAAATGCAACACTCATTAACAAGCATGGAAAAACACCATATGAGATGGTGAAGAAAAAGAAGCCAAATCTGAAATATTTTCATGTATTTGGATGCAAGTGTTTTGTTCTCAAGACTCATCCTGAACAGCTATCAAAGTTTGATCTAAAAGCTGATGAAGGAATCTTTGTTGGATATCCACTTTCCACAAAAGCCTTTAGAGTCTATAATTTGAGAACAAAAGTGGTCATGGAATCTATCAATGTCTCTTTTGATGACAAAAAGATTACTGGTCTTGAAGATTTCATTGACCATGATCAGCTGAGATTTGAAAATGAAGACTCAAATTCTGATACAGAAAATCCTGACAGTCTAAGTCCTGATACTGTAAACTCTGATGGATTAAACTCTGATGTTATTGAAATTGTGGAGACTACGTCAAAGGAAGATGCACCTATGCAGGGGGAGCATACTCAAGATCCTACCACATCTCAAGAAACATCAGAACATACATCTGGCTCTTCAAGTTCTGATTCGTCAAGTTCTGATAAGCCAAGTTCTGATAGTGCTGAAAATCTAAATACTGAAGAATCCAACTCAGAGAGCATAGTTTCAGGGGGAGCATCAGAAAATGAAAATGAAAATAGCATGGATCATGGGGGAGCATCCAGTTCTAGAGAAAACCTTCCATCTGCAAGGAAGTGGACAAAATCACATACACCTGATTTGATAATTGGAAATCCTGATGCAGGTGTCAGAACTAGAACAGGTACTTCAAATGAATGTCTTTACAATTCTTTTCTCTCTCAGACTGAGCCAAAGAAAGTGGAAGAAGCTCTTCAAGATGCTGATTGGGTGCAAGCAATGCAGGAAGAGTTGAATGAATTTGAAAGAAACAAAGTCTGGACCCTAGTGCCAAGACCAAAGAATAGATCTTTTGTTGGTACAAAGTGGGTATTCAGAAATAAAACTGACAGTGATGGCATAATTACAAGGAATAAGGCAAGGCTGGTTGCAAAAGGATATTCTCAACAGGAGGGAATTGATTATGATGAAACATTTGCACCAGTTGCTAGGTTAGAAGCCATAAGGATATTCTTGGCTTATGCTGCTCACAAAAAGTTTACTGTCTTTCAAATGGATGTGAAAAGTGCTTTTCTCAATGGAGAATTGGAGGAGGAGGTATATGTTGAACAACCTCCAGGTTTTGTAGATACCAAACATCCAGATTATGTCTACAGGCTTGATAAAACACTTTATGGACTTAAGCAAGCTCCTAGAGCATGGTATGAGACTTTAGCTCAGTTTCTTCTGGAAAGTGGATTCAACAGAGGGACAATAGACAAAACACTGTTCTACCTCAACCATGGAAAGGACTTACTTCTGGTCCAGATTTATGTTGATGATATCATTTTTGGATCTACAAATGACAAACTTTGCAAAAAGTTTGCCAAACTAATGCAGTCAAGATATCAGATGAGTATGATGGGGGAACTTAGCTATTTTCTGGGCCTTCAAGTCAAGCAGAATGAGGAAGGCACTTTTATTTGTCAAACCAAGTACACCAGAAACTTGCTGAAGAAATTTGGAATGCAAGATTGTTCAAGTGCATCCACTCCAATGGCCACTGCGACAAAACTGGATAAGGATACCGGTAAATCAGTAGATATTACTGACTACAGAGGTATGATTGGCTCTCTACTCTATCTAACTGCTAGTAGACCTGATATCATGTATGCTACCTGTCTTTGTGCAAGATTTCAAGCAGATCCAAGAGAACCTCACTTAACAGCTGTAAAAAGAATCTTTAAGTATCTTAAAGGAACAGCTACTCTGGGATTATGGTATCCTAGAGAATCAGATTTTAAACTAATAGGTTACTCAGATGCAGATTTTGTAGGTTGCAAAATTGACAGGAAAAGCACAAGTGGAAGCTGCCAATTTCTTGGAGGTAGATTGGTTTCTTGGTACAGCAAGAAACAAAAGTCAATTTCCACATCAACTGCAGAAGCAGAGTATATTGTTGCAGGAAGCTGTTGTGCACAGATTCTTTGGATGAAGAATCAGTTACTGGATTATGGGTTAACATATTTCAAAATCCCTATTTACTGTGATAATCAAAGTGCTATTGCTATGACAGGTAATCCAGTTCAACACTCAATGACAAAGCACATCAGCATCAGGTACCACTTCATCAGGGAACATGTGGATGAAGGTACAGTGGAATTGCATTTTGTTCCCACAGATCAACAACTAGCAGATATCTTCACAAAACCACTGTGTGAAGCTACTTTTACAAGATTGGTAAATGAACTTGGAATGGTTTCAGGTTCTTTCTCTAAATCTGCTTAGTCTTGTTCTGTGTTATCAGACTTTATGCTCAGTATTTACAGAATTAATCTCATTGTGTATTCTGTGCTTAATTGATAATTGTCTTTAAGTACTGACTGTTGTCTGATATATGTTTCTAAACTCTGATAAGTGATATGTCTGTTCAAGTAACTATTTAATCCTATGAGGATAACTGTGCTAGATACTGACCTAGTAGTCTTCAATAAACAAATGATTCCATGTAAGAAGTAATTATTTCAGTGGAAACCCTATGACACTAGCAAATTCTGATAATTGAGCTTAGTTAAGTTTACTTTGTATATCTTATTACTAAGTCACAAATTAGAATAATGCTACTCATCTGTTAAGTTCTGATACTAGTAAAACTGCTGAATGTACTAAGTGCTGATAAACCTCACTTATCAAAAGAAAAATCAAAAAGATCAAAGAATAAAATCAGGTACTCCTTTGAGATCTAGAGTAAAAATGTGGAAGGGACGACCCAAGTGCATTACTGGTATTAAGTAGATATGCATTAGAAAAGCAAAATATTTTCTTGGTGACTTTTCACACTCTATGATTACTGGAGAAATACTCTGATAATAGCATAAATTCTGATAAACAGTCGTGACTCACTTACACTGAGAAGCCACTGTAAAATAGAATTTCAAAAGATGCATAAAATTAGCACAAAACAGTTGAGGTGGACTCAAGCATGAACTCATTCATCAGTAGGTTTCAGGACAATGACAGCTCTTTAGCAAAATTTTAGTTATGCCTTATTTCTAAGATGTACTGAAGTGAATCAGACTTTACTCTTTGTCTGTTATTTAGCTTAATGCACACACTAATCACTCTATCTGAATGATGAAAATTTCTGTGGTGGTCTATATTATTTTAGATAAACAGTCATTGTGTCATTATTGCACAAATTCTGAGGACAAGTTCTAGTTACACGTTCTGATGATTAAGTTCTGAAGTCTATAACTCCGAACTTGTATGAGGATTTACTAAGATGGGCATTCCTTTTTCGAGTTAAGAAATTATGTTCTGATGACTGTTAAGTTCTGGTATAGGTCTAAGTTCTGATTTCTCAGTCTAATCCTTTACTTGGCTTATCTGTGAATAAAATTTGATAACAGTCTCAGTTTGAACTAGAATATGTTGAAGTGGAAGATTAATAGTCACTATGATTAGGATTAATGGTATTCGTACTTGAACAGTCCACTGTTTCTTGTTTCTTGTGCGGTTTAAACCATGATTCCTCTTTCCAATGAATGTTATTCTTTTTCAAAGTCTAGGGAGACGAGGTAGAATTAATTCTACCTGTCAGCATTCAATTTCTTTGCGTCTCCTGGCATTCTCTTGCCTATATAAGCAACCACTTCACATCAGCCTTCCCATCACACTTTTATCACAAACTCACTCTCGTTTTTCACTTATCATCACAAATGGCTGAAGTTGGCTGGTTCTACAATTATGGTGATGAGACTGTTCATGTCTTTTTGAATGGAATTCCAACTCCATACCCAATCACCAACATTCCTCACAATATCTGGATTCAATTTCCAGAGGTTATCAAACGTGATCTGGTGGTCGTTCGAAGAGAACTTCATCTTCATCGTCTCCGCCAGCAAGAGCGAATCATCAGACTCGCCATTCAGTTTGTCGAGAGTAGGAAGAAGAAGATGACTTAATCTCGTCTTCTTCCTGTTTTTCTTCATCATCAGCTTTGTCAGGCTTCTTAGCTAGGACTAAGGTTGTTGATGTTAGGATTAGAAGCTTAGGGAAAATCTTGTATAAGTATTGATGTAATTTCCATTTCATAAATGTATTGTCTTGATATATTAATGAAAGTTATTTTTACTTCATGATTTTGTCTCTGAGTTATTTTATCTTGTGTTGATAAATCCTGATTGATATTCTGATGACCATATAAATTTTGTTTTATATTAAGTTCTGATTCATTTTCAGCACTTACTTATCTAATTTATCTTGGTCATTTTCATGTGATGTATTTTCAGAATATTAATGATGCAGTGAAAAATAATTCAATCAGTGATAACGGTTTAAATTTTGAATTAAAACTGTTTCTCTTGATAAATGGAACGGCTTTTCCTTGAAACTAGGCAAATGGGTAAGTAATGATTCCTGTTTTCTCGAGCCCAGTAACTGTCCGTTATTACTGCATGTCTGACAGGTGTCCAACGGTAACATTTTGTTCAGAGTATAAGTACAACAGAGAGAAGATTTCTTTAATCTTTTATTTTCTTCATATTTTATCTCTCTCCTTACTTTTACTCTCTTTCTCTTTATTTCTCACGTTGGTTTTTCATACAGACATTATCTCAAACACCTAACAGGCATACTTGAATCTCATTTTTTTCCACATGGCACCAAAGGATTTAATCATTGATGGAGCTAAGTGTGTCCCCAACAACTATGCTGCAGTTCTTGATCACACTGAAGCTCCATCTGAATTGCACTTTATGCAAAATCTTCTTGCACATAGTGAGGTTGGGTATGCATTAACACAACCTGAATTCTTTTCAAGCCAACAAGTTCTGAGGTTTTGGAGGACTGGACTTTTTGATGATGGTGGTAAACGTGGAACTCCCAGTATTATCTTCCAAGTGGGTGATTCATCCTTTGTAGTCACTCCTGGTACAGTACGCAGGGCTTTACATCTTCCAGAAGATTGTACTTTCTCAATTCCAGAGGACTCAGCCCTTCGGGAGTTAATGGCTGAATTGGGATATGAAAAGAGTCTGACGAAACTTGGACAGTTGAAACGGGCTAATATCAGAAGAGAATGGAGTTTCTTCTTTGATTGCATCACCAAAGCTTTTGGGAACAAATGTTCAAATTTTGATGCTATCCCAATTCTGAGTCAGCACATAGGGTATGCTATTATTCATCAAACTCATTTTGATTTTGTAACTGGAATAATTGGTTTTATTGGGGATAGGATGACAGAGGATCGAGATGTTGTTTATTTTGCTAGATTCTGTCAACTTATTTACACTTACCGTACTGATGAACCTCATTTAGTCAGCACTCAAACCCCACCTTTTAAGGTTGCAAAATGATACTTTCATGACCTGGTAAATGCTGATACTAAAAAAAAAGTGGTTAGACCATTACAGATTCCTAAGTCTGTAAAACAGATCCTGGTAAATGCTGAACCTGATACTTATAGATCTGTTTACTCTGATGTCCAACCAACTCCAAACACCCAAAATCCATCAACCTCAGTACCTACCTCTCATTCTACTCAACCTACCCTCAGAACATATCTCAAATCCTATCTCTCCACTTCACAGACTGCTCGACCTTCATCTTCAGCACCTACTGTGAAATCTTCATCTTCCAAGCCAAAGAGGACAAAGAATGTTCCTCAAACATCTCAAAAGAAAAGGAGGATTGTATTGAGAGATGAATCTGATTCTGAGGAACAGGTTCCTGCTAGAGAACCTGTTGTATCTGAAGCTGAGAAAGAGATTTCTCAGAAGGATTCTGAAATTGGGGGCTCTAGGCTTCTCAAGAGGCTTAGACGAATGACAGTTCCTGAAACTCCCAAGGAATCTAAATCAACAAGGAAGTACAAGAAACAGAGGGCACAAAGGCCAGTTTCAGATGATGAAGAGGAAGCAGCTAAGGAAGGGGATCAGGAATCTCTGATCTCACAAGACAAGGAATTTGCTCAAGTCACTTCTTCTCCATCAACTCCATCTCAGGAAGCTGTATCTGACAAGGCTAACTCACCATCTGTGTCTCTTGTTGATCCAGGCACAAGTGATGATATTGATGTTCAACACTTGGTTGTGTCTGAAGTATTTCTCTTAGAAGCTCCAACAGCAAATAATCCTTCCACAACACCTGTTACTGATGCTGTTCAAACTCCAGAGTTATCAACAACACCTTCTCTGCATCAAGATGCTGATGATCAGACTTTAGGTGAGTATCAGGATATGGCTGTTGATCAGAACTTAGTATCAGATCAGCAATTAGAGGATGCTGAAGCCTCCATTGCTACTCACACTGTTGTCTTATCAGAAGATACTGATTCTTTAAGTTCTGATGCTGCAAATGCTGGAGATACTGGTGATGCTGCTCCAACTGTAGATGCTGATGAAGCAAGTCCTTCAGGACATACTCCTCAACAGACTCTTCCTAAGTCTGAACTGGTAAAGAAGTTTGTTACCGGGGATGCACCAGTACCTTGGAGTGAAACTCCTGCAGGTCAGGAGTGGACTAAGGAATGGAACTCAGTTTCATGTGTTCCAACTGCAATACATCTTGCTGAGCACTTGACTAAAGCTGATGAAATGTTAAATTCTGATGATTTAAAAACCCAGCTTAGAGTCACTGCATTGAGTATTAAACATCTACAAGGTCTTCATTCAACTACTCATGCAGAGCTACACAAGATTCAAGAGAACTTTATCAAACAAGAACAAGTTTGGAAAATTGATAAGAAAAAGTTCTTTCAACCTACCATTGACAGTATTGCTTATATTGAGAAAACTCAAGAGAAACAACAAGCTCAGATTGATGACATTCTGACAAATCAAGCTTCTCAGCAATCGCAACTTACTGAAATCCAATCCTCAGTGGAATTACTTATCTCTTTTTTGCTACCTGCTGATGCCAAAAAGGGGGAGAAGGTAATTAAGTCCAAATGCAACACTAACAAGACACTACAAGGAAAGGATGATGGAAATGATGATCAAGGATACTCTGGAATGGGTAGCGGTCATAGTCAAGGTAGAAGGTTTACATCAAGACAAGCTAGTCACAGGACAAGTTCTGATACTGGGAAAAGAATAAGTTCTGCTGCTGGTAAAAGGATAAGTTCTGATGAACTTCTAGATCTTGATGAGAAAATGTCAAGACAGCTATTTCTTCAAGAAAAACCAGGAATGGACTTGGAAAGTTTAAAGGAAGAAGAAGCTAGACTTAAATCAGAGAAAGTCACATCTAAATCTGAAGCTTCTGGTAAAAATTCACTTCCAAAACTCAAAGGCATTGTGATCAAAGAAAGGACACATACTGAAGCAACATTGGCTAGATCACAACCACAGATAGATCCAAGATCCAAGGGTAAAGAAAAGGTTGGTGAACCTATCAAGGTTTATGTACCTCCTGAGGAAGAAGAAATTACTGATGAAAAGGATGATCTTGCTCTGACTTCAAGAAAAGTTCTTAAAACAACCTCTGACATGGCTCAAGTTGTTCAGAGTCAAGAAATTGTAAGTTCTGATATTCAGAAGAAGCAAGTAACCTCTGACAGAGCTCAAGTTAACTTGATATCAGAAAATAGATCAAAGACACTCTTACCAGGATTCACTAAAGCAAAAACAGACTCAATCTTTGAAGACTACTGTAAGTGGTTTTGAAGCAAGAGTAGTAACTGGAAAGGAAGCTAGAGATAAAACTGGATTGGGAAGTGCTGATGAAAGAAGAGTACACAACACTACCAATGATCCAACTTCCTTGAGTGAACCAGGTATTGGAGCAACTCCTGAGAGATTGAATCAACTAGAATCTGTACAGATGGTTTACCATACCTACTTGAAAGAATACATCATGTTGTATTTCATGACAGATGGTAGGGTTTATCATATAAGACAAAATGCCATTCCATTGAAGTATTTTGAAGAATTGGAGCATGTACTTTTCTTACTTCAAGTGGATGACAGAATAACAGAGACTGCTGCAAACTACTTAAAAGAACAGATTCAGAGACAGAAAAGGCTTTATTCTGTTAAGTCTGACAGCATATATGTTCCAAAGTACAGAGATCACAATGGTGATATTGTTGATATGAAGCCTAATACTGCACAGATCAGAACATATCTTGGTATTAAGGGACTTGAATTCAATCTGGAGTCTGACAAAGCTTATGTCATAAGACTAGATCAGGAGTTGAGAAAAGCAAAGATCAATGATCTCAGAGCTGCAATCTTTCAAACTGGTGAAGATACTGCAGAGCTTAAAGATGTCAAAAGGAGAATGATTGATGAACTAAGATATGCTGAGAAATGTTTGTTGAAGAACTATCTCAGAACAACTCCTGACATCAGAGAGATCAGAAAATGATGAAGCCAAGTCAAAGATCTACAACTGCTTAAATTCTGATATTTATACAGACTGAAGTTGTTATCAGAAGTTGAAATTGGTAAAAGCTTTAAGGACTGTAAGTTGTAGTTATCTAGTCTAATTCTCATGCATTTGTACTTAATGTTTTTGACATCATCAAATATCTGTTAAACTTGTATATTATGTTAATTTACAAGTTGGGGGAGATTGTTAGATATATTTGATAATGTCATGGCTAATATGTTTTATGTTTAGCTTTCAGATCTTACTTGAACATGATAAATCAGTACTTAACTGTTGATCAGTACTTATACTGGAAGTCAGGACTTAAGGATATCACTACGTATGTTATCAGGAGATAATCATCAGAAGATAGATATCAGAACTTAAGTGCTGAAGGACAATCAGATAAGGACAGTAGCTGATTAAAGGAAAGAAGATCAAGATAAACATAAGAAGAGATATGCATGAAGACGGAATTCCGTAAAGAATGGAATACTTGGAAGAAAAGATATCTGATTGATATATTTTAGGAAGCATAATTATATTCCATATCAATTAGCGATTATCTTGTAACTGTGTAGTATATAAACACAGATATAGGGTTTACACTATAAGTGTTATCATTATTAGAGAAGATTATTCATTGTAACCCTAGCAGCTCTCGTGATATTTGTTCATCACTGAGAGGTAACAGTTCCATACTGTAACATAGTTTATTGTTTCAATAAAGTTTGTTTTCTGTTACTTAAGTTCTTAAAGTTCGATTTGAGTGTACTATACACTGTATTCACCCCCTCTATAGTGTGTGTGTGACCTAACAATTTTAGTTAAGAAAGAGAATGAAACATATCCGGACTCGCGTGGTAAAGAAGCGTGTCAAGCAGCGGGATCCTATAATACCAAGAGTGCTTGTAACACCCCCAAATCCGGGGTCGGGGATTCGGGTTGTCACGAGTTCCATTTCCCTTAATAACACCCAATCTAAATAAACAATCAACTACTCCGTACTGTGACCCCACAATATACACACACGCCACAAGTTATAGTCTCAGAGATGAATAACAAAAAAAAACATAAGTCATTTTATTCCACATAATAAGCCATTACCCCTCAAGAAGGTTCTGAATAAATTTATATTTCTTTGCCATTATTACAATTCATATTATACATAAGTCTGGTTCATCAATAGTTGAAAACCTAGCCTATTGGTAGCTCCTACCTCAGCTACGGCGATATCAACGCTTCCAGAAAACTGCAGAACATTTTCTAACCGCTTGCGAATTGGAAGCTTGGTCTTGTTCATCTTTTCTATCTGTTGTTGTGTGATGAAAGAAGAAAGCAAGGGTGAGCAACAAGCCCACCAAAATAATATGTATAATGATTAACAATATATGAGCATTCTCACAGTACTCATGAAAGTCCTGGTCAAAAGAAATGAACCAAGCTGATATCTTAACGCGACCAAGTCGCAAAAGAAATGAACCAAGCTGATATCTTAACCATTAAGAGTTTTAAGGCGATTCTTTCGCGAGTGTCTTACCAACTGCCTAATACACTTTACATAAATGTTTCATACTCCAATTAGTCCTTTTAGGTCTTTAACCTATGTTTCAAAGTAAGGCGAGGGGTAATGATTCGTTCGCGAAATGCCGTTACTTAAAACGGCCATTTCTCCTAAACCGTACATCGGAATCAAACGAACTACATATCAAAATGAAGCTCGTAACATGAACTATCTAATAATGGCAATGGTCAAAACCTAGCAGTGAGTTCACGGGTCCTAGTGTTAAGAACAAAAACAGCCTAAAGTAACTCGGACATTATGACGGCTATGTTTACGCGATTACCCAAATTTAAACCACTCCAAATCATCTCACAATCAACTCACAATCAACAACAACTCAAGATACACATCAATGCTACTGATTTCAGTCATAATAAGCTCAAGGATCTCAATCCAATCATATATTATAACACCTCTAAATTCAACTAAACTACTTAACAATTAAGCTCGAATCATGCTTATCATTCAAATTACTACTCATCCATCCAAACCATCTCCAAACTTCAACATTCAAAATTATTACTAAAGGGTGTGAAGATTTATACCTTTCTTGGAGGGTGGAAAGTTACTAGGGAGCCTCAAAGAACCTTGATCTATCCTTATATAACCTTGATCTTGCAAATGAAATCAAGAAACACAAAGTTAAAATTTGAAAACACTATTCACCCTAATCTTTGGTGAATTAATTAGCTATGAATCCATTTGAATCAAGAGCTTAAAATCATACCCAAGCTAAGGTATGAAATGTAGAATCCATAAAACAAACCATGGAATTTATGCTTGAGTGGAGCTTGGAATTTGGATTTTTCTTCCTTGCTTTTTCCTTGAAAGCCGAGAGCAAAGATGAAGAATGGTGAAATAACGTTGTGTTTTGGTGAAATGATTTGTTGGTTGGTTGATTTTGATTTGTTTTGTTTTGTTTTATTACCTTTTACTATGGTAACTTTTGTGTGGTTCTAATTCAACCAACAACACACTTGCTTTGGTCATGCTTATGTCACCAAGTGATGTCACCCTCCCACCTTTGTCCTCTTCTTATTGGTTTGATGACATCATCCCCACTAACCTCTTTGATTAGCTTCTAATTACTTGGCTAATGACCGTTGATCTGTTATACGGTTCACTTAACTTTCGTTTTCGTTTATCATTTGAGGGATCATACCCGGATACGTACGCATAAGTACCGCATTTTCGGTATTCTCAATCTGTGGTACCGATATTCATGGCGACTGTAATCTAGTTTTAATAATACGCTGGCCAATCGGGTCACATCTGTTAGGGCATCATGTACAATGATCCCTGCACTAACATAGTCCCGTAAATTATCAAAAATATTTACTTTTCATTTTAATCCTGTTAGGTCACACAACACTGTAGAAGGGGGTTGAATACAGTGTTTATACAATCAAATCGACTTAACACAAGTATGTAACAAAGATCAAGTATATTGAATAAACTCTGTTACAATAAAACTGTTGTTCTCTCTCAGTGATGAACAAATATCACTAAGAGCTGCTAGGTTACAATGTATAATCTTCTCGATAATGATAACACATACAGTGTAAACCCAAAGTCTGTGTTTATATAGTACACAGTTACAAGATAACTTGTAATTGATATAAAATACAATTCTGTCTCCTAAAATATATCAATCAGATATCTTCTACAAGTCTTCCAGTCTTCTAACTCTTTCCATGCATATCTTCTTTTATTTAGTCTCGATCTTCTACTGTAAATCAACTTCCTTCCTTATATGAAAATCTTCCCGTACTTAAGTTCTGATATCACCTTAAGTTCTGATATTAAGTTTTGACTTCCAGTAACACCTGATTTCAGTAAGTCCTGATTTGTCCTGTTGTTAAGTTCTGAAAACTAAACACAAATCATATTAGAATTATGTAAAATATACAAGTTAATAGATTTGATGATGTCAAAAACATTTAAGTACAAATGCAAATAAGAGTTTAACTAGATAACTAACTATAACTTACAGTCCCTATAGCTTTTACCAATCTCACTGAGTCAATCTGAATCCATGATGATTCTTGACAAAGCTTGATATCAGCTTTTCTTCTTTAATCCTTAGGACTTGAGACATTGTAGTCTTGACTTGCTTCATCTCTTCATTCTGACTTCCAATCTGGTAGATTGCAGTCCTTAAAGCAGAGATATGGTTTTATTCTAAACCATCATTCAGTCTTATTACCCTAGGATGAGAAGAATCTTCATTGTAGCACATACATTTCTCATTCAGTAACACTTTAACCTTAGCAGAATTCTTCTTCATTGGAATTTCACTTCCATCATCTTCAACAATATTAAGAACGAATTCTATAATTCTTGAACCAGAAATTCTTGCTTTATCTCTGATAATCTTCAATATGAAGTTTGACCATCTCCTGGTAATATCAGACTTTACCTCTAAAAGGTAATGAAAGAATTGAAGTTCTTTCAATGATTTGTTTAGCACATCTGATTCTGACATCTAATATCTCCTTCCATCTTCAAGAAATAGAATCAGATTTTCCTTAACATTGTGCTTGTCATGAGCATTCAGTACCACTTGAACAGAGATAACCTTATCAAGGTGTTTCTGTGTAACATCTTCAAGAGGTCTGTCAGTCA
This sequence comes from Apium graveolens, assembly GCF_009905375.1. Lineage (NCBI taxonomy): Eukaryota > Viridiplantae > Streptophyta > Magnoliopsida > Apiales > Apiaceae > Apium > Apium graveolens. The sequence goes on along the minus strand of NC_133648.1, from coordinate 175,826,338 downwards.
ATAGAAATGGATCTTTAGTAACAACTTCAACTCCTGTCTTGATCTTAGCTTCATCGGAACCTAGTCCAATCATGTCTCTTGGTTCTCTAGCATTTAACCCAATAGTCATGAATGTAGACAACAATTGGCTTTTCTTTGGATCTGATGGTTTGACATTTTTCCACAGAAGTTTCTTTTTATCAGCTACTTCTATTTTTCTAAATCAACTTGAGCACTATCATAGGTTGACTTGATGACTTTATCAGAACTTGCTGTTTCTGTTATAGCTTGCAATTCTTCACTCTGAACAACTTGAGCCTTGTCAGAGGTTGTCTTTGATTCTTCAGAAATCTTCTTTCTTTTCAGAGTTTGAACATCTTTATCTTCAGCAAGATTATCATCAGTAACTTGAACCATTTTGCACACTGGCTTTATCAGAATTTGAGGAATTTTCATCTCTAGTGCCTTGATTGGTTCATCAACTTTTCCTTTCCCTTTGTCTTTGGGATCAATCTCAGTTTATGATCTAGTATTGGGCTTTGATGCCTCAGTTTCTGACTTCTCCTTGATCACAATGCCTTTTACCTTAGGCCTTGGAGGTTTCTTTGTAACATAAGCTTTTGGCTTTAGGTTTTTCTTTTCAGCTTTAAATCTAGCTTCTTCCTCCTTGAGATTTTCTAAATCCATTCCTGGATTATGCTTCAGAAATAATCTTCTAGCAATTTCCTCATCAAGTGTCTGAATCTTGGGATCCTTGTAGTAGACAGTAGTCTGCTTCCCCTTGAGCTTCAGAGTTTGCATAAACCTTTGAGAATCTTGACTTCCACCTTGTATCAGAACATCAGGCTTTGTCAGACTTTTCTCATCAAAACTTGATATCAGATTTTGAGTTTGAATACTTGCTATCAGATTTTGAGTTTGAGCAGCTTCAGAACTTGTCTTCTTTTGAGTAGAAGATTTGCTTGCATCAGTAATTAGTTTCCTTGAAGAAACCTTGCTGCTCTTCCCTTTACTTTGAACTTGACCTCTACCCTTGCTAGGGTTTCCCTGGTCATCAGTTTCATCATCTTTCTTCTTCAGTATTTAATCATTAGAGCATTTGGACTTAACTATCTTCTCCCCCTTTTTGGCATCATCTGATAGTAGGAGTGAGAGAAGAAGTTCAACTGAAGATTGAATCTCATCCAATTGAGCCTGTTGAGAAGCTCGATTATCCAGGAGCTCAGAGATTTGGGCCTGTTGCTTCTCTTGAGTTTTCTCAATTGCTTCTACCTTTTCAGAAATAGGTCTGATAAACCTCTTTTTATCAAGCTTGGTCTCCATATCTAGCTTTTCAGCCTTTTCTAGAAGTTTGTCAACCTTTTCTTGAGTAGCATAGTGTAGACCTTGAAGATTTTTGGTAAACAGAGCTGTGACTTTGAGTTATGTCTTGAAATCAGCATTAGTGAGCAACTCATCAGCTTTACCAGTATGGTCTGTCAGTACTTTGGAGCTTGGAATGAAATCAGTGTCATTCCACTTCTTGGTCCACTCCACACCTCTGTGAGTATTTTCCTAAGGAATAGGGGCAGCTTGCTCAACAAACTTTTTAATTAGTGCCTCCTTTCCTAGAGTGGGAGCAGGAGTATCAACAGAAACACTTTCTTCTGAACTTGAGGAAGACTCATTATCTTCTGACAGTACTAGAGTGTGTGAAGCAACTGGAGATTCTGGAACAATCTCATCTAAATTCTGAGCTTCAGAATTTATCTCCAGAATTGGTGTTGTTGATGTAGATGGTATCTCAGCATCAACATTTAAAATTGGAGAATGAGTTGGAGATGTCTGAGCTGCTGTAGGAGCTTCCAAATACAGAATAGTAGGAGTATCCAGCCTATTGATGCCAATTTCAAGACTTAAGCCTGAATCTTCAACTGTAATATCTTCATGAAGAGGAGAGACTGGAGGTGTAACCACTGTATCATGAACAGTGTCTTTGTCTTTAGCTGGAGGTGGAAAAGATTCAATGATAATTGGTTCTTTTGAGATCAGAGATTCCTGATCTCATTCCTCAGCTTCTTCAGTATCTTCTAATGGAGGCTTAGCCAAATGCCTCTTAGCCCTCATTTTCTTTAATCTCCTTGCCAATGAAGGAGTTGCTTGAGCATCAGAACTAGCAGTTCTCTTTCTCTTCAAGGTATCAGAATCTTAAGCTGCAGTTTCTTTCCGAGAAGTGACATTCTCAGCTTCAACTATCACAGGTTCTGATGCATGAACCTGTGCTTCCTCTTCACTATCAGATTCATCCCTGAGAATCATTTTTCTTTTCTTTTGTGAAGGCTGAGGAACAGACTTTGTCCTCTTTGGCCTGGAAGGTGAAGGTCTGATGGTATGTGCTGATGGTTGAGGTTGAGATGACTGTGTTGGTTTGAAATATGTCCTAATAGTAGGTTGTGGTTGTGGTTGAGAAGTGGTTGGTTGTGTAGTGGTTGGAGGTTCTGAAGGAGGTTGGGATGGTTGAACATCAAGATATAAAGCAGTGTATATGGATGGGTCAGAGTTTACCAAAAACTGTTTGACAGATTTTAGGATTTGGAGGGGTCTCAAAACAGTTTTCTTATTATCAGCAGATAATAAGTCAGTGAATGCTCTCTTAGCAAGCTTAAATGGTTCAATTAACTCACTTGCCGATTTGTTGACTGAGAATTGTGATTGCATCAAAATTTGAACACTTATTTGCAAAAGTCCTGGTGATGCAGTCGAAGAAGAAACTCCATTCCCTCCTTATATGGGGTCTCTTTAACTGTCCCAGCTTCGCCAGAGTTTTCTCATAGCCCAGATTGGCCATTAGCTGTTGAAGAACTGGCTCTTCAACTGTTGAATATGTGCAGTTTTCTGGCAGATGGAGTGCTTGTCGAACTATGGCCTAAGTCACCACATGGGCATCCTCCCCTATAGTAATGACAATACTTGGGGACCCATTGGCACCACCATCATCATACACGCCTGACCTCCAGAACTCCAGCACTTGAGTTCCTGAGAATGTGTCTGGTTGGGTTAGTGCATAACCTATCTCAGAGTTAGCGAGAAAGTCTTGAACGAAATGAAGATCTGATGGGGCTTCACTCCCCCCACTCTTACTAAGAATAGCCAAGTAATTATTGGGGACAAACTTTCCTCCATTGAAAATAATATCTTTTGGTGCCATTTCTGTAAGAAATAAGTGAGAAAATATACTGTGCACAAGGTGTTTTTTAACGCCCGAGAAATATTATGTAATTACTTTTATCAATAAATAATTATTATGTGATTATTATGTGAATTTTGGTGAATTATTTGATGATTGATATTAATATTTGGGTGTTGATATCTGATAAAAATTAGGATGTTTTAATTTCTAATTATTCAGAATTAAATATAAATAATTTTGGTATTTTCTGGTAATTTTTGGATTATTATATGATTTTATAAGAAATTATAGATTTAATAATGTTTATTTTTTGTAATTATAAAATTTCTTTTTAGAATCAGAAATCGTCCCACTTCAACCGTTTTTACGTTATTACAACCTGAAACTCTTCCAAAAACTCCGTCTTAACTTAATCTGATAATTCTGAACACTTTCCGTATTTTGACTTTCTCGATCCGGGGTACGGTTTGACCCGTACGAGTCCCGACATGAAAATTTTCGATACGCTAATCATTTTATAGATCAATAAAAATTCGTATTCTCAAAAGGCGAGATATTATTATCTCATTTTCGTATAAAATGTTTTATAAGAGGCCCTATTTTGATAATTATCCGAATCGGGTATTAAAACTGTATCGTTATATAGTTACTTAGGGGCTAAATAACCTATTTTTGGATACGATATATAAATGTAATTACTGAATTATTAAATAAATAAAATATGTGATGATTATGTCAGCTATGTTTTACTGTATTATTAATTGTTTATGATTTTTTGGATGCGAAGATTAATTTTATAATTAATTATCGAGCTGTATGAATTTAATTCATTTTTAAAGTAATTTTACTTCATATTTATTCTTATAAATGCAAAAATTGTTTTTAAAATTATTTTTGTTGCATTATAATTTTATTTATTATTTTTAGGAGTTTATAAAATTTAGAAATCAATATTTTATTGATTATTTATCTCTAAATGATTTTCTGATTTCATTTAATTGTAAAATCAGTATTTAATTCCAGAATGCTTCAAAAATCACGAAAATTTTATTTTATTAAGTTTGGAATATTTCGAGAATTTTAAAATTATTTCGGAAATATTTCGGATTAAATTTACCCGCATATTTGTTCGTTAAATCATAAATTACGAATATGTTTCGCATTTCAAAAACATTTTAAAAGTACGAAGGTCATATTTTATTTGGTTCGGAGTATTTATAAAAATATAAAAATTATGAAAATTTTATAATGTTAGCTTTTAATTAGTTTGAGACATTTAAAATTTGTTTGCTTATGTTTCGGGTAAATTTTAGTTGCAACTCAGTTTATTTAATTGTAAATCTCGCTAAAAAAAATAAAAAATGAATGAATGAAAAATGATAAAAACACCACACAGAGACACACGTATATACACCGCCCAGCATCCCAATTGACTCTCGAGTCTCTCTCTCTTCCATCTCTTACCTCCCCCTCTTCTTGCCTTTGACTGTTCCCTTGGGAATTTTTTTCGTCTCTGTTGCTTCGTTTTTGTCCCGATTCTTGTCCCGTTTTACTTCCCGGTTGCCTTCATTTTCTTTCCGTTTTTGCTCCACCGCCGACTTGCTTCCGGTGAGTATTGGTGATGGTGATTTTGATGGAATTGCTGTATATATGCTATATATATATCTGTGATTTGTCTGGATTTGCCTTGTTATACTGATTCTTCGCTCCTCTGTTGCCACCTCTCAGAAATTCTGAGAGGCATGGCGGTGCATGGGCGCGTTTGTGACTGTGTTGCTGCGACTTTATTTCTCTGTTCGATTATTCCGATTAAATAAACTGTATTATTTCATTTCTACAGGAAATTATTGAGTAATTATTCGGGAAATAAAAGATGTTCATGCAGGAATTTAATTAATCGGTGAAATTTATTTGAAAACCCGAATAATATCGGGCACCAATAAATTTTACCGCCGTCGGCGATGAGCCTCGGCGAGCCGACGGTGGGCGATAATGATTTTTATCTGAGTCCTACATTTATAAATTATAAATAAAATACAAATAACAATAATTAATGATTGAATTTGTATAGGTGATTGGGATTACAAATTGTGGTTGGTTGTGGTTGTGATTGTTGTGAATGGTGATTGACGTCAAATTGTTTCGATGGGTAGGCTGATAAACAAAGGAGACCCTGCCCAATTTTCGGGAAATTAATTTCGAAAATACGGGAACGTAACCTATAATTATCGGAGACGTCGAATAACCACATATAATTATATCATATGAACTTAATTGTGGTTGAGATAAAATAATTTATAAATAATCGATTACCTGTTTTTCAAAACAACGAGTATACGTATTTTCTGAAAATAAGTATCGAGCCGAGTTTTTGAAGATGTGAACCCTAATTGCTAAGTGTATTTTAATAATACATATAAATATAAGTTGGGTTATGAAATTGCATGGGCATAAGTGATAGTGGTATTACGTTGAGCTTAAGCGATTATCCGAATTAGGGTATCTCAACCCTGTAGGTCCTAAACGGAAAATCCGAGTATCGACATCGGACTAGGAACGATTTAGTGATTAGACGTCGAGATCAACGAAGTTCCAATTGAAGGGCCTGAATGTGGGGATCGTATCCAAAATGGGATAGTAGTTTGACGATAAAGCCGAACGTTCAAGTCGAACGAAAGTCAACTAGTAATAGCAATTAAAGCTTATCAAGGCAAGAATTCCTGATTTTTCTTTTAAAATACTGCAATTATTTCTTCGTTCCTATTCTAAGTTCAGAATAGTTAAATATTTTATATTTCGCTGTAATTACTCTGATTATGCATGTTCTTTTCATTATTGTTCCTATATTATTGATTGCTCTCTTGAGCAAATACCCATTCTTTTGGGTTATTTGCGAACCCTGAATTGGGATATTTTGAAATCAAAATGATTTGACATCAAAATACTCCACGGGTTGGATAGTGATGTGTGGGATTAAATGTTCTTAATCCTAAGGACTAGGACATAACCGGATCCTTGAGATGGGCTGTAGAGCCTGGGTACCCGACTGGATCTATATATGGAGATATAGATCTGCACTGTATCCTGGCTGATTAGCAGGATATAGGTCCGAACTAGTGTCCAGTCTATTTTGTTGTTGATCGCCATTAACGGCATTCTCACTCGAAAGTTTTATGATTCCCAAAACTTGACTAAACCCTGATTTAGGAGATGAATCTGGGGATTTGCTGGTCACTTTTGGATTTATAATTAAAGGCTGGGGACAAGCAACGTTTATTCGCTCACTCACTCAACAAATAGAATTGTTTAAAATTGTTTAAAGATTTTGTCCGGAAATTTTCCTTTGGTATTAATGCTTGAAACTCAAATTATATACTTGCTGAGCATTTTTGGCTCACTCTTGCTTTGTAAATTCTTATTTCTTTCAGAACCAGATAAGGATATATGTGAATAGTTATTGATAGACAACAGAAGTTAGAGAGATCTCCGCTGCGAAAGGACGAAGAAGTTAGAAAAATAAGACAAGGGCATTAGCATAATGGTATTTAAACTTGTATTGTAGTTGTTGTGAATTGTAGAAGGTTAGATTCTTGTTTCATACCATAACTTGTAAATGATCCGAATTCGAGGGGTTAATTTAATATTCTTTTATTTTATGTAAAGATTGTTTCGTGACACCAAATATTGACCCCGGATTTGGGTTGTAACAAGTTAGCATCAGAGCTACAGGTTATTGGTCACTGAAATAAGAATAGGTGAGGGTAAGATAGGAGTAGTAGGCTGTACAAGATAGGAAAGACCCTAGGCATACTCATGTTAAGTGGAGTTGAGTGCAAATTAGGGTTAGCAGATCCGATATAAAATTGGTAAACCAGGATTGTTGAGGGAAGTGTAAGGCGAATATCACAACGCTATAGGTATATTGAGTTTTTCGATCCTGCAGTAATGAGGAATCGACAGATCGATGGAGACTGGGTATGTTACCCTACTTTTCATGTGGTTTTGAGGAAAATGTGATTGATTCTTGTGATAACTTGTGAAAGAGATGCTAGGTGAGCTTTGGTAAGATTTAACTTAGAATTAGGTAGTAGAACGAACTCCACGCCAGAGGCAACCAGTTAATGGAAGCCGATGAAGAACCAACGTTGCACGTTTCGAAGACTCCACCATTGCGAGAAGATTCTTTTCACTTATCGGGAGCTGCGCAAGGAATGATATCTACCTTACTATCCGCAGACAGAACGTCAAATCGCATGTGAGTTGTAAGCATAAGGTCAAGGACGATGAAAATAATGTCAAGGATAGTACCAGATGTCAGCGTGGCGGTATAATTGCGAATAAAATGGTAGACAACGGTAAATGAAGTTTCGTCGGCTAATAAGTGCATACGGAATCCAAGGAAAAGTAGAAGATGTACCAAAGTGGAGAGACCCTTATGCGGACATTCTTTTAATTAGACATTTCATTAGCGGATCATAAGAATAACAAGTAACTTATATAGTAATGACGACCAAATATTTGATTTTCAAAATTTTAAAATAAGTTTCGAAAAAGATTTTCCTTAATAAATTTTCAGAAGATTTTTCCATAACATGGGTTTCATAATTTGGTTGTCACTACTTAAGTCCTTGTGATTATAAACAGAAAATGCCCTAAAAGAATAATGGATTTAGACTCAGTGTTGTTAAATCGAAGGGCCAAGTAGACCCACCAGCAGGGAGAAGGTTTAAAGTTTTCCGTGAATAACGAAAGTAAACTTTGTTTAATAATATCAATAATTGAATCAACATGTTAAAATATTACTTACCCAATTTATGAAATTTTTAAAAATTTAACAAGATTCGTGATTCGAACGGACAGAGGATGATTGAATAAAATGGAAGAATCTTCCAGATGATTGGAGAAGAATCGTATTTCTATCGACGAAATCGAGACGTTGCGGGATTAATGGTTATTCTACGTAGCATAGATGAAACCGAAAGCAATGATTATGAATTTCATAAAGGACACGATTATAATCAAATCATTAAAGTATTTAATGTGAAGGCATTTTCAGACGACATTCCTAAGCTATGACGTGACCGAAATGGTAACTTTATTATTCGAATGATCTTTGAAGGCATGTTCAAGTAAAGCGTAGACAGTGACCAACAATGTTATTCTTTTCTCTAATACGATAGCATATATTCTTCTCGATCCGTGAATACGTATGAGCTTCTTCTGTTGATAAATCATATGAGGCAAAAATAAAAGAAATTTATTGTACTCTTTCCAAATTATTTCTCTTCCCAAAATATTGTTTTCTGATTGAGACAAAAATGTTGTGATGTGAGGCTTTGTCGAAATGACGAAGAGTCTGGTGGGACGCCACCTAATCATGTGATGTATGCTATATAGTATGAAAGACTGGCCATCTTGAGTACGAATATGGTTGTCTCATTCACATCTAAATCTTCACTCATTCTTTTTCTTCAATTTATTGACTTACAAATTCTTCCAATTGTTTGTTGCATTGTTATTCCTTATCCAGTTTTTCAATCAAAATCATATTCACAAACTCCCCTTTTGCGTAAAGGTTGTTGTTCGACAATTACAAAAGAAATGAATAGTCCCATGTGATAGGTAGAATTACGTGTCGAAGGAGGATATAATTGCAAGCCGATAAATGGTGGACATTTGCGAGCAAGAAAGAATGGATACACTGACAACGTGGTCGAGGCAACGATATCAAATCTGACAGTGGTTCATGTTATGAGGATCTCATCAATATGGTAGATTACGTTGACGCGATGCATTTCAAATCAGGGGATTTCGACATGAAATGAATGGTTAGCGGACCGTAACAAATAATTTAGTTATAAAATAAGGAAGTAAGGATGTATGCAAAGCGAACGAGTATCGGGACGATAATCGAAGGTCAAGGGAATTCTGAACACTGACTCAGACAAACAACTAACACGTGAAGCATCCCTTTGTCACGGGAAGATATTTGTCGTAAAGATTCAAGATTGAAGAAATCTTAATTGTAACCAAATCTCGAACGTGTTCTTTAAGGGATTGTAAAGTTCTCTAACTTAAGTAAATGAATGATGGAAAATTTAATACCCATAAGCGGGTCAACGACGAAAGTTCGATACGGGAACAAAAAGTGGAGATGTAGGAATGGTGACTCGACTATGAAGCCTTTTAAGAAATAATGATCTAACAATTGAGTTTCCCCCAGATTGCGACGATAATAATGAAAACCATGCGTGGTTATTAAAAAAAATAAACATATTAGTCAATGGAATTTATTGTGTATCTTCAAAGATATAGGATTGGTGTGACTAGTTGAAAGATGCGGCATAATTCTTAAAAATAACGGTACACAATTAGTAATGACAAAAGATAAGTTAAAATACTCGCGGAATAAAATTTTTGAGAAACAATGAGATAAATTTTAAATTCATTAATAGCATATTATAATATTCTGAAAGAACTGAGAAAAGTATGGTTATATTAATCATTGTTGATTTAAGACCTTAAGTCCCATTCAAAAGATATATGCTATCACAGTCAGATACTGATCAAAATGATATAATTTGAAGTATGGTGAATTGATGATTTTGGTTGATGGAAGTGGATGGATATGATTGTAGATGCTTTGGTTGATTGATGATGTCGGCTTGAGTCTGACTGGTAGTCGAAGATATAGGGGAAGTGCTGCCCAAATTTTTAGAAATTACCCTACGTTCAAGAATAAAGAAGTATATTGTCGTTTTCATCAATACTCCAAATGATTGCGATCTCCGTTTTTGAAAAGGTTGTTATGACCAAACCGACTTTATATATTTGGTCTTTGATTCCAGTTAGCTAATCAGCACTTGGTTTAAGTGATCAGTTAAAAGAGTTAATTGATCAATTTTACCAACTAATGGTTAGATAAATGGAGATCGATTCCAATTAGATTGAGTCAAACTCTGACATGATTTTCAGAACTGAAATCAAAGAAATTAAGAAATTGGAGGAAGTGATGGTATTAGCAAAAAATGAAAGTTTAATAGAATTAGCATGATGGACTGCAAACATGTGCGAAGTTTTATCTGGATAAACAGACTTTTTACAAAAACAAGAAGAGCGTTTTCAGGAACTGAAGATGTAAGACAAAACAAAGAGATTCTATCATCTGTAATAACGTTCCAGGAAGGACTTAAAGGTATACTCATTTCGAATGACGATTGAATGAAAGTTGATGTAAAACAGTGGAAAGCTCGCAAATTCAAGCATCTAATGTAAGACGAAGATTGATGAAGTCCGCAGGTGAACTTAGGGAAAAAGAGATGTTAATCAATGAGGGAAAGTCAAATCCGCGATTCGTGATGAGTTAAGCAAAGCTAAAAGGATAGCTACCGACGAATCTCGATAATTCTGTTAGTATGAATTTAAATATTATAAATAAAAGCCTTCATTCCAGTGTAAACTCCAAAAATGACCTATCTAATAATGAACAGATTAATATTACTAAGAAAAAGAAATTCATTTTGTTTAAAAGAAATAATGAATAATGAGAATGGAGAAATAATAAAGAAAAGAAGTGGAATCGAAAGGATGATAAAGAAATTTTATAAAATAATCCAGGATATATGCAAGTTATGAACGTCGATTGTGCTAGAACTGATAGGAGAAGGAGGTGAAATGCCGATAATTGGAGATAGGAATTCATTCCAAGAATGCGTGTAAACAGGAAAGATTAAACAAAGGTATTAGTGGCGAACGATCGGAGAAGCGCGTTACAATGAATCTCAAGATGGAATTCTTTAGAACTAAAGTGAAGTCCCAAAGGTTCGAACGAATGATTTACCAAGTTTACCCCGAGGATGAAGTAACGAGTTAAAGAAACTCCAGGAATGTGGAATGAAAGAATAATAAAATAAGAAGTGTTTCGCGCTATGCACAAAAGTGATCATGGGAAAAAGAGAATGAAGGTATGAAGATATGCATTGATTATCAAAAGTGGTAAGTCTGGAGATTAAATGAACATAATGTACCAGTAATATTTGGATAGTGTAATTGTATTTATTGATAACATCCTCGTCCATTCAAGGACTAAGGAAGACCAAGTGGAACGCCTGAAGATATGTGTGTGAAGGGTTGAAAAGTTGCAACTGCATTCTCAGCTTCAAAGGTATGAATTCTGGTTGTAATTGATTATGAGCTCCAGATGTGTGGTTAACTACCAGACAGGAAGGGTCCATTTAAGAACAAATGTTTTGAGTAGAAAAGAAAGAGTGAATATCATTAGCATTACCAGGGAATGAGTAAGGGAATTTGAAAAGTTAGAAATTGAAGAACAAGTTTTGATCCGGCTTCTGGATTATACTGATACTTACTTTGTTGTTAGATATCAAAGGTGGTATTAATATAGATGATTGATGTTGAATTCAGTATGGGATGTTGTGAGCATCAAAAGTTCATATTGATACCTAATTTGATATAACAGCAAAATAAGTATTATTACCAGGAATTCAGTTTTGAATAAAGTTGTGATTCATCCTATTCCATATTAATATATTTTATTTCAGATAGTAAAAGATTCTCGCGGTGAATATCTTTGATAGTGATTGAAAAGAAATTGGAATATACTGTTAAGTGTAAGTTAAAATGCAATTGTTGAAATTTTCCTTTAAGTTTAAACTTTTGAATAGATGTAGGACATTTTGAAGCATAAGACGCCATGAACTCAGTATATCGGGTGCAGATGAATGAAAAGTACAAGAGACTGATTGAAGATTCTCGAATATGATTGAAAATGATCGTAGGTCAGGCTAATCGAACAGAAAGAGACATGGAAAGTAAAATAGAACTATTAGTGAAAATGGAAGGCAGTCGTGAGCACGAATTATTAGAATTTGACATAAAAGAAGAATAGTGTGAATTAAGTTAGTCCTTTGAGACAATAAGGTAGATAGAATGATTGTGAATAAGTTAGCCTTGTTGTCACAGGTATAACGAGTTTATAAGACGTTCATGTGTGTATGACCAGGAAGAGTAATTTAGCTTCATATGTACGGAATAAAGATTTGAATTAAGTTGCATGAGCAACTGGTAGATCTTGATATTGACTAAAGACTGTTGAGTAATGATGAAAATGATGTTCTGAGAAATTTAAAGTAAGATACTCGAAAATTATCATGGTCTGTTCTTTAGCATGATTCTGAGGGTAGAATCCTTTTAAGGAAGGAAGGATGTAACATCCGAGAAATATTATGTAATTACTTTTATCAATAAATAATTATTATGTGATTATTATGTGAATTTTGGTGAATTATTTTATGATTGATATTAATATTTGGGTATTGATATCTGATAAAAATTAGGATGTTTTAATTTATAATTATTTAGAATTAAATATAAATAATTTTGGTATTTTTCTGGTAATTTTTGGATTATTATAAGATTTTAATAGAAATTATAGATTTAATAATGATTATTTTTATGTAATTGTAAAATTTCTTTTTAGAATCAAAAATCGTCCCACTTCAACCATTTTTGGGTTATTACAACCCGAAACTCTTCCGAAAACTCCTTCCTAACCTAATCTGATAATTCTTAACACTTTCCGTATTTTGACTTTCTCGATCCGGGGTATGGTTTTTGACCCGTACGAGTCCCGACGTGAAAATTTTTGATACGCTAATCATTTTATAGATCAATAAAAATTCATATTCTCAAAAGGCGAGATATTATTATCTCATTTTTGTATAAAATGTTTTATAAGAGGCCTTGTTTTGATAATTATCCAAATCGGGTATTAAAAGTGTATCGTTATATAGTTACTTCGCGGCTAAGTAACCTATTTTCGGATCCGATATATAAATATAATTACTTAATTATTAAATAAATAAAATATGTGATGATTCTGTCAGCTATATTTCGCTGTATTATTAATTGTTTGTGATTTGTTGGATGCGAAGATTAATTTTATAATTAATTATCGAGCTGTATGAATTTAATTCATTTTTAAAGTAATTTTACTTCATATTTATTCTTATAAATGCAAAAATTGTTTTTAAAATTATTTTTGTTGCATTATAATTTTATTTATTATTTTTAGGAGTTTATAAAATTTAGAAATCAATATTTTATTGATTATTTATCTCTAAATGATTTTCTGATTTTATTCAATTGTAAAATCAGTATTTAATTTCAGAATGCTTCAAAAATCACAAAATAAATTATTTCATTAAGTTTGGAATATTTCGAGAATTTTAAAATTATTTCGGAAATATTTCGGATTAAATTTACCCGCATATTTGTTTGTTAAATCATAAATTGCGAATATGTTTCCCATTTCAAAAACATTTTAAAAGTACGAAGATCATATTTTATTTGCTTCAGAGAATTTATAAAAATTTAAAAATTATGAAAATTTTAAAATGTTAGCTTTTAATTAGTTTGAGAATTTTAAAATTTGTTTGGTTATGTTTCGGGTTAATTTTAGTTGCAACTCAGTTTATTTAATTGTAAATCTCGCTACAAAAAAAATGAATGAATGAAAAATGATAAAAACACCACACAGAGACACACATATATACACACCTCCCTGCATCCCAATTGACTCTCGAGTCTTTCTCTCTTCCATCTCCTACCTCCCCCTCTTCTTCCCTTCGACTGTTCCCTCGGGAATTTTTTTCGTCTCTATTGCTTCGTTTTTATCCCTGATTCTTGTCCCGTTTTACTTCCCGCTTGCCTTCATTTTCTTTCTGTTTATGCTCCACCGCCGACTTGCTTTCGGTGAGTATTGGTGATGGTGATTTTGATGGAATTGTTGTGTGTATATATGCTATATGTATATATGCTATATGTATATATACATATATCTGTGATTTGTCTGGGTTTGCCTTGTTATACTGATTCTTCGCTCCTCTGTTGCCGCCTCTCGGAAATTCCGAGAGGCATGACGGCGCATGGGCGTGTTTGTGACTGTGTTGTTGGCACTCTGTTTCTCTGTTCGATTATTCCGATTAAATAAATTATATTATTTCATTTCTAAGGAAATTATTGAGTAATTATTCGTGAAATAAAAGATGTTCATGCAGGAATTTTAATCAATCGGTGAAATTTATTTGGAAACCCGAATAATATCGGGCACCAATAAATTTTAATGCCGTCGGCGATGAGCCTCGGTGAACCGACGGTGGGCGATGATGATTTTTATCTGAGTCCTACATTTATAAATTATAAATAAAATACGAATAACAATAATTAATGATTGAATTTGTATCGGTGATTGGGATTACAAATTGTGGTTGGTTGTTGTGGTTGTTATTGTTGTGAATGGTGATTGACGTCGAATTGTTTCGACGAGTAGGCCGATAAACAAAGGAGACGTTGCCCAATTTTCGGGAAATTAATTCCAAAAATACGGGAACGTAACCTATAATTATCAGAGATGTCGAATAACCATATATAATTATATCATATGAACATAATTGCGGTTGAGACAAAATAATTTATAAATAATCGATTACCTGTTTTTCAAAACAACGAGTATACGTATTTTCTGGAAATAAGTACTGAGCCGAGTTTTGAAGATGTGAACCCTAATTGCTATGTGTATTTTAATAATACATATAAATATAAGTTGGGTTATGAAATCGCATGGGTAGAAGTGATAGTGGTATTAAGTTGAGCTTAAGCGATTATCTGAATTAGGGTATCTCAACCCTGTAGGTCCTAGACGGAAAACCCGAGTATCGACATCGGACTAGGAACGATCTAGTGATTAAACGTCGAAATCAACGAAGTTCCAATTGAAGGGCCTGAACGTAGGGATCGTATCCAAAATGAGATAGTAGTTTGACGATAAAGCCGAACGTTCAAGTCGAACCAAAGTCAACCGGTAATAGCGATTAAAGCTTATCAAGGAAAGTATTCCTGATTTTTCTTTTAAAATACTGCAATTATTTCTTCGTTCCTATTCTAAGTTCAGAATAGTTAAATATTTTACATTTCGCTGCAATTACTCTGATTATGCATGTTCTTTTCATTATTGTTCCTATATTATCGATTGCTCTCTTGAGCAAATACCCATTCTTTCGGGTTATTTGCGAACCCTGAATTGGGATGTTTTGAAATCAAAATGATTTGACATCAAAATACTCCATGGGCTGGATAGTGATGTGCGGGATTAAGTGTTCTTAATTCTAAGGACCGGGACATAACCGGATCCTTGAGATGGGCCGTAGAGCTTGGGTACCCGACTGGATCTATATAGGGAGATATAGATCTGCACCGTATCCTGGATGATCAGCAGGATATAGGTGCGAACTAGTGTCCAGTCTAATTTGTTGTTGATCGCCATTAACGGCATTCTCTCTCAAAAGTTTTATGATTCCCAAAAATGGGCAAAACCCTGATTTAGGAGATGAATCTGGGTATTTTCTGGTCACTTTTGGATTTATAATTAAAGGCTGGGGATAATCAATGTTTATTAGCTCACTCACTCAAACAAATAGAATTGTTTAAAATTGTTTAAAGAGTTTGTCTGGAAATTTTCCTTTGGTATTAATGCTTGAAACTCAAATTATATACTTGCTGAGCATTTTTGGCTCACTCTTGCTTTGTAAATTCTTATTTCTTTCAGAAGCAGATAAGGATAGATGTGAATAGTTGTTGATAGACAATAGAAGTTGGAGAAATCTCTGCTATAAAAGGACGAAGAAGTTAGAAAAATAAGACAAGGGCATTATCATAAAGGTATTTAAACTTGTATTGTAGTTGTTGTGAATTGTAGAAGGTTAGATTCTTGTTTCGGACCATAACCAATAAACGATCTGGATTCAAGGGGTTAATTGAATATTCTTATATTTAATGTAAAGATTGTTTCGTGACACCAAATCTTGACCCCAGATTTGTGTTGTTACATGTTTGATAAAAGTCCTGTATGAAAAAGCTTCAGAGAATATTAGAAAGAGAGAGAGAGAGAGAGAGAGAGAGAGAACAAGAGAGATTAAGAATAGAAAAGTAGGTAAAAGATTAGAAAATCTTTTAACTCCCATATATATACTCTCTCCACTCAACAGTCCTTTTTAGAAGTAAAACTGACACTTATATCGTTTAGCACTAACCCAAATAATTATGACTATTTTTATCTCACCTAAATATATTCTGATTAAATATGACTGTTACAGTATTTACCACAAATAAGTCAAATAAAGAATAATTCCACGTAGGCATCAGAGTTTCCATCAGAATTTAATATCAGAACTTGACTATTATCAGATTTTAACAGTCATCAGAACATGGCTTATGTACTAAAAAAGTGAATGTTTGTATATGTGATTCTTTATAAAAATACTAACGTGTTTCTTCAGAGTTTAATCATCAGAACTTCCATCAGAACTTGTCCTCATAATTTATGCAAATGACACTTAACTGTTTGTCAAAAATAACTTAATCACCATAGTAATTTTCATCATTCATATGGAGTGAGATTGTGTGCATTAGAAAAATATCAGATAAAGATTAAAGTCTAATATACTTCAGTACATCTTAGAAATAAGGCATAACTAAGAAAGTGCTTAAAATCTGTCAATAATAATGAAGTCTACTATAGGATAAATTTGTGCATGAGTCCACCTCAACTGTTTGTGCTTATTTTATGCATCTTTTAGAATGTTTTTTCACAGTGGCTTCTCAGTGTAAATGAGTCACAACTGCTATCAGAATTTATGCTATTATCAGAGTATTTCTCCAGTAATCAGAGAATGTGAAAAGTCACCAAGAAAATTTATTTTCTTTTCTAATGCATATAACTTAATATCAGCAATGCACTTGGGTCTTCCCTTCCACATATTTACTCTAGATCTCAAAGGAGTACCTGACTTTAATTTTCTTTTCTTTTCTTTAGATAAGTGAGGCTTATCAGCATTTAGTTCATCCTTAAGATTTACTGACATCAGAATTTGACAGATAAGAAGCAAGAATCTAGTTTGTGACTTAGTAATAATATACACAAAGTAAATTTGACTAAACTCAAAATCAGAATTTGCTTGTGTTAATGAATTTCCACATAAACAACTAATTCAAACATGAGATTTCTAGTATGTTAAAGATTACTAGGTCAACATCTAGCACATTAATCCTCATTGGATTGAATAGTCACAGAACATTCAAATATCTATCAGAGTATATAGATCCACATCAGATAACAATCAGCATTTAATATATTTTAATTTAAGTACAGATTACATGAAGATAAGACAATCTGTAAACACTGATCATAAAGTCTGATGCATGAGAACAAAAACTAAGCAGATTTAGAGAAAGAACCTGAAACCATTCCAAGTTCATTTACCAGTCTTGTAAAAGTAGCTTCACATAATGGTTTTGTGAAGATATCTGCTAGTTGTTGATCTGTTGGAACAAAATGCAATTCCACTGTACCTTTCATCACATGTTCCCTTATGAAATGGTACCTAATGATGATGTGCTTTATCATTGAGTGTTAAACTGGATTACCTGTCATAGCAATAGCACTTTGATTATCACAGTAAATAGGTATTTTTGAAAATTCTAACCCAAAATCCAGTAACTGATTCTTCATCCAAAGAATCTGTGCACAACAGCTTCCTACAGCAATATATTCTGCTTCTGCAGTTGATATGGAAATTGACTTCTATTTCTTGCTAAACCAAGAAACCAATCTGACTCCAAGAAATTGGCAGCTTCCACTAGTGCATTTCCTATCTATTTTGCATCCTGCAAAATCTGCATCTGAGTAACCTATTAGCTTAAAATCTAATTCTCTAGGATACCACAATCCTAGATCAGCTGTACCCTTGAGGTACTTGAAAATTCTTTTCACAGCTATTAAATGAGGTTCTCTTGGATCAGCCTGAAATCTTGCACAAATACAGGTAGCATACATGATATCAGGTCTATTAGCAATTAAATAGAGTAATGAGCCAATAATACCTCTGTAGTTAGTAATATCTACTGATGAACCAGTATCTTTATCTAACTTGGTTGAAGTGGCCATGGGACTGGATGCAGTTGAACAGTCTTGCATTCCAAATTTCTTCAGTATATTTCTGGTGTACTTGGATTGACATATAAAAGTACCTTCTTCATTTTGCTTGACTTGAAGTCCCAGAAAATAACTAAGTTCTCCCATCATACTCATTTGATATCTTGACTGCATTAACTTTGCAAACCTTTCACAGAGTTTGGCATTTGTAGAACCAAATATGATATCATCAACATATATCTGTACCAAAAGTAAGTCCTTTCCATGGTTGAGGTAGAACAGAGTTTTATCAATTGTACCTCTGTGAAATTCACTTTCCAGAAGGAATTGAGTTAAAGTCTCATACCATGCTCTTGGAGCTTGCTTAGGCCATAAAGTGCTTTGTCAAGCCTATAGACATGATTTGGAAATTTTGAATCTACAAAGCCTGGAGGTTGTTCCACATAAACCTCTTCTTCCAATTCTCCATTGAGAAAAGAACTTTTCACATCCATTTGAAAGACTTTAAACTTTTTATGAGCAACATAAGCCAAAAAGATTCTTATGGCTTCCAATCTAGCAACTGGTGCAAATGTTTCATCATAATCAATACCCACATGTTGAGAGTACCCTTTAAAAACCAGCCTTGCTTTGTTCCTTGTAATTATGCCATCACTATCAGTTTTGTTTCTGAACACCCATTTTGTGCCAACAACTAATCTGTTCTTTGGTCTTGGCACTAGGGTCCAGACTTTATTTCTTTCAAATTCATTTAACTCGTCCTGCATTGCTTGCACCCAATCAGCATCTTAAAGAGCTTCTTCCACTTTCTTTGGTTCAGTCTGAGATAGAAAAGAATGATAGAGACATTCATTTGATGTTGTAGTTCTAGTTCTGACACCTGCTTCAGGATCTCCAATTATTAAGTCAGGTGTATGTGATTTGGTCCATTTCCTTACAGATGGAAGTTGTTCTCTAGAAGTTGATCCTCCCCCATTATCCATGTTGTCTCCATCTACATTTTCTGATGCTCCCCCTATAGTTATGCTCTCTGAAACTTCAGAATTTGAGCTGGATCCTTCAGGATTTGAAGTATCAGAGTTTCCAGAATTATCAGAATTTGGCTCATCAGAACTTGATGAATCAGAACTTGAAGAGCCAGTGACAGGTTCTGATGCTTCTTGAGAGTCTTGAGTTGCGGTAGGATCTTAAGCTTGCTCCCACTGGACAGGTGCATTTTCCTTTAGAGTTGTTACCACAATTTCAATGACATCAGAACTTAACCCGTCAGAACTTACAGGATCGGAGTTTAAGTCATCATAATTTACAGAATCAGAATTTAAATCTTCATTTTCAAATCTCAGTTGATCATGATCGTTGAAATATTCAAGTCCAGTAATCTTCTTATCATCAAAAGATACATTGATAGATTCCATGACAGCCCTTGTTCTTAAATTGTAGACTCTGAAGGCTTTTGTGGAAAGTGGATATCCAACAAAAATTCCTTCATCAGCTTTTAGATCAAATTTTGACAGCTGTTCAGGATGAGTCTTAAGAACAAAACACTTACACCCAAATACATGAAAGTATTTCCGATTTGGCTTCTTTTTCTTCACCATCTCATATGGTGTTTTTCCATGCTTGTTTATGAGTGTATCACTCTGTGTAAAACAAACAGTCTACACAGCTTCAACCCAAAAGTAGGTTGGTAACTTTGCTTCATCAAGCATAGTTCGTGCATCTTCTATGAGAGTCCTGTTCTTTCATTCCACAACTCCATTTTGCTGTGGATTTACAGGTGCAGAAAATTCCTATTTGATTCCATGCTCTTTGCAGAACTCTTCCATAATTGAATTCTTGAACTCAGTGCCATTATCACTTATTATAATTTTAATAGAATCTTTGACCAACTTATCCAGCTGTCTGACATGATCAGTTAGAGTGGATGCAGTTTCATTCTTCTTTTGCAAGAAATACACCCAAGTGTACCTTGTGAACTCATCCACTATAACCATAGCATATTTATTATTTGCAATAGACATGACATTGACTGGACCAAATAGATCAACATGCAGTAGGTGATAAGGCTTAAGAATTGAGGATTCAGTTTTGCTCTTGAAAGAAGATTTTCTTTGTTTTGTCTTTTGACATGAATCACAAAGGCCATCAGGAGCAAATACTGATTTTGGCAGTCCTCTCACAAGAACTTTCTTTACAAGCTCATTTATGTTGTTGAAATTTAAATGAGAGGGTCTTTTGTGCCAATTCCAGCTTTCTTCAATTGATGCTCTACTCAACAGACAGATTGCAGAACCATCAGAACTTGTTGAAAGACTGGCTTCATAAATGTTACCATGCCTGTAACCTTTCAGAACCACTTTGCCTGTAGAATTGCTTACAACTTCACAGTGTTCTTCAAAGAAATCCACATGATAACCTCTGTCATAAATTTGACGCACACTTAGCAGATTGTGTTTAAATCTTGAGACAAGACCTAATGTTTCAATGATGACATTCCCAAGATTGATATTGCCATATCCCAGAGTTTTTCCCATGTTGCCATCTCCATAAGAAACTCCTGGGCTATCTTTCTCCATAAAGTCTGATAATAGGGCTTTATTACGAGTCATATGTCCTGAACATCCAATGTCCAGCACTAGGATATTTTTCCTATTGCCCTGCAATCACAAAGACCACTAATGGTTAGTTTTAAGGACCCAGACTTGCTTGGATCCTTCGGCCTTTTTAAGTTTGTTAGCATTTGTAGCGGATTTAATTTCAGAGTTTATGCTAACATGCTGTTTATCAGAACTTATATCAGACTTTGCATCAGACTTTACACTAGAAGGAATAATACTGACTTTCTTTAAAGAAGGTTTTTATTTGATAATAATCATAGTACAGACAATGATATTCCTTACAAGTATAAATGGAATTCCATAAACTACCATAATGAAAACAAGGATTTTGTGGCTTAAACCTAACAGACTGACTCTTAATTCCTGATCTAGGAGGTAAAGAGTTTATATCCTTATTCTTCCTGTAAAAAGAAGCAAGATGGTTAGAGTTTCCACAGTTATAACATTTCTTTCTAGGAGCATTAGGAACAAGCATATAATTATTGCTTTTATTCACACCTTCCTTTCCATTCTTATTTTTCCTAGCTTCCTTTACTTTGTTGACATTCCTAATCTCCTTCAGCTTACGCTTAAGCTACTTCTTTGTCATTAAGCCTATGTTGACTTCAGCTGGTTTATCCTATTCTAATTTGTCAGAAGTTGACTTATCTTTGACTTCTGTCACAGACTCTTTCATCTTTTCAGAATCAGACTTTACAATTTTTGCTACAAACTTTACAAGATTTACCTTTGGCTTATCAGTCTATTTAACAATAATTGGCTCAATTTTTTTAGTTCCTTTTTCACTTTTATCATCTCCATAACCTAAGACCTCTTTCTGGTTTCCACTACTTAATAAATTCTGAGTTGATATGCTAGAGTTAGTCCAAAATCTGATAATCTCTCTTTCTTTTTCTAAGTCAGCTTTTAGAGATTCATTCAATTTTAACACTTCATCTCTAACATACAAAGCATCATCTTTTTCTTTCTTAGTTTGATGAAGAACAACTAACTCCTTTTCTAAATAATCATTTCTCTTTTTATAAGCAGAATTTTCAGATGTTAATCTTTCACATGTTAAAGTCTGATCTCTATAACTAATAAACATGGTTATAAGATATAATCTCAACTCAGTAATATCATCAGTATGAAAAGCATAAGTTGTTTGAGGTACCTACAATTCAGCAGTTTCAGGGCTGCTATCAGCATTTGCCATCAAGGCATCACAATTTATGCAACATTTATGAGAAAGGAATTTAGGAAACTTTCCTTAAATTCAATTCTAAACTCACAGCTCAGTCTCATACTTCATACTTCACAATCGATGCATATCAACTCACCGATAACCTCTGACTATATTCTATTTAGAGCACATCATTATTTTCTCGATTTGTTCCTTATATACTTTGCGACATCATTTGACCTCCTGTGCGTCTTCGACATTGCACATCTCGTCCAAATCCTTTACGAGAATAAGACAATACTATAATCATTAAATAGTCTATCGACTTTAACTTGTAACTATCAAACCCCGTATCTATCCCCTTTGCATATACATATCATGTATCTCGATAAACACTTAACATGTAATCAAAACTCAACCCATGTAATTCTTCTGACATACCAATTATCAATTAACACATATTCATGCTTTGACTCTATCTTATAGTCAAACCATTTTAAACACAATATTCTATAAACCAACGATAGTACAGTTCATATAAAAAATCTGACTTTATCTCGTCTAGTTATTAGATTATCCCCATGTTCTTCTATTTCAATCAACAATCAATCAAAGTGAATTCTAATATCAATCTGGACACAATATTATGTCTTCAATTGACTTATCATGTTCTTAACATAAGAAACAAACATCTATTTCACATTATCATCAATTAATACATAATCAGATCACATATAATCACATTATGCATATCCAATGACATGTACTCACATTTCCAACTCAATCATTTTATTAAAAAAATATTAAAATAGACAATATAAGCTTCTAATCACTGTTCGTGTTTTCTGAATCCAAGTTACGAATCAGAAGATACGATAAAACAGTTTTACGACACTCTTACCAGCACATAATTCATACAACATGTAAACACTTATTTCATGTATCACATAATTCATATAACATTTGACTCAATTTATCACAACATTAGACTCGGTACGTTTAAGCCTGAAATCGAGTCGAAAATACAACTATTTGATAGTTACGCAACTTAGAAATGTTTATAAAATCAAGCAACCTTTCGAAATGAAAGATGTTATGTCTCGAAAGTATTTTTAATAAAAGAAGAATATTTTTCTGAGTCTAAACGTGTTCGTTTCGTATTAAATGAATGAACTGTCTATTTATTATGAATAAAATAAGAATAATTTAAATAATAATAATATTAATTAAATTTCAAATACCTTTATGTAATTTTTAAAAGCTCAAAATGATTTTTAAATCAATATTTATCTTAATTATAAATAATTACATTTTATTTAACCATTTACAGATAAAATTAATTCATTAAATGAATTAATCAATTAATTAAATCAATAAATAATTAATCAAAATAAATTATAAATAATTAAATCAAATTTTGAATTTTTGAAAATAATAAAAGAAATAATTTTCTAGACTTAAATTAATTCAAATAATTAACCAAATTAATTTTAAATTTAAAAATGAATTTTAGAATTTAAAATAAGAATTTTGAATTATTTTTAAAAAGAAATTCACAAAAACAGAATTAAGCTGGATTTTTGGGGAGAAACAGATCATTTACGGGTCAAACCCGGGTCATCACTCGGGTCACCAAGAACAAAATCAGGTCACGAAGAACCCAGATTCCGGTGAACTATCTGGCCACCGGAGAATTTTTCCCGGCCAGCCCGATTCATGGCCTAATAAACTCAGTTTAGCTTCATTTTTGTTTCCAATCGATCCTATGTGTTTCCAACAACTCTATTACACTCCTAACATAAATAAACAACACTGATATTGAAAAATCCGGCCAAAAAGCCATTGAATCCGGCGATGACTTCGAGTTTTCCGGCCAACTGTCGTTTTCCTTCATTCCTCAACCAACTCAGCCATTTTATATACCAAAATGAAGCTGGGAACGTATACAATCTATTCATGTACTTACAATAATCAAACAATCAACAGAAATTAAAACCGCAAATTCAATTCAGAAAATTCAAAAAACATAAACCCTAATTTCTTAAACTCGAGAATCAAACTCGAATATCTCTATAATATGAAACTCAAAATTTAACGTATAATATACCAAATTGACCAGAATTCAATTCTCTACAAAATGCAATCATCAAATCACATTAACAACTTCAAAATCAAAAATCCCTAATTTAAACCGATTAAATTTGAATTTAAATAAAAAATATAGAAAAATACCAGATGATTCTGCAGTTGTATAGATTGAAAAACTTGATTATACTTGTCACGAGTTTCGATTCGACTACTTGCACGCCAAAATCGAAGTTCGGTAATACTTTCAAATCCTTATTTGATTATGAAGAACTCGAAGAATACTTACTATTTTCTCTGGATAATTATGAAATTTTACTGTATATTTGTGTTATCCTGTATATAATGAAGTGCAATGAAGGCTATCTATATTTACTAGAAATTAGGACCTCATTGGATCATATCGGATATAAAAATCCAATACTTAATAGCTAAGAATAAATAAAAACAGATCCAAACGGTCCCTGTTTTGTGATAAACATCAAAACTGGGCTTTTAAATATAGTTTTGGGGCTTAGCGCTTTTGGTTGCACGTACTACGAATGGATAAGATATTATTGCACGTACTACGAGAAGATAAGATAGTATTGCACGTACTACGGGAAGATAAAATAATATTTTAATCAAAATATCTCATATAATGATACCATCCAAATTGCACGTATATCGAGACGATAAAATAATATTTTAATACCCGTAAAACCGACCAGTTATGGATAGAAAACTAGGGTGTATTAATTTCTATATTTATTACTAGGGTTCATGAGCTTCGAGGCTCGATTTGACTGCTCTTGTGTTTCGTGACTCGATATGCCTTAACAAGATGCCTACGTACCTTGCTGATTGCCAAGGATCAAGTCAAAAAAAATAGTTCTGATTTGTGGGGTGAGGCCCCTTATATACATGTTGGGAGTCCATGAATTGGACTAGAGTCAGGAGACTTGGTGGACAAGTCTCAGAATTAGAATGGACTTTGGAATCCTAGGAAGTAGGAAACTGATTCCTTATCCTACGAGATTTCTTAGAGGCCAATCTCCAAGGTATTGTGTCCTTATTTGAACTTTACTGATCAGCTGATTTATCCCCTACTAATTAATTACAAAATTAATTAATATTCAGGGTTATTGGGCCTTCTTTGTTCCATCAGGCCTGATCAATGTGTTAACCTTCTTGGCTTGAATGTCATACATACGGCCTCCTTTAATAGGCCCTGCAGTCCTAGGTGTAATTAATACAATATTAATGACGTAATCAGGGTTTATTTTATCCCCTATCAATTGCCCCCCAACTTCTAGGAAATCGTAAAAGATTTCACAGAAGTTAAGTTTATTTATTCCCTTACAGGGTATCATTTTTCGTGCAAAGTGTGAGCGACCTACACATTTACAACGATTTTCCTGCTACGTGGCTTCAAGTTTGTTTTGGAACCTCCATATTACTTTTCTTACCTTATTCCTATCATTTAGGAATTTTCTGGCATTTTTCTTTAATTTCCAGGAATTCTCCCTTAATTTTTGGGATTTTTCTCTATTTTTATGGATTTTCCCTTAATTTTCAGAATATATTTTTAATTCCCAGGATTTATTCTTAATTTCAGGATTTATCCTTAATTTACAATTTTATGGAATTTTCAATTTTTCAGCTCTTTTTGATTAGGATCCTAGTCGTTAAAATGACCTGGATTCTGGTCGAATTTTTAGCCAGCTATTGGAGTCTGGTCGAATATAAACGACCAGAAATCACGACCAGAAATTCGACCTGGATCCTAGTTGAATTCATGACCTGGAGTTCTGGTCAAATTTTTTGTCATTTGTTGGCTCCTATTCGAATTCAAACGAGCAAGATCCACGACCAGGAATTCGACCTGAATCCTATTCGAATTAATGACCTAGATTTTGGTCAAATTTTTGGTCATTTTTTGGCTCCTATTCGAACACAAATGAGCAGGATCCACGACCAGGAATTTGACCTGCATTATGGTCGAATTTTTGACCATTTCCTGGCTCCTGTTCGAACACAAAAGAGCAGGATCCACGACCAGAAATTCGACCTGGATTCTAGTCGAATTAACGACCTGGATTCTGGTCAAATTTTTGGCCAATTCTTGGCTCCTGTTTGAACACAAATGAGCTGGATCCACGACCAGGAATTTAACCTAGATCCTAGTTGTTTGGGCTTCAATTTTTCCAAATCTCATTTGGATTTGGGCATGTGAATTGGGCCTTTTATTTTTCCAAATTCTATTTGGATTTGGGCCTTGAATTGGGCCTTTTCC
Organism: Apium graveolens; assembly: GCF_009905375.1. Classification (NCBI taxonomy): domain Eukaryota; kingdom Viridiplantae; phylum Streptophyta; class Magnoliopsida; order Apiales; family Apiaceae; genus Apium; species Apium graveolens. The sequence continues at coordinate 175,800,040 of NC_133648.1, read as the reverse complement.
AAATTCTATTTGGATTTGAGCCTGTGTATTGGGCCTTTTATTTTTCCAAATTCTATTTGGATTTGGGCCTTAAATTGGGCCTTTTATAAATTCTATTTGGATATATATATATATATATATTCTCTTTAAATTTCTTCAGAATGCCCAAGAGTATTCTGGAATGTTCCAGATCTTGGGCTTTTCCTTTGGGCTTCTGTGTTTATGGGCTTTTTTTCCCCTTCACCTTCTCCCTGTTGCCTATATAAGTAAGTGAGGTGAGTCATTTCACCTCACTTGTCATTTCTTGCTCCTTGAGTTCTCTTCTTCTCCCTTTAAAAAACCTAGGTATTTCTCAGAGTTATCAAAACCTTTCTCCGCTTTTCTTCCGGTTCTTCAAACTCCCAGGTATTATTTCTTGTATTTGTTTCCCCAAACTTGCATTTTAATTTTGTGTCTTGCTTAAATTTTATGCATATTTTCTTTTTCTACACTTCATATTAGATTTATACCTGAATCTGCTTCTTTTGTACTTTTTAGATGGCAGATAAGAGAATAACCCGCTTGGCCAAAATGAATGTGGCCAAGAAGTCAAGCGAGTTTCCTATTCGATCAAGGTATTCCTCCTTGATCGATATGATCAACACCCGTTGGGACGGGTACCCTTCTAATGCTCACTTGGATGCATTTGATCATATCAGTACGTTCCAAGATGCGAAGGAGTTAGAGAAGCTAACCAATGTTTTCAAGATCCAAAAGCCCTACAAGTTAGTTTTTGCAAGCACCGCGGACAAGGCTTGCCACTGGAAAAAAGATGCTCTATGTGTCTACAGGGACACACTCGGGGCTGGAATCAGGTTCCCCTTTCACCCTTTTATTCCTCTTCTCTTAGCAAATGTCGGGATCAACCCTTGCCAACTCCCTCCGAATGCGTGGAGGTTGATACTTTGCTTCTTGTCAGAATGTGCTAAGCACAATATGGCCCCGACAGTCGCTGTGTTCCGAAAGATCTTCCAATTTAAGAATAGCCCTGATAAGAACCCATGATGGGTTAGTTTGAATCAACGCCCTATAATCCCCCATATAGTCAACGGGAAATCCATCCCTGATAACAATGTGGGGTGGAAAAAGGAATTTTTGTATTTGGTTTGAGAAGGTGGCGATTGGGGCACACTCTTCCATTCGTCCTTCGGGCAAGTGGTAGATGGAAGCCCCAATGGCATTGTGTTGTCTGAAGAAGAGACAATAGCTTTTAATCTCCTTACCCAGGATAACAGGACATCCCACTCCTGGGACCTCATCAAGGAGAAGGTTTTGGTCGAGCGCGGCCTTTCTCCCGTGTCTATGAAAAGTAATTTTCAACCTTGATATCTTTATCTCTTTTTGCATTTTTAGCTTGGTTCTTTTCTGGTTTCAACTAATTTTTATCTTTTCATGTAGTGGCTGAAAAGATCGTAGAGGTGACCAAACCCAAGGACTTGGAAACCATGAGGATGAAGAGGGCTGGGAAGGTCTTCAAGGACCCGCTCCTGGGTGATCGTTTCCCCTAATTTCTTCTTTATACGAGAGAAGGGGATGAGAAAGTCCCCATCCAACCCATGCGCATAAAACAGAAGCCAGGGGCCTTCTTCCAACTGGCATGGGGAATCTGGGGAAAAGTAACAATCATCGAAAACATGAAGCATGCCAAAGAATGGTCGCTTCAGTCTATTTCCCAGGTAGACTACCAGGATTTTGTCCTTCAACAGGACTTGGAAGCCAACGAGCTGTTTGGCGCTCAGGCCATGGCGAGGGTAACTTATTTTCCTTTTCATTTTTATTTCATTCCTTTTCTTAGCGGAAATTTTATTGTTTCTTTCCTTTCCTTTTCTTTCAGGCCAACATCCATTTTCAAGGGGCACTCCATCAAGCTAAGTCTTGGAAGGTGGCGTATGACGATACCAAGAAGCTTAAGGAGGCCAATGAACAAATCAAGAGCCTCAGGGCCCAACTTGCCTCCTCAACTTATGACTTGGAGATTGCTCGGGCCAAAATTATCATTTTGAACGACCAAAAAGAAAAGAATTTCGATGCCTGGATCGACACTCCGGTGTTTAAGGACTTGATGGAGGAGCACGATACCCTTACTCACCCCATGAGCTACAAAGAAGGTTGGGATGCCGCAGTTAAGGCCATTCAGGTTGAGTACCCGGAAATGCTCGAGGAAGAATCCTTCCCTTGCCCTCTCAAGATCCCAAGGCTGGGGGGTGTAACAGATAGGGTTGTGGATCTTATTCGTAAAGAGGAATGACCGGTTCCTTCTCTTGATCACGGTTCTTTTACGTCTAAGGCTCCAGATGCTCAAAAAAGAAAAGAGCCTGAATCTACCTCTGGAGAAGAGGAATCCTCCTCTTAGGAAGAGGCCGAGCCTACTGCGAAGAAGGTCAGGGTGGAAGAACCTTCTAAACCAGTATCTCCAAAGGCATCTGAGGCATCTGAGGACAGTTCTGAGGAGACCTCTGAGGAAACTTCCGATGAGCCAACTCAGGAATCATCCGAGGAGACTTAATAGAGTGGCCCCGAGGAGTCTGAGGAGTCTGAGCCTTCTAAACCTAGTATTTAGCTTTTATATTTCCTTTGTCTTGTAAAACTTTTTATGAAAGTCTGACTTTGTTACCCTACGGGGTTTTACTTAATATTATTTTACTTGCTTTCCCATAGCCTTCCCTTTAAATTTAAGTGTTATATTTTTGAAGGGGATAATAACAACTTGAACTCTATATTAGAAAAGTTTGAAATAGTTTCAACTTATGAATATATAGTTTGGTTTTCCAAAACCTTTATTACATGGGTTCAACCCTTAATAGTCATGAACTAGAATGTAAATCCTCCTAAATCTGAGATATAAAATCCTAAGCGAGCAAAGCATCCTGGTGATTTTGAACCCTTTTACCACTATAGTAAGTACAAGCTATAGGTAATAAACTTTCAAGTTTTGAGCATGCCAATTTTGAGGTACTTCTTCTCCATCCATGGTCTCCAATTTATAAGATCCTCTTCCTTGAACGCTCTTAACCTTATATGGCCATTCCCAATTCGGGGGGAGCTTTCCTTTCTGCCCTACTCCAGAAGCTTCCACCTTTCTGAGGACCAAATCTCCTTGCTTGAAGAACCTTTCTTTCACCCTTAAGTTGTAATAGAATAAACCCTTTTTATGATATTCCACCATCTTCGCATGTGCCTCATCTCGTATTTCATTAATTAAATCCAGGGATAGCCTTTGCCCTTCTTCATTTTCTTCAGCATTATATGCTTGGATTCTGGGAGATGAGTGTGATATTTCCACAGGAACAACCGCCTCTGCTCCATATGCCAACATGAAGGGTGTTGCTTCAGTTGTGACTCTACAAGTAGTTTGATAGACCCAAATTATTGGGAGTATTTCATCCACCCAATTATTTCTGGATTTCTCGATCCTCTTCTTCAACCCATCTAAAAATGATCCGATTTGCAATCTCTTCCTGCCCATTAGCTTGGGGGTGAGCAACAGAGGTGAATCTCAAGCCGATTTTATTCTCTTCACAATAATTTCTGAAATTTTCATTATTGAATTGTGTTCCATTATCGATGTCCAGGATTCGAGGAATTCCATATCTGCACATGATATTTTCCCACAGGAATTGTGCAACCTGTTTGGTTGTGATCTTGGCTAAAGGTTTAGCTTCGATCCACTTAGTAAAATAATCTATAGCTATAATCAGGAACTTCCTTTATGCAGTGACCATGGGAAAAGGCCCAAGTATATCCATTCCCCACATAGCAAAAAGGATGGGAGAATTGATGGAAGTTAGCATCTCAGGAGGTTGTTGAACAACTGGTGCATGCTTCTGATAATGTTCACACTTCTTCACATAGTCCTCTGCATCAGCCATTATCTCTGGCCAATAAAAGCCTACACGGGTTATCTTATGTGCCAGGGCTCTGCCCCCCAAGTATTGCCCACAGATACCTTCGTGTACTTCCTCAAGAGCCAAACGTGCCTCATCATGTCTGAGACATCTTAAATAAGGAACCACATAAGATCTTTTGTACAGAATCCCATCAATCAAGGAATATCTCAGTGCTCGAACAACCAATTTTCGTGCTTCAGTTACATTATTTGGCAGCCAACCAGTTTACATATGGGCCTTAATGGGATCTATCCATGATGTCCCTAGCCCTATAGGGGCTACAAGCTCAACATCAATGCTCCATTTTTTCAGAATACGGAAGCACACACTTCCTGAGCTCTAATCTATCTCTGATGAAGCGAACTTAGACAACAGATCTACCTTAGCATTTTCCTCCCTTGGATTGTGCTCAACATGACATTCATCGAACTGAGTCATCACAGCCTTTACTTGGTGAACATACCTAGCCATTGTTCCATCTCTTGCCTCAAACTCTCCCTTGACCTGGGATATGACTAGATTTGAATCCCCACAGAATTTCAAGTTATTGACCCTTAATGCTCCTGCCAGGCTGAGGCCAGCTATCAGAGCTTCATACTCAGCTTCATTATTTGTGGTTGGGAAGTCTAACTTCATGGCATATACAATCAAGAAACCATATGGGCTTTGTAAAATAAGCTCTGCTCCACTCGAATTTGTTTTTGATGCTACATCAAAATAGAGAACCCAATATTCCTTCTCATTGTTCTGTTTTCCTTCATTATCCTCTTTTCTTTCCATACCTCGAGGTTTAGTATTTTCCTGCCCCCCGACTTCTTGGTTGGGGATGGTACATTCAACCACGAAGTCAGCCAAAGCTTGGGCTTTTATCGCCATTCATGGCTTAAACTTTATGTTGAATTCTTCCAACACAATAGCCCATTTAATCATCTTTCCACTAGCTTTAGGACTGTGAATAATGTTTCTCAAAGGTTGATTCGTTAGCACTTCAATTTTCTGAGCTTGGAAGTAAGGATGCGACTTCCTTGAGGCCATCACCAAGGCTAGAGCGGATTTTTCAATAGTTGAATAATTCAACTCAGCTCCGTGCAAGATCTTACTGACATAATATATGAGTTTCTGGACTTTAAGTTCCTCCTTAACCAATATAGCACTCAAGACGTTCTCTGAAACATCCAAATATAGGTACTAAACTCTATCCATAACATCTATGTCAGCTCTTTGTTTAAATACATTCAAACGGCTTTCTTGGCAATCCTAATATGATTCAAGTTGGGGAATGTCCGCGTCTCGTCGCAAGGCTCATTTGTTATTTAGAATTGTCTTTCTCGTACTATGTAAACGAACTTCAACATCTCTCCGTGCCTTATGAACATCGATTTGCCAGCAAATTAAGACTAAACTCGATCACTTGGCTAGGCACTACAGGTATTGGATTCTGTAATATCCCATATTTTCAGATATTATTATTATAATTATTTGGAATTATTTATGTGATTTTATGTGAATTTTGGTGAATTATCTGATAATTGGAATTGATGTTTGGGTGTTTATATGTGATATTATTTGAGTATTTGAACTTTTATATGTCCAGAATAAAATTATTTTTATGACTTTATAATTACAATAATTATTTTTGGGATTTTATAAAATTTAGAAATCAATATTTCATCAATTATTTAGCCCTGTATGATTTTTTTTTTATCCGTATTTAATTCCAAAATTCTTCAAAAATCATGAAACTCATATTTATTTAAGTTTGGAATATTCCGAGAATTTAAAATTATTTTGAGAATTTTTAGGATTAATTTTACCCGCGCGTTGAATCGTTTAATTGCTAAAAGCAGGTATAAATAGCCTTTCAAAAATTATTTTAAAATTACGAAATTTATGTTTTTATAAATTTCGGGATATTTGTAACATTTTAAGACTATTTCCGTAATTTTCTGGAATTGTTTTGTCTGCACCTCGATCCGTTAATGTCAACTTTCGGGATAAACCGGGTTTCAGAATCTTCGTGATTATCTATTAGTACACGCGTTTGATTTTAGGATGGGTTTGGCTGCGTGTCACTTTCTTGTTGGGAAGGAGTAATGGAAAAAAAAAACAAACAAACACAATAACAAACAAAAACACAGCCCCCCCCCCAGCTTCTTCTTTCTTCCCCGTCGCTGCTCCCCTCCCCCGCTTCTCCGCCTTTCCTCCTCCCCTCTTCTTTCTTTCTTTTTCTTTTTGTTTCTTCCGTTCTTTAATTCAATCACCCTCTGAATTTAACCCTCAATCAGGTATATACCCTCATATACATACATATATATCTTCGGCTTGATTTCTTTTGTTTTAATCCTACAATTAATGTTGGGAAGATCGCGAATTCCTTGATAGTACGAGAACTGGGTTGCTTCGACGAACCAGAGGCTTGACCTCGATCTTCACCCGTGATTTGGGGACGATCGGAGGTCAGCCGGCCGCCGGTGATGAACCCAGCAAGCCGGTGGTCGAGCCTGCCGCAACGGGTTGCGTTTTTTTTTTTGTTTTTATTTGTTTTGTTTGGGCTAGAATAAATTCATTAGTTGTTGATAATTGTTCGAATATTGAGTTTCTGGGAATGATTTGGAAGTTGAATTTTAATTGTGGTTTGGTGTTGGTTTAGTAATGTGCGAATGAATATGATACATATTTAGGTTTAAAAGTTTAATGTTAATTGAAATTATGTTTGTTGCAGTATAAGAAATAGGAATTCGATTAAATAATATTTTTAAATTAATAAATAAATACGAGTATAAATGTAAGATGTAATAATAATAATTAGTTGGTTAAATCGGTGTTTGGGTCTTGTGATTTATAGTGGAATTAGATATTAATGGAGATATGAGTGATGATTAAAGGTTAAAGGAGGAAGAGGTGAAGCCTTGGTACAGAGGAACCCGTTGTTGGGCTCTCATCGGGCCTGTTACCGCCGGCAATGAACTCCGGCGAGTCGGCGGCATAAAATATTATTTGGTTTAGGTTGATTTTGCTTGTTAATTATAGTTATGAACTTGCTAATTGATTTTGTGTAGTTTCGAGTTGTGTAAGTCAATACTTGGTTGAATTTCGCTTATATATTCTTAGGCGGATTGAATGTCTAAATGACAACTACTATTCTTGATTTTATAAAATCTGAAATTTCAGTCGGTACGGATGATTTCCGGGTTTTTAGATTTATAACAATGGTGTAGTAGTGTATAACTTGAGTTTTGGTTCGTTAAGTGATTATGGCTTGACGCGGTTAATATATGTTTAAGTTATAATAGTTTATGGTGGTTTTAAATTTCAGTCTTGGTATTTTGAGTTGTTCTACAAAATTTTCAGATTTATACATAGTTATTTGAAGGATTATTAGTGAGTTATATGCATGATATGTTGTGAATTGTGTTGTCAAATCCGTTTAGAAATAAGCTGAGTTCTTGTTAAATTCGTAGCTTTTAACTAGTTCATCGTATGATAATGATTTTGCACTCTCTGGAAAGATAATGGAATTATCTACAATTTTCATTCTTTGTGTTTTTCCAAATTCAGCCTGCAATTATGATAAAATCTGCCATTTGTAAAATCTGTCCTGTTATTTCAGTTTGATACATCCTGACTTCAAAAATTCGTAGTAAATTCATTATTTTAGTTATGACTTTGAACTATACCAATTTTAAAAGCTTAATTCAGGATCTATAATTGTTACTTATAGTTCATTAATCAATTCTATGATTTAGGAGTCTCAAATACTAAGTTACTTGCGAAAACAGGGCTGAATCTGCTTATGCAGCTGTGTATTTTAAAGTTTCTGAATTCATTACTTGGTCATTTTTAGCGAGCCTTACCATTTTGGAAAGGTCGCTAAATATCCTACAAATTTTATGTTTTAAACTTTTCTGTTTAAGTTCATCTAGGTGTTGTAAAATGTCATTCTTCCGAGGCTAGTTAACTTAAATTTTAGGTTCGGTAGCTATTTTGTATGTTATAACTCGACATATGGTTCCGTGCTAATATATGTGATTGATAGTCATTGTTTAATAGATTAAATATATGAACCTATAATATAGAAGTGTTGGTTAGTGAGTTGATATGTGCTTTCTAGTTTATTAAATTATAGATTTAAGTTAGCATACTTGATGACATACTTGACTTGTGCACATGTACATTGACTTGTTATTTGTATATGTGATAGCAACGATGTGTCTTATGAAAATACATGTTAGTATATGCCTATTTGAGATTGAGTTTAGTTGCTAATTATTAGAGTGTGATTTGAATATGTGTATAGTTACTAGTCTATGTGATATATGTGTAAGGTGATTTATTTAAGTGTTTACTCAAGTTGAATTGGTGATGCTAAATTATATAACTGTAAGTTCAAATATTATAAATTATTCAGTATACTTAATTGTTTAGGTGCCGCAAGTCTGGGCGGGTAATTTTCCTTAAATGTTTAGGTGCCGTAAGTCTGGGCGGGTACTTTTCTTACTTGTTTACTTTTATGTTGCTGCAAGTTGAGGCAACTTTATTTTGTTTGTTTATAAGATTAAATTGTGGAATTGAAAAACAGGCGGATAGTCCTAATTACGAATACTTCATGCCAAAATTTTCTAAAATTCCCCTGTATCTAAATCTATTTGACTTATTTGATTTCAATGATTTGAAAGCATGTTATGATTGTTAGTCATAACACGTATAGGATATGTTTGGGTAAGAACATTGAAATGACTTGTGGGTTGTATTTGTGGTGTGGTTATTCAGGGTATTGTCCATATTACAAATAGGTCATGCCGAATTTTTTGTAGAAATATTATCATAAGTTGCGCGTTCTCGTGTTAAATAATATTCTGAGTTGGTAGTAAGTTTTAAACTATAATATGTGCGACCTGTTATGTGATATATATATATACATATATATCGCGAAAGGGTAGAAATAAGATAATCATTTCAGAAGGATACTAAAGTAGTATATTTTTGCTTATGATAGGATCAGGCATTAAGGGCGTGAGACCAAGAAAAAGAAAAGAAAAAGGGAGAGTTGCATAGGAGTTCAGTAGTTACGGATGGTTCGAGATGAACAGAACCATACGTTGGGGATCAAGACTGAAGTTGGATAAGATTTCGTATCAGATCGCAGTAACTGCATTAGCGACATATCAAAGAGTTAAGAATAGGAAATGGTGACGTCTTGAGAAAGCATCATGAGATATTTGTGTTATTGCGAGTGTGCTAACTGCTAAAACCCAAAGGCAAGTACCCCTGACTTCACTTATCATTCAAGTGACGTTTATTTTGAATTTCATTATTCAAGTATTTCTATCATCACTTATTGTTCAAGTGATATTTATTTTGAATCGTATCATGCAAGTATTGCTTTCCCTATTTAGTTCAAGATAGATAAATGTTTTACATATCGCTGAATTAAATAATAATGTTTATGCAAGTATTCGTCCGCTATTCTATGTTCAGAGTGGCTAAGTGATTTTACTTATCCAATTATCGGATTTATAAATGTTGTGGAGTTTGAGAAAGATGACGTTATTTTGGTTTTCTGCCCAAGTGAATGGGCGAATAAAATTTATAAGGGTGTCGAGTATTATGACCCCTTTCAATAAAAAAAATGTTTTAAGATTGGATGGTTGCATAAGAGGCCGTGGCGGCGGTCCAGCGTGAGCTATGTGTTATACAGGATATAACACCTTGCTAGGCCGATATGTGCCTTGGGTACCCCTTTGTTTAGTTGGATATGCTTAGGCATACCGGTGTTGCTCCGCGGCTGATCACCGGCGGCAACACACCGTCGTTCGAGGATTCTAATCTAAATTATTATATTGCTTTTGACATTTTACAAGGAATGATTTATTAAGTATTTTGTTTTCGGATAAAAGATGAAATGTGGTTTTGATTCAGTTTCTTATTTTGAGAATACTTAGTTTGTTGTTAAATATCAAAGGTGGTATTAGTACAGATGATTGGTGTTGATTTCAGTATGGGATGTTGTGAGCATCAAAGTTCGTAGTGATATCTAATTTGATATGATAACAAAATAAGTATTAATTTCAAGAGTTCGGTTTTGAGAAAGTTTATGATTCCTTCCATGATCATTGTTTCATGTTATTGTGGTTTACGATATTTCCGTAAACACTATTTTATGAGTTTTATTCTCGTCAAGATTCAAAGTATTGCTGAAGCATTTCGCTCAAAAATATCAAAATGGTTTTGAATACGATTAAGGAATCAATTCTGAGGCTCCTCCACTAGAATTTTATGATTCAGCAATTATGATTTTAATGGTTCTGCTCTGATGCAGATGTCGGTTTTATGTCAAAACAACCATATATATATTATAATGAACTTGCTGAGCATTTTTCGCTCATACTTGCCTGTTTTTAAATTTAACCTCCAGTGAGGATTAGCTTGCGCTGCTTAGTTCCGTAATTCAAGGAAGCAAAGGAGAAGCTATTGGAAGGTGGTTGATCCAGGGTTTGCGGGCTAGTGTAAGTTTTATTGTGTAAAGTTGTTTATATTATATTATATTATATTATAGTTGTGTATCTTATTTGGGCCTAGTATACTTCATTTCGAAGTTATACTAGTGGGTTAGTTTTGAGTTGGAATTTATTGAAAAGAGTTTTAAAAGAAAGTGAAAAAAATTTATTGATGGAATTTGGATATCTTGTTTCTAGAACTGTAACCTTAAAAGATCTTGGATTAGTTTGGGGTCATAAATGATAAATATCTTTCGCTGGCATTTGTTTATTGATTAAACAAGTTAATTTGGATTGAGGTTTCATAGTGACGACCAAATCCTCTGACCCCGGATTTGGGAGCGTTACAGATTCCGCTTGAACTAATGAACCAGGAGTTGTTGGGTTGGAGATTAAGTAAAATCCGAAGGTTCTGTTACTAACATGTTTACTTCCATTATCAAGAAGTGTATCCACGACTTCTTGTACCAATTTCTCCATTCGATGCCTCTGCCCCTTTGCCTCCTTGAAAGAGAGTTGTCCTAAACCCAGAACTGGCTTGGCCAACAACGGGGCTTGAGCCATATACTTCTTTAATCCCTCAAATGCTTCCTGACTTTCCTCAGTCCATATGAAATCTTTCACCTTTTTCAAAGATTTAAAGAACGAGAAGAACTTGTCTCCAGATTTAAAGATGAATCGTCCTAGAGACGCAACTCTTCCAGTGAGTTTCTGAACGTCCTTTATGGAACGTGGTGGTTCCATATACTGGATATCTTTTATTTTATGGAGATTGGACTCGATTCCTCTCTTGGATTCCATCAATCCCAAAAACTTTTCAGATCCTACTCTGAAAGCGTACTTTGCAGGATTTAACATCATTTTATTATATCTTAGCACCTCAAAAGCTTCCCTCAAATGGGTTATGTGATCAGTCTTCACCAAAATTTTTACTAACATGTCATCAACATACACTTCCATAGTTTTGTCAATAAGATCCTTGAAAATCTTGTTAACCAACCTTTGATAGGTAGCTCCTGCATTTTTGAGTCCAAACGCCATAACAAGATAACAGAAAACACCAAAGTCAGTGATAAATGATACCTTTGGGATGTCATCCTTATGCATCTTAATCTGATTATATCCACTGAATTCATCCATAAAACTCAGCATCTCATGACCAGCAGTAGCATCTATCAATGTATCTATCCTTGGCAACGAGAAACAATCCTTGGGGCATGCATCATTGAGATCAGTAAAATCCACGCACATTCTCCATTTTCCATTAGCCTTCTTTACCATTACAGGGTTTGCTAACCACTCTGGAAATTGTATTTCTTCAATAAAACCAGCCTCCAAGAGCTTTTCTACCTCTTGCTTGATTACCTCCTGCCTCTCAGGGGTAAAACTCCTTTTCTTTTGCTTCACAGTTTTCCGATTTAGATCTACATTCAGTTTGTGAGTGATTAGTTCGGGGTCTATGCCAGGCATATCAGCTGCAGACCATGCGAATACATCGCTATTCTCTTGTAAAAATTTTACCAACTTCCCTCTAAGGGGCTCCTTTAGTGACCTTCCAATGAAAGTTACTTTCTCAGGATCCTCAAGAGCCAAAGGAATTGGAACCAAGTCTTCTGCCGGCTTCCCTCTTTTCTCATCATTCTCACGGATATCCAGATCTTCAATAGGCAGAACCTGCCCCCCAACTCCATCAGCCCTAAGAGCGGCTACATAACAACTCCTTTCCATCTTTTGATCTCCTATCTCTTCTCCAATCCCGTTCCGGGTGGGAAACTTCATCACTGAATGGTAAGAAGATGGGACTGCCTTGAAAGCATGTATTCTCATTCTTCCCATGATTGCATTGTAAGTTAATCCATCCTTTACCACTGCAAAGTCCAACATCTATGTTGCTTGTCTTGTTTCCTGACCTATGGTCATCGGTAACTTAATTATCCCTTCCACGGCATTCCACTCCAGCATATTCATATATCGGCATATCAGTTGGGGTTAATTGAGAATCATTGTAACCCATCTTTATAAAGGTATCATGAAGCAAAATGTCCACCGGGGCACCATTATCTACAAGGGCCCTCTTCACTGGGTTGTTCCCTATTATGGTGTTATGACCAGAGGATCATCGTGTGGAAATTTAACACCCTCCAAATTAGAATCAGCGAACATCATTGTGACTCCTGTCCTAGCTCTCTTCGGGGCTTCCCCGAAAATATGCATAACTTCCTTAGTATAGGCTTTCCTTGAGTTTCTGGATGAGCCCGCAATAGTTGGTCCTTCAAAAATCATATTTATCACTGGCCCTCAGGGTTGTGGTCCTCCAAAGATTGCATTTATCACCGGTCCCCTGGGCTGGGGATTTCGCCCCTGATCTTCTTGTTCTTCTCAAAATTCTTTCTTCCATTGTTATTCTTATCTCCTCCATCTCCGGTATACTTGCTCAACCTTCCTTTTCGAATGAGGAACTCTATTTCATCCTTCAACTGTCTACACTCATCGGTGTCATGACTAAAGGGTTTCGAGCACATAAATACAATGGAAATTGAAATTAAAAACGTGAAAAATCAGAGTTTTCGAAACCCATCGCAGGATCCATGTGAAAAACAGATATTTAATTCATAGATCAGATTGTTTACCTTAAGAAACTTTACAAATTGGTTGACTAATGGAGATCCAAAGCTTGTTCAATCACCACGCATCCCGCTCTCGTGATCTACGCTCTATCGGTATCCACACGAATGCTTGAACGCAAGGATTAAATGTTTACTAGCACAAACTCATTTCTTATTGCTCTCTCCATCTTCTCCCTCAGTGGCTAGGGTTATATTAAAAGTCTTGCATCCAAAATCAGCCACACAAGAGATATTATATAGAGATTATAATAAGAATTATAACCTTTAACTAATTAGGAGTTATTATTAACTCGAAATTCCTATTTGTATAATAATTAAGTCACACTTAATTATTTAACAAATGAATTTCATAATTAATATTAGTAAATTTGAATATCAATATTTATCTAATTAATTAAGTCATACTTAATTAATATTATAAATAATTCGAATTACTTTAAAATAATTTAAATCCAATTTAAATTAAATAATCCTTCAAGCATTCTTAGTGTGTGACCCTATAGGTTATTATTACGTTGGAAACGAATTTTAAATCTAATTTAAAATCGTAAACAATGAGCGGTATCTAGTAATACATCATTGCTACCCAAGTAATAATAATTGAATCGGTGATCGATTAAACCTTTCGTGAATAATGTATAATGTAATATAATCCCTTTAACCAAATATTATAGATTAAACTAGAGGCATGTAATGTGCCATCCTCATCATAGTTTAATCCAAGTTTCCTTGATCAATGAGTAGACTATCATATCAAATTAACATTTGAGTGTGGCCACGCATTTCATAGTCTAGCTCACACAAGAGGCCAATAATATCACTCCTAAAATAGCAGGGTTAAATCCCATCTAAATAATTCATATTTCTCATACGATTCATAATATACCCAATATCCACTTTTATCATTACCCGGTCAAGGATAACTTTTAATGGAATCAATGTATATTAATTATCGTATAGAAATATAATGACTTCAGGTCTAAGGACCATTACATCATTATCACTGTGAGAATTACTTATAACATAACAGACATGTAGAATCTCGCATTGGGTCTATCCAGCACCATGTACATATACATCTGCCAGTATATCTTGACTTTAGTATCATCATACCTATGATCAATAAGATGTGATCATCAGTCAACAAACACACCAGTCTTAATGCATTATTATTGTCCCTTAATAATAATACTCGACTAGGGACCTTTAGGAATATTGATATTATTCTCATAATCTCATTTTTAAGTCATGTACTTAGAGATATAGAATTGCATATCATATTCCAAGGACATTTATTAATCTAACATTTATATGGCAGTAAATTAAGAATTAATAAATTATAAAGGGAATAATCGATAGAACATAAACATTAATAATCCCAATCTTAAACTAAAATATCATAGTGTTGTCTCTAGGGTGCAAACACTAACAATGACCAGCATCCTTGTGAAATATGCAATATTTGCTCTTATCTAGCTTGGTAGGATCAGCCTTCAGGGGCTTAGGCCAACGAACATCTCTATCCTTCTCAATTTCTATCAAGATCTGACTTCTAGGAGCGTTCAATTTAGCATATCCAGTGAACTTTTGTCCATGTCCTCCCTTCTTCGGGGTTGCATCATTGCTTTGCTCAGTTCTAGGATACTTGTCCTTAGCAATATATTCCAGATTAGTCTTTCACTTCTTGCCACCAGCAGGCTCATTACTCACTACTGTCTTTCTCATGCTTTCTTCCAATTTGATGTACTTCCCGGCCCTGTCTTGGAGCTGTAACATGCTTTCAGGGGGGCGCTTGGCTAATGACATCTTGAAGAAGTTATCCCTAGTTCCCTGCTGCAGTGTTATCATAACTACCTTATCATCAAGGTTCGGGACCTTCAAAGCTTCTTTGGTGATACGGTTCATATAGTCTCTTAAGGACTCTTTGGCTCTCTGCACAATGCTCATGAGAGATGCTGAACTTTTCTCATGTACTCTCCCACTGATGAATTACTTAATAAAAGCTTGACTTAATTCTTTGAAGGACCCAATAAAATTTTTAGGCAAACGACTATACCATCTGTGAGCCATTCCTGATAGAGTTTGAGGAAAGGCCAGATACTTAATAACGTCGTTCACGGGTTGCAGCAACAGTGCATTAGAGAACGTCCTGACATGATTAGCGGGATCTCTAGTTCCATCATAAGCTTTTATGGTGGGCGTCTTAAACTTTCTTGAGATATGGGCATTCATTATCTCTTTAGTGAATGGTGGAGTGGGATCATCTGGATCTCCTAGGGCAAAGATCACTTCGATCAGCCCTTGGGATAACAGTCCTTCTTTGCAGCGGACCATCCAGGTCTATGATTGAAGGATTTCTCCTCCTTCGAGGTAGTGGGGGTCTTGGGGTCAGGTGCACCTCCAGGTCACGCTTCAGCCTTTGGATCTCAGCCTCGTGAGCCCTGATTCTCTCCTGCACTTCTTGGGGATCCGTCCGTCGGGTGAGGGAAGGATTCGTCCCTTGTGGCCGATGCTCGGTTGACCCCTATCGGGGTTCCTCCTTGGGTAGAGGCGTAGGACGAGTGTGGGGGTATCTCCACCATCGATGAAATCGTTTGAGTTGTTCCAGATGGTGTTCCTTTAGGGGCGCTATTTCCACTTCATGTTCTCGCCATGGTTGTTGTTATGCTTCCCCAATGACGGCGCCAAATCTTATGGATAGAAAATTAGGGTGTATTAATTGATGTATTTATTACTAGGGTTCGTGAGCTTCAAGGCTCGATTTGACTGCTCTTATATCTCGTGACTCAATCTGCCTGAACAAGATGCCTACATACCTTGTTGATTACCAAGAATCAAGTCAAAAAACATAGTTTTGATTTGTGGGGTGAGGCCCCTTATATAGATGTTGGGAGTCCTTGAATTGGACTAGAGTCAGGAGACTTGGTGGATAAGTCTCATAATTAGAATGGACTTTTGTTGTGGATATGTTATGAACTTGATGATTTCATTAACAAAACACCTTAGTAGATTTTACTTAGTGAAAAATGTAGCACTCGACGGATAAGGAATATAGTCCCGACGGATGACTCAATATAGTCCCGACGAATGATGATTTATTATCCATCGAGTGAGTAGCTTGTGTAATAATGAGTCTGTAGCATATTTCTGCATACACCTTGTTTAGATTCTATAGTAGCACTCAAGTCATGTTGACTTTAATTAGATATGCAAAATAGGTTGATTAATTATACATAGATGATGCCTTGCAATTCTCCATAAATGAAATGAAGTCAAGTGCCAGATAGCTACCCGACGGATAAACAACAATGCCACTCGATGGATGATCAACAAGGCAACCCAACGGATGATCATGTACCCGACGGATAATCAATTCAAACATCTGTTGACAGTGAAAACACAGTCACATGCGTCGAGTGTATGCAAAATGAATGTGGAAGCCGATTCAACTGGGTTTTAGAGAAGAAAGAAGCATTGCCATTTCCATGCTATTTTGAAGATATTCAAAGATGCTGGAATAGAGTAATGAAGCAGCATAGTATTAGACTTGATAGGTTTTGTTTTATTATCTTATCTTATTACTTTGTAATCTTGGTGATATATAAACCAAGAAGTAGCAAATAGAACAACAAGAACAAGACTAAGAACATTATCTCAGAGAAATAATTGTAAGCTGCATCCTTAGCATTTCTCTGTAAACTTAGTTGTTCATATTTGTAAGCAGTTGTGAGCTAATCTTGCTACACAGAGTTCTCTTGATATAATATATATCTCTGGTGGATACATTCAAATCCACCAGAAAGTTTTTAAAGACTTGTGTTTTTACTTACTTGTGTTTTGATTTTACTAACTTCTTATTCCGCACTTTACAAATCAAACACTTATATATTATTAAGATAGAACATTTTATATTTTTGAAAAAGGTTCAAGAATTCCATTCAACCCCCCTCCTGTAATTCTTGTTGCATTGTTAGGGACTAACAATTGGTATCAGAGCAAGCTCGTGAAGAACAAAGAGTTTAAAGATCACAACAAACAGCAAGATGAACAAGAAGGATGTAGGAGTCAAGATTCCTTTTCTGGACAAAGATAATTACCATCACTGGAAGGTAAAAATGCATCTTCACTTACTTTCTCAAGATGAGGCTTATGTAGATTGCATAGAGAGAGGCCTTATGTACCAATGAGAGCTGCAACTGGAAATGAGCCATCAGTTCTCAAGCCAAGGCATGAATGGTCAGATCCTGATATTGAACAAGTCAGGAAGGATAAGAAGGCCATGAATATTCTGTTAAATGGAGTTGATGGTGACATGTTTGACAACATCATCAATTGCAAAACTGCCAAGGAAGTTTGGGATACAATACAGATTATCTGTGATGGCACTGAACAAGTCAGGGAAAATAAGATGCAGCTGCTAATTCAACAATATGAGCACTTTCATAGTGAAGATAGTGAGTCTCTCACTGACATTTTTAGTAGATTTCAAAAACTACTAAATGATCTGAAGTTGCATGGAAGGGTCTATCAGACAAAAGACTCCAATCTTAAGTTCCTTAGATCTCTCCCAAAGGAATGGAAACCTATGACAGTCTCATTGAGAAACTCTCAAGATAATAAGGAGTTTACTTTGGAGAGATTGTGTGGCATCCTGAAAACTTATGAGCTTTAAATCGAGCAAGATGAGAGGATGGAGAGAGGAAAGAAGAAAGGAGGATCCATTGCACTAGTTGCTGAGTTAGAGAAAGAGAAGGAGATGAAGATGGAAGCTGTTGAATCAACTTCAAAGGTCTGTGTAAACAAGGGCAATGGGCTGGTAGCAGAAAATGAAGATTCTTTGAGCCAAGATGATATGGAGGATATTGATGAAAATCTTGCATTTCTTTCCAGAAGATTTGGCAAGCTCAAGTTCAAGAAGAACTTTGGAGCAGCTAAGCCAAATAGAAATGTGGTGGATAAATCAAAATTCAAATGTTTCAAATGTGGCTTAGCAGGGCACTTTTCCAGTGAGTGTAGAAAGTCAGATTCCAGCAAAAAGAAGTTTGAGCCTGTGGATTATAAACAGAAAACTTTGAGTTGCTCAAACAAAAGAAAAGGGCTTTCATTACACAAGAAAATGACTGGGCATCAGATGGTCTGAATGAGGATGTCTGCTATGTCAATCTAGCCCTAATGGCCAAGTCTGATAAAACAGAGACAAGTTCTTCAAGTAATCAGGTAATCACCACTAACCTTGCACATTTATCTAAAGATGAGTGTAATGATGCAATAAATGACATGTCTACAGAATTATATCATTTGCATGTTACACTTAAGTATCTTACTAAAGAAATGCTAAAATCAAAGAAAACAATTTATTTTTAAGTGAGAGGAATAATGTGCTAGAGTCTCAGTTCTTTGAATTTGAAAAATTGAGAATTGAGTGTAAAATTGATAAGGATGAATTAACTGAGTCCTTGAAGAAAGAAGAGATCTTGAAGAAGCAGCTTGAACGAGAACATGAGATGATTAAGGCATGGAAAACATCTAGAGATGTTCATGCTCAAATCACCAAAGTTCAAGGTATTGAGTCCTTTTGTGATGCATCCTGGAAGAAGAATAAGGAGAAGCTGGAATCCAATTTGGTTGAAGGATTGCTAACAGATGTAGACTCGACGGATGATGAGGGTCATCTATCGGATAATAAAAAGGGTTATCCGTCGAGTGATATAAATCCTCTTCCGTCGACTATAAGCAAACCCGTGAGTAAAGCCAAACTTGCCAAGTTAAATGAGAAATATGGATCAGTTTCCAAGAATTTTGTTCCAGGACAATCCAGTCAAGTGAAGAAGGAGAAAATGGCTAATGTTGGTCATATGACTGTCAAGCAATTGAGTGACAGGCTGGATTAGATTGAGGTTAAAACAAAGGCTAAAAAGAAAAATAATAGAAATGGTAAAGTAGGAATTAACAAGCATAACAACTACACACTTGATAAATATGCTCATAGAAAAATCTGTGTCTAGTGTGGTAGTGTAAATCGTTAGTCTGTTAATTGCAAAACTGCCATGCCTACTTCCATATTCGTGCCACCTCATTTTCCCAACATAAATACCATGCCTTCTATGCCTATGCATGCTATGTCT
This sequence comes from Apium graveolens, assembly GCF_009905375.1. Lineage (NCBI taxonomy): Eukaryota > Viridiplantae > Streptophyta > Magnoliopsida > Apiales > Apiaceae > Apium > Apium graveolens. The sequence goes on along the minus strand of NC_133648.1, from coordinate 175,780,886 downwards.
ACACAAAATATGAATGCACAGTTTGCTAATATGCCATTTGCACCTGATCCTTATTATGCTGCATTTAATATGCCACAAATGTCATTTAGCATGCCTTACTGGAATAATATGTTTACTAGTAGCATGCCATTTCCTGTTAATCAAAATATGCATGATAATTCTTCTATAATGAATGGTTTCAAAGGTCCAACTCAAATGACTAAGGATGAATCTGATATCCCCAAGTCAAATGAGATCAAACTTAAGAAACAGAAAAAGAAAGCTAACAAGGCAGGACCTAAGGAAACTTGGGTACCAAAATCAACTTGATTTGATTTTGATGTGTGTAGGGAAACAGAAAAAATCTATGGTACTTGGATAGTGGTTGTTCAAGACACATGACTGGTGATTCTACCCTGCTCACAGAGTTCAAGGAGAGAGCTGGCCCAAGTATTACTTTTGGAGATGACAGCAAGGGTTATACTGTGGGATATGGCTTGATTTCAAAAGACAATGTCATCATTGAGGAGGTTGCCTTAGTGGATGGTCTCAAGCACAATTTGTTGAGTATCATCCAGCTATGCGATAAAGGTAATTCAGTAAACTTCAACTCTGAAGCCTGTGTTATGACAAACAAAAGGAGCAACAAAGTGGTTCTCACTGGAGTGAGAAAAGGAAATGTGTACCTAGATGACTTCAACTCATCAAATACAGAATCTGTTACTTGTCTTCTCAGCAAAGCAAGTCAGGATGAAAGTTGGTTATGGCACAAGAAGCTATCCTATTTAAACTTCAAGACCATGAATGAACTTGTAAAGAAAGAACTGGTTAGAGGTATTCCTCAAGTGGAGTTTTCTAAGGATGGATTGTGTGATACCTGCCAAAAAGGAAAGCAGATCAAAGCATCATTCAGAAAGAAGCTTGATTCAACAATTGAAGAACCTTTGCAACTGCTACACATGAATTTATTTGGACCAGTCAATGTGTTGTCCATCTCAAGGAAAAGATTTTGCCTAGTAATTGTAGATGATTTCTCAAAGTTCTCTTGGACATATTTCCTAAAGTCTAAAGATGAGGCTAGTGAAATCATCATCAATCACATAAGGCAAGTCAATAATCATCCTGATTTCAAAGTTAGAAGAATCAGGAGTGATAATGGAACTGAGTTCAAGAATTCTGTCATGAGAGCATTTTGTGAAGAAAATGGGATTTTGCATGAGTTTTCAGCAGCAAGAACTCCACAACAAAATGGAATAGTAGAAAGGAAGAACATATCACTTATTGAAGCTGCAAGGACAATGCTTGAAGAGTCTAAGTTTCCAACAAATTTCTGGGCTGAAGGTGTAAATACTGCATGCTACACTCAGAATATTTCTCTGGTAATCAAGCAAAATGCATGACTCCTTATCAATTGTTCAAGAACAAGAAGCCAACTCTAAATTTTCTTCATGTCTTTGGCTGGAAATGTTATATCTTGAGAAATCAAAATGATTAGAATGGGAAGTTTGATGCTAAAGCAGATGAAGGAATTTTTGTTGGATATGTTGTTGGTAAAGCATATAGAATCTACAATCTAAGAACCAACATTGTTGTGGAATCAATACATGTTGTGTTTGATGATAAAAAGATTGAAGGACTACAAGATGGAGATTACCATGAGAGCCTCAAATTTGACAATATGGAGATGGTTAGTGATGATGAAAGTGATCAAGAAATAGTATCAAAGGATAATGTAGAAAAATCCACTACCAATAAAGCACAAAATTCAACATCTGTCGAGTTGCATAATGCTTCATCCGTCGGGAGATAATCTGCTTTATCCGTCGGGAGACAACCATCTTCATCCGTCGGTACTCAAAATTCACCATCCGTCGGGTCATCAAAAGAAGCTGGAGGTCAGAATAGATCACTTACAGAAAGTTCCCCTTTCTTAAATCAAAGATCCATTAACTCAGGGGGAGTTTTTAATAATCTAAACTCAATCACACATCAAGACAACAATGAGGCCTCTTCATCTAGAGCTAATCTACCTCAACAAAGGAAATGGACATAGGATCACCCCTTTGAGCTCATCATTGGTGATGTATCTTCTAGAGTTCAAAGAAGGAGAACAACTCAAGAAGAATGTCTATACAGCATCTTTCTTTCTAAGGAAGAACCAAAGAAGGTAGAAGAAGCTTTGTTGGATCCTGATTGGATTTTAGCTATGCAGGAGGAGCTAAACGAATTTGAGAGGAATAAGGTATGGAAGCTGGTGCCCAAGCCTAAAGGAAAGAATCCAATAGACACCAAATGGGTATTCAGAATCAAGATGGATGAAAATGGCATGGTAGTTAGGAACAAAGCTAGATTGGTTATTAAGGGCTATTATCAACAAGAAGGAATAGATTTTGATGAAACATTTTCTCTTGTTGCAAGACTTGAAGCCATCAGAATCTTCTTAGCCTATGCAGCCCATGCCAATTTCAAAGTCTATCAAATGGATGTCAAAAGTGCCTTTCTGAATCGAGATTTGGAGGAGGAAGTCTATGTCAGTCAGCCTCCTAGTTTTGAAGATCCAAATTTTCCAGAATATGTTTACTATCTTTTGAAAGCACTTTATGGACTGAAGCAAGCACCTAGAGCATGGTATGACTTTGTCAAAGTTTCTTTTAGAGAATCACTTCACTAGAGGTACTGTAGACAAAACTCTTTTCTTTAGAAATGTTATTGGCTCTAGTATACTTGTTCAAATTTATGTAGATGACATTATTTTTGGCTCTACGGATGAAAAACTTTGCAAAAGTTTACCAAATTGATGGAAAGTAAGTATGAAATGAGTATGATGGGAGAACTAACTTACTTTCTTGGTTTGCAAGTTAAGCAAGTTAGTGATGGAATATTCATTAGTTAAACTAAATACATTTATGATATTTTAAAGAAGTTTGATCTAATGGATTGCACATCTGCAAAAACTCACATGGCCACTACAACTAAGCTTGAATTAAACACTACTGAAAAGTCTGTGGATATTTTTAAAGTTATAGGGGCATGGTTAGCTAACTTATGTACTTAACAACTAGTAGGCCAGATATAATGTTTGCTACAGGTTTGTGTGCTAGATTTCAGGCTGATCCTAGAGAATCTCACTTAGTAGCTATTAAGAGAATTTTCATATATCTCAAGGGAACACCAAAACTTGGCATTTGGTACCCTAGAGATTCTGGTTTTGATCTAACTGATTATTCAGATGCATATTATGCCGGTTGTAGAATTGATAGAAAAAGTACAACAGGAACCTGTCAATTTCTAGGAAACAAGCTTGTGTCCTGGTTCAGTAAAAAGCAAAATTCAGTTTCTACTTCTATAGCTGAAGCTGAATGAATATATTGTTGCTGGCAGTTGCTATGCACAGATTTTGTGGATGAAAAACCAATTGCTAGACTATGGTTTGCAAGTTGAAAGGATTCCCATTTTCTGTGATAACACAAGTGCAATTGCCATCACTGAAAATCCAGTATAGCACTCAAGGACAAAGCACATAGACATCAAGTACCACTTCATAAAGGAACATATAATGAATGGTACTGTGGAACTACATTTTGTTCCAAGTGAAAAGCAGCTTGCAGATATATTTACCAAGCCACTGGATTAATCCACCTTTTCAAGGTTGGTAAGTGAGTGAGGTATGCTAAATTACTCTTGAATCTTTATAGATTTTTTACAAGTTGTAATGCAGCCAGAAATTTAATTGATTTTTCAGTCATGGATGAAATTTTGGCCAAGTAAAAATTTACATCTCGACAGATGATCACTATCCATCGAGTTTGATCATCATCATCATCCGTTGGTATACTATTTGTTAATAAAATCAATTACTTTTCTGGAATATTTTATGACTCGACGGATAACTGATTTATCCTCATCCGTCGAATTGTCTTATTCTTAGCCGTTGATTCTTTGAACATTATCCATCGAGTATACTTACAGTTTGTAGGCATAACACGACATATAATTGATGGAATTTTTATAGTTTATTTTTTTTAACGGCTACTTTGGGCAATTCTTATTGGTTACTTTATTTTACATTATTATTTTTTACAGTTATTTTTGAGATAGTATAAAAGCTTAATTCATTTTCATTACTTTTCTTTTATCATTCTCAAATCATCTTCTATAATTTCTTTCTTTCTCAAAAGCACTTACTCTCTCTGCAAGTTTTTACTCTCTAACAATGGCACCTGTCGTCAAGATAATGTCTCAAACTGGATTTATTTATGAGAAGAACAACTTCACTGTTCTTGTGAACAAGGGGATTCAACAGTCTGGTGACTACCACAAGATGATGGATTTTGTGAAGAACTGTAAACTTAACTATGCCATGCTGGAATCACCCACCATCTACTGTGAGGTTGTTAAAGAGATATGGACAACTGCTACATACAACTCAGCTGATAAGACTATCACTTTCACTATTAAAGGTAAGGAAATTAGTGTTAATAGTAACATTGTTAAAGCATGTTTCAAGATTCCTAATAATACTGTAACTTCACCACACACAGACACTGATATTATTAACATGCTTAACTCCATGAACTATGCACTCTCTACTTCTAAATTAAGTGAAATTAGGAGGTTGGGTCATAGAAAGGAATGGAGTTATCTGTGTGATGTAGTTACCAAGGTCTTTTATGGTAAAATCAGTAATTTTGTTTCCGTTAATATCTCTATGCTTAACATGCTTTACATGCTTGTTACTGATAAATTTTTCAACTTTAGTGATCTTATCATAATTGAGTTGGGGTTTAAGTTAGGGGAGTTAAATAAGAGGGGTAAATTTTTTTATTATGCTAGATTTTTAATGATGATTGCTAACCACCTCTCTGAGGATATTGTACTTGAGAACCCAACCAACAAATTAGATTGTTGGGTTCAAAAGAGAAGGATTATTGCATATTTGAACAGGGCAAACCATCACAAAGAGGTGCCACTCTTCTATTTTCCTGTTATGGAGGCACCTCAGGTAAGTGAGGTAAGTTCAGATATCCCTACTCTTCCAGCCTCACAAATTTCTTTGCCTTCTAGTGCAGCTCTGGAAACTGTGTCAATGACCCAACAATTGCCTACCCAAGCTACCAAACCATCAAAAATTTCTAAATCCAAGTCAAAGAAAGCCCCCTCTGGTATCTCTCAAAATATGTCAGTTGCAAAATCCACCAAACCAAAAGAGGGGAGTGTGAAGGTGGGTAAGAAAGGTGAGGGACAGGGTGAACATCAAAGAAACCCTAAGGATAAGGTTGTAGAGGTGAGTGTTTCCCAGCCTAGCCACATTGCAGTTTCCCAACAAACTGCAGTGCTTAATAAGGACATAAGCTCATAACTAGTTGCATCCTCCCAAAAGGATGTGACTATTGAACAAAGCTCTCAGCCAAGAGCACAGGCCAAAAGGGTAAGGGACACAAGCTCACCCCAAACCTATACTAGAAAGAAGAAACCAAAAATCCTTGGGGATGCACAGGTGTAACGACCGAGAATTTTGCGTCGTAATTAAGAAAGTAAAGTATGTGTTATGTGATGAGATTATGTGATTAAGCAGTGATTATTTGTCTTATCTGTATACTAGAGTTAAGGAGCGTGAATAAAACGTTCCAATTTAAAGAGTCAGCTTAGAAGTTAAGCTGTATTGTCGGGCCGTCAGGTAGAACGGAACCCGTTCCATTAAAGAGTTAAAGAATATATAAAAAGGGGAATTATGTGTGATTGGATGAAATGAATGTGTCAGTAAAGTGTTTTGTCCTAAGTGACGTGTCAGTCGATAATGATAATGAGAAGCGTAATCGAAACGCTGAGCGTCGGGCTGTCAGGCTGAACGTGACCCGGTACGCGTAAAAGAGGATAAAGATTTAAGAGTGATATATTCTATGATCAGACCTAAGTCGTTATATGATCGTATATGTGTGATTGCTTGCCTGTGTGCATGACTGTATTATCTGTGTTAATTTTTGTTAATTTTAAAGGAATTATGTGATTTAAGTAAAGGTTTAATTAACCTTCGTGCATTTTTATAAAATCATCTGAGATGGATAAAAACATGGGATTTGTTCTATTATCTTCGTAGAGGTCTTAGAGACTTTTTAAAAATGATAAGTGAATTTAATTGTTGATCTTTGCATTTTTAAATCGATTTTATGTGGAAAAGGTATTTATTAAAGCGAGTTTGCGAAATTCATATAAAATCAACCGCTCGCTGAAATTCTTATTATGAGTAATGGATAAAAAGCTAATTTCGAGGCCTACGCGGTAAAAATGTCATTTTCAATAATTCTTGACTTTCCGAGAGATAAATATTTTTATTTTGAATTTCGTTGCAATTAAGTAAAAAGAGAAAGAAAATGCAAAGTAAAAAGGGAGCTGTTAGATTACTATTTTGCCCTTAATCTTGGTGGAGTATAAATACTCCCTTCCTTCCTCATTTTCTTCTTCTTGCCGAACACTCACTCTTTTCTCTCTTCTTTTTCTCTTCTCTCTCTCTCGGACACTCTCTCTCGGCTCTCTCCCCATCTCTTTTCTCTCTCTTGCATGCAATAACAAATACTCATCCAAATTCAAAGATATAACCATCTATAGCTTCCATTTTCGGTATACTTCTTAGATTTCACTTGCATGTAAGTGTTTGTATAAGTGTTTATGGTTCCATCTCTATGGTTATGTTCAAGGAAATATAATTTCTTGATATATGATCATGATAGTAGATTCAAGTGATTTTATGGTTTAAAACTCAAGAGGAGACCCGTTATGGGCACTCTCAAGTTCGCCCACCACCGGCCATGATCCAAAGGAGAGCCGGTGGGTTTTCCATGATGTGATTGTTGGATTTTAATGTTGCATGTTATGGTTTCTTGAAAGCTTGAAAAAGGGTTTTGTTTCTTTTGTTGAAAATTGAGTATGTGATTGGTAAAATGATTTCCTTGATTGTAAAATAAATGTGTGCATGTGATTGTTGCTTACAAAATCAAAATTGATGATTTGCACGTGAGTTTTTGCTTCGGCTTTATGCTAATAAAAAGGAAAATTGAATTTTGTGACTTGATCTTGGTATGAACTAAGCTTAATTAGTAGGAAATAGAGTTGCATGTTGATTTAAAAGAGGAGTAAGTGATGCATGTCAATGTTTGGTTCTTGGATTGTGAATTTTGAATGTTTGCCGAATGGAAAATGGGTTTAAAAGAGATTGATTTGTGATTAAGTGAATGCATGCATTGAATAATTTGATTAAGGTTGAGTCATTAGGTGATGTTTGGCTTGTGCCTCGGAAATCTTGATGAAAATGAGTTAAATGACTAAGTTAAGGCTTAAAATAAGTTGAAAATGTGATATAGGACTTTGCATGTCAAGATTGATCTTTGTATGTGTGTTTTCTTGATAAACCCGAATGGGTTGAATCTTTAAAGTGGTTTGTTGTGAGTAGACTTAATTAAAGTAATGATGGATGGTGATTAGATTAATAAGGAATGAATTATTGTTGCATGCTAAGTTTAGGTTCGAATTTTTGAGTTAATAAGAAAGGAAATTGAATTTGGTGAGATAATCTTGGTAAACACTAAGTTTGTATGATTTAAAAGCAATTGCATGATAGTTTTAAAGGAGATCAATGAGTGCATGCTAGTAATTAGTCTTTGAGTTGAAAATTATGTTCTTGCCGAATGAAAACAAGATAAAAAGGGGATAACTTGGTGATTAAGTGTATGCATATTGATTTGATGGATTGATTAAGTTGAAATCACTAAGTAGTGCATGGTTTGGTGACTTAATGAATGGAATGATTTAATAGGGAATTAAAACAAGAAAGAAATGTGGTATATAACCTTGCATATCAAAATCTATTTTTGCATGTTTGATTCTTGATTGTGATAAGTGTTAAGGTCGAATAGGCCATAAGAAATAAAGGTCAAAACTTGATTTTGGTAATTGAAAGAATGATTGAGTGTTTATATGTGAAAATCTTTGATTTTGCTTGATTGGATTGTTGTTTTGGTTCGAATTAAGGAATAAAAGAAAAGGGAATTAAGTCGATTGATATAAATGATAGTATGCACGTAAATGTTTGGTTGTAAATGGGTCTAGTACTCGTAAAAGAGTCGTGTTAGTATGATTTGAGAAATAGCCTAGGTCAAGCGAGTATGCTTTGATTTCTAGGAATATAAGGATATAAAAACTATAAGAAAGGATTGTGCTATGTGTTGTGTGCTTATTTGTATAAGCTATACTCGTATAGTTCGAGTCAAAGATATAATCGAGTTATCATATAGAGAGATCATTCCAGGAACGAGAGTTGGGAATCTAATTAAGATTTCTAGTTTTTATTGTAGATTCGGAGCGTGAGGGCATTCAGGCTAGGAAAGGGAAAAGTATACTAGGTGGCAGTAGTTCAACCCTCAGGAAAGCAATTTCAAGCAAGTAACTCTGATTACTTGTGTAAATGATTATAAAGGAAATATTGTTCATACCAAGTAGAGTATGGAACTGTTAAAGTATAAAACCATTGCTTTATGAAACCCTGATATTGATTTGAAGTACCCTTTGTTCTTGATAACCTGTTATTGATAATCCTATTGATTTCACCCGTTGATAATCTGCCTTTCTGTTTAAGTTACCTATAATGCCATGAATCGTATTGAACCTATTGATTATCTTGGTTAACCTTGTTTAATGATATTCTATTTCTCTTGATGACCCTATTGAACCCTAAATCAATGTTTATCCTTCTAATTTGGTGCCTTATTATCCTTGCTACAAAATTCTTGAGAATTGTTCCTTGCGTATCTTTGATTCACTCCCTGAACTTTGTTTCTTTAAAATCTGAATTAAGAATGAGTTTCAACTTGAAAGAGTCCGAATGATTTCAAAGGCTTGGTAATGATAAAATAAATTTTAGAAAACCTATTTGTTTTTCCAACTCAAGGTTTTCCGAATGAATTCCTGATGGATTGGATTGAGACGTAAGAGGCTAGTGGGACTAGTCCAGTCATGGTAAGAGGCTAGTGGGACTAGTCCAATTTAAGGCTGAAATTATGCTGAATGGTACCTTAAAGACCGGAATGGAGGTCGATACGGGCTGATCACCCGTATATAGTGAAATGGAAAGATAAGTGATCCAATCAAGGGTTCTAAATGATAATTTAAAAAGGGAACTGAAACTTTTATTCAGTAAATTGATTTTTGGAAATGAAAATGGTTTATACTGTTTTGAAAAGAGTTGATTATGTTATTGTGGAGTTTAAAGCTCAGAACCCTATCCCTGAAATTGTTGATCATATGAATGATTCTATATCTTGAATACTGTTGCTTTCCTCTATCGAAAGATCTATTTTGATCCTATAATGAATTGTGATGAATGTCGGCTTTTGTCCTGTTCCGAGCTTTGTTTTCTTGAAAGCCCAACTATTCTTCGGATACCCTTTCCTTATCTCAAAGAAAACAAAAATAAATATATGGAAATCTGCCACCTAGATTAGCTAAAGTAGAATGCCCTAGTTTGTTCAAAGTATATTGAGAATTGATATTGTAGAACTGCTGTATAGTTACTTGCTGAGTTTTCAACTCACTTGTTTTGTCTTAATCTGACCATGGCAGTTAAGCAAGAAGATGGCCAGGCTTAGGCGTACTGCTCGTAAGAGCGTACCTGGTGGTCCCTACCGTGTTGAGGGCTTCCAGTTGCCAGAGCAGGTAGTACAGGTTATGAGTGAGCTCGCGCCTAGTAAGAGGTGTTTAAAGATACAATGGGTTATCTGTCCGTTCCCAGCCGGAATCGATACTGATTATTTAATAATATTTTGGGTTTGTAAGTTATATTCTGTGATTGGTAGTTATAATCTTGTCTCATACTTTATCTTGTTGATCCTGTAAGTAGTTAATCGGGGTTTAAGCATATTTAATTAGTAGATTAGAGGTGTGTGAGTCCTCATTTCCTAACCCCGAGATTGAGGTCGTCACAAGTTGGTATCAGAGCTACAAGATCTAGTCCCTGAGACAAGCTAGGTTTTTTTAAAAAAGGGGTATTTTGGGAATATATCTATATCGCGAGAGAAGACTATTAGGTATAGTCTAAGGAAAGTGTTTGATTGGTAAAGCAAAAACTAGAGTTAGGGTGTGAGTTAGCTGGAAGCTTTATTTGACCCTAACATTGTTTCTTGGTTGCTGTTTTATGTTTTCTCATGATCCTAGTAGTGGTAGTGACTCAGGCTCAGATATTAGCTTGACTGGTACCCCTGTGGACCCTATTCCACCCTCTCTAGAGAAGCCTGTATATGTTAGTTCAGACCCAGAGGAGGACCCTTCTGAGAGTAGTGAGATCCCTATGTAGATTTCACCCTTGAGGCCTGATTCAGAGACCCCTGCCCCTGAGCCAGAGTCGGAGATGCCTAAGACTGTTCCTGTCAGTATTGGTGGCAAGTTAGCCCAGGACCGAGACTTTGTGTACTCCCGCATTCCTGAGTTAGGAGCTTTGGTGGATAGACTAGCCAGAGAGTCTAGGCAGAGTGCTTCTGTTATGGATGATGAGTGGCGAGTTCGAGTGAAGATGGTGGAGCAGGTTGCCAGGAAGAGATTGGATGAGGGACCATCCACTAGTGATGCTGATGCTGAGGCCCGGAGGCTGCATAAGATCATTTGCTGGATGTTGGTTGTGTTGAGAGAGATCCTAGATGATTAGACGGGACTGTTGGTTGAGCCCGTAGATTGTTGTTGTTGTTTTCAGCGCCGGTAGGCTTTGCGATACTTGGTCAGATGCCGGGATCCCTTTTTCATTTATCTTGTTGTATTTCAGACCAGTGTAGTAGTAGTAGTAGTTGGAAGTTAGGGGTAGACAGGGGGATGTTTTCCAGTTTTTCCTCTGTTTAACCCTGCTATTTATTGTACCTTGTTTCAGAACCTTAAAATCCAGAATATTTCCTATGTAACCCTTGATTTAAATAAATCTATTATCTTGCTTTCCTTTGTGCACCTTGTTTATCTTATAAACTGTTCTCAATGTCATGTTTTAAATACAGCTATGTTTTCGTACAACCATGTCTAAAGATCGTAAAACCCTATTCCGTGCCATGATAAAACAACACTGATATGAGAATTATGTAGTAATAGGATTGCATGTTCAAATTGGGTAAAACTTAAAACCCACAAAAGAGATTTCATAAAAAAAAAATTGTTGTTATATATGCCATGCCATCGTATTGCTAAATAATTGCTCAATCAGGTTTGTAAGAAATGGCCAACTCACCAGATCACCAAGAAGAAGAAATTCCCACCCAAGACCCAGAAATAAACCCAGAAACCACCTTGATGAGCAGTCCTGCTCAGCTTTTGCAACAACCTGTGGCCCCAAAAGTTGGAAATTTCAAGCACTTTCAATCTGTTCATCCTTCAGAGTTCTTAGGTTTGCCAGATCCGATTAAAGCACAGTCGTGGTTGAGAGAGATGGAAAAAGCCTTTGAGCTAACCGAAGTTAAGGACGATAAGAAAGCTTAGTACATAAGTTATTATTTGAGGGATGAAGCAAGTTTCTGGTGGGAGTCTTCTAAGGCGTTGTTGGAAGGCAAACACTTATCTTGGGAGAAGTTCACTGAGATGTTTCTGGAAAAATATTTGCCAAGTTATATGCAAGATCAGTTGGAGATGAAATTTTTGGATCTTAGACAGGAGGAAATGTCGGTACCAGAATATGAGGTGAAGTTTTCGGAATTGTCAAGGTTCGTACCAGAGTACGTGAATACTGAAGCGAAGAAGGCTAAAAGGTTCCAGTAGGGACTTAAGCCGTGGATTAGGAGTCAAATAGCAATGTTGGAGATCAAGAGCTATGCTGCTTTGGTTCAGAAGGCAATGATAGTGGAAGGTGAGCGGGAAGCTGCTCGAAGAGAAAATGAAGGAAGAAAGAGGAAGTTGGAAAGCTCTGAGCAAGAGCAAGGAAGTTCAAAGTTCAGAGGAAAGTTTGGAAAGAATGGTGGAAGTCAGAACAAAAAGTTTCAGAAGTTTAGACCCGGGAATGGAGCTCAGAAGAACCGTTTCCAGAAAGCTGGACAACCGGGGAAGGATAGCAGGCCCCAGACGCAAGAATGCAGGAACTGTGGAAAGAGACACCTGGGGAGGTGTAATAAGCTGGATATAACATGTTTTAAGTGCAACCAGAAGGGGCATTATTCTTCAGAATGTTCAAATGAAATAAGGAAGCCTGATTTGGCTTGTTTCAAGTGTGGCAAGGTAGGCCATATGGCTAGAAATTGCAAAGAGCCTGTGCAGAGGGCTAATGTTCTCAGAATTACTGGACCGCCGTCTCTCCCAGCACCATCAGCTCAACGCAGAGCTAGGACCTTTAACATGTCAATGAAAGTTGCGGTGCAAGATGTGGATGTGGTAGCAGGTATGCTTGTTATAAACTCAGTAGAAGTAAAAGTTTTGATGGATTCTGGAGCAACCAGATCTTTTATTTCTGAAAGCATTCTTGATAAGTTAAATTGTGTTGCGTACCCTCTAGAGCCTAATTTGATTATAGAGGTAGCCAATCAAGAGAAAGTTCTTGTTAATAAATTTTGTCCTGGCTGTGATATGTCTATAGAAGGTCGGCACTTTTCTACTGACTTAATTCCTTTTAAGTTACGAGAATTTGAGGTTATTCTAGGAATGGATTGGTTGTCAAATCATGAGGCGCAAATAGAGTGTAAAAGTAAGAAAGTGAAGTTAAAAACCAAGGATGGTGAGGAAGTGATATTTAAAGGAAGGAGGCAAGAAAAGAAATTTCTAACGGTTATTGAGGCAAGAAGATTAATGCGTCAAGGATGCGAGGTTTATTTGGCTCATGTCGTGGACATGGAGAAAGAATTTGTAAAGATCAACGATATTCCGGTAGTAAGAGATTTTCCGGACGTGTTTCCTGATGAATTGCCTAGACTACCTCCAGACAGAGAGATCGAGTTTATGATTGAATTGGCTTCTGGTACGAAACCAGTATCGAAAGCTCCCTATCGCATGGCGCCGGTTGAAATGAAGGAATTGGCAGCTCAGTTGCAAGAATTGTTGAACAAAGGAGTAATCCGACCGAGTGTATCCCCGTGGGGCACACCGGTGTTGTTTATAAAGAAGAAGGATGGAAGTATGCGATTGTGTATCGATTACCGTGAGCTGAATAAGTTGACAATCAAGAATAAGTACCCTCTACCGCGGATCGATGACTTGTTTGACCAATTAAAAGGAGCTTCGTGCTTTTCAAAGATTGATTTAAGATCTGGGTATCATCAACTAAAGATCAAAACAGAAGATATACCCAAGACAGCGTTCCGAACAAGATACGGACATTATGAGTTTTTGGTGATGGTATTTGGCTTGACGAATACGCCAGCTGCATTTATGGATCTTATGAATAGAGTGTTCAAGCAGTATTTGGACAAGTTCGTGATTGTGTTTATTGACGATATACTGATTTATTCCAAAACGGAGGAAGATCATAAGGAGCATTTGAGGATTTCCTTGGAAATTCTGTGAAAAGAGAAGCTGTATGCAAAGTTTTCAAAGTGTGAATTTTGGCTAAAGGAAGTGCAATTTCTTGGTCATGTAGTTAATAAAGAAGGAATTAAAGTGGATCCAGCTAAGAGAGAAGCTGTAATGAATTGGGAAAGACCCAAGACTCCGACGGAAGTTAGAAGTTTTCTGGGATTAGCCGGATACTATAGAAGATTTATGCAAGATTTCTCAAAGATTTCCGTTCCATTGACAAAATTGACGAGAAAGAATGAGAAGTTCATTTGGACAGAAAAGTGTGAGGAAAGTTTTCAAGAGTTAAAGAAGAGATTGGTAACCGCCCCTGTGTTGGTATTACCAGATGATAAAGGTGAATTTGTGATATTCAGTGATGCTTCCTATAAAGGACTTTGATGCGTGTTAATGCAACACGGGAAGGTAATAGCATACGCGTTGAGGCAACTCAAACCGCATGAGCAAAAGTATCCAACGCACGATTTGGAATTGGCAGCAATTATATTTGCCCTTAAGATTTGGAGGCATTATTTGTACGGGGAAAAGTGCGAGATTTATACGGACCATAAAAGCTTAAAGTATATCTTTACTCAGAAAGAACTAAATATGCGACAAAGAAGGTGGTTGGAATTGATCAAAGATTATGATTGTGCGATAAACTATCATCCTGGAAAGACAAATGTGGTAGCTGATGCTTTAAGTCGAAAGGAAAAGATGAATATGTTAACGTCATCAGAAGAATTAATCAAGGACTTTGAAAAGATGGAAATAGTGGTGCAGACTCCAGAATGTGGAGGTGAAGCCATTTATGCAATACGGTTTCAACCTGAAATTTTGGAAAAGATTAGATTCTGTCAAGAGCAGGTGATGAATCGCGAAAGGAATAAGTTGACGGGAGAAGAAATTAAAGTTCAAAAGGATGGAAAAGGGATATACCGTGTTAACTCACGTATTTGGATACCTGATGTTGTGGAACTAAAACACGAGATTTTACAAGAAGCGCATAACTCGAGATTTTCAATTCACCCTGGGAGTACAAAGATGTACCAGGATTTGAAAGAAAATTTTTGATGGCCAAACATGAAAAAGGAAATTGCGGAATGGATAAGCAAATGTTACACGTGCCAAAGAGTTAAAGCGGAACATCAAAGGCCAAGTGGATTGCTTCAGCCGCTGGACATACCTGAATGGAAATGGGAACATATCGCGATGGATTTCGTGGTAGGATTACCTAAAACCAAGTCTAATCATGATGCGATTTGGGTGGTAATTGATCGGTTGACAAAGTCAGCACATTTCTTGCCGATAAACGAAAGGTTTTCAGTAGAAAAGCTGGTCAAATTATATATGGATGAAATCGTGATGCGTCATGGAGTTCCTGTATCTATCATGTCTGATAGAGATCCAAGGTTTAATTCGAGATTTTGGCGACAATTCCACGATCATTTGGGAACGAAATTGAAAATGAGTACGGCATATCATCCGCAGACAGACGGACAAAGTGAAAGGACAATTCAGATAATTGAGGATATGTTGCGAACCTGCGTAATAGATTTCAAAGGAAATTGGGACGATCATTTGCCCTTAGTTGAGTTTTCCTACAACAACAGTTATCACGCAAGTATTGGCATGCCGCCTTATGAAGCGTTGTATGGAAGAAAGTGTAGATCCCCTACTTATTGGGACAAAGTTGGTGAGCGCAAGTTAATTGGCCCCGAGCTAGTGCAGCAAACGAAGGAAAAAGTTGAAATGATATGAAAGAGATTAATTACAGCTCAAGACCGACAGGCAAAGTACGCGAATCAAGAGTGGAAAGATGTGCAATTCGAAACTGGAGACAAGGTCTTATTGAAGATATCTCCTTGGAAAGGTTTAACTCGATTTGGAAAGAAAGGAAAGCTGAGTCCAATGTATATTGGACCATTTGAAGTATTGCAACAAGTTGGGAAAGTGGCGTATGAATTGGCGCTGCCGCCGCAAATGCAACATCTGCACAATGTATTTCATGTATCTCTCCTGAAGAAGTATAATGCTGATGCGAGCCATGTGACCGAGTTGGAACCAGTAGAAATCCAACCAGATTTGTCCTATGTGGAACAACCAGTGCGAATTTTGGATCGAAAAGAAAGGACGCTTAGAAATAAAGTTGTACCTCTAGTTAGAGTGTTGTGGAGAAATCCACTAGTCGAGGAATCGAATTGGGAATTAGAAAGCGAAATGAAAGAAAAGTATCCCCATCTATTTGCTTAGATTAGATTCTGGGGACAGAATCCTTTTAAGGAGGGTAGATTGTAACGACCGAGAATTTTGCGTCGTAATTAAGAAAGTAAAGTATGTGTTATGTGATGAGATTATGTGATTAAGCAGTGATTATTTGTCTTATCTGTATACTAGAGTTAAGGAGCGTGAATAAAACGTTCCAATTTAAAGAGTCAGCTTAGAAGTTAAGCTGTGTTGTCGGGCCGTCAGGTAGAACGGAACCCGTTCCATTAAAGAGTTAAAGAATATATAAAAAGGGGAATTATGTGTGATTGAATGAAATGAATGTGTCAGTAAAGTGTTTTGTCCTAAGTGACGTGTCAGTCGATAATGATAATGAGAAGCGTAATCGAAACGCTGAGCGTCGGGCCGTCAGGCTGAACGTGACCCGGTACGCGTAAAAGAGGATAAAGATTTAAGAGTGATATATTCTATGATTAGACCTAAGTCGTTATATGATCGTATATGTGTGATTGCTTGCCTGTGTGCATGACTGTATGATCTGTGTCAATTTTTGTTAATTTAAAGGAATTATGTGATTTAAGTAAATGTTTAATTAACCTTCGTGCATTTTTATAAAATCATCTGAGATGGATAAAAACATGGGATTTGTTCTGTTATCTTCGTAGAGGTCTTAAAGACTTTTTAAAAATGATAAGTGAATTTAATTGTTGATCTTTGCATTTTTAAATCGATTTTATGTAGAAAAGGTATTTATTAAAGCGAGTTTGCGAAATTCATATAAAATCAACCGCTCGCTGAAATTCTTATTATGAGTAATGGATAAAAAGCTAATTTCGAGGCCTACGCGTTAAAAATGTCATTTTCAATAATTCTTGACTTTCCGAGAGAGAAATATTTTTATTTTGAATTTTTTTGCAATTAAGTAAAAAGAGAAAGAAAATGCAAACTAAAAAGGGAGTTGTTAGATTACTATTTTGCCCTTAATCTTGGTGGAGTATAAATACTACCTTCCTTCCTCATTTTCTTCTTCTTGCCGAACACTCACTCTTTTCTCTCTTCTTTTTCTCTTCTCTCTCTCTCTCGGACACTCTCTCTCTCGGCTCTCTCCCCATCTCTTTTCTCTCTCTTGCATGCAATAACAAATACTCATCCAAATTCAAAGATATAACCATCTATAGCTTCCATTTTCGGTATACTTCTTAGATTTCACTTGCATGTAAGTGTTTATATAAGTGTTTATGGTTCCATCTCTATGGTTATGTTCAAGGAAATATAATTTCTTGATATATGATCATAAGAGTAGATTCAAGTGATTTTATGGTTTAAAACTCAAGAGGAGACCCGTTATGGGCACTCTCAAGTTCGACCACCACCGGCCATGATCCAAAGGAGAGCCGGTGGGTTTTCCATGATGTGATTGTTGGATTTTAATGTTGCATGTTATGGTTTCTTGAAAGCTTGAAAAAGGGTTTTGTTTCTTTTGTTGAAAATTGAGTATGTGATTGGTAAAATGATTTCCTTGATTGTAAAATGAATGTGTGCATGTGATTGTTGCTTAGAAAATCAAAATTGATGATTTGCATGTGAGTTTTTGCTTCAGCTTTATGCTAATAAAAAGGGAAATTGAATTTTGTGACTTGATCTTGGTATGAACTAAGCTTAATTAGTAGGAAATAGAGTTGAATGTTGATTTAAAAGAGGAGTTAGTGATGCATGTCAATGTTTGGTTCTTGGATTGTGAATTTTGAATGTTTGCTGAATGGAAAATGGGTTTAAAAGAGATTGATTTGTGATTAAGTGAATGCATGCATTGAATAATTTGATTAAGGTTGAGTCATTAGGTGATGTTTGGCTTTGTGCCTCGGAAATCTTGATGAAAATGAGTTAAATGACTAAGTTAAGGCTTAAAACAAGTTGAAAATGTGATATAGGACTTTGCATGTCAAGATTGATCTTTGTATGTGTGTTTCCTTGATAAACCCGAATGGGTTGAATCTTTAAAGTGGTTTGTTGTGAGTAGACTTGATTAAAGTAATGATGGATGGTGATTAGATTAATAAGGAATGAATTATTGTTGCATGCTAAGTTTAGGTTCGAAATTTTGAGTTAATAAGAAAGGAAATTGAATTTGGTGAGATAATCTTGGTAAACACTAAGTTTGTATAATTTAAAAGCAATTGCATGATAGTTTTAAAGGAGATCAATGAGTGCATGCTAGTAATTAGTCTTTGAGTTGAAAATTATGTTCTTGCCGAATGAAAACAAGATAAAAAGGGGATAACTTGGTGATTAAGTGTATGCATGTTGATTTGATGGATTGATTAAGTTGAAATCACTAAGTAGTGCATGGTTTGGTGACTTAATGAATGGAATGATTTAATAGGGGATTAAAACAAGAAAGAAATGTGGTATATAACCTTGCATGTCAAAATCTATTTTTGCATGTTTAATTCTTGATTGTGATGAGTGTTAAGGTCGAATAGGCCATAAGAAATAAAGGTCAAAACTTGATTTTGGTAATTGAAAGAATGATTGAGTGTTTATATGTGAAAATCTTTGATTTTGCTTGATTGGATTGTTGTTTTGGTTTGAATTAAGGAATAAAAGAAAAGGGAATTAAGTCGATTGATATAAGTGATAGTATGCACGTAAATGTTTGGTTGTAAATGGGTCTAGTACTCGTAAAAGAGTCGTGTTAGTATGATTTGAGAAATAGCCTAGGTCAAGAGAGTATGCTTTGATTTCTAGGAATATAAGGATATAAAAACTACGAAAAAGGATTGTGCTATGTGCTGTGTGCTTATTTGTATAAGCTATACTCGTATAGTTCGAGTCAAAGATATAATCGAGTTATCGTATAGAGAGATCATTCCGGGAACGAGAGTTGGGAATCTAATTAAGATTTCTGGTTTTTATTGTAGATTCGGAGCGTGAGGGCATTCGGGCTAGGAAAGGGAAAAGTATACTAGGTGGCAGCAGTTCAACCCTCAGGAAAGCAATTTCAGGCAAGTAACTCTGATTACTTGTGTAAATGATTATAAAGGAAATATTGTTCATACCAAGTAGAGTATGGAACTATTAAAGTATAAAACCCTTGCTTTATGAAACCTTGATATTGATTTGAAGTACCCTTTGTTCTTGATAACCTGTTATTGATAATCCTATTGATTTCACCCGTTGATAATCTGCCTTTCTGTTTAAGTTACCTATAATGCCATGAATCGTATTGAACCTATTGATTATCTTGGTTAACCTTGTTTAATGATATTCTGTTTCTCTTGATCACCCTATTGAACCCTAAATCAATGTTTATCCTTCTAATTTGGTGCCTTATTATCCTTGCTATAGAATTCTTGAGAATTGTTCCTTGCATATCTTTGATTCACTCCCTGAACTTTGTTTCTTTAAAATCTGAATTAAGAATGAGTTTCGACTTGAAAGAGTCCGAATGATTTCAAAGGCTTGGTAATGATAAAATGAATTTTAGAAAACCTATTTGTTTTTCCAACTCAAGGTTTTCCGAATGAATTCTTGATGGATTGGATTGAGACGTAAGAGGCTAGTGGGACTAGTCCAGTCATGATAAGAGGCTAGTGGGACTAGTCCAATTTAAGGCTGAAATTATGCCGAATGTTACCTTAAAGACCGGAATGGAGGTCGATACGGGCTGATCACCCGTATATAGTGAAATGGAAAGATAAGTGATCCAATCAAGGGTTCTAAATGATTATTTAAAAAGGGAACTGAAACTTTTATTTAGTAAATTGATTTTTGGAAATGAAAATGGTTTATACTGTTTTGAAAAGAGTTGATTATGTTATTGTGGAGTTTAAAGCTCAGAACCCTATCCCTGAAATTGTTGATCATATGAATGATTCTAAATCTTGAATACTGTTGCTTTGCTCTATCGAAAGATCTATTTTGATCCTATAATGAATTGTGATGAATGTCGGCTTTTGTCCTGTTTCGAGCTTTGTTGTCTTGAAAGCCCAACTATTCTTCGGATACCATTTCCTTATCTCAAAGAAAACAAAAATAAATATATGGAAAGCTGCCACCTAGATTAGCTAAAGTAGAATGCCCTAGTTTGTTCAAAGCATATTGAGAATTGATATTGTAGAACTGCTGTATAGTTACTTGCTGAGTTTTCTACTCACTTGTTTTGTCTTAATCTAACCATGGCAGTTAAGCAAGAAGATGGCCAGGCTTAGGCGCACTGCTCGTAAGAGCGTACCTGGTGGTCCCTACCGTGTTGAGGGCTTCCAGTTGCCAGAGCAGGTAGTACAGGTTATGAGTGAGCTCGCGCCTAGTAAGAGGTGTTCAAAGATAGAATGGGTTATCTGTCGGTTCCCAGCCGGAATCGATACTGATTATTTAATAATATTTTGGGTTTGTAAATTATATTATGTGATTGGTAGTTGTAATCTTGTCTCATACTTTATCCTGTTGATCCTGTTAGTAGTTAATCGGGGTTTATGCATATTTAATTAGTAAATTAGAGGTGTGTGAGTCCTCATTTCCTAACCCCGAGATTGAGGTCGTCACAACATGGTTCACACACTGTGAAAACTGGTGCTGAAGACACAGTCATTGCACCTTTTCAAAGTCAGTTTGATGTGGCTCCAATAAATGTGGAGTCACAGCCAAAATCTTTAGTTATAAAAGCACCCGAAACACAAAATTCTCCCACAAACTCTCTGGATGTGGATATGATCAACACATCAATTCCTGATTCCCCTTCTTTAACTCTGTTGGGGAAGCCAAAATCTAGTGCAAGTGAGCATCATCTTTTGGATGATTTGTTGGCTCACTTGCCAATTCTTTCAGGAACCGTTGAGACATCTGTGCCAAAATTCTCATCAATCTGCACAGAGTCCACAATAGTTTCCACTCCAAACACATTCATTTCTACTCACTCGATGGATACTTCTCATCCGTCGAGTAGTGATTGTATCCCGACGGATAAGCTTAACAGCAGTTATCCGTTGGATAGTCAAACTGCTAACCCGACGGATATCCCTTATCTGTCGAGTGTCTCTGCACAGCTTCAAATTTCATCAATTATCTCAAGTGCAGAAGTCTTAGTGGTAGTACAATCACTCCTAGGATTGAGGGAATGGAGTGAACTGAGTGAGAGTCTGGGTTGCTCCCAGGAAAAAGGAGAGAAAAAGAGTGAAAATATGCAATCCAGTTCTTCAGGATTGGCAAAAGAGAGTGTGAGGAGTCCCACCATAGATGGTGAAGGTGAGGGTGTAAGGGTGGTGAGCCAAGGTGAGACCTTGATGCAAGAAAAGAGAGAAAATGAGAGAAAAGCAAGTACTGAAGATATAAGGGTGGATGTTATTGTAAGTGAGTTAATGAATGTCAAGGATGGAGACAGGGAGGGACTATCTCAGCAAACTCAAACTGTTATTAATTCCACCTCCTTAGATGCGGAGACATTTACTCACCCTGTTCCAGCCTACCAACTTCTAGCTGGACATGGCAATGACAATGTAAAAAGGATGCTAAACTTGGTGCACACCACAAAGTCCATGCAAAGAGCTAAGAATGCCATCACAGCTTTGCCTTCTACAGCTGGTGATGTTGATTATGAGACTAGTGGTTCAGAAGAATTCTTTGGAGGTGAAGGTGGAGATAGTGAAGAAGAGCCATTGGACATAGGGGATAATTAGGCTCTAGTTCAAGATCAGGAATGCCATCTTGGGCATTTTCAAAGCAATGTGATGAACACTACTTCAAGACAACCCTGATTCAACTCATAATCAGACAAATTATGCTCTTCAAACCACCATAAATACTAGCACCAAAAAACTCCTTCAAGCACATCTTGCTTCTCTGTAACTACAACAAAACCAAGGTTTTCAACATGCTCAAGATGTCAACACTATCAAAGGTGATATTGATGAGATGAAAAAGGCCATTTTTGACAAGATGGACTCTAAACTTCCAGAAGCTACAATGCTTGACATTAAGAGACAACTCAGGAAAAATTCTGATTTTGCCACAAAGATAGATGCCTTGGATACAAGAATGACAGCAATGGAAGCATCTCTTACATCAATTTATCTACACCAAGCTCAACAAACAGACTTGCTTCTGAAACTGGTGGCTTGACAAACCTCCTCCTCTACTCAGCTTGATGATAACAGAAAGGGGGAGAAAGAGAGTTCTAGGAGTGAGGGGGAGTAAAAAGTTCTCAACATTCAAGTTAGCAAAGTAATTGTGCCTACAATTACTATCTCAAAGCCACCAGCTAAGGACAGTATTGATCTGATAAAGGAAGCAGCAGCTCCTTTGAAAGTAGCTGAAAAGGAGCAGTTGAATCTAATCAACTGGGAGAAAATTGATGAGGATATTCAAAAGAAGATTGGACTGGCAAAGAAGCCAGAAAAGTCATCCATTCATCAATCTCAAGTCAGGCAAATCTCTGTGAATGAAATGAGCATGAACTATCTAGAAAGAGGACAGCCATCCTGCATCAAATCTCCAAAGGCTGAAGTACTTTTGAAGCCAAGGGTGAACTATCCAAAATCATCACTAAAGAACCCTTTTGATACAGTGTATGAGACACCAAAGCCTGATGAGAAGAAACTGTTATCAAGATCCATTGCCTTCTACAAGGATCCAGCTGATTCAGCTTTGAAAAGGAGAATTGCTAAAATTTTTAGGAATGGTAAAGAAATTTGTGTGGTGGCTGGACATCCTCAATTTGCTCAAGCAAAGAGAAAATAAAAGGCAAGATTGTAGCAAAAAAAGAAGCAAGCTGCTCTAGATGCTAAAAAGGTTAAACAAAAGAAAGAGCAAGATGCTATCTTGGCTAAGCTACAAGCTGTGAAACCAACACAATAAATTCCTGCTCAGCCATCTGAAATCACTGAATCTCAAGATCCAAAGAAGCAAGTTGAACCACAACAGAAGAAATCTCATAGATACAAGGAATTGGCCAAAAGAACCAATAGGAAATTGAACTTTGTTGGTAAGGAATTGGAGGATCAGTTTCCCAAGGAATCCATTCCAACTACAACTCAAGCATCAAAACCCTTAGTGGTATTTGAAGACATTAATGTGGTGGATCCTTACAGGAATATTCATGGTGAACCTATTGTGCCTAAGGATGAACCAATAGGCTGGGAAAGTCTACCAATTCCTGACTTCAATTTCCCAATCCTTAACAAGCCAAAGAAAACAAAGTCAAGAGCAGTCAAGAAAGTGAAGCTGTCACCTCTCAAATCCAAATATCTAACCAAAGCTCAATCCAAAGTCAACAAGGGAGATTACATGTACGTATGTGACATCAAGGAATTCTCTGATCTAAACCTCTATCTATATGAACTGGAAGAAGTTAGAGGGATTGATGCCTATAGGAATCTACCTGAAAGGTTAGTTTCCAAGTACAAGGGAGGAAAGGAGATTCAATGGCCATTTCACATGATCCTTCAAGAAAGCCAATATGTGTTGATAAAGGTTTATTCATCATTCAAGAAGAACTTTGGATTCAATGTAACTGTAAGAAGACTTGTTCTAAAGAAGATTGAAGAACTGAGGAGTATTAGAGCTAAAGATGCACTCCCAAAGACTCTAACTATTCCTTACACAAGGAGTAGAGTGCATCTAAGGCCCTATTGGCTGATGGAGTTCATGGATGACAAAGGAGTTAAAAGATTTTTCAGATTAGAAGACCAATTGAGCATCTCTAGAAATGAGACTCTTTTGGAAATGCAAGAAAAGCTAAATCTCTCAGAATCTGATAAACTGGAATTCCACAAACAGCTCCAAAATCAGATAGAAGAAAACAACAGAAAGCTTGGAAAGAGATCCGGATCTTCAAGGAATTAGATTAATCTGCTCAGGCTAGAGGAGCACCTTGAAAATGACTGTGAGCTAATCTTTGAGCATTTTGTTATTTGAAGCACTTTACAGTTTTATCTACTTACTTTTAAAGTTGTATTTTTAGGGTGTTTTGTTATTATCAAGTTTCTCTTAATTTATGGCTATAATTCCAGTAGACATAAATTGGGGGAGATTTTTGTGGATATGTTGTGAACTAAATGATTTTATTAACAAATCACCTTAGTAGATTTTACTTAGTGAAAAATATAGCACTCGACGGATAAGGAATATAGTCCCGACGGATGACTCAATATAGTCCCGATGGATGATGATTTATTATCCATCGAGTGAGTAGCTTCTGTAATAATGTGTCTGTAGTACATTTCTGCATACACCTTGTTTAGATTATGTAGTAGCACTCAAGTCATGTTGACTTTAATTAGATATGCAGAATAGGTTGATTAATTGTACATAGATGATGTCTTGTAATTCTGCATAAATGAAATGAAGTCAAGTGCCAGATAGCTACCCGACGGATAAACAACAATTCCACTCAACGGATGATCAACAAGGCAACCTGACGGATGATTATGTACCCGACGGATAATCAATTCAAACATCTATTGACAGTGACAACACAGTCACATGCGTCGAGTATATGCAAAATGAATGTGGATGTAACACCCCCAAATCCGGGGTCGGGGATCCGGGTTGTCACGAGTTTCATTTCCCTTAATAACACCCAATCTTAATAAATAATCAACTATTCTGTACTGTGACCCCACCATAAACACACACACCACAAGTTATAGTCTCTGAGATGAATATCCAAAAATAATCACAAGTCACTTTATTCCAAAATTATATGCCAATACACCTTAAAAGGGTTTCTGAATAAATTTACATTTCTTTGCCATTATTACAATTCATAAATATACATAAATCTGGTTCATCAATAGTTGAAAACCTAGCCTATTGGTAGCTCCTACCTCAGCTACGGCGGCATCAACGCTTCCAGAAAACGGCGGAACATTTTCTAACCGCTTGCGAATTGGAAGCTTGGTCCTATTCATCTTGTCTATCTGATGTTGTGTGATGAAAGAAGAAAGCAAGGGTGAGCAACAAGCCCACCAAAATAATATGTATAATGATTTACAATATATGAGCATTCTCATAGTACTCATGAAAGTCTTGGTCAAGAAGAAATGAACCAAGCTGATATCTTAACGCGACCAAGTCGCAAAATATTCAGTATATGTACATATATACTTTTCACAATCTTTGAAATCCTCTGACATGTATAATATACACAGAGTTCCAGTTTATAACTGTATAAAAATATCGTTGCAAGGTGATCTCATATATCCAACCTTGTCTCAACGTTTTTCTGAAAATCTTTGTCATGCATAAGATAATCATTAACTAGATATAAGTTTAAAAGATGAAGTTACAAGATACTCCAATATACTTATATCTTTTCCGAATACTACTTGAACTACCACCGTTCAAGTTATAATTAGTTTCAAAAGTTCATCACATTGATGAGACTACAAGATAAGACTTGAATAGATTCAATCTTTAAAATATCATTATAAATAATGAAGTTATGAGATGCTTCATTAAGTCCTGATATATATATACACACCTATATATATATACATTTCATACACTCCTTGAAAACCTCTGTTATGAAAATTATAAACAGAGTTGCAATATCCAATGAATTTGGAAAGGAGAAAACCTTGGCATAAACCTGATATCTTGCTGATCAGGCAAAGATACCAATAAGTAACCTTTTCTACTAGTAGATGGATGAATCCCCCACCGGTCATCACCCTGGCCACATAAGGACCTTGTGCTGGACCGCCACCCGGCCTCTTACGCGTTGATGGACTGCCACCCAGCCACTTACACTTTGATAGACCATACCCCGGCCTGTCGCTTATGTCGACTCAATTAGATGGACTTACTTCCCGAACGTTGGGCAAGTAATCAAATTGTTTTCTCAAAACAGCAACCACGTTGCGAATGTAAAATACACCACAGAGCCGGATCCCCCAGGTTTTGAGCGAGTATTTAAATCCCCTTCGAAAGGAAGATCTTAAATTTGAAAATGAGTTTTGGGATCCGCCATAACTTTTAAAAATCATTTTGAAGACTCGAAAACATTTTTAAGAATGTTTGGAGTAATGTTGATTTAATAAAATAAATCAGTCCCAATATATTAGAAAATATCTGAATATTATTATTTAAATAATATTCCCATAAAGAATAATCTTTATAAAAATAATTGAAGTAGAAGTTTTAAAACTCATACTTGAAATGAATATTAATAACCAAAGATATACTTATACAAAAGTATGATCTTTATTTGAATAATCGAAAATAAGTTTGATTATCGAAACATTATTCTTTAATAAAATAAAGAATATTATTTAGTAAATAAGCGGTGTCATAAGTCCTCGAATGAATATTCAAAATAATATTCATTAAATAAAATAAGCGGAGTCATAAGTCCTCGAATGAATATTCCAAATAATACTCATTAAATAAAATAAGCGGAGTCATAAGTCCTCGAATGAATATTCAAAATAATATTCATTAAATAAAATAAGCGGAGTCATAAGTCCTCGAATGAATATTCCAAATAATATTCATTAAATAAAATGAGCGGAGTCATAAGTCCTCGAATGAATATTCCAAATAATATTCATTAAATAAAATAAGCGGAGTCATAAGTCCTCGAATGAATATTCCAAAAAATATTCATTAATAAAGTTATCGAATAAAACTTATTCGATTAATAGTTTTGAAAACTATATATATATATATATATATATAAATATATATATATTATACTCGGGAACATTGACTCCCGGTTTAGAAAAATGTTCACCTTTGGGTCCCCTATACTAAAGGTAAACGCCACTACTGCTTATCTCTAACATATGTATTATGCAACTAATAAGCATTTGAACCAACAGATATATAAATCAAGAATACGAAATAGGCATGCATATATACCATATCACATGCTACAATATATCGCAAGAATTTGCTAATAACAAATATGCATTTATCACAAGATCATGCATATACACATATACATCACAACAACAGTTATACGGGTAGAAAACTTGCCTGAGCGACTGCAGGTTATAAATGGGTTGGGGCGAGTCTGGTAACCTATAAACAACATATAAGTTGTAATTAAACCAAAGTCACTTGTAAATCTATACTTTAACCAAATTAGACTCTAACGCTCGCTTTGCGCTTACTGATTCTCTTAAGTCGCTCGAGTACCCTCGGCTCCACCATTTTTAATAAATTAACCATTAAGGTTTTTTAAGGCGATTCTTTCGCGAGTACCTTACCAACTGCCTAATCCACTTTACATAAATGTTTCATACCCCAATTAGTCATTTAAGGTCCTTAACCAAGGTTTCAAAGTAAGACGAGGGGTAATGGTTCGGTCGCGAAACGCCGTTACTTAAAACGGTCATTTCTCCTAAATCGTACATCGGATTCAAACGAAACACATATCAAAAAGAAGCTCGTAACATGAACTATATAATCATGGCAATGGTAAAACCTAATAGGGAGTTCTCGGTTCCTGATGTTAAGAGCAAAAACAGTCTAAAGTAAATCGGACATTACGACGGCTATGTTTACGCGATTTCCCAAATATTTACCATTCCAAATCATATCAATCCAACTACCAATAAACAACAACTCAAGATACACATCAATGATACTGATTTCAGTCATAATAAGCTCAAGGATCTCAATCCAATCATATATTATAACATCTCCAAATTCAACTAAACTACTTAACAATTAAGCTCGAATCATGCTTATCATTCAAATTACTACTCATCCATCCAAACCATCTCCAAACTTCAACATTCAAACTTATTACTAAAGGGTGTGAAGATTTATACCTTTATTGGAGGGTGGAAAGTTACTAGGAAGACTTATGGAGCCTCCTACAAGCTTGATCTTTCCAAAGAAATCAAGAACACAAAGTTAGGCTTTAAAGTTTCTAAAAGTCCGATTGAAAGAACAGTAAAAATGAGGGTCTTACCATGCTTATTTGGACGAGACTAGTGAACAAGAGTTGTAGGCCATCTCAATACCTTTTGAAAGAGCTATAGAACACAAAATTTGAGTGAGTATTGAAGGAGATATGGCAGTTTGAAGTTGCTGGGTTTGTTTTAGCCGAGAGCTTTCTTCTTGAAATGGGAAAGTCAACTTTCAATTTGTATTTGTGTTATGATATTTGTTGGTTGGTTGCTTCCTTTTGTCTTGAAAATAAATTAAATTTTTACCATGGTGAAAAATGTGTGGCTCACAATCAACCAACCAATCCTTCCCACTTGTCATGCTTAGGTCATCTTGTTACACTTGTCTTCTTCTTGTTGGTGTGATGGCATCATCATCCACTAACCTCTTTGATTAACCCCTAATTACTTGGCTAATGACCGCTTATCTGTTATACGGTTCGCTTAACTTTCGTTCTCATTTATCGTTTGTGGGATCATATCCGGGATCTTATTACTTGGGTTCCCCTAAACCTTCCTCAATATTTTATATTCCTTTTTATGATCCCCTCTTAAAATCCTTGAATTTAAATCCTATTTATCCTGTTACCTTATACTCACTTCTTTCTGTTTCTAGTGGATTTCCGGGAAAAATCAAAGTGTTCGGAATTGGATTCTGACGATCTTTACATACACTTATATACCATATAGAGTACTAATAAAATCTCAGAATATCAATAACAGAACCCCTACATAGTGTGGCATGGAAAGTTTTCTTATTCAGCATAATCTGCAAAGTCACTATTCATAAGGGTTTCAAAAAAAAAATTCCAAAAATTGGGGTTATTACAGTCTCCCCTCCTTAAAAGGATTCCGTCCGGAATCAGATAGAAAACCGTTGGGGATACTTTTCTAGCATTGCACCTTCTAACTCCCAAGTTAATTTTTCCCACATGGTGGTTCTACCACCAAACTCGGTCTAGTTTGATTACCCTGCTCCTAAGCACTTGTTCCCTTTCCATCTATAACCCTTCCTGGTTGCTCAATATAGGTTATGCCTGGTAGCATGTCTATGCGCTCATATGCCCCTATTTGTCTGGCATTCAGATTATACTTCCTTAACATTGATATGTGAAACATGTTATGAACTTACTACAGGTTCGGGGGTAGGGTTAGCTCATATGCTAACTTCCCAATACGTCTTAATATCTCCAAGGGTCCAACAAATCGTAGACTTAGCTTTCCTATCTTTCCGAACCTCATCAATCCTTTCCAAGGGATACCTATAACATTACTAGGTCCCCTATTTCATACTCTTTGTCCTTTCGAGTCAAATCAGCATACCTCTTATGTCCATCTTGGGTTACTACCAGCCGTCCTCTGATTAGATCTATTATATCCCTAGTCCTTTGGACTACTGCGGGTCCGAGCATCTTGCGCTCTACAACTTCATCCTATGGACCCATGCTCTTCCTCGAGCTTATACACAATCACCTTTGAAACTCCCTCGATATCGAAAATTGAATCTGGGATCTCATTCTAGACATCATCGTTACTAGAATTCTATGCTTGCACCGCAACCTTCCTCATATAGTAATACGACTCTCTTTTCATAAGAGGGAATAAATATTCAATAGGTAGATACTCTACTTAATTAGTCTATCAATGATAACTTATACACTACCACGACCCGATTAGTGGTACTCAATCTCAACATCCATTCCAATACAACTCTCACGGTTGTAATCAGCTCATTACTCGCAAAATCATTGCTACATTACTATGGTCCACCACTGACCTACTGTCGTCATTCACTTTCCATGAAATCTTAACATCTAACCATATGGAGTCCATACATGTCGTATAGAATACTTCTAAGGAGTTAACATAATCACCAATCATAATTCATGAAGAACACTCCAAACTCTGACGTACTTTCATGACATGAAGTAGATAAAATTGCAGAAGAGTTTCAATCAAAGCAACGATAGCAGGTTAATACCCTTCTTAATCATATGCCTTCAATAGAAGACTTAACTCAAAGGTTCATTTAGTCCTTCTTGAAACATGGTCCTGGCTTATCTCAAGATAGTACCTTCTAAGATAGATAGCCCGCTCATGGCGATTACATGAATTAAACCTTTACCCAACTACTATTACGGTTGAGTATTGCACAGTCATCAGAAGGAATGTCAATCTTCCGAACCGTAATACAACCTTCCCGGCTTCAACCATCATCACTGTATTCCTCTCGCATGAGCGCCTATAATTATCCTCTTACATTTAAAGTGTCGGCCACCTCTTTGGCCTTTCCTGATAGTAAAATTTCCTTACAATCAATGTCATTTTAACCACCTCCAACTAAATTTTCTACCTCATTTCAATCACTGCTTATGTTATTGCCTTAGTCTTTAGAGGTTAATCACTATCACGACTGACTCTCAATCATACTTAGAACATCTTTTATCTTAGGTCCTAATTGCCCTGAACAATTTCGACCTTTACTGGTTCGATCCATACTTTCTCATGGTTTAACACGTGCCCCACTTGGCATCATTATAATTACGTCACATTTCCTTTATCAAAATTTCTATTCTTGAGAATTTTGAATATTACCTTTCTCCTTGTAAAACCTCTAAGGTTATCCTCGAATCGTTCCTCCTGTATTTCCTAGATACAGGGCATATCGAAATACCCTTTACTAATACTAGAACCATTGTCTATGTACTTCTTAAAAATTTCTTTACTGATCTTTAAAGGTTGTTGCTACCTTGATCCTTTCCAATTCATACTATCAAAACTCATGTTGTCCCTATTAAGGGTGGAATGCCAACCTTTATGCATTCCCCTAGGATTCATTTTAAGTTACCGATGTTTTATCTTTAATGCCACCTTTAAAAAGGTACATGCATCCTTCCATGGATAAATCAAGTCATATATCCCTGATAAGGGTGTCTTATTCAACCATTCCCACCTCGATAGTATATGCCTAATTTTACAATAACATCTGTATTCAAAATAAGGTCAATCAATATGGCCTCCAAAAGATAACTACGGTTATCTACTTTTCTTGCTTGATTTGGTAACGATAACAAGGATGTTCTGGAAGATATTGGTCGTGTTCAACGTGAACTTCTTCTTAATAATTCCGTATTTACTTTTGTTGTTTATCTCAACAGTCATCTCAATGTTGGGATATCTCTCATACCTGGCGTCTCCCTTATCAAGCCACCGGTCTTACACTTCACATTCTTGAAGGTCACTTCCTTCATCCAATTTTCCTAATTTCTTACTTCCTTGTCTCCTCAGTCTATCCGCGTCTCAATATTTATCCTTCGAACTATCTCAAGGTTTCCTGAAATCCTCCCAACTTACAGGGGATAAAATATATGTATCTCTTATTCCTTCAATCATCAGCTTTAACTCATGGTGAATCACCCTCATCCTGACGATTACATATTTTTCTATTTCTATTGCTACGAGTCTTTAGGGCTTCCTCATACCCAACTCCCTTATCATTCCTCAAACTCTATTGCCTTTATATTCCTTTCCACTTCAGTGTCTTTTTATTTTCCTTTCTCTTATCATTATTTCATGAACCCACTAATCATTGACTTCAAGCATCACATCATTCTGGGATTCTTGTCATCAGAACGAATCTTGACAACTTTTACAACTTAGCTTCATATTTCATCATACTCGTCCGCCTTTGTTCTGACTCTAAAGCTTTTACACTATCTCCATAACCTTGGGAATTACTTTCCCGAAAATAATTGACTGAACTTTAATCAGTTTAGTCTAACCTCTGGCTCCTTGCCTTTCTTTGTCTTTCACCAGTGGTGGCCCTTCTCTTAGGAGGGTAAGTGACAAAAATAGTCTTTTGTGATTCGTCCATCATTTAGAATCTAAAATGATTCCTATATTTCCTTTAGCCAGGCTCTTGCCTCGACTGGGTCAGCTTGTTCCTTGGAACTCTAAGAGCTTAGCGACTTAAAGAACCTGAAAGAATTTGTCACCGCATTGTTTCCTCAAGGTGGTGGTTGGGAATAAAAGTATAAGTTCTGTTTAGACAGGTCCATGAATTGTCATATAGGAGTACCGTCTCGGGTCCCCTTTCCTTACTCGACTCTCGTTTCCATAGTCTGAACGTTCCCTCATTCTCCCCATAATCGGGGTCATCCTACATGTTTTAAATCCTCATTTTCCACTCCATTATGTTATGGGTTCCTTCTATCTTGATGGCGACCTCCCTGACTATCACGTTCAGGGTCTGCTCTAAATCTTATTCCTCAAACTAGCTTTCATCGAAGATTTCATCTATAAGCTCTTGAACATTTGGAATCCAAATTCTGTAGGAATACCTCATTATTCCCTTATCATCTTTCTCGGTATTAATCTCTTATCTATTTGTTGGCTCTCTGCCTTCATTCATCACTTTTTCTGGCATAATATGTTCTTTTCCAATAATTCGGGCTGTATTGCAATCTCAAACAGCTTTTCGGTACCGGCTCTGATTACCTTCATATCTATTTCCATTTTCTCAAAATCTCTTAGAAATTCTCCCAAAGACATTATCATCTTGAGTCTCTCCTTTTTACTAAGGCCATCAACCACCACATTGGCTTTCCCTGAATGATAAAGAATCTCCCAATCATAATTCTTGATTAGCTCTAACCGCCTCCTCTGGCGTATATTGAGCTCTTTCTACGTGAAAATGCACTAGAGCACTTATGGCTTGTGTAAATCTCGGACTTCTCTCCATACAAGTAGTGCCTCCAATCTTTAGGGAAAAACTATTGCCACGAGCCCAAGCTCATGGGTGGGGATATTGAATTTTATATTCCCTTAATTGTCTTGACGCGTACGTGATTACCTTGCTGTGCTGTATGAGAAACACCCTAATTCTTTATGCGAAGCATCATTACAATTCACAAAATCTCCTTTTTCCATCCGGCAATGCCAACATAGGGAACGTCACCAACCTTTGCTTCGGTTCTTAAAAGTTATTCTCGCATTTCTCTGTCCATTCGAACTTCTCAGTCTTACGAGTAAGCCGCGTTAAAGGGGCTACTATCTTTATAAACTTGAACGAACCTCCGGCAGTGACCGGCCAATCCTACCTCTGGTAGTTCCCTAACCATGGTCATCAATTCCTCAGTGGTCCTTTATTCATTCTTGTCAGGATCCTCCACGGGATCCTCCCCAACAACAATCCCTTCTAGGACAATATCCTCAACCACTACATCCTCAATATGAACATCATCTGGTCCTGTGTTAGGACGCTCTATCGGATCCACAATCTGATCTCCAATTAGTAATAAAACATCATCACGCTGTTGCTCCTCATCCTCAGGGTTCGGAGTCCCGCTACCATATACGATAACGAACTACGCTTCTATCATGATATTTATAAGGGTTCCCATAAGGGTTTTAACTGTCAGTACTGAAAGGAATATGTCCTAAGTCCAATCATGTATTAGGATTTAGGAATAACTTTTATGTAATCTGTTTTGATTTCATTGATATTAATAAAGACTTGTTTTGTTTTTATTACGGGCTTTATCTATTTAAGTGTTTAAATAAGATATACCATAGTTTATAGTAAAGCTTTTTATGGATTATGATGAGATCATAATAGTGAGACCTAAAAAGATGATAACTCTAAACTTAAATAGTTCATGGTCATAGGATTACTAACTGGTAATTAATAATCCGCAAAGATCGGTACATACTATGCTTGCTTCATTATGAAGGATGTCTGTTCTCATAGACATTTGTGTAGTGACACTATAGCTAGTATGTAGGTGCTTATTATAGAATAAGTTCACTGAACATGACTCGCACAGCTGAACAACTGATGGAGTTCACTCACGTGTCAGCAGTTGTTCACATAGTGATAGTTGTACAAGTATCCTTAGACTTGAGGTCATCATAGTCATCTTGTGTACACTGAACTATGCTTTGGTTTAGTTCTTAGTCTCCAGGGACAATTATTAGGGCTCTTCTGGGTATAGGAATTTGTACACGAAGATAGTGTATGATCAATAAAGGATCTACCCCTTCCAGTGAAGGAAGCGAATGTTCAAGGCTGATTCACTTATGCTAGTTCAGGAATCTCTGGCCAGAGTGAATGAAATTAGAAAGGAGTTTCTAATTTGCATAGAACTAAGCATAGTAAATGGTAAGCAAGTGATTAAATTAGATAGGCTTGACACGAGATCCATGCCTTGTATTTAATCGGGAACATTGTAGGGTAGAAGGAGTTTATTGTACGGTAACTATTCACTGA
The DNA here is from genome assembly GCF_009905375.1 of Apium graveolens. Classification (NCBI taxonomy): domain Eukaryota; kingdom Viridiplantae; phylum Streptophyta; class Magnoliopsida; order Apiales; family Apiaceae; genus Apium; species Apium graveolens. The sequence continues at coordinate 175,747,022 of NC_133648.1, read as the reverse complement.
ATAGGTTCTTGGTATTCTAAGCAGTGAATTCATATTATCCGGATAGTCGCGATATGCTGAGAAGTATCCCTCACGATGTAGAATAAATGTGATTAATTAATCATATTTAATAAATTAGAGAATTTATATAAATAATGATAAAATAGTTTTATTATTATTTATTTCTACTACCGGCTTAATATTGAACCTACAGGGTCACACCATAAAAAGAGAATGATTTAATGGTGGAGGAATTAATTAATAATGGCTAAATAATTATTTATTTGTGAAATAATAATTAATTGGCAAATTTAATAATTGATTAAATGAGATTTAATTGATTATAAATTAATTAAGAAAAGTTCTTAATATTATTAATTAAAGGATTTAATTTTTGGAAATTAAATCAAGAGAGATAATTATTTCTAAAGTGTTTAGAAAAAGGATTAATGATTAAAAGGTGTTTTAATTATTAATGAGAATAATAAATGGGATAATAATAATAATATTTATGGGAAAATTTCAGCTGAAAATTTTGCCTATAAATACACTATTATAGACCCTATTTTATTCGAACCCACATCGAACCCGAAAACCCAAAAAGTTTGGAAAACCCAATTCTCTCCACCTCCTTCCTCCTCCTTAACATCGTTTTCTTGGTGGATACCGGTGGAGTGCTTTACACTTGAGGAGCAACTGCTAAGGATCTCTGATCGTTGTCTCCGAATTATTTTAAAAGGTTAGATTCGATCCCTCGAATTTTTATTCACGATTTATATGCTTTTATTTGGATTTTGTATGTGTAAAAAGTGTTTTGCCATGCCCCCGCTGCGTTTAAAATCCAACAATGGTATCAGAGCATAGGTTGTATGCATATAGATCTGTGGTAAAAATTTCAGAATTTTATGTGCTTGTATGAATTAATTATGATTTTTACAAGTTATATCATGAATTAATTTTGTCTGATGAGAAATCGTTTCTCAGAATAATTTTGAGTGTTGATCTGGGTTCTACAAGTATTGTAGATCGTCTGGTTATTTTTTTCATAATTTTAGGATGTATAGATTTTTTATTATGAATTTTTAAAGTTCTTGCAATTAAATTCGTAATTAAATAATTATATATATATATATATAAATTGTTAGTTTGTATATAAAGTATATATCTGTACATCTGCATATGTACTGCTGTTGTCTTGTCTGTCTGATGGCACAGAAGCAAAGAAGAGTACGGTAGCACATCAACCGAGGAAAACGGCGGCTGCTGCAGAAAAACAAAAAAAATAAAAATATAATAGGGGTGTCACGCATTCTGGGAATGCGTTACACACCTGTGACGTATTCACGGAATGCGTTACACCCTTAAATGGCTTAAAAGGTGTGTAACGCATCACCGGAATGTGTTACAGGGCTTGTAACGCGTTCCTGTAATGCGTTACAGCCCGTCTATTGATTTTAAAATTGATTTTCTGGGAGTTTCGTAACTCCATTTTCGGCGTGCAATATACCGTTGGATTCATTTTTCCGAGACGGATCTAATAGAGTGATCAATTTTAGTTTATATAAAAGTTTTGAACTGTTTATATTCCATGAAGTGTTTTAAAGCTGTTTTTGATCGTTTGAATTGATTTTTAATGCTTCTTGTGATACATAGAGATGTATATTGCTTGTTCTAATGTGCTAAATGATATAACATACCTACCTTGATGTTTATTCATGTTGATATATGTGATATATGCTTAGTTTATCATGCGATGATAGATTTAGGTGAACTTAAATAAGCATAAGGCGTTTGTTAGACAACCTAGTATAGTGAAATTGTTTCATAACCTTAATAATAATATTATGAATACAATCATGAGATTCTTGTGTTTATGAAACACGTAATTGAATATGAATTTTCGATATGAGAGAAAGGATGATTCTGTCAACAACAGATTTCTATCTGTAAGAAAGGGTTATTAAGTGACGCCTCTTGACAATGCTCCACCCGATCTGGGAATCATCTGATTATTGATTATTGATTTGAAATATTTAATTTAAAAGGAAGAATCTCTTTATAATATGATTATGATTATAACGTAATATAATCCCTCTAAAATTAAATAATATCAAGTAGTAATTGGCCAATGACACAACGGGCTTGTGTCGGTCATAGCCTTCCAACATGATAGAAAGTAGTTCTTATTTTTGAATCATTGTCGTTTCGTGCCACAGCCGAGGGCTTTGATTTCGAAATAAGAAATACTTGTCTATTACATAGAGATGTGTACATTGAATAAGAATCTAAAGGTCGTTACGTGCCACAACCGTGGGCCTTTGGGACTGATTCAATAGTACGGAATGTTGGGTTAGACTTGACTTAGAATATTGAGTTTGTCGTGCCACAGTCGTGACTCAATTATTCAAGAGGCTAAAGTTTGATTAGGGAATAACATTAGATGTAATTGACAAGAGTTGTCTGCCTATTGAACATTACATGGCATTTCGTGCCACAGCCGGGGTTGTGTAATGGAATGTAGGATCCCTATTTCCACTAGCATTATGAACGCTTAATTTTTCACGTAGGGGGTTGAATAAATTAGGAAAACTAGTGGGAGCCACTTATGAATAAAGACCCGATTCATATAGTGTTATGAAATGAAATCGAATATTTGCTAAGTGTTGTTATGTGTTTATCATTTACAGATTTACTTTGTACGTTATGTCTTCTGCACTATCACTCAGGAGCATACTAGATGCTCACAAATTGACTGGTCCTAATTATGCTGACTGGCTTCGAAACTTGAGAATTGTTCTCAGGATTGAAAAGCTGGAATACGTGATTGACTCACCTAAGCCTACTGAACCTGCTAGTGATGCACATAATGATGAACATGTTGTGTATCATAAGTGGATTGAAGATGCAAATGTTGCTCAATGCATCATGCTAGCTTCCATGAACATTGAGCTACAGAAGCAACATGAGCATATGGATGCTCACACTATCCTCATGCATCTACAAGAGTTGTATGATGTGGCAGGGAGGACAGCTCGATATGAGATATCGAAGGAGTTGTTCGGTTGTAGGATGTCTGAGGGATCATCTGTGAATGACCATGTACTTAAGATGATCAATTTGATTGAACGTCTTGGACAACTTGGTTTTGCCATAGATGGGGAGCTGAGCCAAGACTTGGTCTTGCAATCGCTTCCGAGTTCGTTCTCGCAGTTTGTTGTGAACTTTCACATGAATAAGTTGGATGTCAGCCTGCCTGAACTCCACAACATGTTGATGACTGCGGAATCGAATTTTCCCCCTAAGAAGAGTTCTGTTCTTCTAATTGGTGAAGGTTCCAATCCTAAGAAAAGGAAGAGGAACCCTTCCAAGAAGAAGAAAGTAGGTGAGAAAATGCCGATTCCACCAAAAGCTGAAGACCCCAAGAGCAAAGTTGTTTGCTTTCGCTGTAACAAGGTGGGGCACTGGAAGAGGAACTGCAAGGTTTACCTTGCAGAATTGAAGAAGAAGAAGGGTAGTGAGACTACCGCTTCTGATTCAGGTATGTTCATGATAGAAGTGAATATGTCATTAAATCAAATTTCTACTTAGGTATTAGATACCGCCTGTGGTTCTCATATCTGCAATTTGTTGCAGGGACCAAGGAGAAGTAGGACTCTTGAGGAAGAGGAGGTGATTCTACTGATGGGAAATGGAGCAAGAGTTGCTGCTGAAGATGTAGAATCATTTCATTTACATATGCCTACGGGCAAGACTATTGTTTTAAATAATTGTTATTTTGTTCCCTCGATTGTGAGGAATATTATTCCCATGTTAGACTTGGCTGGATTTTCATTTATTATTGAGAATAATGAATGTTCTATTCTTAGAGATAATATTCTTTATGGACGTGGTACTTTAAATAATGGTATGTATATATGTGACATGATTTACTTCAGATTGAACAAACTAATAAAAGAAAAGGGATGATGAAAATCTCACTTCATTGTGGCACTGCAGTCTCCATTTAGTAGACATGGAGAGAGGACTGCAAATTTGCTATGAATGGTACACACAAATGTATGTGGACCAATGTCTAAGCAAGCCATGGGTGGATTTTCATACTTCATTACTTTCATAGATGATAGATCTGGATTCGGATATGTGTTTGATGAAACACAAGTCTGAGGCCTTTGAAAAGTTCAAAGAATATAAGTATGAAGTGGAGAAACAACCAAACATAGTATTATAACTCTTCGATTAGATCAAGGTGGTGAATACTTGAACGGAGAGTTTCTGGATTATCTCAAAGTAAATGGTATAGTCTCCCACTAGACTCCTCCAGATTGGTATCTGAAAGGAGAAATCGAACTTTGTTAGACATAGTTCGGTCCATGATGAGCTATGAGAATCTTCCAGTATTCCTATGGGGTTATGCATTGGAAACCTCAGCATATTAACTGAATAAGGTGCTTTCCAAATCTGTTCCTCAAACTTCGTATGAGATATGGAAAGAAAGGAAACCGAGTCTTAAACACGTTAAGATTTGGGGATGTCCAGCTTATGTCAAGAAAGTTGACCCAGATAAGCTGGAATATCGATCCGTAAAATGTAGTTTTGTGGGATATCCTAAAGAGACTTTAGGGTATTACTTTTGCACCGATCATCGGGTCTTTGTCTCCAGACATGCTACCTTCTTAGAAAAGGAGTTTATCCTTGAAGGAAACAGTGGGAGCAAAATTGAACTTGATGAAGTTCAAGAAGCACAAACTACTACAGATCGAGTGGAAACACCTGTTCTGACTGAACAACCTTTTGTGGAACAGCCCATTCATAGGTCAGGGAGAGTGTCTCTCCAACCTGAGAGGTAATATGGCCTTGTCATTGAGAATGACAATGAGTTGTCGATCATTAATGATGATGACCCTGTGACCTATAATGAGGCTATGAGTAGTGTTGACTCAGAGAAATGGCATAGTGCCATGAAATCCAGAATGGAATCTATGCATACGGTATACAAAAGATAGATTATAGCAGATGGCCAGGTGGAGACCTGTAAGGCCAGGCTTGTGGCAAAAGGATTCAAACAAAGGCAATGGATTGACTTTAATGAAACCTTTTACCTGTAGCCCTATTAAAATCAGTTAGGATTTTGCTTGCGATTGCTGCTTACTACGACTATGAGATCTGGCAATTAGCCAGATGGTTTTCTTTCCAAGAGAAATGAAAACCTAGTGTGTAAGCTACTGCGAACCATATGTGGTTTAAAGCAGGCTTCTCGAAAAATGGAACATTCGTTTTGATGAGACAATCAAAGAGTTTGATTTTATCAAAAACGAAGATGAACCATGGGTCTACAAAAGGGTTAGTGGGAGCGCGGTAACATTTCTTGTATTGTATTGAATTAGAGTTGACACACATAACAATATAGCAGACCCACTTACAAAGCTACTTTATGAAAGTCACTTTGATCGTCATAAAGACAAGATGGGTATTAGATACCAGAGTGATTGGCTTTAGTACAAGTGGGAGATTGAAAGGAATATATCCTAAGTCCAATCATGTATTAGGATTTAGGAATAACTTTTATGTAATCTGTTTTGATTTCATTGATATTAATAAAGACTTGTTTTGTTTTTATTACGGGCTTTATCTATTTAAGTGTTTAAATAAGATATACCATAGTTTAGAGTAAAGCTTTTTATGGATTATGATGAGATCATAGTAGTGAGACCTAAAAAGATGATAACTCTAAACTTAAATAGTTCCTAGTCATAGGATTACTAACTGGTAATTAATAATCCGCAAAGATCGGTACATACTATGCTTGCTTCATTATGAAAGATGTCTGTTCTCATAGACATTTGTGTGGTGACACTATAGCTAGTATGTAGGTGCTTATTATAGAATAAGTTCACTGAACATGACTCGCACAGCTGAACAACTGATGAAGTTCACTCACGTGTCAGCAGTTGTTCACATAGTGATAGTTGTACAAGTATCCTTAGACTTGAGGTTATTATAGTCATCTTGTGTACACTGAACTATGCTTTGGTTTAGTTCTTAGTCTCCAGGGACAATTATTAGGGCTCTTCTGGGTATAGGAATTTGTACACGAAGATAGTGTATGATCAATAAAGGATCTACCCCTTCCAGTGAAGGAAGCGAATGTTCAAGGCTGATCCACTTATGCTAGTTCAAGAATCTCTGGCCAGAGTGAATGAAATTAGAAAGGAGTTTCTAATTTGCATAGAACTAAGCATAGTAAATGGTAAGCAAGTGATTAAATTAGTTAGGCTTGACACGAGATCCATGCCTTGTATTTAATCGGGAACATTGTAGGGTAGAAGGAGTTTATTGTACGGTAACTATTCACTGAATAGGTTCTTGGTATTCTAAGCAGTGAATTCATATTATCCGGATAGTCGCGATATGCTGAGAAGTATTCCTCACAATGTAGAATAAATGTGATTAATTAATCATATTTAATAAATTAGAGAATTTATATAAATAATGATAAAATAGTTTTATTATTATTTATTTCTACTACCGGCTTAATATTGAACCTACAGGGTCACACCATAAAAAGAAAATGATTTAATGGTGGAGAATTAATTAATAATGGCTAAATAATTATTTATTTGTGAAATAAATAATTAATTGGAAAATTTAATAATTGATTAAATGAGATTTAATTGATTATAAATTAATTAAGAAAAGTTCTTAATATTATTAATTAAAGGATTTAATTTTTGGAAATTAAATCAAGAGAGAGAATTATTTCTAAAGTGTTTAGAAAAAGGATTAATGATTAAAAGGTGTTTTAATTATTAATGAGAATAATAAATGGGATAATAATAATAATATTTATGGGAAAATTTCAGCTGAATTTTTTTCCTATAAATACACTATTATAGACCCTATTTTATTCGAACCCACATCGAACCCGAAAACCCAAAAAGTTTGGAAAATCCAATTCTCTCCACCTCCTTCCTCCTCCTTAACATCGTTTTCTTGGTGGATATCGGTGGAGTGCTTCACACTTGAGGAGCAACTGCTAAGGATCTCTGATCGTTGTCTCCGAATTATTTTAAAAGGTTAAATTCAATCCCTCGAATTTTTATTCACGATTTATATGCTTTTATTTGGATTTTGTATGTGTAAAAGTGTTTTGCCATACCCCCGCTGCGTTTAAAATCCAACAAGTACTACGTTAGGTAGCCTGACTATGAACTTGGCAAGAGTTCTTATTATCTTAGTGAACTATTTATCTTAACGTCACATCATCTCTGAGGTTTATAACGCTTGGCTCTTATACCATTTCTGTAACACCCCCAAATCCGGGGTCGGGGATCCGGGTTGTCACGAGTTCCATTTCCCTTAATAACACCCAATCTTAATAAATAATCAACTATTATGTACTGTGACCCCACCATAAAGACACACACCACAAGTTATAGTCTCAGAGATGAATATCCAAAAATAATCACAAGTCATTTTATTCCACAATTATATGCCAATACACCTTAAAAGGGTTTCTGAATAAATTTACATTTCTTTGCCATTATTACAATTCATAAATATACATAAATATGGTTCATCAATAGTTGAAAACCTAGCCTATTGGTGGCTCCTACCTCAGCTACGGCGACATCAACGCTTCCAGAAAACGGCGGAACATTTTCTAACCGCTTGCGAATTGGAAGTTTGGTCCTGTTCATCTTGTCTATCTGATGTTGTGTGATGAAAGAAGAAAGCTAGGGTGAGCAACAAGCCCACCAAAATAATATGTATAATGATTTACAATATATGAGCATTCTCATAGTATTCATGAAAGTCTTGGTCAAGAAGAAATGAACCAAGCCGATATCTTAACGCAACCAAGTCGCAAAATATTCAGTATATGTACATATATACTTTTCACAATCTTTGAAATCCTCTGACATGTATAATATACACAGAGTTCCAGTTTATAACTGTTAGGAATATATGTGCATTAGTTTGATGATATGTTTAACAAAACACTTAAGTAGAAATCTAGTGTTTGTAGCCTCAACGGATAAGACCATTTTGGCTATCCGTTGATGGTGTAGCTTTACTTAGAAATAAGTCTAGTGTTGTAGCACATTTCAGTCTCTGAATTTGAGATATAATTCTTAAATGTTGAGGGAAATTATAAGTCATGTTGACTACTAGAGGATATGCAGATAGGAAGGCCAATTGTAAGTATTTCATGCCTTGTAATTTTGTATAAATGAAATGGTGTCAACGGATAACTTAAAGACCTTCAACGGATGAGAAACAAAGCTTCAACGGATGTCTCTAAAGCTTCAACGGATAACATCCTTCAACGGATGAGTGCATCAACGAATAGAGCTTCAACTGCTAACACATCAACGGATGAAGCCATCAACGGATGAAGGCTTCAACGGATGTTCTGTTAGATAGCAGTTGACAAGTGGTAGTTGTACCTACAAACAGAGGCACATGGGTTGACAGAGACAACTGAGATGTGGTAGCCTATTTCAGGAACATCAGAAAAAGCAGCCGTTCTACTCTAGTATAAAGAGGCAATAGTCAACAATTCACTGGAGTAAAATGGAGAAGAAACAAGTGGAGAACTTATTTTATTATTGTACTTTTTATCTTTGTCTTCACTTGTAAACTTGGTGATATATAAACCAAGTAGCAGCTAGTAATTAGATAAGAATTTTTCCAGAGCTGTTTAGAAAAATCTTGAGAGAAAAATTATCTAGTTTGTACTAGGACGCAGCTGTGATCAACTTCTTGAATCACAGATTTTCTGAAATACCATCTCTGGTGGAACAACAATCCACCAGAAAAGTTTTTAAGGTCTGTTGTGTTCTTTACATTAGTGTTTGAATATATATATGTCTGTATTAGCTTAAAGCAATTCATACACTTGTTTATCTTAAACACATAGCCTTTGAAACTGCTCAAAACTTGAAAAAGTTTTGAGATTTATATTCAACCCCCCTTCTGTAAATCTCATTGTTAGTTCATTAGGAATAACAATTGGTATCAGAGCAAGCTCTTGACACACAAAGAGTTTAAAGATCTTGGAAACTAACAAAGATGAGTAAGAAGGATATTGGAGTAAAAATCCCAGTTCTTGACAAAGACAGTTATCACCATTGGAAGGTGAAAATGCACCTTCATCTACTCTCCCAAGATGAAGGTTATGTAAACTGCATTGAGAATGGTCCTCACATTCCCCACAAAGTAGCCACAGTTGCTACAGCCACAATTGATGTTGGTCAATCCATTCCAAAATCTAGAGCAGAATGGACAATGGAAGACACAAAAGAAGTCCACAAGGATAAGAAGGCTATGAACATTTTGTTTAATGGTCTTGACAAGGATATGTTTGATAATGTGATAAATTGCACAACTGCCAAAGAGGTTTGGGACACAGTTCAGCTACTGTGTGAAGGTACAGAACAAGTAAAAGAAAACAAAATGCAGCTTCTCATTCAACAGTATGAGTATTTTCATTTTGAAGAAAATGAATCTTTAAATGACACATTCAATAGATTCCAAAAGCTGTTGAATGGACTGAAGCTGTATGGTAGAGTGTACCAGGTGAAGGATTCCAATTTTAAATTTTTAAGATCCTTGCCAAAGGAATGGAAACCCATGACTGTCTCCTTGAGAAACTCTCAAGATTATAAGGACTTCACTCTTGAAAGATTATATGGAATCTTGAGGACTTATGAACTAGAGCTGGAACAGGATGAGGTATTGGAGAAGGGAAGAAAGAAAGGAGGTTCAGTTGCCTTGGTAGCTAAAAATGAGAAAGAATGCAGACAAGAAACTGTGAGATCAACATTAAACTCCAAAGATGGCACAAGCAAATCAGAATCAAGCAAGGGTAAGGAGCAAGTTGCTGAGAATGAAGACAACTCCAGCCAAGATGACTCTGATGGTATTGATGAGCATCTTGCATTTCTGTCCAGAAGATTTGCAAAGATGAAATTTAGGAAAAACACTAGAGCCACTAAACCTCATAAGAACATGGTGGACAAATCCAAGTTCAAGTGTTTCAATTGTGGTATAAGTGGACACTTTGCAAGTGAGTGCAGAAAGCCAACTTCTGAAAAGAAGAAATTTGACCAAGTAGATTACAAAAAGAAATATTTTGATCTGCTCAAGCAAAAGGAGAGGGCTTTCATTACTCAAGAAAAAGACTGGGCAGCTGATGGAGAAGAAGAGGATGAAGATGTGGAATATGTCAACTTGGCTCTCATGGCTGATTCTGAGGAAAATGAAGTTAGTTCATCAAGCAACCAGGTAATCACTACTGATTTAACACAGCTTACTAAAGAAGAGTGCAATGATGCTTTTAATGACATGTCTACTGAACTGTATCATTTGCGTGTGTCTCTTAAATCTCTTGCTAAAGAAAATAGTAGGATTAAGGAGAATAATTTGTTTTTAAGTGATAGAAATGATGTGTTAGAAGATAAGTTGATTGACCTAGAGAAAACTAAGCTACATTGTATATCTGTTGAAAATGAACTAGCTGAATCTGTTAAGAAAGTAGAAATACTTTCTAATCAATTAGAGAGAGAGCAAGAGGTGATTAAAGCCTGGAAGACATCTAGGGATGTTAGTGCTCAAATTGCCAAGGTCCAAGGAATTGAATCATTCTGTGAGACTGCCTGGGATAAAAACAAAAAGAAAATGGAATTAATTGATGGGCTGTCAACGGATGTGGAATCAACGGATGATGAAAATTATCCGTTGAAGGAAGAAAAGGAGCATCCGTTGAAGGTTCCTCAATTAAAACAGGCAGATGTTTCTAAAAGTGAAAATCTAAAGAAACTCAACAAAAAGTTTGGTTCAACTTCCAAGAACTTTGTCAAAGAAGAAGCAAGCACATCCAAAGATTTCAGTAAGGTGAATATAGGACACATGACATTAGAACAGTTAAAGAATAGGCTCAAAGTGGTTGAGGATAAAAAGGAAACTAAAAGGAAATCTAATAGAAATGGGAAGATAGGGGTTAACAAACATAACAATTACACACCTGATAAGTATGCTCCTAGAAAAAGCTGTGTGCATTGTAGTAGTGTTAATCATCTATCTGCTAATTGCAAATCTATTAAGAAAACTCCCATACCTGTGCCCTCTTCCATGCCTAATATGTCTGCATCACCTCTGCATGCTATGCCTGTTATGTCTCAACAGAATCCTTATGCACATTTTGCAAACATGCCATATTTTAACAATCCTTATCTTGCTGCATTTAGTATGCCTCAAATGCCATACAATATGCCAATATGGAATAACATGCTTGCACAATCCATGCCTTATCAAATTCCAAATGTGCTAAATGATTCTGTGACTAACCCTACACCTCAACCAACTACATCTTAGATCAAGGTTGACTCAAAGTTACCTAAGTCTAAAGATGCAGGAGGAATGAAGTCTAGGAGAAAGGCTAACAAGAATGGACCCAAGGAAACTTGGGTACCAAAATCAACTTGATTGATTTTATGGTGTGTAGGGAAAAAGAAGAAATCTATGGTACTTGGACAGTGGCTGTTCAAGACACATGACAGGAGATTTCTCCCTGCTCACAGAGTTTAAGGAGATAGCTGGCCCTAGCATAACCTTTGGAGATGACAGCAAAGGGTTTACTATGGGATATGGCTTGATTTCAACAAGGAATGTCATAATTGATGAAGTTGCATTAGTTGATGGTCTCAAGCACAACTTACTGAGCATCAGTCAACTATGTGATAGAGGGAATACAATTTCCTTCAATTCAGAAGCCTGTGTTGTCACCAATAAGAAAGACAACAAAGTGGTTCTAACTGGAGTTAGAAAAGGAAATGTGTACTTAGCTGACTTCAACTCTACAGATGCAGAATCTATTACTTGTCTCTTCAGCAAAGCAAGTTCAGCTGAAAGTTGGCTATGGCACAAGAAGCTATCCCATTTGAATTTCAAGACAATGAATGATCTAGTCAAAAAGGACTTAGTTAGAGGAATTCCTCTTGTTGAATTCTCAAGGGATGGTCTGTGTGATGCTTGTCAGAAAGGCAAACAAAGGAAAGCATCATTCAAAAAGAAGCTTGAAACAACAATTGATGAACCATTACAGCTGCTACATATGGATTTGTTTGGACCAGTCAATGTATTGTCAATTGTAAGAAAAAGATATTGCTTGGTGATTGTAGATGATTTCTCAAAGTTTTCATGGGTCTATTTTCTTGGATCAAAGGATGAAGCAAGTGAAATCAATATCAATCACATCAGGCAAGTCAATAATCATCCTGACTTGAAGGTTAGGAATATAAGGAGTGACAATGGAACTGAGTTCAAGAATTTGACAATGAGGCTGTTCTGTGAAGAAAATGGAATCATGCATGAGTTCTCAGCTCCAAGAACACCTCAGCAAAATGGGGTAGTTGAAAGAAAGAACAGATCTTTAATTGAGGCTGCTAGAACAATGCTTGAAGAATCAAAGTTACCAACATATTTCTGGGCTGAAGCTGTTAATTGTGCCTGCTACACTCAGAATATTTCTTTGATCAATCAAGCTAAAGGCATGACTCCTTATCAGTTGTTCAAGAGAAGAAAACCAACTCTAAACTTTCTTCATGTCTTTGGATGTAAATGCTTTATACTGAGAAATTAATCTGACCATAAAGGGAAGTTTGATGCAAAGGCTGATGAAGGGATATTTGTTGGTTACTCAGCTGAAAATCTTATAGGGTCTACAATCTAAGAACCAACATTGTTATGGAATCTGTGCATGTTGTGTTTGATGATAAAAAGATTGATGGACTAACAGATGAGGGACACCATGAAAGACTCAAATTTGACAACATTGAGATATATTGTGATGATAGTGAAGAGGAGATTGATGGAGATGACACTTCAAAGGGGATTCAAGATATGCCCTTGGATAATGCACAGAATTCTGTATCCGTTGAAAGAGGCAATGCAGTATCCGTTGAAAGACATAGTGCATCATCCGTTGAAGTACATAATGAAGTATCCGTTGATCATAGTTCATCAACGGATAATCGATTTACATCATCAGTTGGTAGAACTCCAAGTTTCCTGCAAAGGACCAACAACTCAGGGGGAGTTTCAACTGATCAACACTCTGTCTCACATCACGACAATACTGAGGCCACCTCATCTAGAGCACATCTTCCACCTCAAAGGAAATGGACCAAGAATCATCCCTTTGAACTGATCATTGGTGATGCATCATCTAAAGTGCAAACAAGAAGAGCTACTCAAAATGAATGTCTGTATAGTAGTTTTCTATCTCAGGAGGAACCTAAGAAAGTGGAAGAAGCCTTAATGGATCCAGATTGGATATTAGCTATGCAGGAAGAACTGAACCAATTTGAGAGAAACAAAGTTTGGAAGCTGGTACCCAAGCCAAAGAACAAGAGTTCCATTGACACAAAATGGGTATTCAGAAACAAGATGGATGAAAATGGCATTGTCATAAGGAATAAAGCCAGATTGGTTGCTAAAGGCTATTCTCAACAAGAGGGAATAGATTTTGATGAAACATTTGCTCCAGTTGCAAGACTTGAAGCCATCAGAATCTTTCTAGCCTATGCAGCTAATGCCAATTTCAAAGTCTATCAGATGGATGTCAAGAGTGCATTTCTAAATGGGGAATTGGAGGAAGAAGTTTATGTAAGCCAACCTCCAGGTTTTGAAGATCAAAATTTTCCAGACCATGTGTATTATCTGTTGAAAGCACTCTATGGACTAAAGCAAGCACCTTGAGCCTGGTATGAGACTTTGTCAAAGTTCCTTCTAGATAATCATTTCACAAGAGGTACTGTTGACAAAACTCTCTTCTTTAGAAATGTTAATGGCTCTAAGATACTTGTACAAATTTATGTAGATGATATTATATTTGGATCTACAGATGATAAGCTTTGTAAAAATTTGCTAAATTAATGCAAAGTAAATATGAAATGAGCATGATGGGAGAGCTAACTTACTTTCTTGGGTTACAAGTTAAACAAGTTAGTAGTGGAATTTTCATTAGTCAAACTAAATATATTTATGATCTTTTAAAGAAGTTTGACTTAATGGATTGTTCAGCTGCAAAAACTCCCATGGCCACTGCCACTAAGCTTGAATTAAACAAGGCTGAAAAGTCTGTGGATATTACAAGTTATAGAGGCATGGTTGGCTCACTTTTATATTTAACTGCTAGTAGACCTGATATAATGTTTTCTACATGTCTCTGTGCAAGATTTCAAGCTGACCCTAAAGAATCTCACTTAGTGGCTATTAAAAGAATTTTCAGATATCTCAAGGGGACTCCAAATCTAGGAATTTGGTACCCTAGAGAGTCTGGTTTTGATCTAATTGGCTACTCAGATGCAGATTATGCAGGTTGCAAAATAGACAGGAAAAGCACAACAGGCACCTGTCAATTTCTAGGGAACAAGCTTGTATCATGGTTCAGCAAGAAGCAGAATTCTGTTTCCACATCAACAGCTGAAGCTGAGTACATTGCAGCTGGTAGTTGCTGTGCACAAATACTATGGATGAGGAACCAGTTATTTGACTATGGTATGACTGTTGACAAAATTCCAATATTTTGTGACAACACAAGTGCCATTGCCATTACTGAAAATCCAGTGCAGCACTCAAGAACCAAGCACATTGATATCAAGTACCACTTCATTAGGGAACATGTGATGAAAGGTACAGTGGAACTTCATTTTGTTCCAAGTGAACAACAAATTGCAGACATATTTACCAAGCCACTTGATGAATCAACATTCACAAGATTGGTAAGTGAGCTAGGTATGCTTAATTACTCTTAAAATTCATGTCCTTATTGCAATTTGAATTGAAGCCTGAAATGTATTAGCTGCTAGAACAAATTTGATTTTTAACACAGATTATTCCATCAACGGATATTCCCTATCCGTTGAAAGTCAAAATTGTTCTGTCAACGGATGTTCATTATCTGTTGAAAGACATATACATTTCTGGAATTTTTTATCCGTCAACGGATAAAACTGAAGTGCTCTTCAATGGATGACAGTTTACTTTATCCGTTGAAATATCACATCAGTCGATTCAGGTGTTTCACAGTTGTTGATTCTATTGTCTTAACCGTTGATACTCATACATACAGCTGTATGTATTTGTTTTAAAGGTAGTTTTTAGAATACTTACAGTTTATTCTTAAACGGCTGAAATTCACTTACATATATTTATTGTTTAATCTTTTATTTATGCTTTTTAATTTGAGAAAGTATATAAGCCCTTCTGATTTTTCATTTTTTACTTTACGCTTTCTTGAAATTTCAAAGCTTTTACCATTTTCTCTCTGCAAAACCTTCAAGTTATTCTCTGCAATTTCTACTCACAACAATGGCACCAGTAGTAAAGATTATGTCTCAATCTGGATTCATCTATGAGAAGAACAATTTCATAGCTTTGGTAGAAAAGAATGAAGCCCACTCCGATTATCACAAAATGATGGACTTCATCAAAAACTGTAAACTTAGCTATGCAATGCTGGAAGCCCCAACGATTTACTGTGAAGTAGTTGAGGAGATTTGGACAACTGCTGAGTTCAACTCAATAGATATGACTATCTCCTTCACCCTCAAAGGTAAAAATCACTGTGTTAACTGTGATGATTTACTAGCATGTTTTAAATTACCTGAGAACAATGCCATGACACCACACACTGATAATGATGTATCCAGCATGTTAGATTCCATAGGTTATTCTCTTAACTCTGCCAGTTTAGGGAGTATTAAAAGAAAAGGC
Organism: Apium graveolens; assembly: GCF_009905375.1. Lineage (NCBI taxonomy): Eukaryota > Viridiplantae > Streptophyta > Magnoliopsida > Apiales > Apiaceae > Apium > Apium graveolens. The sequence continues at coordinate 175,731,263 of NC_133648.1, read as the reverse complement.
CTTAGGAAAGAATGGAGTTTTCTTGGGGATGCCTTTATCAAGGTTTTCTCTGGGAAAATTTGCAATTTTGATGCCATAACTTCATCTCTTGTTAATATGCTCTATATGCTTGTTTCTGATAGGTATTTTAATTTTAGCAACTATGTTATGCTAGAATTGGGTACTAGATTAGGTAACAAAGCTAATTGATCTAATAACATCTATTATGCTAGATTCTTTATGTTATTGGCTAACCATGTTGCTGAAGGTTTGGTCATAACCAATGAGAATAATAAACTCAAGTGCTGGGCACAAGAGAAGAGAGTTCTTGCAGATTTATTGAGAATGGATCTCAACAGCAGTGTGCCATTGGTATATTTACCAATCATGAATGCACCTCAGGTAAGTGAGGTAATTGTTTCTACAACTCCTATTTCTTCCAACCCCTCTATTTCTTTATCTTCTAGTGTGGCAATGGAATCTGTGACAATGCCCCAACAGATTCCTACCAAGGTCACGAAAACTAAACTTTCAAAATCAAAGACAAAGAAAACTGCCTCTGTTGTTTCTCAAAAGACAACAGTTGTAACATCTACCATTAACCCTGAGGGGAGTGAACAGGGTGTGAGTGGTGAGGGGAGGGGTGAACATCAAAGAAACCCCCAGGATAAGGAAGGAGAGATAAGTGCTTCCCAAGCTAGCCAAGCCACAGTTTCTCAAAAAGCTGTGGTGGTTGAAAGGGTTACTAGCATATCCCTAGCTGCATCCTCCCAAAAGGATGTAACTATTGAAAATAGGTCCCAACCAGGAACACAGAACAAATGAGGGAGGGACAATAAATCCAAACACTCACCAACAAAAGCCTTTATTAGAAGAAAGAGAGCCAGAACCCAATCTTCTAGACAGGGTGCACACACTGCACAGATACATCCATCTGTATCTATGCCTTCTCAAACTCAGTTTGATGTGGCTCCAACAAATGTGGAGTCACAGCCCCATTCTCTCACAATTAACACACATCAATCACCCACACTTCTTCACCATCTCTAGATGTGGATATGTTATTCCCATCAATTCCTGATTCTCCCTCTTTACAACTCAGGGAGGAGCCCCACTCAAATACAGGTGATCATCATCTTATAGATGATTTGTTAGATCACCCGTAAATTCTTTCAGATGTAATTGAAGGATCTGTGTCACCAAAACTCATATCAATCTACACAGATTCAACAGTTATATCACTTTCAATTTCTACTTCTTTTCCTTCTTCAACGGATATCACTCATCCGTTGACAAGTGGTTGTTCTTCAACGGATAAGCTTAACAGCAGTTATCCGTTGATACCATCAGTTTCACCTTCAACGGCTATTCTGCATCCGTTGATAGTCTCTACACACACAACTGAAACAATTCCAAGTGTAGAAGACTTGATTACTGTACAATCACTTCTAGGACTGAGGGAAGGGAGTGACAATTTGAGTGAGAGGCTGGGTTGCTCCCAGGCAAAAGGAGAGATTGAGAGCTCAAATATGCATGCTATTTCTTCCAGCATGGCAAAAGTAAGTGAGAGGAGTACCACCTTAGTAAGTGAAGGTGAGGGAGTGAGTTGTGTGAGCCAGGGGGAGCCCCTGATGCAAGAACATAGAGAAAATTAGAGAAAGACAGGTACAGCTGATATAAGGATGGATCCAGCCATTGCTAGTGAGTCAATGATTGTGAATGATGCTAAAAAGGAAAGACAATTTCAGTAACATTACAAAGCTGTAATTGATAACATTTCCTTGGATGCTGACACTTTTACTCATCCTGTTTCAGCCTATCAATTATTGGCTGCACAGGGCAATGTGGAGGCAGAAAAGTCACTACATCTAGTACATACAACAGCATCTCTTCAAAGGGACAAAGCTGCTATTAACAAGATGCCTTCAACAGCTGGTGAGTCATTTGAAGAATTTGGAGTAAATTCTGATGATGATGACTTTGTTTCTTCTGATGGAAGCATGAACTTAGGGGGAGATGAAGGCCCTAGTTCTATTCCAAATCTACCTGAATGGGCCTTAACAAAGGAGTCTACAACAGGGCAATTCAATGTCTCCTTAGTCAAACAAATCAGTACTATCAAACAGGCCATTCAGAAAACTTCTCATGCTGGTACAAAGGCTATCCTTACAGCTCACTTGGACTCACTGCATCTCATGAAGTTGCAGCAAGTAAGACAGAATCTGAGTGTGGATGAACTCAGAAAGGATATTGCTGACTTGAAATCCTATAATTCTGAAAAATTGGATTCAGTCATGCCCTATGGTACAATGCAGGACATTTTGTTGAGATTGAAAAAGGAATCACATACTGAAAAGAGGCTGGCCAAATTGGAAGACAGAGTTCAAGTTATTGAAGATTCTGTGGCCACCATTCTTCACAACCAACAATCTCAAACAAATCTACTTATGCAGCTGGCAAAAGCACAGGGCTTGACCCCTCTCCTTGATGATAACAAAAAGGGGGAGAGTAAAAGGGAAGGGGAAGGAGAGCCATCTACAAAAATCCAAATATCTAAAGTGCTAGTTCCTGCCATCACTACTTCTCCAATCATTCAAATCAAATGAAAGCCTGATGGAATTGATTTAATCCAGCTAGCAGCAGCTGAAATTCAAGTGAAAGAGCAAAGGAGGAGAATTGATGAAAGGATGCAACAGTTGTTTGGCTCTACATAAGATAAATCAATATTTGTGAAACATAGCACAAAGGTTGGAGAGACTTCTTTCAAGAATCTAAAACCTATGGTTCTCAAGCCCAACACTAGATCCAGCAAGGACACCACAAAGAACCCTCTAGACTTTGCTCAGATGAAAGAAGTGGACTTTCCTCTTCCAACGCCTGATAAAGACAAAGTTTTGGGTGCTAGCATCATAAAACACAAGGAGACCATGGATGAGGCAGTAAGGAGAAACATGGCTATTATCTTAAGAGAGGGAAAGAGCATATGTGTGATGCAAGGACATCCCAAATTCTCAATAGCCAAGAGGGAAGAAACCAAAAGGTTAAAGAAAGAAGCTGAAAAACTCAAGGCTGACAAAAGAGCACAAGCAAAGCTTGAACAAAAGCTAAAGTCAAGTCTAGTTGAAAATGAGAAAGGAATTGAAGTCAGGGGTGAAGACAAGATTACAAACTTAGATGAGGTTTTTGGGAGTATATTTGGTGAAAGTATGGAGGAAAAAGAGGAATGGCAGAAGGGAAACAGAAGAAAGGCCAAGGCACATAGAAGGAGTGAAGACAACATTGAAGAAACTAAATCTCTACCTTCCATACCTGAACCCTTTGTTGCTGATCCCACTATAAACATCCATGGTGAACCAATCATCCCAAAAGAGGAACCTATTGATTGGGACACCATCAATTTGCCTACCTTTTTAACCACTCTTCCACTACCAAAGAAACAGAAAAGAAAATCCAAATCTACACCTCCCCTAAACTCTAAGAAATTCACTCAAAAACATAAACCTAACCCTAAGCCACCCATTTCTAAAGATGATTATGTTCACATCTGTGACATAAAAGAAATTTCAGACATTGAACTCTATCTGGATGAGCTGGAGGATGTAAGGGGAATTGCTTCCTACAGACAGCTACCAGAGAGATTGGTGTTCAGATACAAAGGAGCTGGGGAAAGAACATGGCCTCTCTACAGGATTCTGAATGAAGACTACTCTACCTTGATCAGAGTCTTTTCAGCCATACAAAAGGATTCTGGCTTTACCAGGACTGCCAAGACTGAAATTCTCAACAAGATTGCCAACATAAGGAAAACTTGGAGGGAGCCCAATACTTTGCCCAGAACCTTACTCATTCAAGAAAGGGGAACTACAATTCATAAATCACCTCATTGGTTGATGGAATTCAGAGATGATAAAGGAGTCAGAATATTTTTCAGACTTGAAGACCAACTCAAGATTGCCAGCAATGAAACTCTCAAAGAAATGCAATCTAAGTTGGATATCAGTGATGAAGATGAAGCTGAATTCTTCAGACAACTCCAACTCCAAATTGAGGAAAATGACAAAGGGCTAGGAAAGAAAACCAGGGATCAAAGAAGAAAAAGATGATTTGCTCAGGCTAGAGGAGCACCCTTGGAAATACTGTAAATCTTCAATTACCTTCTAGTACATACACTTTTGCAGCACTTTTGAATTTCTACTTAGTTTCAGTTCATATATTTGTTAAGTGTTTTGTTATCATCAAGTTAACCTTGAATTTATGTCTACAATTCTTATAGATATAAATAGGGGGAGATTGTTAGGAATATATGTGCATTAGTTTGATGATATGTTTAACAAAACACTTAAGTAGAAATCTAGTGTTTGTAGCCTCAACGGATAAGACCATTTTGGCTATCCGTTGATGGTGTAGCTTTACTTAGAAATAAGTCTAGTGTTGTAGCACATTTCAGTCTCTAAATTTGAGATATAATTCTTAAATGTTTATGGAAATTATAAGTCATGTTGACTACTAGAGGATATGCAGATAGGAAGGCCAATTGTAAGTATTTCATGCCTTGTAATTTTGTATAAATGAAATGGTGTCAACGGATAACTTAAAGACCTTCAACGGATGAGAAACAAAGCTTCAACGGATGTCTCTAAAGCTTCAACGGATAACATCCTTCAACGGATGAGTGCATCAACGGATAGAGCTTCAACTGCTAACACATCAACGGATGAAGCCATCAACGGATGAAGGCTTCAACGGATGTTCTGTTAGATAGTAGTTGACAAGTGGTAGTTGTACCTACAAACAGAGGCACATGGGTTGACAGAGACAACTGAGATGTGGTAGCCTATTTCAGGAACATCAGAAAAAGCAGCCGTTCTACTCTAGTATAAAGAGGCAATAGTCAACAATGCACTGGAGTAAAATGGAGAAGAAACAAGTGGAGAACTTATTTTATTATTGTACTTTTTATCTTTGTCTTCACTTGTAAACTTGGTGATATATAAACCAAGTAGCAGCTAGTAATTAGATAAGAATTTTTCCAGAGCTGTTTAGAAAAATCTTGAGAGAAAAATTATTTAGTTTGTACTAGGACGCAGCTGTGATCAACTTCTTGAATCACAGATTTTCTGAAATACCATCTCTAGTGGAACAACAATCCACCAGAAAAGTTTTTAAGGTCTGTTGTGTTCTTTACATTAGTGTTTGAATATATATCTGTCTGTATTAGCTTAAAGCAATTCATACACTTGTTTATCTTAAACACATAGCCTTTGAAACTGCTCAAAACTTGAAAAAGTTTTGAGATTTACATTCAACTCCCCTTCTGTAAATCTCATTGTTAGTTCATTAGGAATAACAATAACTGTATAAAATATCGTTGCAAGGTGATCTCATATATCCAACCTTGTCTCAACGTTTTTCTGAAAATCTTTGTCATGCATAAGATAATCATTAACTAGATATAAGTTTAAAAGATGAAGTTACAAGATACTCCAATATACTTATATCTTTTCCGAATACTACTTGAACTACCACCGTTAAAGTTATAATTAGTTTCAAAAGTTCATCACACTGATGAGACTACAAGATAAGACTTGAATAGATTCAATCTTTGAAATATCATTATAAATAATGAAGTTACGAGATACTTCATTAAGTCCTGATATATATATACACACCTATATATATATACATTTTATACACTCCTTGAAAACCTCTGTTATGAAAATTATAAACAGAGTTGCAATATCCAATGAATTTGGAAAGGAGAAAACCTTGGCATAAACCTGATATCTTGCTGATCAGGCAAAGATACCAATAAGTAACCTTTTCTACTAGTAGATGGATGGATTCCCCACCGGTCATCACCCTGGCCACATAAGGACCTTGTGCTGGACCGCCACCCGGCCTCTTACGCGTTGATGGACTGCCACCCAGCCACTTACACTTTGATAGACCGTACCCCGGCCTGTCACTTATGCCGACTCAATTAGATGGACTTACTTCCCGAACGTTGCGCAAGTAATCAAATTGTTTTCTCAAAACAGCAACCACGTTGCGAATGTAAAATACACCACAGAGCCGGATCCCCCAGGTTTTGAGCGAGTATTTAAATCCCCTTCGAAAGGAAGCTCTTAAATTTGAAAATGAGTTTTGGGATCTTCCCTAACTTTTAAAAATCATTTTGAAGACTCGAAAACATTTTTAAGAATGTTTGGAGTAATGCTGATTTAATAAAATAAATCAGTCCCAATATATTATAAAATATCTGAATATTATTATTTAAATAATATTCCCATAAAGAATAATCTTTATAAAAATAATTGAAGTAGAAGTTTTAAAACTCATACTTGAAATGAATATTAATAACCAAAGATATACTTATACGAAAGTATGATCTTTATTTGAATAATCGAAAATAAGTTTGATTATCGAAACATTATTCTTTAATAAAATAAAAAATATTATTTAGTAAATAAGCGGAGTCATAAGTCATCGAATGAATATTCAAAATAATATTCATTAAATAAAATAAGCGGAGTCATAAGTCCTCGAATGAATATTCCAAATAATACTCATTAAATAAAATAAGCGGAGTCATAAGTCCTCGAATGAATATTCCAAACAATATTCATTAATAAAGTTATCGAATAAAACTTATTCGATTAATAGTTTTGAAAACTATATCTATATATATATATATATGAATATATATATATATATTATACTCGGGAATATCGACTCCCGGTTTAGAAAAATGTTCACCTTTGGGTCCCCTATACTAAGGGTAAACGCCACTACTGCTTATCTCTAACATAGGTATTATGCAACTAATAAGCATTTGAACCAACAGATATATAAATCAAGAATATGAAACATGCATGCATATATACCATATCACATGCAACAATATATCGCAAGAATTTGCTAATAACAAATATGCATTTATCACAAGATCATGCATATACACATATACATCACAACAACAGTTATACGGGTAGAAAACTTGCCTGAGCGACTGGGGGTTATAAATGGCTTGGGGCGAGTCTGGTAACCTATAAACAACATATAAGTTGGAATTAAACCAAAGTCACTTGTAAATCTATACTTTAACCAAATTAGACTTTAATGCTCGCTTTGCGCTTACTGATTCTCTTAAGTCGCTTGAGTACCCTCGGCTCCACCATTTTTAATAAATTAACCATTAAGGTTTTTTAAGGCGATTCTTTCACGAGTACCTTACCAACTGCCTAATCCACTTTACATAAATGTTTCATACCCCAATTAGTCATTTAAGGTCCTTAACCAAGATTTCAAAGTAAGACGAGGGGTAATGGTTCGGTCGCGAAACGCCGTTACTTTAAACGGTCATTTCTCCTAAACCGTACATCGGATTCAAACGAACCACATATCAAAACGAAGCTCGTAACATCAACTATTTAATCATGGCAATGGTAAAAACCTAACAGGGAGTTCTCGGTTCCTGATGTTAAGAGCAAAAACAGTCTAAAGTAAATCGGACATTACGACAGCTATGTTTACGCGATTTCCCAAATTTTTACCATTCCAAATCATATCAATCCAATTACCAATCAACAACAACTCAAGATACACATCAATGCTACTGATTTCAGTCATAATAAGCTCAAGGATCTCAATCCAATCATATATTATAACATCTCCAAATTCAACTAAACTACTTAACAATTAAGCTCGAATCATGCTTATCATTCAAATTACTACTCATCCATCCAAACCATCTCCAAATTTCAACATTCAAACTTATTACTAAAGGGTGTGAACATTTATACCTTTCTTGGAGGGTGGAAAGTTACTAGGAAGACTTATGGAGCCTCCTACAAGCTTGATCTTTCCAAAGAAATCAAGAATACAAAGTTAGGATTTAAAGTTTCTAAAAGTCCGATTGAAAGAACTGTAAAAATGAGGGTCTTACCATGCTTATTTGGACGAGACTTGTGAACAAGAGTTTTAGGCCATCTCAATACCTTTCCCACGAGCTATAGAACACAACATTTGAGTGAGTATTGAAGGAGATATGGCAGTTTGAAGTTGCTGGGTTTGTTTTAGCCGAGAGCTTTCTTCTTGAAATGGGAAAGTCAACTTTCAATTTGTATTTGTGTTATGATATTTGTTGGTTGGTTGCTTCCTTTTGTCTTGAAAATAAATTAAAATTTTACCATGGTGAAAAATGTGTGGCTCACAATCAACCAACCAATCCTTCCCACTTAGGTCATCAAGCTTAGGTCATCTTGTTACACTTGTCTTCTTTTTGTTGGTGTGATGACATCATTATCCACTAACCTCTTTGATTAACCCCTAATTACTTGGCTAATGACCGCTTATCTGTTATACGGTTCGCTTAACTTTCGTTCTCATTTATCGTTTGAGGGATCATATCCGGGATCTTATCACTTGGGTTCCCCTAAACCTTCCTCAATATTTTATATTCCTTTTTATGATCCCCTCTTAAAATCCTTGAATTTAAATCCTATTTATCCTGTTACCTTATACTCACTTCTTTCTGTATCTGGTGGATTTTCGGGAAAAATCAAAGTGTTCGGAATTGGATTCTGACGATCTTTACATACACTTATATACCATATAGCGTACTAATAAAATCTCAGAATATCAATAAAAGAACCCCTACATAGTGTGGCATGAAAAGTTTTCTTATTCAGCATAATCTGCAAAATCACTATTCATAAGGGTTTCAAAAAAAAATTTCCAAAAATTGGGGTTATTACAGTCTCCCCTCCTTAAAAGGATTCTGTCCCGGAATCAGATAGAAAACCGTTGGGGATACTTTTCTAGCATTGCACCTTCTAACTCCCAAGTCAATTTTTCCCACATGGTGGTTCTACCACCAAACTCGGTCTAGTTTGATTACCCTGCTCCTAAGCACTTGTTCCCTTTCCATCTATAACCCTTCCTGGTTGCTCAATATAGGTTACGCCTGGTAGCATGTCTATGCGCTCATATGCCCCTATTTGTCTGGCATCTGGATTACACTTCCTTAACATTGATATGTGAAACATGTTATGAACTTGCTACAGGTTCGGGGGTAGGGTAGCTCATATGCTAACTTCCCAATACGTCTTAATATCTCCAAGGGTCCAACAAATCGTAGACTTAGCTTTCCTTTCTTTCCGAACCTCATCAATCCTTTCCAAGGGATACCTATAACATTACTAGGTCCCCTATTTCATACTCTTTATCCTTTCGAGTCAAATCAGCATACCTCTTATGTCCATCTTGGGTTACCACCAGCCATCCTCTGATTAGATCTATTATATCCCTGGTCCTTTGGACTACTGCAGGTCCGAGCATCTTGCGCTCTACAACTTCATCCTAACATACGAGAGATCGACATTTTCTTCCCTCAAGGATCTCATAAGGCGACATCTCGATAATGACATATGATTTATTATCGTAAGAAAACTCAATCCGTGTTAAGTGATCATTCCAATTTCTTTCAAGTCTATTGTACAGACTCTCATTATAGCTTTTAGCATTAGAGCTTTTGCTTCTCAATACCCATTCTTTTCTAGTTTGTAATTGTTACTATCTTCCGTACCTAATATCATACTGGTTACACTTTTGCTTGCTAGCATTCTTAACCTTTAAATAAACGCGTCAACCTTAGTATCACGAATGCGTTATAATTGAAATACCCCTGCACTGATACTACTTCATTCCTAGCGGCTTCCATCTTTGAAAGCTCGATCCTTCGTATAGAAGTAAAAGAATTTATTGAGAGATCACTATGATCATGAACACTTGTTTTATTGCATAGTTAGTACAGAAGGTGGCCAACCTTTAGTACTTGACAAGCAATTAAACAACATGTGGTATCCTACTAGGCTTCTATCACACAGATAGATAGTCATTCGGCAATACCTCCCCTTCTGGAAGGGTTGTTCTTCTCAACTTACATAAAATGAAAACGAGAGAAATGAACGAATTGAAGAGAATTGTATATATATATAAAAAAAAATATACTGCCACAAAATATCTGGCTTGGAACCTACCTCTGAACTATAGAGGTTTGTCATAGGAGAACAAAACATATATGTATTTATATCAACATCAAGTATTATAGCATCGTATTTCACATGCCTAAATATTTTTGTTATTCCGTCCATCATTATATGAACCCATGCTCTTCCTCGAGCTTATACACAATCACCTTTGAAACTCCCTCGATATCGAAAATTGAATCTGGGATCTCATTCTAGACATCATCGTTACTAGAATTCTATGCTTGCACCGCAACCTTCCTCGTATAGTAATACGACTCTCTTTTCATAAGAGGGAATAAATATTCAATAGGTAGATACTCTACTTAATTAGTCTATCAATGATAACTTATACACTACCACGACCCGATTAGTGGTACTCAATCTCAACATCCATTCCAATACAACTCTCACGGTTGTAATCAGCTCATTACTCGCAGAATCATTGTTGCATTACTATGGTCCACCACTGACCTACTGTCGTCGTTCACTTTCCATGAAATCTTAATATCTAACCATACGGAGTCCATACATGTCGTATAGAATACTTCTAAGGAGTTAACATAATCACCAATCATAATTCATGAAGAACACTCCAAACTCTGACGTACTTTCATGACATGAAGTGGATAAAATTGCAGAAGAGTTTCAATTAAAGCAACGATAACAGGTTAATACCCTTCTTAATCATATGCCTTCAATAGAAGACTTAACTCAAAGGTTCATTTAGTCCTTCTTGAAACATTGTCCTGGCTTATCTCAAGATAGTACCTTCTAAGATAGATAGCCCGCTGATGGCGATTACATGAATTAAACCTTTACCCAACTACTATTACGGTTGAGTATTCCACAGTCATCAGAAGGAATGTCAATCTTCCGAACCGTAATACAATCTTCCCGGCTTCAACCATCATCACTGTATTCCTCTCGCACGAGCGCTTATAATTATCCTCTTACATTTAAAGTGTCGGCCACCTCTTTGGCCTTTCCTGATAGTAAAATTTCCTTACAATCAATGTCATTTTAACCACCTCCAACTAAATTTTCTACCTCATTTCAATCGCTGCTTATGTGAAAATGTTTTTCTTAAATCCTGGTGAGAGAAATTTTTTTTACCATTTTTCCATAAGTTATTGCCTTAGTCTTTAGAGGTTAATCACTGTCACGACTGACTCTCAATCATACTTAGAACATCTTTTATCTTAGGTCCTAATTGCCCTGAACAATTTCGACCTTTACTGGTTCGATCCATACTTTCTTGTGGTTTAACACGTGCCCCACTTGGCATCATTATAATTACGTCACATTTCCTTTATCAAAATTTCTATTCTTGAGAATTTTGAATATTACCTTTCTCCTTGTAAAACCTCTAAGCTTATCCTTGAATCGTTCCTCTTGTATTCCCTAGATACAGAGCATATTGAAATACCCTTTACTAATACTAGAACCATTGTCTATGTACTTCTGAAAAATTTCTTTACTGATCTTTAAAGGTTGTTGCTACCTTGATCCTTTCCAATTCATACTGTCAAAACTCATGTTGTCCCTATTAAGGGTGGAATGCCAACCTTTATGCATTCCCCTAGGATTCATTTTAAGTTACCGATGTTCTATCTTTAATTCCACCTTTAAAAAGGTACATGCATCCTTCCATGGATAAATCAAGTCATATATCCCTGATAAGGGTGTCTTATTCAACCATTCCCACCTCGATAGTATATGCCTAATTTTATAATAACATCTGTATTCAAACTGAGGTCAATCAATATGGCCTCCAAAAGATAACTACGGTAATCTACTTTTCTTGCTTGATTTGGTAACGATAACAAGGATGTTCTGGAAGTTATTGGTCGTGTTCAACGTGAACTTCTTCTTAATAATTCCGTATTTACTTTTATTATTTATCTCAACAATCATCTCAATATTGGGATATCTCTCATACCTGGCGTCTCCCTTATCAAGCCACCGGTCTTACACTTCACATTCTTGAAGGTCACTTCCTTCATCCAATTTTCCTAATTTCTTACTTCCTTGTCTCCCCAGTCTATCCGCGTCTCAATATTTATCCTTCGAACTTTAATCAGTTTATTCTAACCTCTGGCTTTGTGCCTTTCTTGGTCTTTCACCAGTGGTGGCCCTTCTCTTAGGAGGGTAAGTGACAAAAATAGTCTTTTGTGATTCGTCCATCATTTAGAATCTAAAATGATTCCTATATTTCCTTTAGCCAGGCTCTTGCTTCGACTGGGTCAGCTTGTTCCTTGGAACTCTAAGAGCTTAGCGACTTAAAGAACCTGAAAGAATTTTTCACCGCATTGTTTCCTCAAGGTGGTGGTTGGGAATAAAAGTATAAGTTCTGTTTAGACAGGTCCATGAATTGTCGTATAGGAGTACCGTCTCGGGTTCCCTTACCTTACTCGACTCCCATTTCCATAGTCTGAACGTTCCCTCATTCTCCCCATAATCGGGGTCATCCTACATGTTTTAAATCCTCATTTTCCACTCCATTATGTTATGGGTTCCTTCTATCTTGATGGCGACCTCCCTGACTATCACGTTCAGGGTTTGCTCTAAATCTTATTCCTCAAACTAGCTTTCATCTAAGATTTCATCTTTATGCTCTTGAACATTTGGAACCCAAATTCTGTAGGAATACCTCATTATTCCCTTATCATCTTTCTCGGTATTAATCTTTTATCTATTTGTTGGCTCTCTGCCTTCATTCATCACTTTTTCTGGCATAATATGTTCTTTTCCAATAATTCGGGCTGTATTGCAATCTCAAACAACTTTTCGGTACTGGCTCCGATTACCTTCATATCTATTTCCATTTTCTCAAAATCTCTTAGAAATTCTCCCAAAGACATTATCATCTTGAGTCTCTCCTTTTTACTAAGGGCATCAGCCACCACATTGGCTTTCCCTGAATGATAAAGAATCTCCCAATCATAATTCTTGATTAGCTCTAACCGCCTTCTCTGGCGTATATTGAGCTCTTTCTACGTGAAAATGCACTAGAGCACTTATGGCTTGTGTAAATCTCGCACTTCTCTCCATACAAGTAGTGCCTCCAATCTTTAGGGCAAAACTATTACCACGAGCCCAAGCTCATGGGTGGGGATATCGAATTTTATATTCCCTTAATTGTCTTGACGCATACGCGATTACCTTGCTGTGCTGTATGAGAAGCACCCTAATTCTTTATGCGAAGCGTCATTACAATTCACAAAATCTCCTTTTTCCATCCGGCAATGCCAACATAGGGAATGTCACCAAGCTTTGCTTCGGTTCTTAAAAGTTGTTCTCGTATTTCTCTGTCCATTCAAACTTCTCAGTCTTACGAGTAAGCCGCGTTAAAGTGGCTACTATCTTTACGAACTTGAACGAACCTCCGGCAATGACCGGCCAATCCTACCTCTGGTAGTTCCCTAACCATGGTCATCAATTCCTCAGTGGTCCTTTATTCATTCTTGTCAGGATCCTCCACGGGATCCTCCCCAACAACAATCCCTTCTAGGACAATATCCTCAACCGCTACATCCTCAATATGAACATCATCTGGTCCTGCGTTAGGACACTCTATCGGATCCACAATCTGATCTCCAATTAGTAATAAAACATTATCACGCTGTTGCTCCTCATCCTCAGGGTTTGGAGTCCCGCTACCATATACGATAACGAGCTACGCTTCTATCATGATATTTATAAGGGTTCCCATAAGGGTTTTAACTGTCAGTACTACGTTAGGTAGCCTGACTATGAACTTGGCAAGAGTTCTTATTATCTTAGTGAACTTATTATCTTAACGTCACATCATCTCTGAGGTTTATAACGCTTGGCTCTGATACCATTTCTGTAACACCCCCAAATCTGGGGTCGGGGATCCAGGTTGTCACGAGTTCCATTTCCCTTAATAACACCCAATCTTAATAAATAATCAACTATTCTGTACTGTGACCCCACCATAAACACACACACCACAAGTTATAGTCTCAGAGATGAATATCCAAAAATAATCACAAGTCGTTTTATTCCACAATTATATGCCAATACACCTTAAAAGGGTTTCTGAATAAATTTACATTTCTTTGCCATTATTACAATTCATAAATATACATAAATCTGTTTCATCAATAGTTGAAAACCTAGCCTATTGGTAGCTCCTACCTCAGCTACGGCGGCATCAACGCTTCCAGAAAACGGCGGAACATTTTCTAACCGCTTGCGAATTGGAAGCTTGGTCCTGTTCATCTTGTCTATCTGATGTTGTGTGATGAAAGAAGAAAGAAAGGGTGAGCAACAAGCCCACCAACATAATATGTATAATGATTTACAATATATGAGCATTCTCATAGTACTCATGAAAGTCTTGGTCAAGAAGAAATGAACCAAGCTGATATCTTAACGCTACCAAGTCGCAAAATATTCAGTATATGTACATATATACTTTTCACAATCTTTGAAATCCTCTAACATGTATAATATGCACAGAGTTCCAGTTTATAACTGTATAAAAATATCGTTGCAAGGTGATCTCATATATCTAACCTTGTCTCAACGTTTTTCTGAAAATCTTTGTCATGCATAAGATAATCATTAACTAGATATAAGTTTAAAAGATGAAGTTACAAGATACTCCAATATACTTATATCTTTTCCGAATACTACTTGAACTACCACCGTTCAAGTTATAATTAGTTTCAAAAGTTCATCACACTGATGAGACTACAAGATAAGACTTGAATAGATTCAATCTTTGAAATATCATTATAAATAAAGAAGTTACGAGATACTTCATTAAGTCCTGATATATATATACACACCTATATATATATACATTTCATACACTCCTTGAAAACCTCTGTTATGAAAATTATAAACAGAGTTGCAATATCCAATGAATTTGGAAAGGAGAAAACCTTGGCATAAACCTGATATCTTGCTGATTAAGCAAAGATACCAATAAGTAACCTTTTCTACTAGTAGATGGATGAATCCCCCACCGGTCATCACCCTGGCCACATAAGGACCTTGTGCTGGACCGCCACCCGGCCTCTTACGCGTTGATGGACTGCCGCCCAGCCACTTACACTTTGATAGACCGTACCCCGGCCTGTCGCTTATGCCGACTCAATTAGATGGACTTACTTCCCGAACGTTGGGCAAGTAATCAAATTGTTTTCTCAAAACAGCAACCACGTTGCGAATGTAAAATACACCACAGAGCCGGATCCCCCAGGTTTTGAGCGAGTATTTAAATCCCCTTCGAAAGGAAGATCTTAAATTTGAAAATGAGTTTTGGGATCCGCCCTAACTTTTAAAAATCATTTTGAAGACTCGAAAACATTTTTAGGAATGTTTGGAGTAATGCTGATTTAATAAAATAAATCAGTCCCAATATATTAGAAAATATCTGAATATTATTATTTAAATAATATTCCCATAAAGAATAATCTTTATAAAAATAATTGAAGTAGAAGTTTTAAAACTCATACTTGAAATGAATATTAATAATCAAAGATATACTTATACGAAAGTATGATTTTTATTTGAATAATCGAAAATAAGTTTGATTATCGAAACATTATTCTTTAATAAAATAAAGAATATTATTTAGTAAATAAGCGGAGTCATAAGTCCTCGAATGAATATTCAAAATAATATTCATTAAATAAAATAAGCGGAGTCATAAGTCCTCGAATTAATATTCCAAATAATACTCATTAAATAAAATAAGCGGAGTCATAAGTCCTCGAATGAATATTCAAAATAATATTCATTAAATAAAATAAGAGGAGTCATAAGTCCTCGAATGAATATTCCAAATAATATTCATTAAATAAAATGAGCGGAGTCATAAGTCCTCGAATGAATATTCCAAATAATATTCATTAAATAAAATAAGCGGAGTCATAAGTCCTCGAATGAATATTCCAAATAATATTCATTAATAAAGTTATCGAATAAAACTTATTCAATTAATAGTTTTGAAAACTATATCTATCTATATATATATATATTATACTCGGGAACATCGACTCCCGGTTTAGAAAAATGTTCACCTTTGGGTCCCCTATACTAAGGGTAAACACCACTACTGCTTATCTCTAACATAGGTATTATGCAACTAATAAGCATTTGAACCAACAGATATATAAATCAAGAATACAAAACAGACATGCATATATACCATATCACATGCTACAATATATCGCAAGAATTTGCTAATAACAAATATGCATTTATCACAAGATCATGCATATACACATATACATCACAACAACAGTTATACGGGTAGAAAACTTGCCTGAGCGACTGGGGGTTATAAATGGCTTGGGGCGAGTCTGGTAACCTATAAACAACATATAAGTTGGAATTAAACCAAAGTCACTTGTAAATCTATACTTTAACCAAATTAGACTTAAAGCTCGCTTTGCGCTTACTGATTCTCTTAAGTCGCTTGAGTACCCTCGGCTCCACCATTTTTAATAAATTAACCATTAAGGTTTTTTAAGGCGATTCTTTCACGAGTACCTTACCAACTGCCTAATCCACTTTACATAAATGTTTCATACCCCAATTAGTCATTTAAGGTCCTTAACCAAGATTTCAAAGTAAGACGAGGGGTAATGGTTCGGTCGCGAAACGCCGTTACTTAAAACGGTCATTTCTCCTAAACCGTACATCGGATTCAAACGAACCACATATCAAAACGAAGCTCGTAACATCAACTATTTAATCATGGCAATGGTAAAAACCTAACAGGGAGTTCTCGGTTCCTGATGTTAAGAGCAAAAACAGTCTAAAGTAAATCGGACATTACGACGGCTATGTTTACGCGATTTCCCAAATTTTTACCATTCCAAATCATATCAATCCAACTACCAATCAACAACAACTCAAGATACACATCAATGCTACTGATTTCAGTCATAATAAGCTCAAGGATCTCAATCCAATCATATATTATAACATCTCCAAATTCAACTAAACTACTTAACAATTAAGCTCGAATCATGCTTATCATTCAAATTACTACTCATCCATCCAAACCATCTCCAAATTTCAACATTCAAACTTATTACTAAAGGGTGTGAACATTTATACCTTTCTTGGAGGGTGGAAAGTTACTAGGAAGACTTATGGAGCCTCCTACAAGCTTGATCTTTCCAAAGAAATCAAGAATACAAAGTTAGGATTTAAAGTTTCTAAAAGTCCGATTGAAAGAACTGTAAAAATGAGGGTCTTACCAAGCTTATTTGGACGAGACTTGTGAACAAGAGTTTTAGGCCATCTCAATACCTTTCCCACGAGCTATAGAACACAACATTTGAGTGAGTATTGAAGGAGATATGGCAGTTTGAAGTTGCTGGGTTTGTTTTAGCCGAGAGCTTTCTTCTTGAAATGGGAAAGTCAACTTTCAATTTGTATTTGTGTTATGATATTTGTTGGTTGGTTGCTTCCTTTTGTCTTGAAAATAAATTAAATTTTTACCATAGTAAAAAATATGTGGCTCACAATCAACCAACCAATCCTTTCCACTTGTCATGCTTAGGTCATCAAGCTTAGGTCATCTTGTTACACTTGTCTTCTTCTTGTTGGTGTGATGACATCATCATCCACTAACCTCTTTGATTAACCCCTAATTACTTGGCTAATGACCGCTTATCTGTTATATGGTTCGCTTAACTTTCGTTCTCGTTTATCGTTTGAGAGATCATATCCGGGATCTTATCACTTGGGTTCCCCTAAACCTTCCTTAATATTTTATATTCCTTTTTATGATCCCCTCTTAAAATCCTTGAATTTAAATCATATTTATCCCATTACCTTATACTCACTTCTTTCTGTATCTGGTGGATTTCCGGGAAAAATCAAAGTGTTCGGAATTAGATTCTGACGATCTTTACATACACTTATATACCATATAGAGTACTAATAAAATCTCAGAATATCAATAACAGAACCCCTACATAGTTTGGCATGAAAAGTTTTCTTATTCAGCATAATCTGCAAAATCACTATTCATAAGGGTTTCAAAAAAAAAAATTCCAAAAATTGGGGTTATTACAGTGGAAGCCTATTCAACTGGGTTTTAGAGAACAAAAAAGCATTGCCATTTCCATGCTATTATGAAGATATTCAAAGATACTGGAATAGAGTAATGAAGCAGCATAATATTAGACTTGATAGGTTTTGTTTTATTATCTTGTCTTATTACTTTGTAATCTTGGTGATATATAAACCAAGAAGTAGCAAATAGAACAACAAGAACAAGACTAAGAACATTATCTCAGAGAAACAATTGTAAGCTGCATCCTTAGCATTTCTCTGTAAACTTAGTTGTTCATATTTGTAAGCAGCTGTGAGCTAATCTTGCTACACAGAGTTCTCTTGATATAATATATATCTCTGGTGGATACATTCAAATCCACCAAAAAGTTTTTGAAGACTTGTGTTTTTAATTACTTGTGTTTTAATTTTACTAACTTCTTATTCCGCACTTTGCAAATCAAACACTTGTATATTATTAAGATAGAACATTTTATATTTTTGAAAAAGGTTCAAGAATTCCATTCAACCCCCTTCTGTAATTCTTGTTGTATTGTTAGGGACTAACAACTTCGGAGTCCTAGAAAGTAGGAAACTGATACCTTATCCTACGAGATTTCTTGGAGCCCAATCTCCAAGGAATTTTGTCCTTATTTGGACTTTACTGATCAACTGATTTATACCCTATTAATTAATTACGAAATTAATTAATATTCAGGGTTATTGGGCCTTCTTTGTTCCATCAGGCCTTATCAATGTGTTAACCTTCTAGGTTTGAATGTGATACATACGGCCTTCTTTAATAGGCCCTTCAGTCGTAGGTGTAATTAATGCAATATTAATGACGTAATCAGGGTTTATTTTATCCCTTATCACGACCTGAAATCTTTGCAGCTAAAACCGTACTCCAGATCAAAAAAGTCCAAACACGAAAAGTGCTCGGAATTACCAAATTAGTCTGGAAATCATTTTTTGGAAATATTTTGTTTTGTAGATTCCCCACACCATTAAAGTTGCTATTTTCTGAATAATCACAAATAATTAATAGTTAATTAGAAAAATTATCAAATAAATCTGCAACTAATTTATAAAATTATATAAATCTTACTAGATTACTTGATAATATATAAATTATATTTGACTAATTATGAGAATATTAATAATCAAAATTCACAATTCTGGCACATATAAATAGTAATTTCAGAAAAAAATTCACAAATAATTTCACAGAAATTTCACATATACTCACATAATATTCATAAATTATCCCAACTAATCATACGATCGAAACCATGCGTACCACTTAATCGCTTAAACTTATACTCGCATAACCAATAAGTCCAGATTTTAGAAACAATATATGAACTTTATTTTGGAAAGAAATTTACACATCGACTATACAATAACCCGAAATTTAAATATAAAATTTTGAAAACTTTTTTAAACTGGAATAAAATATTAAAGTTTATTCCTTTCTTTTTAAAAAAATACTTTTATAATAATAAACAAATTTTAAAAAGTCCAGGTCATTATAAACTATTCAGGACTAAGTGC
Organism: Apium graveolens; assembly: GCF_009905375.1. Taxonomy (NCBI): domain Eukaryota; kingdom Viridiplantae; phylum Streptophyta; class Magnoliopsida; order Apiales; family Apiaceae; genus Apium; species Apium graveolens. Next base: position 175,711,653 of record NC_133648.1, on the reverse strand, counting down.
AATAAACTTTATGTTATTTAAGTCATCCAATAGTATTGGCACTTACGGTCTCTACCTCAATTGCCTCTTGATATTCTGCTCCATATCCTATATCAATTATAACGATTCATATATTTTTATTATTTAAATATGTCATTATTGAATAATCAAATAAATAAAATATGTGTATGAGTTCTGTCAGCTGGATAATATTTTGTTGTTAATTATGTGTGATCGTTGGTGTTCGAGTATCATTGTGTTATTCGTTGTGAAGCTGTGTTGTTTTTTTTTATATTTAAAGGTGATTTTATTCAAGATTTATTTCCACAAATTCTTGGGTTATCTCTAAAATTATTTTTATTGCTTTATAATTTTATTTATTATTTTAAGAATTTTATAAAATTGAGAAATCAATATTTCATTAATTATTTATTCTTGAATGATTTTCTGATTTCATTTATTTGTAAAATCAGTATTAAATCCAGAAAAGTTTCAAAAATTATGAAACTCATATTTCATTAAGTTTGGAATATTTTAAGAATTTTAAAATTATTTTGGGAATTTTTGGGATTAATTTCACCCGCGTGTTGATTCATTTAATTGTTAAAAGAAGGTATAAATTGCGTTTCAAAAATTGTCCTAAAATTACGAAATTTATGTTTTATAACGTTTTAAGACTGTTTCCGTGAGTTTCTGAATCTGTTTTAAGTGTGAATCGGTTCGTTAAAATCGAATTTCGGATTAAAGATCGGGCCTATAAACAATAGAGGGACGCGTGTTGAATTTCCAGCAATCCTTTAACTTCGTGTTTGTTGCTAACTGTGGGAAATAAAAAAAGAAACAAAACAACAAAACAGAAAACTCAGAAAAAAGGGAGTGATCAAAGCAGGAGGGGGGGCTCGATTTAGGTGATTTCCTCTCCTTTGTTCGACTCTCTCGGTTATCCTCCTCTCCCTCGCTTGTTCTCAGCTTCCCTGAGCTATCCACCGCCGTTCCGTTTCCGGCGTTACTCTGGTATCATGGTTCTGCTCGATTTCTTGATTAAGGCATGTGTATATGTATGTATATGTCAAGTATATATATATATATGTGTGTGTGTGTGTGTGTGCTGCCTAGATTATAGTGTTACCGTGTTGCTTTCTGTTGCTACGTTTGTTCGCTGTTTTTCCGCCTTTCGCCAGTTTCCGGCGAGATGGCGGTGATGTTGCGTGTGTACACGCATGGCTGTCCTGTTATTCTATTACTGCCGTATTTGTGTTGATTGAATAATTCGATTTATTCGAATTAATTTTTTTTCTTTAAAAATACCCGAATCAAATTGTGATGACGACTCGAATTATCTGTTTGTAATTATTCAGAGATTTATCGGCGAAATTCGCGTTGGAAACCCGAAATAATCGGGTACCCGTGAATTTTTGTCGCCGCCGGCAATGAGCCTCAGCGAGCCGACGGTGGACCGTGATGATTATTCTGAGTCCTATAATTATTAAAAAAAATAAATATTATTTCGTATAATTAGTACGAAGTGTAATTAGCAGTTGTAATGATTTAGTCGATAATTGTGCGAACTAATTTGGGTTGTAATCGCTAGGATGTGATTGAAGTGATGTTGAATTGTGATTGGGTTTTAGTGTCGATATGATATCGACTGGCAGTCCGATAAATAAAGGAGGTGCTGCCCGAATTTCGAGAAATTAGTATTTTGGAAATTCGGGAAAAAATCCTATAGTTACCGAAATTACCAATCGATTCATTTATTTATATTATTATATATGAATCGCTTTATAAATTTAAATCCTGATATGAGGACTAACTCGGATTGGTGCGACCCTGAATTTTATTTGATTAAGCATTACTCAGATAAACTTACTAATATTAGTTGGTCGATTATTCATATTAACGATTAATTAAATGTAAATACTGGTCCGCCAATCAAAGTTAAAAGTCAAGACCAAGGTTCCAAACAGCTAGTGATATGTGATTCAGTTAATGATATATGTTGCAAAAAGAGATTCTAAAATCCTACTATCTGTATCAAGAGTTATACATATGTACTTTCTAAAAATAGTTACTGAGCCGAATATCCAAGTGCATGAGCCATATCGGTTTTGTGTAATGAGTTAGTACGTATAATTACGAGTCGAGATGTGTAATAATTCGGGTAGAATTGATAGCGAGGATATGTCAAGCATAATTCATCGTCTAATGTAGGATATTTTGACTCTGTAGGTTTTAGTCGGCGGACCCGAAAGTTGACGTTGGACTAAGGTTAACCTAGTGATCAGTCGGCAAGCGCAGCGATTCCAAGCGAAGGACCTGAGCATTGAAGTCGGATCCAGGATAGTCTACTAATTAGGTGATAAAGCCGAACGTCTGAGTTGATCCAAAATCAGTCGATGATAGTTGTAAAGCTCTGCAAGGCAAGTACCCCTGAACAAATATTTTATAGTTCAGTATATATGAATAATTGTTGATTTAATTTACGTACTGGAACAAAATATTTTAAGTTACGTATCCCCCGTATTTAAATATATTTTATTAACTTATGTTTTGGGGGAAAAGTGACTTCTGAAAATGCCTATCTCTAGAATATGATTAAAATTGGAAAGGTTTTGAAAAGTGTGATGTGATATAATTGTTTAAAGAGATAGGTATAACTAATTTTGGAAACTGGATAAAATGGATCAGATATTGGATGGTTGCTTAAGAGGCCCATAACGTCCCAACGGGTTTGTGTAAGTGGCTAAGTCAGTTGCGCGTCCTATTTAAACCGCTTAGTCCATCGTGACAGAGACCTAGCTAGTCTCTAAGTTCCGGAACAGGTTTGTGGTGGGATAGACTGATTAGCTGTGCCTAGGATTCGTCCAATTATATATCTGATTTTGGTTTAGTGGTTCCCGTAACGGAACAGATGATTTTGGGTTTCCTGTAATGGAACAGTGGATTTATAAATGAAAATAGCATGCTAAAATTGGACTCTGGTATTTATACACAGCACACAACTGATGTTACTGTTTTATAGAGCATGCTAGTTTTGAATATCCAGTTTATACATGTTTTACTTGGTTTGTAACAAGTTATAATTTCTGTTCCGATAATTGTTTTACCATAAATTTTTTACTTGTTATTCATATAGTGGTACTGTTGAGCAATTGATTGCTCACCCTTGCAGAATATTTTGTATATATGTATTGCAGATGCCTAGGAGACTCTTCCGTCTTAGTCAGGGCAGGGTTCCAGTTCCTTCCGTTATAGGCTCCTCTGAGGTGGTTGTATCAGACCAAAGATGGTCTGTTGAGTTGCTATACTAAGATAGTATTGTTCAGATTGTTTGTAGTAAGTTGGTTTTGTAATAGATGTAACATAAGTCATACTTAAACATGGAAAAGATTTTGGTAAGGGGTCGTGTTTATGTTTTATCATTGGAATGGATTATATTATATTGTTATTATTGTTATTGGTGACGTCAACTCCTAACCCCGGGGTTGAGGCCGTCACATTAATTCCTTGGATAATTCATAAAATTTCAAAATCTATTCTCTTCATTCTCAAAATCCTCGCCTTGTTCCCTAGAAGGGTCGGCCTTATATAGTACTCTAGTCAGAAGTGGAACAAAGGCACAATAGCCACCTTATCTCCCTCTTGATGCTTGATTCTTGCTCTATCAAACTTTCTCACTGCCCCTCTATCTGGGCCAAAGTAAATGTATCAATATGAATCTCAGTCTCTAACATTGTTATAAGCCCTCTATCATCCATATCAATCAATTCTATGTCTCACTCTATTGAGACATAGTCATTTGGGGTCACCTATAATATAATAAGAAGCCTAATAGGTCTTGTTCATAAATCTTCCCTCAATGTTTCACATCTTTCTCTCACTTGTCAATACTACATCCAGTAGTCCGACTATGAATCCGATATGGATTCTCAGTCCTCTTAATTATAACTAAGTTCCTTATGTTCACGTCTCTGAGTAATATAACCTTTGCTCTGATACCATTCTGTAACACCCCCAAATCCGGGGTCAGGAATTCGGGTTGTCACGATCAATTTTACAAATTCTTTTTGAAAACATTTCCTTTATATTTCTTATCAACATACAATTACTCATATCTCGACCCCTACCTTTCATACACATAGATTATAGTCCCAGAGAACGCACACATACAATACTGAACCATAATAATACAATGATCCAATAATTATTATATTCTTCCAAATATCTCTTCTAGATATGCTATTGATTATTATTTCTAGATGAAGTAAAATCAGCAGTGAAATATAGACTTAACCCAAGGGTTATAACAATTTACATAATTTAACTAAAACTAAACATGCTAGGATAACTAGCCGCCTACCAGCTTAATCCTTCACCTCAAGCCAGTCATATGGACTAATAGATATCACTAACTTCCTTGCTATTCGGCGATGGTATGGCCACATTGCTATCTGTGGGGTTGGAAGATGAAACAACAAGAATGAACAAATTGTGCCCAATAAGTTCTACCAATAACTATCAATTTATAAAAAATAGAATATACTTCAATAGGAGTAATAGGGAAAAGAATCAAACCTTTATACCCTTTATATTATTCCTCAATCTCAACATCTTTTATTAACCTCAAACCATTTTATAATTCTCCAATAGTTCAAGTTACTATAAGATATACTTTTCATTCAATCGATCATTAATATAACATTTTCCAGCACTTAAACTATAATATAATTTAATAATAACAACTACGTATTCCCTATTTCAACAATCAATATCAGTTCCAAGATGTTCCATTATCAAACAATCATGACAATCCAATATATTGTTAGATATAATGAAATTTATTTATTCTATTTATTATCAACATTTATATGTGATATTTCAATTTAAAAACATTTCTTTTCCGAGGGACTGGGAATTTCAACCCACTAAATATGATTAAACAATGATCAGTCATTTCAATCATGTCATTTCGAGGAACCTTTTTACTACTAGTAGATGGACAAGAACACCTTTCGTACTTGACCAGAACAAGAACATTTTTCATACTTGCCCTTATGATGGACAAGATCAATTTTAAAACTTATCATCATCCTTTAGCAGCACCTGGGCCTGAAATAAAATGGCTGGACCGACCAGACACGGCAACTTACGAAGAAGTACCGCATTTTCGGTATTCTCAATCTGCAGTACCGACATTCATTTCGATTGTAATCTAGTTTTAATTGTACGTTGACCAATTCAGTCGCATCTGTTAGGGTATCATGTACAATGATCCCTGCAATAACATAGTCCCATAAATTATCAAAAATATTTACTTTTCATTTTAATCCATTCAAAACATTCCATGTTTCACAATCCACAATTACTGGCGAGTTGCTATACTAAGATAGTATTGTTCAGATTGTTTGTATTAAGTTGGTTTTGTAATAGATGTAACATAAGTCATACTTAAACCTGGAAAAGATCTTGGTAAGGGGTCGTGTTTATGTTTTATCATTGGAATGGAACCAACTGAATATGATTAAATGATGATCAGTCGTTTCAATCATGTCCTTTCGAGGAACCTTTTTACTACTAGTAGATGGACAAGAACACTTTTCGTACTTGACCAGAACAAGAACACTTTTCATACTTGCCCTTATGATGGACAAGATCATTTTTAAAACTTGTCATCATCTTTTGGCAGCACCTGGGCCTGAAATAAAATGGCTGGACTGACCAGACACGACAACTTACGAAGAAGTACCGCATTTCCGGTATTCTCAATCCGCGATACCGACATTCATGTCGATCGTAATCTAGTTTTAATAGTACGTTGACCAATTCGGTCGCATCTGTTAGGGTATCATGTACAATGATCCATGCACTAACATAGTCCCATGAATTATCAAAAATATTTACTTTTCATTTTAGTCCATTCAAAACATTCCATGTTTCACAATCCACAATTACCTCTAAATCTTTTCTATATCAATCACATCATTCTTATCTCTTTATTATGGTTATTACTGTTATTTATCTCAATAGTCATCACATTAATTTTTATCCATTAAGGAATATTATTAATCGAAGAACATTCTCGATTTGACCAGGTAACCTTAACAATTGCTAGGTTATATAATAATCTATTACTCTCTGATTTAAAATAATACTTTTAGTGTGACAAAAAGTAAATATTTGAACTATTTTTATAAGTATGATATATGTTCATAAATATTATATGATATAATGATAATTATGCGGATTCGTTATATATTGTGTATAATTTTGTCGTATGGCATTGCGAATGTTGATGGAATTTTTTTAAGCGTATAACTTTTGTACGCGAGTAAGATTTTCGTTACGCGATTAAATAATAATTGAGATTCTCGCGATTTAGTGATATGTGAATAGTTGCGATTAGGCGATAAATTATATTTTAATATTGTGAAATAGAGTCAATTTACTTGCAATTGCTTGTATGATATATAATGTGTTAATTATATTTTACATGACTTATTTATTAGTGTGATAAAGTTAGAAAACTGTTTTAATATATATATTCTAGTCCGAAATTTTTGAAAACAATTTTATTAAACTTCTAAAATCTCATAGTATTTGTGGTATTAATCTTGTGATTTATGGATCTATATTTTAATTACTAAAATTCATTCTTTTTAATCATATTTTTAATAGTTATTGAATTACATGTGAACCCTTGCATGCAAATTCCACCCAAATAGAAATCAAGGGTAAGACCGACTTTTCACCCTCCACTAACTCCATTTGACCAACTAAATGACCCATAAAACCTTGCATGCAAATCTTGCTAGTAGTAGAAGAAGGATAGATTGGTAAAAACAAACTCCACTTACTACTTGGATGAAACAAAAACTAGTCAAAGCACTCAACCTCACATCATTTCTCACCACACACCACTCCTTCTCTCCACACACCACTCCCTTCCCTCCTCTCCATACTCCCTCTTGGCAGCACCCAAAAACCCTCCCCACCCATTTCATTTTCTTCCACATTTCTTCATTTTCTTACACCTATCAACTCATCTAAGCAAGGGTCATCTACACTTAGTACTATATCTTCATTTGAGGTTAGTTTCTTAGTTTGCATGTGGTTAAAGCCAAGGGTTTTAACTTTGATTCTTATGAATCTAGAGTTAAACTCAATATGGCTCATAAAACTTGAGCAAAAGATGGTCTTTACAAATCGTTTTGCTTCTATTTTCAAGCCATGATCTTCACCTCAAGCATTCGGCAATGACTCCCAAGGAGCCGAATGGACTTCATTGTGTTAGTTGGTAAAAAAAGAGAGACTTTTCATGTGGCTTTCAAAGAACCTCTGATCTTTTAAAATGTATTTCACAAAGTTTCCATCCTTGCATGCCATGATTTTTACAATAAAAGTTGAAGTTAGTACTTGCATGTCATGATATAAGTGATATTTCGGACAAATGTGTTATGTGACTTAAATTTGAGTTTTTGTACAATGCATGCCATGGTTTTTGCTCTAAAATGCTAGTATGTTATGTGCCTTGATAAGTCATGATCAAATTTAGTAGTCATCAAGTTGATACCATGTATTTTTAGTTCAAAATTCTACTTGAAATCGCATATGTAAAATATGCTCTAATATGCTCTCTGTTCTTGCCTTGGTAAATGACTTATATGGCTAGATTTAGGCTCATAATTCCCATAAAATGATAGTCAGTAGGGTTGTGTATATTGTAGGTTATATTTTTTGGCTTGATTGCTGGTATTGGTGATGAGTTGGGAATTAAGGTGGAAGGAGGAACACTAGGCACTAAGTAGCAGATTTTTCACCATAAGTATAGGCTGTTTCAGGTGGGTTTTGGTGAGGCCTTTCTAGGCCTGAGTTATTGGAGATAGGAATTGAGCTTTACTTGAGTCCAGCGGCTTTGATTCAATGAGAAACTTGCATTTAGGTAGGTGTGCACACACATATTCGAGAGCAGCTCAAAACAGGGCAGGTATGTGTAAACTTGACTTTTGGTCGATTATAACCATGTCATAGGCTAGGCCTTCATGGGGACTTGGCTTAAATAAGTGTAATGAATCCTTATGAAGCTTAAAAAACCATTAGAATTAAAAATTGAGTGAGAAAAATGACTTTTAAGTAAGTAAAAACAGAGTAGAGGGAATTCAGGGGGGCTGGGCAGTGTCAATTTTGAACAGATGCCTAGAGAGGCCTAAGTGAGGTCTTGGCATGAAAGCAAGTCTGAGAGTTAGATTTAGGTCTTAAAAATCCATGGGAATTGGTTTAGTTAGAAGGCCCAATGAAGAAATTAATATTTCTGCCAAGGGACATAGGTAGTGCAAGCAGGTGCTAGCAGGGAACTTCAGTATGAGTATTGATCTTTGTAAGCCTATAGAAGTGAGGCCTTTGAGTCTTACCAACTTTAGAAGTTAGTTTAAAGTCTTAAAAAACTTTAGGAAGTGATTTGGAGTGAAGGCCCAAGGTGGAAACATCACATTTCTACCAAGGCACCCGAGGAGCACCCTTAGAGTGGCAATAGGAAGCTTTAGTGATATTCTTTGTAATTGGGACTTCGTAGTGAAGGGTCTGAGTGTTGCACAACATCTTTAGGTTTAAGTTAAGGTCAAATTAGATAGATTGGAGCATTATTAATAGTTCTTATGTGTTACTTGCTTATGTGCTTAGGGATTTAGGTGATATTATAGTATAAATAACTAAGTAACATATACCATGCCATTATGTGATTATGTGACTATGTGGATTACTTGAAATACATATGATTAAATTATGTGTATTCATATAATCATAAGTACTTGTATAATATTAGTTATGATAAGGGTAAATATTAGTACATAGTTATGTATACTAAGTCTAGGAGCTTATAGGCGTATAAGGCGTTAAAGGGTGAATGGTAATGAGGTTAATATAATGTGTAGGTTCTGAAGCGAAGGGGAAGACTCGTGCCATCAAGACCGAATAATATTAGAACTGTTGAATGTTTTGTTATAATAACCATCATGTCAATAATTATTTCAAATACTTCCGTTAATAACTCTTAACCTTGTTAGTACCTTACCTTCAAAATATTCCCTATCCATTAGATCGGGTATACTAAATTCTCTACCAAATTCCCTAATATGAAGCTCATAACAAAATCATATTCATAAATATCAAAATACCACCCTTGATACAATGTAGAGTTGACTTTTATTCGACCTTGGAACTTACCCCCATAGGAATTTCTAATATGCGTTTGACACATCATTAGTGAACTTGAATTCCCTTATTATAATTCAATTAAAGTGATACCAAATCTTCCCCCATCATCCATGTTATAAATCAATATAAAATAAATGTTTTCTTGACTTAGTGAATTGGACCTAGACGTAAGTCCTTTTTACACTTATTGATAGGCTCATATATAGCCTAGGGATCCCATTATATTTGAGAACCCAGTGCGGTTCGGGATTACTTCGTGGCTGATCATCGGCTGTAATCCGTAATATCCTAAAATGAATTTTGATGATTTGATATTTAAATAATTATAACATGTTGCCACGATGCCATGATGCCCTATTCGAAGTTTCGATTGTCACACCGTAAAACAACAACACACTCGAAATAATAGCGAACCATAATTATATTACAAACTTTTAAATCTAAAAGATGATAATAATACGATTACAAACCCAACCAAAATAATAACAATTCCGCGATCTTTACAAGTTCAGAGTTTGGAACAGCCCATCTAACTGATACCACAAATTACAAACCGGTAGATTTCGCCTAATCTATATATTCTACCTGCGCCCTCAAATGGTTTTCATCCGGCCTACCGGTTGACTTACGGGCGGTCTGCTTGGTACGAACCATGATTGCTAGCTGTAGAACAGGGTTAAATATAAGAAAATGAGCTAAAATGCTCAGCAAGTACTATCAGTTCTACTATACAAGGCATTATCACAAAATCACGGGTTCATGAATCAAGAGGTTATAGATGCTTGTAAAAATGACAATAAGAAACATGGAGTTTTAATATAAAGACATGGTAGAATTATAGAAATTGAAATATGGCATATGGTATCATGGCATCGGGCAACATGTTATAATCAATTAAATATCAAATCATCAAAATTCATTTTAGGACGCTACGGATTACAGCCGGTGATCAGCCGCGAAGTAGTCCCGAACCGCGCTGGGTTCTCAAATATAATGGGATCCCTAGGCTATATGTGAGCCTATAAATAAGTGTGAAAAGGATTTACGTCTAGTCCAATCCACTAAGTCAAGAAAACATTTATTTTATTTTTAATGATTTATAACATGGATGACGGGGAATGATTTGGTATACTTTAATGGAATTGTAACAAAAGAATTCAAGTTCACTAATGAGGTTCACTTTAGGGAATTTGGTAGAGAGTTTAGTATTCACGGTCTAATGGATAAGGGATGTTTTGAAGGTAAGGTACTAACAAGATTAAGAGGTATTAACGGAAGTATTTAAATTAATTAATGACATGGTGATTATCACAACTATGCATTAACAAAAAGGTATGTATACTAGAAACAATTATAAGCATAAGGAGGTAAGTAACTTGCCTTCCAACAGTTCTAAGATTATTCGATCTTAACGGCACGAATCTTCCCCTTCGCTTCGGAACCTACACATTATATTAACTTCATTACTATTCACCTTTTAACACCTCATAAACCTATATGCTACTAGACTCACTATTACCTTTATCATAACTATTATTACACAAGAACTTATAATTATAAGAATACACATAACTAAATCATATACAATTCAAGTAATCCACATAGTCACATAATCACATAACGTCATGGCATATACTACTAGTTATTTATACTATAATATTGCCTAAATACCCAAGCACATAAGAAAGCAACACATAATAACTATTATTGACCTTAACCTAAACCTAAAGATGATGTGCAACACTCGAACTCTTCATCACAAAGTCCCAATTACAATGAATACCGCTAAAGTTTCCTAAGGTCACTCTAAAGGTGCTCTCAGGTTTCTTGGTGGAAATGGGATGTCTCCACCTTGGGAATTCACTATAAACCACTTCCTAAAGGTTGTTAAGACTCTAAAATAACTTCTAAAGTTGGTGAGACTCAGGGGCCTCACTCCTATAGGCTTACAAAAATTAATACTCACACAAAGGTTTCCTGCTAGCAGCAGTTTTCACTACCCGCGCTCTTTGGAAAAAATATTGACTTCTACATGGGGCCTTATAACAAAACCAATTCCCATGGATTCTTAAGACCGAAACCTAACTCTCAGACTTGGTTTCATGGCAAAATCTCACTTAGGATTCTCTAGGCCTCTGCTCAAAGTTGACACTGCCCAGGCTCCCTCGAATTCACTCTACTCTGATTTTACTTACATAAAGCTCACTTTTCTCACTCAATTTTTAATTATAATGGTTTTTAAGCTTCCTAAGGAAGTATTATTCTTATTTAAGCCAAGTCCCCGTGCAGGCCTAGCCTATGGCATGATTATAATCGACCAAAGTTCAAGTTTACGCAGACCTGCCCTATTCTAAGTTACTCTCGGAAATGTGTGTGTGCACCTACCTAAATGCAAGTTTTTCAATGAATCAAAGCCACTGGTCTAAATTAAAACTCAAGTTCTAACTCCAGTAAACTCAGGCCAAGCAAGGCCTCACCAAAACTCACCTAAAACATCCTATACTTATGGTGAAAAATTCTGCTACAAAGGGCCTAGTGTACCTCCTTCCACCTTAACTCCCATTTCAACACCAAAACCAACATTCAAGCCAACAAATATATCCTACAGTGTACACAACCCTATTAACTATCATTTTATGAAAAAATACGAGCATAAACCTAGACATATAATCCATTTACTGAGGCAAAAACAGAGAGCATAGCAGAGCAGATTTTACTTATGCAAATTTTAAGCAAATTTCCGAACCAAAATACATGGTATCAAGTTGATGGCTACAAAATTTGATCATGACTTATCAAGGCACATAGCATACTAGAATTTCAGAGCAAAAATCATGGCATGCATTGTACAAAAACTCAAATTTAAATCACATAACACATTTGTCCAAAATATCACTTATATCATGACATGCAAGTACTAATTTCAACTTTTATCATAAAAATCATAGCATTCAAGGATAGAATCTTTGTAAAATACATTTTTAAAAGATCACAAGTTCTTTGAAAGCCACATGCAAAGTCTCTTTCTTTTTGAAAACAAACAAAACTATCACACAAACAACAAAATCCATTCGGCTCCTTGGGAGTCATTGCCGAATGTTTGAGGCCAAGATCATGGCTTGAAAATAGAAGCAAAACACTTCATCAAGACCATCTCTTGCTCAAGTTTTATGAGCCACATTAGGTTCAACTCTAGATTCACAAGAATCAAAGTTAGACCATTGGCTTTAGCCATATGCAACTAAAAAACTAACCTTAAATGAAGATATAGCACTAAATGTAAATGTCCCTTGCTTAGGTGAGTTAGGTGTTAAGAAAATGAAGAAATGAGGAAGAAAAATGAGAGGGTTGGGGGAGGTTTAGGTGCGACCGAGAGGGAGTAGGGAGAAGAGAGAGTGGAGTGATGTGTTGGTGAAAACAAAAATGATGTGAGATGAATGTTTTACTTAGTTTTTGTCTCACCAAATGGTAGTGGAGTTTGAGTTTACTAATTTATCCTTCATCCACTAATAACAAGCTTTTGAATGCAAGGCTTTATTGGTCATTTGTTTGGTCAAATGAAGTTAGTGGAGAGTGAAAGGACGGTCCTACCCTTGATCTCTATTTGGTTGGAATTTGCATGCAAAGGTATACTTGTAATTCAATAACTATTTAAAGTTTAACTTAAAAGAATGATTTTTAGTAATTAAAATACAAATCCATAAATCAACAAATTAATAACATAAATACTTTGATATTTTAGGAGTTTAATAAAATTGTTTTAAAAAATTTTGAACAAAATTTTTTTTATATTAAAAGAATTTTCTAATATTATCACACTAATAAATAAGTCATGTAAAATATAATTAACACATTAAAAAGCATACAAGCAATTGCAAATAAATTGACTCTACTCCACAATATTAGAACATAATTTATCGCCTAATCGGAACCTATTCAAATATCACTAAATCGCGAGAATCTCAATTATTACTTAATTGCATAGTCGCAACTATTCAAATAATATCAAATTACACAACTTAATTAATCGTGTAACGAAAATCTTACTTGCGTACGAAAGCTATACGATTAAAAATATTCCAGCAACATTCGTAATGCCATACGATAAAATTATACAATATATAACGAATCCGCATGATTGCCATTTGATAGGGATAAATAAGTCCTGATTTTATAATTAATGGGCTGATAGGCCCAATAATAAGATGTATAATATTCAGACCAGAAAGGTTAAGCCTGATGGACCAGATCAGGCCTGGTGGAATAAAAAAGGCCCAAAAGCCCTGATTATTAATTAATTTCGTAATTAATTAATAAGGGAAAAATCAGCTATTGAGAAGAGTCCCGATAAGGATATAAATCCTTATAGATTAGCCTCAAGGGGACCTAAAAGGATAAGGAATCAGCTTCCTACTTCCTAGGACTCCTAAGTCTATCCTAATTCAGAGGCTTGTCCACCAAGTCTCCTATACCAAGTCCAATTCAAGGACTCCCACATCTATATAAGGGGCCTCACCCCACAAATCAGAACTATGTTTTTTGACTTGATCCTTGGCAATCAGCAAGGTACGTAGGCATCTTGTTAAGGCAGATTGAGTCACGAAACACAAGAGCAGTCAAATCGAGCCTTGGAGCTCACGTTCCTTAGTATTAAATACAGCAATTATATATAGTAGTTTTAATCCATAACATTTGGCGCCGTTTGTGGGAAAAACGGAACAACAACCATGGCGAGAACACGGAGAACAACCAGCACTCTGGAGGAGGGAACACCATCAGGGACAACCCAGGTGATTTCATCAACCGTGGAGGTTCCTCCCCATTCAACTTATGCATCTACTCAGGGGGAAGCCCAGACAGGGGCAACTCATCCTCAGCCACAAGGGACAACTCCCCCGACTATTCAAGGTACGAATCCTCAAGTTCAACAAATACATATACCTGTGAATTCTCGACCCGTCGGGTATGAATATTCAACTATTGTTACTACTAACCCCCCTTATGGGATGCCCCTTCACCCTGAGGTTGGAGGAAGTGGATATGCTGGGCGAAGCGAAGCACGAGGGCGGTCGCCCCCCTATATACGAGGTTTGGATCCTATCCCTGAGGATCGGGAATTTTCTGGTCCATACACTGAGAGAGACTCCGAATCTTCGGATGATGAAGTGGCCCCGAGAAGGAGGCGTCCTGGAAAAGAGCCAATGGCCGATGGAAGGCAACGCCCCCAAAGCACCCCAGGGGCGAATCCCCAAGAAGTGCAGGAAAAGATCAGGGCTCATGAGGCTGAAATCCAAAGGCTGAGGCGTGATTTGGAGGCTCACCAAGCCACCAGACCCCACATACCTCCTAGGGGGAGAAATCCTCCTCCTATCATAGACCTGGATGGTCCGGTAAGAAGAAGGGCTGCTGTCCCAAGAACTGATCCAAGCAATCTCCTTCCCCTTGGAGATCCTGATGATCCAACTCCACCCTTCACAGAAGAGATAATGAATGCCCATATCTCAAGAAAATTCAAGATGCCCACTATCAAAGCCTATGATGGCACGGGAGACCCCGCTAATCATGTTAGGACATTCTCTAATGCACTGCTGCTGCAACCCGTGAATGATGCTATAAAATGTCGGGCCATCCCTCAAACCCTGTCGGGTATGGCTCAAAGATGGTACAGTCGCCTACCCCCAAATTCTATTGGATCATTCAGAGAATTAAGTCAGGCTTTTATTAAGCAATTCATCAGTGGAAGAGTCCATGAGAAAAGTTCAGCATCTCTTATGAGTCTTGTGCAGGGAGCTAAAGAATCCTTAAGAGATTACCTAAATCGTTTTACAAAGGAGGCTTTAAAAGTCCCAGACCTTGATGATAAGGTAGCCATGATAGCACTGCAACAAGGAACTAGGGATGAGTTTTTCAAGATGTCTTTGGCCAAACGACCCCCTGAGAGCATGTTGCAGCTCCAAGAGAGGGCAGGGAAGTATATCAAGGTTGAAGAAAGTATGAGGAAGACCGTAGTAAGTAATGAGCCCACTGGAGGCAAGAAACGAAAAACTGATTTGGAGTATATCGCTAAGGATAAATATCCTAGAACTGAACAAAACCCTGATTCAACCCCCAAGAAGGGAGGACCTGGGCAAAAGTTCACTGAATACGCTAAGCTGAATGCTCCCAGAAGTCAGATTTTGATGGAGATTGAGAAAGACAGAGATATTCGCTGGCCTAAGCCCTTGAAGGCTGATCCCGCCAAGCTAGATAAGGGCAAGTATTGCAGGTTTCACAAAGATGTTGGCCATGACACCGATGAGTGTAGGCAGTTGAAAGATGAAATTGAGTTTTTGATTCGAAAAGGAAGATTGAACAAGTATACTGGAGATGGAGGAGACAGAAATAATAATGGAAGGAAGAACTTTGAAGATCGTAGGAGGGACCAAGATGATCAGGGGCGGAATCCCCAACCTAGAGGACCAGTTATAAACACCATTTATGGAGGGCCGAGACCTCGAGGGCCTGTGATAAACACGATCTTTGGAGGTCCAACTGTTGCTGGATTGTCCAAAAATTCCAGAAAGGCATATACTAGAGAGGTTATGCATATTGTTGGAGAAGCCCCGAAGAGGGCCAGGACAGAAGTAACATTGGCTTTTGATGATTCCGACCTAGAGGGTGTGAAGTTTCCCCATGACGACCCGCTGGTCATAACGCCGATAATAGGAAATAGCCCGGTTAAGAGGGTCCTTGTGGATAATGGTGCTTCTGTGGATATCTTGCTCCACGACACCTTTCTAAGGATGGGGTATAACGACTCCCAGTTGACACCAACCGACATGCCGATATATGGATTTGCTGGAGTAGAATGTCCTGTGGAAGGGATAATTAAATTGCCAACCACCATAGGTACGGAGCCAAGGCAAGCAACGCAGATGCTGGATTTTGTGGTGGTAAAGGCTAGTTCAACTTATAATGCTATCATGGGGAGAACAGGGATACATGCCTTCAAGGCAGTCCCCTCTTCCTACCATTCAGTCATGAAGTTTCCCACCCGAAACGGGATTGGAGAAGAGAGAGGAGATCAAAAAATGGCTAGAAGCTGTTATGTGGCCTCTTTGAGGGCAGATGGAGTCGGGGGGCAGGTTCTTCCTATTGAAGATATGGATGTTCGAGAAAATGATGAGAATAGAGGAAGGCCAGCAGAAGAATTGGTTTCGGTTCCTTTAGATCCCAAGAATCCTGAGAGGATGACTTTCATTGGAGCTACATTAGAGGAGCCCCTTAGAGGGAAGTTAGTGAAATTTTTGCAAGAAAATAGTGATGTGTTTGCATGGTCAGCAGCTGATATGCCAGGCATAGACCCGGAGTTAATTACCCACAAGTTAAACGTGGATCCAAGCCGGAAGACAGTGAAACAAAAGAAAAGAAATTTTGCCCCGGAAAGACAAGAGGCTATAAAGCAGGAAGTGGAAAAGCTCTTAGAGGCTGGTTTCATTGAGGAGATTCAATTTCCGGAGTGGTTAGCAAACCCTGTAATGGTGAAGAAGGCTAATGGAAAGTGGAGGATGTGTATAGACTTCACCGATCTGAATGATGCATGCCCCAAAGACTGTTTTCCGCTGCCTAGAATTGATACTTTGATTGATGCCACCGCTGGACATGAGATGCTGAGTTTCATGGATGGGTTTAGCGGATACAACCAGATCAAAATGCATAAGGATGACATTCCAAAGGTATCATTTATCACTGACTTTGGTGTTTATTGTTATCTTGTTATGGCGTTTGGTCTCAAGAATGCAGGAGCCACCTATCAAAGGTTGGTGAACAAAATTTTTAAGGATCTTATTGGGAAGACTATGGAAGTCTATGTTGATGACATGCTAGTCAAGAGTCTAGTAAAGACTGATCATATAACCCATTTGAGGGAAGCTTTTGAGGTCCTGAGGTACCACAAGATGATGTTGAATCCCACGAAGTGTGCTTTCGGAGTAGGATCTGGAAAATTCTTGGGATTGATGGTCTCAAAGAGGGGAATTGAGGCTAACCCCGATAAAATAAAGGCAATCCTGGACATGGAACCCCCAAAAACTGTCAAGGATGTTCAGAAACTCACAGGAAGGGTTGCTGCGCTAGGACGATTCATCTCCAAGTCAGGAGACAAGTGCTTGTCATTCTTCAAGTCATTAAAGAACATTAAAGACTTTGTATGGAGTGAGGAAAATCAGAAGGCATTTGAAGAGTTAAAGAAGTATATGGGCCAGGCCCCGTTGTTGGCCAAGCCAGTTCTGGGTGAAGTTTTATTCTTGTACTTGGCTGTTTCAGAAAGCGCCTTGAGCGCGGTGTTGGTTAAGGAGGAACTAAAAGTCCAGAAACCCGTATACTATGTCAGCAAAATTTTGCATGGTGCTGAGTTGAATTATTCAGCCATTGAGAAATTCGCTTTAGCCTTGGTAATGGCTTCAAGAAAGCTGCGTCCTTATTTTCAAGCTCACCAAATTGAAGTGCTAACAAATCAGCCACTGAGAAATATCATTCACAGTCCCAAGGCAAGTGGGAGACTGATTAAGTGGGCAATAGAGTTGGGAGAGTTCGATCTCAAGTATAAGCCACGTATGGCCATAAAAGCCCAGGCACTAGCTGACTTCGTGGTGGAATGTACCATACCCAACCAAGAAGTCGGGGGGCAGGAAGATACCACACCTCAAGACAAGGGAGTCGACAATGGGGACAAGGAGAAAGAATATTGGGTTCTCTATTTTGATGGAGCATCAAAAACAAATTCCAGTGGAGCAGGGTTGGTTTTGCAAAGCCCTGATGGATTCTTAATTGAGTATGCCATGAAGCTAGACTTCCCAACCACAAACAATGAGGCAGAGTATGAAGCCCTGATTGCTGGCCTTGGTCTAGCTGGGACACTTAGAGTCAAAAACTTAAAGGTCCGTGGAGACTCGAAGTTGATCATATCCCAGGTAAAGGGAGAATTTGAAGCAAGGGATGATACGATGGCAAAGTATGTTCGCCTAGTAAGGGCTGTGATGACCCAATTTAATGAATGCCATGTTGAACACATTCCAAGGGAAGAAAATGCTAAAGCAGATGCGCTATCAAAGTTTGCTTCATCTGAGATTGAAGAAAGTTCAGGAAGTGTGTACTTCCGTGTTTTGAAGACACGAAGCATAGATATTAAGCTTGTGGCTCCCGTAGGCTTGGGGACGTCATGGATTGATCCCATCAAGGCTCACATTCAGACCGGTTGGTTGCCAAGCGATACAATTGAGGCACGGAAGTTAACTGTTCGATCACTAAGGTACTCTTTGATAGATGGGATTCTATATAAAAGATCTTTCGTGGTTCCTTACTTGAGGTGTCTCAGGCCCGATGAGGCACGCTTAGCTCTTGAGGAAGTGCATGGAGGTATTTGTGGGCAACACTTGGGGGGCAGGGCCTTGGCTCATAAGATAACTCGTTTAGGCTTCTATTGGCCAGAAATGATGGCTGATGCCAAAGAATATGTAAAGAAGTGTGATCGTTGTCAGAAGCATGCACCAGTCGCCAGACAACCCCCCGAGATGCTGACCTCTATCAACTCACCTATTCCCTTTGCTATGTGGGGGATGGATATTCTAGGGCCTTTTCCTATGGCCACAGCACAAAGGAAGTTTCTGATTGTAGCCATTGATTATTTCACCAAGTGGATCGAAGCCAAACCTTTGGCCAAAATCACAACTAAGCAGGTTGCACAATTCCTGTGGGAAAACATTATGTGCCGATATGGAATTCCCCGTATCCTCGTCACTGACAATGGAACACAATTCAACAACGAGGAATTCAAGAAGTATTGCGAAGAAAATGAAATTGAGTTACGGTTCACCTCTGTGGCTCACCCGCAAGCCAATGGGCAAGCGGAGGTAGCAAATCGGATAATCCTGGATGGACTAAAGAAGAGGATCGAAAAGTCAAGAAATAACTGGGTGGATGAGATACTTCCCATATTGTGGGCCTATAGGACTACCTGTAGAGTCACGATAAATGCAACTCCTTTCATGTTGGCATATGGGGCGGAAGCAGTAGTTCCCGTGGAGATATCACATTCTTCTCCAAGGATTCAGGCTTTTGATGAAAAAGAAAATGAGGAAGGGCAGAAGTTAGCCCTGGATTTAATCGATGAAGTGCGAGATAAAGCACACGCAAAGATAGTAGAATATCAGAAAAAGGCTTCATTCTACTACAACCTAAGGGTTAAAGAGAGGTTTTTCAAACAAGGTGACCTAGTCTTGAGAAAAATAGAGGCTTCTGGTGTCGGACAGAAAGGAAAGCTTGCCCCAAATTGGGAAGGGCCGTATAGAGTCAAGAGCGTTCAGGGTAGAGGAACCTACAAGCTGGAGACTATGGATGGTTTTGAAGTCCCGAGAACCTGGCACGCACAAAACCTGAAGGTTTACTACGTGTGAGATGATCGAAGTACGATTCTCACTCGTCAGGATGGCGAGTAGGTTGAAAAGCACCTTGAAGCTTTGCTTGCTTAGGATTTATATGTTTTAGTTTTATTACGAAATTTATTAAGACTTGTGTAAGGGACGAATCCCAGACAATTTTATGAAATTCATAAGTTCTTCAAAGTATGTTTGTGGCCTAACAAATAAAAATCAAATGCATGGATGCAAGCATAAAAGGTGATAAATGAAATAGATCTGATAGATGTTACAAAAGTTTGATAAATAAAGTCTCGAAAATAAAAAAAGCCACGCAGGGCTGAAAAAGCTCTAAGGAGCTGAAGTACCCTCGGCATCCATATCATCGTCCTCTCCACTCTCGCTGGATGTCTCTGTCGTCTCGGAGGAGGAGGAAGAGCTGTCGTCCTCAGCAGGTCTGGAAGAAGACTCGGGAGGAGGAAGGAGTGGATCCTGAGGAACATGGTTTGAGACAACTACTCGGGTACGAAACCTCTGTAGCAAAGCCTCGTCATCAGGGCAGATATAGTCCGCCGGGTTAATATCAGGACAAGCCCCGTTCACGGTCCCAAGGGCCGTGTCCCAACCAGTCCTAAAAAACTCGGGAAAGACTGAATCATCCCTAATCCTCATAGATTGGGCAAACTCCTCCGAGTCCAGATAGTTGTCTATAGCCTTATCCTTATCCGCCCGAAGTACCACCAGCTCGGCGTTAGACTCTCCGATTTCTTCCTCCTTGCGCTTGAGCTTCTTCTCCAGGGTAGCATACTTCTTCTGCTGCCTCCTGAGGGCATTATCGGCCTTATCAGAAGCCCGCTTCCATGATTCGGCTTGCCTCACAGCGCCTTGAAAGTAGGCGTTAGACTGAAACAAAACAATTAACAAAGTATAAGGCAAGAAAGTGCTACAAGAATGAGAAATAAGTTTAAAAAAGAGAAGGCATACCGAAGCCAGAGATTGGGCTCCCATGAGCTTAATCCTCTCAAGGTCAGGGGTGGCCACCACATCAGTAAAGTCCTTTGGAGTCACGCTATGGTAGGACCAATCCCAAGCATGCTTCGTGGAACCAACCACGGTATCCCCTCGGCGGAATCCCCAGAGAGGCTGAAAGGCGCTTGTAGCAGCAGCAGCAGGGGCAGCAGCAGTGATAGGAGCATTATGGCCCTCAGCTCCTTCAGTTGAAGCCTCCCCCATAGGCTCCTTGTGCTTTCTCAAGAAGATAGGCTCTGTCGCCTTTCCTCGGGTGTCTAGGCCTGCTAACCGAGCTTTCTTCATCCTAGCTGTTTCCTCGACCAAGGGGACATTGTCCTCGTTAATCTCCTTAGCAGCTGAAACAAAGCAAAAGACAAAATAAGTGATGTTAATAATGCATGAAATAAAGAAAAATTGAGAAGGGAAGAGAAATACCCTGTTGAGAAACAGAGGATAGTCCCACATGAATCAGGGAAAACTCATCTAAAAGAGTCCAGCTGGTGGTGGTGCCATCATCCTGAGTGAGCCCATTGTAAATGATAGTTTCTTCAGGAGTTAAGTGAATGGATTTGAGGCTACCATCACTGACCTTCCCGAAGGAAGATCGAAAGAGCGTGCCCCAGTCGCCATTCTCCCAACGTAACCCAACGAAACTATTCCTCCAATTTGGATTATTATCAGGAATAGAGGCGCTATTAAAGATATGTTTGCTTTTGGGCCTTTGTTTGACATAAACCCAGCCACAAATATTGGAAGAACTATTGTAACATTGAAAGACTTTCCTAAAAACGGCTACAGAAAGAGGAAAGCCCTCCCTAAGACAACAAACCATAAAACATAGAATATTCCTCCAGGCGTTTGGAGGAAGCTGACACGGGTTGATTTGTAAGTCAGCCAAAAGATGAGGGATAAAAGGATGGAAAGGGAACCTAAGCCCAGCATTAAGGGCGTCGGTGTAGATGAAGAGAGTATCGGGCCTCCAGTGGCAAGTACGGTCACCACCAGAGACTGGAACTAGTCTAAAGGGGGGAGGGACGTTATAACGAGCATTTAGTTTATTGAAATCTATGTTATGCCAAGTATTACAGTGATTAAAGGAGTCGAGATGTGCAGTGGAAGGATATTCATCCCCCCTAGTATTAATCATATCAATTAAAGACATATATGAAGAGCGGATCTCGATATCCTTACCTCGTTTTGAAGCCGAGGCTATCTTGGCCGCCCTCTCGGAACTCTTGTCAGCCATCTAGTAAAGACTGGAAAAGACTTGGGAGGAGGAAGGAGTGGATTTGAGAGAGGAGAAGATTAGGAAGTTTGAGATGAAGAGAAATGAAATGAGAGGTGTGAAGAAGCACACTCTCATCCCACCTATATATAGGAGAAATAAGTGGATAATGGGCCTTAAAAAGCCCATTTTGGCCCAAAGTAAGGAATATTCTGGAATGTTCTACAAGGAATTGAAAGAATTAAGGGAAACTCTCTAGAAAAATCCAGAAACATTTGGAAATTCCATAAAAACCTCGAAAATTCCAGAAGGTTCTAAAATTTTTCTTTTTAGACCAGCCCCAGAATTATTGGGCCTGTGGGTACAAGAAGCCCAGATTCAGAAAAAGGCCCAGATTGGAAAGACATGAACTAGCCCAGGCCCAAAGAAGCCCAGTTAATTAAAGAATTAGGGCCCAAATGCAAAACCCAGATAAACCCAGATACATTCCTAATCCAAAGAGTTGAGGTCGAAATTCTGTTGACAAGGGCTAAAGAAAATGGTTATTTCGACCAGAATTTAAACCTATTCGACCAAGAATTATATAGAAATCCTGGTCGAATGGATCCTGCCCGAATTTCTATCGACCTGGGCAACCAAGGGAAGTTAATTCGGTCAAAACTAGGACTCCTGACCGAAAATCCTGATCCTCTTTTCTTAACCCTGAGAAGATTGTCGACCAGAAAGCAAGGCCAAATCCTGGTCGAATGGATCCTGCCCGAATTTCTATCGACCTGGGCAACCAAGGGAAGTTAATTCGGTCAAAACTAGGACTCCTGACCGAAAATCCTGACCGAAATTGAAATTTCCTACTCGAAAATTTTCTGCTCGAAAACTGTAAAAAAAAAAAAAAAAAAAAAAAAAAAGGGAAGGGGTGAAAATCCTGGCCGAAAATCGACCAGGATTCCTGATCGAATAGAACCTGCTCGAAATTCAGGCGACCAAGGCATACTGAAAGTTAATTCGACCAGGATCCTGGCCGAATGGATTCCTGGTCGAAATCTGTATAAAAAAAAAAAAGAAAAATAAGGAAATTCCTTAAATAATTTCTGAAAAATGTTAATATTTTCAGAAAATTAAGGAATAAATCCAGAAAATTAAGGATAAATCCCAGAAAATTAGGGAAAAATCCAGAAAATTAGGGAAAATCCCAGAAAATTAGGGAAAAATCCAGAAAATTAGGGAAAAATCCCAGAAATTAGGGAAAAATCCAGAAAATTAGGGAAAAATCCCAGAAATTAGGGAAAAAATCCAGAAATTAAGGATAAATCCCAGAAAATTAGGGAAAATCCCAGAAAATTAGGGAAAAATCCAGAAAATTAGGGAAAAATCCCAGAAATTAGGGAAAAAATCCAGAAATTAAGGATAAATCCCAAAAAATTAGGGAAAATCCCAGAAAATTAGGGAAAAATCCAGAAAATTAGGGAAAAATCCCAGAAATTAGGGAAAAAATCCAGAAATTAAGGATAAATCCCAGAAAATTAGGGAAAATCCCAGAAAATTAGGGAAAAATCCAGAAAATTAGGGAAAATCCCAGAAATTAGGGAAAAAATCCAGAAATTAAGGATAAATCCCAGAAAATTAGGGAAAATCCCAGAAAATTAGGGAAAAATCCAGAAAATTAGGGAAAAATCCCAGAAATTAGGGAAAAATCCAGAAAATTAGGGAAAAATCCCAGAAATTAGGGAAAAAATCCAGAAATTAAGGATAAATCCCAGAAAATTAGGGAAAAATCCAGAAATTAGGGAAAAATCCCAGAAAATTAGGGAAAAATCCCAGAAAATTAGGATAAATCCCAGAAATTAAAGGAAAAATCCAGAAATTAGGGAAAATCCCAGAAAATTAGGGAAAAATTCCTGGAAATTAAGATAATTTCTGAATAAAAGGAAGATTCATTGTAAATGTGTAGGTCGCTCCACACTTTACGCAAAAACGAAACCCTGAAAGGGAACGAATAACTTCTGCGAAACCTAATCAATGTTTCCCAAAAGTTGGGGGGCAAATGATAGGGATAAATAAGTCCTGATTTTATAATTAATGGGCTGATAGGCCCAATAATAAGATGTATAATATTCAGACCAGAAAGGTTAAGCCTGATGGACCAGATCAGGCCTGGTGGAATAAAAAAGGCCCAAAAGCCCTGATTATTAATTAATTTCGTAATTAATTAATAAGGGAAAAATCAGTTATTGAGAAGAGTCCCGATAAGGATATAAATCCTTATAGATTAGCCTCAAGGGGACCTAAAAGGATAAGGAATCAGCTTCCTACTTCCTAGGACTCCTAAGTCTATCCTAATTCAGAGGCTTGTCCACCAAGTCTCCTATACCAAGTCCAATTCAAGGACTCCCACATCTATATAAGGGGCCTCACCCCACAAATCAGAACTACGTTTTTTGACTTGATCCTTGGCAATCAGCAAGGTACGTAGGCATCTTGTTAAGGCAGATTGAGTCACGAAACACAAGAGCAGTCAAATCGAGCCTTGGAGCTCACGTTCCTTAGTATTAAATACAGCAATTATATATAGTAGTTTTAATCCATAACACCATTATATCACAGAATATTTATGAATATATACATCGCACGTATAAAATAGTTCAAATATTTACTAGTTGTCACATCCTCTCCCCCTTATAGGATTCTGTCCTCAGAATCTAGGAGAATAGTTGAGGATACCGATTCCGCATTTGAGATTCTTATTCCCACGTGGCCTCTTCAACTCTAGGATTCATCCACAAAACTTTCACCAAACTTACTACTTTATTTCTAAAAATTCTCTCTTGTCGATCCAGTATCTGCACGGGTTGCTCTTCATATGATAAATCAGCTTGAATTTCAACTGGCTCAATCTCTATCACATGACTGGCGTCCAGATTATACTTCTTTAGCAATGAGACATGAAATACATTATGCACGTGCTGATATTGTGGCGGCAAGGCTAGCTCATAAGCAACTTTCCCTACTTGGTTCAAGATTTCAAAAGGTCCGATATATCTTGGAGCTAATTTCCCTTTCTTACCGAATCGGGTCAAACCCTTCCATGGTGATACTTTTAGCAATACAGCTTCCCCAATTCCAAATTTCATATCCTTCTGAGCGGGGTCCGCGTATTTCTTTTATCTATCCTGTGCAGCAATGTGTCTCTTCTTGATCACAGTGATAGTGTCTTTCATTTGCTGAATCAATTCAGGTCCAAAAATCTTTCCTTCCCCAACTTCATCCCAACTCGTTGGTGTTCTACAGTTTCGCCCATATAAAGCTTCGTATGGTGGCATGCCCATAATTGTATGGTAACTATTGTTGTATGAGAATTCTACGAATGGTAGATGATCGTCCCAACTTCCTGAAAAATCAATTGCACAGCTTCGTAACATAACTTCAATGGTTTGGATTGTTCGTTCACTTTGGCCATCGGTTTGTGGATGATATGTCGTACTCATGTTTAATTTCATTCCGAGATTTTCTTGAAATTGCCTCCAGAACCTCGAATTGAATCGCGGGTCTCGTTCTAAAACTATCGATATAAATACACCATGGCGTAACACAATTTCGCGTACATACATATGAACTAGTCTGTCTTACGAAGACTTCTCATTGTTTGGAAGAAAATGAGCCGATTTTGTAAGGCGGTCAACTATCACCTAAATTATGTCATGTCCAGAACGTGTTCGCAATAAACCCACTACAAAATCCATGGCAATATTTTCCCACTTCCATTCTGGAATCTTCAATGGTTGAATCAAACCACTTGGTTTCTGACGTTCTGCTTTCACTCTTTGGCATGTGTCGCATTTTGAAACCCATTCTGCAATTTCTCTTTTCATGTTCGGCCACCAGAAGCTCTTCTTCAAATCATGGTAGATTTTGGTACTTCCCGGGTGAATTGAAAATCTTGAGTTGTGTGCTTCTTGCAAAATATCCTTCTTCAATTCAGTCACATTTGGGATCCAAATTCTTGTCGAAAATCTTAACACACCTTATTTGTCTTTTTGTGTACATATCTTTTCCCATGTCAACTGATTATTCCCTTGAGTCATTACTTCAACTTGGCATTTCTTTATCCTCTCTAGTAGTGTTGGTTGAAAAGTAATGGCACAACACATTTTTTCCGTTCCTCCATGCTCACAAAGCTCTAACTGTAATTTTTCAACTTCATCAGATAATTCCTTTGGCATTGTTATCATACTTAGCTTTTCCTTCCTACTCAGAGCGTCTGCTACCACATTGGTGTAATAACCCCAATTTTTGGAAATTTTTGAAACCCTGATGAATAATAACTTTTGCTAACTATGCTGATTAAGGAAAATTATCGGAACACAGTATATAGGAGTACTGTTATGGAAATTCGGAGATCGTATTAGTATTCCATAAAGTAAATGAGTGTATGTAAAGATCGTTAGAATCCAAATTCGAACAATTTGATTTTTCCTGAAAATCCACCAGATACTGAAAGGATTAAGTATAAGGTAACATAATTAAAAGGATTTTATTTAAGAATTATAGCAGATGATCATTAAAGGAATATAAGATATTAATAAAGGTTCAGGGAAGCCCGAGTAATAAGATCCCGGATATGATCCCTCAACCGATTAATAAGAACGATAGTTAAGCGAACCGTAAAACAGATACACGACCAAGAGACAGGCTTGAACAAGAATCCAAGGTATTATGACATCATCAAACCACAAGACAAAGACATGTGGCAAATGGATGACATAAGGAAGATGACATAAGCATGACAAGTAGATTTGTTTGGTTGGTTGATTATTAGCCAAGCATTATTTACCATGGTAAATTTTAATTAACCAAGCTAACAAAGCCACCACAAATTATTCAAAGTCAAGAAAGAAGCATTTCTCTCTCTTTTTCTTCATGAAGCTCTCGGCTTCTTTCTTAACAAAAGGGAAGTCCAAGCTCCTCCACTTGCTAATTTACAAGGTAATTATCTTAGTTTCTCCTAGATAAGTTACATACTTCCTAGGAATCTTAGCTTCAAAATCCTTTCCTAGCATTTCCTATAAATTCAAGAAGATGGTGAATAGTACTTTCTTGAAATTAATTTTTGTGTTCTTGATTTCTTTGAAAGATCAAGCTTGTAGGAGGTTAGATCAAGGCTCCTTAAGGCTTCCTAGCAATTTATCACTCACCAAGGAAGGTAAAACCTCATACCCTAGCTTTACTTTTAATTATTTAGGAGTGGTTTTTATTGATATAGTTTATGAGAAGCATGATTCTTGTCTGTTTAAAGTTTGGTTGGATTTGTAGTGATTTTGGGTTATGAATTTTGGGGATTGGTTAATGAATCTTAAGTAAAGTTAGTAGCTCATGTTTGTGATTGAATGAGTTGGAAAATATTGAGGTTATGGACTGATGTAGTGAGGTTTAGATGAAGTTTGGTTGTATTGATGGTTATGAGTTGGTTTGTGGTTAATTGGAGTGGTATAAACATTGGTAATCGTGTAAACATAGTCGTCGTAATGCTCGTTTTCATTCAACTGTTTGTTCTTAGTGTTCGGGACAGAAATCTCACTGACCAATCTATAAATTTGCCATGTTTAGATAGATCGTGTCGTAATATTTGTTTTGATATGTGGTTCGCTTAGATCCGATGTACGGTTTAGGAGAAACGACCATTTTAAGTAATGGTGTTTCGCAAGCGAACCATTACCCCTCGCTTAACTTTGAAACATTGTTTAAGGCCCTTAAAAGACTAATTGGAATATGAAACAATAATGAAAGGTGGGTTAGGAAGTTGGTAAAGTGCTCGTGAAAGAATCTCCTTAAAATTTGTAACGGTTATATTAAAATTGGTGGAGCCGAGGGTACGCAAGCAATTAACGCAAATCGTTAAGCGTATAAGCGACCGAAAGCGACCGTTAGGGTATAAGTGAGTTTTGACTATTTTCTTAAGCGACCATGGTCTAATTCCGGCTTGTGTTGTTGTTCATAGGTTACCGGACCCACTCTAAGCTTAAGTCTACCCTGGAACGCTCAGGCAAGTTTTCTACCTGTTATACTGTTGTGGTGATGTAATATATTGATGCATTATCTTGAGATAAGTGCATGGTTATTATTAGCAAAGTCTTGCGATATATTGGAGCATGCTGATATGATATTTATATGCATGCCTGTTTCGTAATCTTGATATTCTATTATCAATTCAAATGCTTATAAACTGCATAATATATATGCTAGAGATAAACAGTAGTTGCGTATACCCTTAGTATAGGGGACCCGAAGGTGAACATTTTTCTAAATCGGGAGTCGATGTTCCCGAGTATAATATATATATATATATATATATATATATATATATATTTCCATAACCATTAATCGGATAAGTTATATTCGATAGTTTTGAATAATAATCAAACTTATTTTCAATTATTCAAATAAAGATCGTACTTTCGTATAAGTATATCTTTTGTTATTTATTATTCGTTTCAAGTATGAGTTTTAAAACTTCTACTTCAATTATTTTTATAAAAATTATCCTTATGGGAATATTATTTAAATAATAATATTCAGATATTTTCTAACATATAGGGAATGATTTATTTTATTAAATCATCATTACTCTAAACATTCTTTAAAATGTTTTCGAGTCTTAAAAATGATTTTAAAAACTAGAGCAGGTATTAAAACTCATTTTCAGATTTAAGATCTTCCTTTCGAAGGGGATTTAAATACTCGCTCAAAACTTAAGGGATCCAGCTCCGTGGTGTATTTTTAGAGCAACGAAGTTGCTAACTTGATAAAAGACTTTGATTACTTGCCCAACATTCGGGAAGTAAGCCCAATCGAAATGCGTCGGCATAAGCAACATGGGCTCAGTGGGGGTCCATGAAAGTGTAAGTGGCTCAGTGGGAGTCCATCAATGCGTAAGTGGCTAAGTGGCAATCCAGCATAAGGTCCTAATGCGTCCAGGGTGATGAACAGTGGGGAATTCATCCATCTACTAGTAGAAAAGGTGACTTAATTGGTATCTTTGTCTAATCAACAAGATATCAGGTTTATGCCAAAGTTTCTTCTTTCCAAAATTCTTGGGAATGACAACTCTATTTATACTTCCATAGCAGAAGAATGTATGAAATGTATATATATATAGGTGTATATATATCGGGATTAATGAAGTATCTCATAACTTCATTTCTTTTGAATGATATTTCAAAGATTGAATATATTCAAGTCTTGTCTTGTAGTCTCATCTTTGTGATGAACTTTTGAAACTGATTATAGCTTGAACGGTGGTAGTTCGAGTAGTATTCGGAAAAGATATAAGTATATTGGAGTATCTTGTAACTTCATCTTTTCAACTTATATCTAGTTAATAATTATCTTATGCATGACAAAGATTTTCATAAAAATGTTGAGACAAGGTTAGATATATGAGATCACCTTGCAACGATATTTTTATACAGTTATAAACTGGAACTCTGTGTATATTATACATGTCAGAGGATTTCAAGGATTTTGAAAAGTATATATGTATATATATACTGAATATTTTGCGATTTCGTCACATTAAGATATCAAACTTGGTTCATTTGTTCTTGACCAAGACTTTCATGAGTACTATAAGAATGCTCATATATTGTTAATTATTATACATATTATTTCGGTGGGCTTGTTGCTCACCCTTGCTTTCTTCTTTCATCACACAACAACAGATAGACAAGATGAACAGGACCAAGCTCCTAATTCGCAAGCAGATAGGAAACGTTCCGCAGTTTCCTGTAGGCGTTGATGCCGCTGTAGCTGAGGTAGGAACTACCAATAGGCTAGGTTTTCACCTGTTAATGTACCAGACTTATGTATATTATGAATTTTAATAATGGCAAGGAATATGTAAATTTATTCAGAAACCATTTTTGAGGTGTAATGACTTATAATTGTGGAATAAAATGACTTGTGTTATTTTGGTATTCATCTCTGAGACTATAACTTGTGGTGTGTGTGTATATTGTGGGGTTACAGTATGCAGTAATTGGTTGTTTATTTACATTAAGTGTCATTAAGGGAAATGGAAATAGTGATAACCCGGATCCCGGACCTCGGATTTGGGGGTGTTACAGAAACGGTATCAGAGCTAAGCGTTATAAACCTCAGAGATGATGTGACGTTAAAATAATAATTTCACTAAGATAATAAGAACTCTTGCCAAGTTCATAGTTGGACTACCTAACGTAGTACTGACAGTTAAAAACCCTTACGGGAAACCTTATGAATATCGTGATAGAAGCGTAGTTCATCATTGTATATGGTAGCGGGACTCTGAACCCTAAGGTTGAGGAGCAACAGCGTGATGATGTTTTATTACTTATTGGAGATCAGATTATGGATTCGATGGAGCATCCTAATGAGGGACCGGATAATGCTCATGTTGAGGATGTAGTCGTTGAGGAGGTTCTCATAGAAGAGATTGTTGTTGAGGAGGATCCCGAGGAGGATCCTGATAAGAGTAAAAACTTGATCTCTGAGGAATTGATGACCGTAGTCTGGGTGACTACAAGAGATAGGAATTGTCGGTTACTTTCGTAGGTTCGTTCAAAAAAATTTCAAAGATCACAGCCCGTTTAACGCGGCTTACTCGAAAGACTGAGAAGTTCGAATGGACAGAGGAATGCGAGAACAACTTCCAAGAACTAAAGAAAAGATTGGTGACGGCCCCTGTGTTGGCTTTGCTGGAGGGAAAAAGGAGATTTTGTGATTTATAGTGATGCTTCGCACAAGGGATTTGGGTGTGTGCTTATACAACACGGTAAGGTAATCATGTACGCATCAAGATAATTAAGGGAATATAAAATTCGATATTCCCCCATGATCTTGAGCTCATGACAATAGTTTTACCTTAAAGATTGGAGGCACTACTTCTATGGAGAGAAGTGCAAGGTTTACACAAACCCCGAGAGCTCAAGTATATTTTTACGCAGAAAGAGCTCAACATGCACCAGAGGAGGTGGTTAGAGCTAATCAAGGATTATGATAATGAGATTATTTATCATCCAAGAAAAGCCAATATAGTGGATGACACCCTTAGTAGAAATGAGAGATTCAAGATAATAATGTCTTCGGGAGAGTTGATGAGAGATTCTGAGAAAATGGAAATAGAAGTGAAGGTAACCGGAGTCGGTACCGAAAAGCTGTTTGAGATCGTAATGCATCCTGAATTATTGGAAAATATCAGATTATTCCAGGAAAAAGTGATGAATGAAGGCAGAGAGCGAATGACTGGAGAGAAGATTAATACCGAGAAAGATGATAAGGGAATAATGAGGTATTCCGACAGAATTTGGGTTTAAATGTTCAAGAGCTTAAAGACGAGATCTTAGATTAAAGCCATAGTTTGAGGAATAAGATTTAGGGAAAACCCAAAATGTGATAATCAGGGAGGTCGCCATCAAGATAGATGGAACCATCACATAAGGAAGTGGAAAACAAGGATTTTAACGTATAAGATAACCCCGATTATGGGAAAAGGATGAAACATTTCATACCGAGACAATTAAAGTCGAGCAAGATAGGGAGAACCAGGATGGTACTCCTATGGGGAAATTCATGGACCTGCCTAAACAAAACTTGTACTTTTATCCCCAACCACCACCCTGAGAAAATAATATGGTGGGAAATTCTATTAGGACCTTTAAGTCGCTAAGCTCTCAGAGTTCCAAGGAACAAGCTGGCCCAGTCGAGACAAGAGCCTGGCTAAAAGGAAATAGGGAATCATTTGAGATTCTAAATGATTGACGAAGCACAAAAGACTGTTTTTGCCACTTACCTTCCAGAGAGAGGCCACCCACTGGTGGAAGGCTATTGAAGATAGAGAGATAGTGTAGAATTTTTAGAACCAGGCCAGAGGCGGGCATGTATGATGAATCATGAATCTAGGTTGTGAAAGTCATCAAGGTTCGTCTAAAGGACACGAATCCAGAATGACGGGATAATTGAAATCAATGCTTATGTTGAGTTGGTTCATGAAATGGTGGTAATAAATGTGAAAATAAAAGACTGAAAAGGGAAGGAGTATAAAGGGATTTAAAGGAAATTGAGTTCAGAAGCGATAAGGGAGTTAGGTATGTGAAACCCTAAGAAACCCTAGTAATAAATATAGAGAAGTGTGTCATCATTAGCGTGTGGTGACTGATCATGAGATAGAGTCAAGTTTTGAAAGCGTAAATGATACATATAATTAATCCCCTTTAAGTTGAGAGTATTCGATGAAACTTTGAGGTAGACCGATGGATTAATAAGGAAACACGGATGGACTGAGGAGACAGGATAACAAGTTATTAGGAAAATGGGATGAAGGATGTGACCTTCAAGAATTTGAAGTGTATGTAAGACCGGTGGCTTGATACCTAGAAAGGGAGATGCCGGGTATAAAATATATCCCAACATTAAGATGACGGTTGAGATAAATAATGGAGATAAATGAATAGTTAGAACTAAAAAGTTCATATTGAACACGACCAATATCTTCCGGAACATCCCTGTTATCATTACCAAATCAGGAAAAAAAAGCGGATAACCATAGTTATATTTTGGAGGCCATATGGATTGACCTCAACTTGAATAAGGATGCTATTGTGAAATTTGGTATAGACTATCGAGGTGGGAACAATTGAATAAGATAATCTATCAAGGATATATGACTTGATTTATCCATGGAAGGATGCAAGTACCTTTTTAAAGGTGGAATTAAGGATAGAACCTCAATAACATGAGATGAACCCTAGGGGAATTCATAAGGGTTGGCGTTTCACCCTTAATAGGGATAGTATGAGTTTTGACAGTATGAATTGGAAAGGATTAAGGTAACAACCACCTATAAGGATCAGTGGAGAAATTTTTCAGAAGTAAATAGATAATGGTTCTAGTATTAGTCAATGGTATTTTGATATTCCCGGTATCTAGGGAATACAGGAGGAACGATTCAAGGATAACCTTATAGGTTTTACAAGGAGATAGGTAATATTCAAAATTCTAAAGAATAGAAATTTTGATAAAGGAAATATGACGTAATTATAATAATGTAAGGTGGGCACGTGTTGAACAATAAAAAAGAATAGATTAATCCAATGAAGGTCGAGATTGGTGAAAACAAGAAGGACCCAAGATAAGAGATGTCCTAATTATGATCGAGAGTCAGTCGTGACAATGTTCACATCTAAAGACCGAGGCAATAACTTCTGGAAAAATGGTGATATTTTTTTTTCTCTATCCTCACCAAAGCTTAATGAAGAGCATTTTCACACAAGCGATGATTGGAAATGAGGTAGAAAATTTAGTTGAAGATCGTTCAAAAGAAATTGATTGTAAGGAACTATTACTATTTGGAAAGGCTAAGGAGGTGGCCGAAACTCTAAGTGTAAGAGAGCGATTATAGGCGCTCGTGTCAGAGGAATACAGTAATGATGGTTAAAGTCATGAAGGTTGTATTATGGTGTGAAATATTGACATTCCTTCTGATGATTGTGCCATACTCAACCGTAATAGTAGTCTGATAAGGGTTTAATTCATGTTAATCACTGTGAGCGGGCTACCTATCTTAGAAGGTCCTATCTTGAGATAAGCGAGGACCATGTTATAAAAGGACTAAATAAACCTATGAGCTTCATGTCTCCTAATATAGACATATGATTATTGATGGTATTAACCTGCTATCGTTGCTTGGATTGAATCTATTCTGCAATTTTATCTTCTTTGAGTCTTCCAAACGTCAAGTCAGGAGATGTCCTTCATGGATCACAAATGGTGATTATGTTACCTCCTTAGACGATTTTAATACAGCAGGTATGGACACTGTATGATTAGCTATTAAGATTCCAAGGAAAAGGAATGACTACAATAGGTCAGCGGTGGACTATAGTAATACACCAACGATTCCTTGAATAATGAGATGATAACAACCATGAGTGTTGTATTGTAATGGATGTTGAGATTGAGTACCACTAATCGGGTCGTGTTGACGTATAAGTTATCATTGATAGACTAATTAAGTCGATTATCTACCTATTGAATATTTATTTCTTCTTATCAATAGAAAGTCGTATTACTATACGAGGAAGGTTGCGGTGCAAGCATAGAATTCTAGTAACGATGATGTCTAGAATGAAATCCCAGATTCAATTTTCGATGTCGAGGGAGTTTCAAAGGTGATTGTGTATAAGCCCGAGCAAGAGCATGGGTCCATAGAATGATGGACGGGATAGAAAAAATATTTAGGCATGTGAAATGCGATGCTATAATACTTAATGTTGATATATATACATATGTGTTTTGTTCTCCTATGACAATCCTCTATAGTTCAGAGGTAGATTCCAAGCCAGATATTTTGTGGCAGTATATATTTTTATACAATTCTCTTCAATTCATTCTTTTCTCTCATTTTCATTTCATGTAAGCTGAGAAGAACAACCCTTCCAGAAAGGGGGTACTGCCGAATGACTATCTATCCGTGTGATAGAAGCCTAGTAGGATACCACATGTTTTTTAATTGCTTGTCAAGTACTAAAGGCTAGCCACCTTCTGTACTAACCATGCGATGTAACAAGTGTTCATGATCATAATGATCTCTTAATAAATTCTTTTACTTCTATACGATGGATCAAGCTTTCGAAGATAGAAGCAGCTAGAAAGGAGTAGTATCAGTACGGTGGTATTCCGAATCTAACGCATTCGTGATACTAAGGTTGACGCGGTTATTAAAAGGTTATAGAACACTAACGAGCAAAAGTGTAACCACTATAATATTAGGAACGGAGGATAGTAACGATTACGAACTGGAAAAGAGTGGGTATTGAGAACCAAAAGCTATAATGCCAGAAGCTATAATGAGAGTCTGTGTAATAGACTTGAAAGGATTTGGAATGATCACTTAACGCGGGTTGAGTTTTCTTACGACAATAGATGTTATGTCAGTATCGAGATGTCGCCTTATGAGATCCTTGAGGCAAGACAAGGTCGATCTCCCTTATGTTAGGATGAAGTAGTAGAGCGCAAGATGCTCGGACCAGCAGTGGTCCAAAGGATCAAGGATATGATAGATTTAACCAAAGGACGGCTGGTAGCAGCCCAAGATCGACTATAAAAGTATGTCGGTTTGGCCCGAAAGGACAAATAGTACGAAGGTAGGGAACCTAGTATTTTTAAAGGAATTCCCTTGGAAATGATTGATGAGGTTCGGAAATAAAGGAAAGCTAAGTCCACGATATGTTGGACCCTTGGATATATTAAGACGTATTGGGAAGTTATCAAATGAACTACCCTACCCCCGAATCTGCAACAATTTTGCAATGAGTTCCAAGTATCAATGTTAAGGAAGTATGATCCATAGGCGAGACACATAGGGGAATATGAACACGTAAATCTCCGACCAGACTTAACCTATGTGGAGCAACCAGTGAGGGTTATGAATCAAAAAGGAACAAGTGATCAGAGTTTTCTAATAGAATCACAATGTGGGAAAATTGACTTGAGCTAGAAATTGCAATGCTAGAAAAGTATCCCCAATTGTTTTCTATCTGATTCCGAGACGAAATCCTTTTAAGGAGGGGAGACTGTAATAACCCCAATTTTTAAAAATTTTTGAAACCCTGATGAATAGTAACTTTTGCTGACTATGCTGATTAAGGAAAATTATCAGACCACACTATATAGGAGTACTGTTATGGAAATTCTGAGATCATATTAGTATTCCATAAAGTAAATGAGTGTATGTAAAGATCGTAAGAA
The DNA here is from genome assembly GCF_009905375.1 of Apium graveolens. NCBI lineage: Eukaryota > Viridiplantae > Streptophyta > Magnoliopsida > Apiales > Apiaceae > Apium > Apium graveolens. Next base: position 175,676,058 of record NC_133648.1, on the reverse strand, counting down.
TCCATATTCGAACACTTTGATTTTTTCCGAAAATCCACCAGATACCGAAAGGATTAAGTATAAGGTAACATAATTAAAAGGATTTTATTTAAGGATTATAGCAGAGGATCATTAAAGGAATATAAGATATTAATAAAGGTTCAGGGAAGCCCAAGTAATAAGATCCCGGATATGATCCCTCAATCGATTAACAAGAACGAGAGTTAAGCGAACCGTAAAACAGATACGCGACCAAGAGACAAGCTTGTACAAGAATCCAAGGTATTATGACATCATCAAACCACAAGAAAAAGACTTGTGGCAAATGGATGACATAAGGAAGATGACATAAGCATGACAAGTAGATTTGTTTGGTTGGTTGATTATTAGCCAATCATGAATTACCATGGTAAATTTTAATTAACCAAGCTAACAAAGCCACCACAAATTATTCAAATTCAAGCAAGAAGCATTTCTCGCTCTTTTTCTTCATGAAGCTCTCGGTTTCTTTCTTAACAAAAGTGAAGTCCAAGCTCCTCCACTTGCTAATGTACAAGGTAATTATCCTAGTTTCTCCTAGTTAAGTTACATACTTCCTAGGAATCTTGGCTTCAAAATCCTTTCCTAGCATTTCCTATAAATCATTCAAGAATATGGTGAATAGTACTTTCTTGAAATTAATTTTTAGGTTCTTGATTTCTTTGAAAGATCAAGCTTGTAGGAGGCTAGATCAAGGCTCCTTAAGACTTCCTAGAAACTTTTCACTCACCAAGGAAGGTAAAACCTCATACCCTAGCTTTACTTTTGAGTATTTAGGAGTGGTTTTGATTGATATAGTTTATGAGAAGCATGATTCTTGTTTGTTTAAAGTTTGGTTGGATTTGTAGTGATTTTGGGTTATGAATCTTCGTGATTGGTTAATGAATCTTAAGTATAGTTAGTAGCTCATGTTTGTGATTGAATGAGTCGGAAAAACTTGAGGTTATGGACTGATGTGGTGAGGTTTAGATGAATTTTGGTTGTATTGATGGTTATGAGTTGGGTTGTGTTTAATTGGAGTAGTATAAACATTGGTAATCGCGTAAACATAGCTGTGGTAATACACGTTTTCATTCAACTTTTTGTTCTTAGTGTTCGGGACAGAAATCTCTCTGACCAATCTATAACTTTTCCATGTTTAGATAGATCGTGTTGTAAGCTTCATTTTGATATGGGTTTCGCTTAGATCCGATGTACGGTTTAGGACAAACGACCGTTTTAACTAATGGCATTTTGCGTGTGAACCATTACCCCTCGCTTAACTTTGAAACCTTGTTTAAGGCCCTTAAAAGACTAATTGGATTACGAAACAATTATGTAAGGTGGGTTAGGAATTTGGTAAATTACTCGCAAGAGAGTCGCCTTAAAATTTCTAACGGTTAATTTAATAAAATTAGTGGTGCCGAGGGTACGCAAGTGATTAACTCAAATCGTTAAGCGTATAAGCAACCAAAAGCGACCGTTAGGGTATGAGTGAGTTTTGACTAGTTTCTTAAGTGAACGTGGTCTAATTCCGGCTTATGTTGTTGTTCATAGGTTACCAGACCTACTCTAAGCTTAAGTCTACCCCGGAATGCTCATGCAAGTTTTATACCCGTTATACTATTGTTGTATTGTAATATATTGATGCATTATCTTGAGATAAGTGCATGGTTATTATTAGCAAAGTCTTGCGATATATTGGAGAATGTTGATATGATATTTATATGCATGCCTATTTCATAATCTTGATATTCTATTATCAATTCAAATGCTTATAAACTGCATAATACCTATGCTAGAGAAAAGCAGTAGTTGTGTATACCCTTAGTATAGGGGACCCGAAGGTGAACATTTTTCTAAACCGAGAGTCGATGTTCCCGAGTATAATATACATATTTATATATATATATAGTTTTCTATAACTATTAATCGGATAATGTATATTTGATAGTTTTGAATAATAATCAAACTTATTTTCGATTATTCAAATAAAGATCGTACTTTCGTATAAGTATATTATTTTATTTATTATTCATTTCAAGTATGAGTTTTAAAATTTCTACTTCAATTATTTTTATAAAGATTATCCTTATGGGAATATTATTTAAATAATAATATTCAGATATTTTCTAACATATCGGGAATGATTTATTTTATTAAATCTTCATTACTCTAAACATTCTTTAAAATATTTTCGAGTCTTCAAAATGATTTTAAAAGCTAGAGCGGATCCCAAAACTCATTTTTAGATTTAAGATCTTTTTTCGAAAGGGATTTAAATACTCGCTCAAAACCTAAGGGGTCCAGCTCCATAGTGTATTTTTGGAGCAGCGAAGTTGCTAACTTGATAAAAGAGTTTGATTACTTGCCCAACATTCGGGAAGTAAGCCCAATCGAAATGCATTGGCATAAGTAACATGGGCTCAGTGGGGGTCCATGAAAGTGTAAGTGGCTTAGTGGGAGTCCATCAATGCGTAAGTGGCTAAGTTGCACTCCAGCATAAAGTCCTAATGCGGCCAGGGTGATGACCAGTGGGGAATTCATCCATCTACTAGTAGAAAAGGTGACTTAATTTGTATCTATGCCTGATCAGCAAGATATCAGGTTTATGCCAAAGTTTCTTCTTTCCAAAGTTCTTGGGATTGACAACTCTACTTATACTTCCATAGCTGAAGAATGTATGAAATGTATATATATAGGTGTATATATATATCGGGAATAATGAAGTATCTCTTAACTTCATTTCTTTTTGAATGATATTTCAAAGATTGAATATATTCAAGTCTTATCTTGTAGTCCCATCTATGTGATGAACTTTTGAAACTGATTATAGCTTGAATGGTGGTAGTTCGAGTAGTATTCGGAAAAGATATAAGTATATTGGAGTATCTTGTAACTTCATCTTTTGAACTTATATCTAGCTAATGATTATCTTATGCATGACAAAGATTTTCATAAAAACGTTGAGACAAGGTTAGATATATGAGATCACTTTGCAACAATATTTGCATACAGTTATAAACTGGAACTCTGTGTATATTATACATGTCAGAGGATTTCAAGGATTTTGAAAAGTGTATATGTAAATATATACTGAATATTTTGCAATTTCGTGGCATTAAGATATCAAACTTGGTTCATTTATTCTTGACCAAGACTTGTTAGGAATGTATGTGCATTAGTTTGATGATATGTTTAACAAAATACTTAAGTAGAAATTTAGTGTCTGTAGCCTCAACGGATAAGACCACTTTGGCTATCCGTTGATGGTGTAGCTTTACTTAGAAATAAGTCTAGTGTTGTAGCATATTTCAGTCTCTGTATTTAAAATGTAATTCTTGGAAGTTGAGAGAAACTATGAGTCATGTTGACTACTAGATGATATGCAGATAGGAAGGCCAATTGTAAATACTTCATGCCTTGTAATTTTGTATAAGTGAAGTGGTATCAACGGATGATGTAAAGACCTTCAACGGATGAGAAGCTAAGCTTCAACGGATGTCTCTAAAGCTTCAACGGATAAAGTCATCAACGGATAACATCCTTCAACGGATGAGTGCATCAACGGATGAAAGCTTCAACGGATAACATCCTTCAACGGATGAGTGCATCAACGGATGAAAGCTTCAACGGATGTTCTGATGATTAGCCGTTGATAAGGGTAGTTGTACCTACAAACAGAGGCACATGGGTTGATAGAGACAACTGAGATGTGGTAGCCGAATTTCAGGAACAACAGAAAAAGCAGCCGTTCTTCTCTAGTACAAAGATGCAATAGTCAACAAAGTACTGGAGTGAATAGGAAAAGAAGCAAGTGAAGATCTTATTTTATTACTGTATTTTATATTGTTCTTCACTTGTACACTTGGTAATATATAAACCAAGTAGAAGCTAGTAATTAGAAGAGACATTTTCCAGAGCTGTTTAGAAAAATATTGAGAGAAAATTCATCTAGTTTGTACTAGGATGCAGCTGTGATCAACATTGTTTAATCACAGATTTTCAAAAATACCATCTCTGGTGGAACAACAAATCCACCAGAAAAGTTTTTAAGGTCTGTTGTGTTCTTTACATTTGTGCTTGAATATATATCTGTCTGTATTAGCTTAAAGCAATTCACACACTTGTTCTTCTTGAACACACAACTTTCATAAACTGCTCAAAACTTGAAAAAGTTTTGAGATTTACATTCAACCCCCCTTCTGTAAATCTCATTGTTAGTCCACTAGGAATAACAATTGGTATCAGAGCAGGCTCTTGACATACAAAGAGTTTAAAGATCTTGGAATCTAACAAAGATGAGTAAGAAGGATATTGGAGTAAAGATCCCAGTTCTTGACAAAGACAGTTATCACCATTGGAAGGTGAAAATGCACCTTCATCTACTCTCCCAAGATGAAGGTTATGTAAACTGCATTGAGAATGGTCCTCACATTCCCCACAAAGTAGCAACAGTTGCTACAGCCACAGTTGCTGTTGGTCAATCCATTCCAAAACCTAGAGCAGAATGGACAATGGAAGACACAGAAGAAGTCCACAAGGATAAGAAGGCTATGAACATTTTGTTTAATGGTCTTAACATGGATATGTTTGATAATGTGATAAATTGCACAACTGCCAAAGAGGTTTGGGACACAGTTCAACTACTGTGTGAAGGTACAGAACAAGTGAAAGAAAACAAAATGCAGCTTCTCATTCAACAGTATGAATACTTTCATTTTGAAGAAAATGAATCTTTAAATGAAACATTCAATAGGTTCCAAAAGCTGTTGAATGGACTGAAGCTGTATGGAAGAGTGTACCAGGTGAAGGATTCAAATCTTAAATTTTTAAGATCCTTGCCAAAGGAATGGAAACCCATGACTGTCTCCTTAAGAAACTCTCAAGATTATAAGGACTTCACTCTTGAAAGATTGTATGGAATCTTGAAGACTTATGAACTAGAGCTGGAACAGGATGAGGTATTGGAGAAGGAGAGAAAGAAAGGAAGTTCAGTTGCATTGGTAGCTGAAGATGAGAGGAAATGCAGACAAGAAACTGTGAGATCTACATCAAATTCCAAAGATGGTATAAGAAATCAGGAATCAAGCAAGGGGAAAGAGCAAGTTGCTGAAAATGAAGACAACTCCAGCCAAGATGACTCAGATGGTATTGATGAGCATCTTGCATTTCTGTCCAGAAGATTTGCAAAGATGAAATTCAAGAAAAACACTAGAGCCACTAAACCTCACAAAAACACTGTGGACAAATCTAAGTTCAAATGTTTCAATTATGGTATAAGTGGACACTTTGCAGGTGAGTGCAGAAAGCCAACTTCTGAAAAGAAGAAATTTGAACAAGTAGATTACAAAAAGAAATATTTTGATCTACTCAAGCAAAAGGAGAGGGCTTTCATTACTCAAGAAAGGGACTGGGCAGCTAATGGAGATGAAGAGGATGAAGATGTGGAGTATGTCAACCTTGCTCTCATGGCTGATTCTGAAGAAAATGAAGTTAGTTCATCAAGCAATCAGGGAAATGGAAGAAATCTATGGTACTTGGACAGTGGTTGTTCAAGACACATGACAGGAGATTTCTCCCTGCTCACAGAGTTCAAGGAGAGAGCTGGCCCTAGCATAACCTTTGGAGATGACAGCAAAGGGTTTACTATGGGATATGGCTTGATTTCAACAAGGAATGTCATCATTAATGAAGTTGCATTAGTTGATGGTCTCAAGCACAATTTACTGAGCATCAGTCAACTATGTGATAGAGGGAATACAGTTTCCTTCAATTCTGAAGCCTGTGTTGTCACTAGTAAGAAAGACAACAAAGTGGTTCTAACTGGAGTTAGAAAAGGAAATGTGTACATAGCTGACTTCAACTCTACAGATGCAGAATCCATTACTTGTCTCTTCAGCAAAGCAAGCACAGTTTAAAGTTGGCTATGGCACAAGAAGCTATCTCACTTGAATTTCTAGACAATGAATGATCTAGTCAAAAAGGACTTAGTTAGAGGAATCCCTCTAGTTGAATTCTCAAGGGATGGTTTGTGTGATGCTTGTCAGAAAGGCAAACAAAGGAAAGCATCATTCAAAAAGAAGCTTGAAACAACAATTGATGAACCATTACAGCTGCTACATATGGATTTGTTTGGACCAGTCAATGTATTGTCTATTGCAAGAAAAAGATATTGCTTAGTGATTGTAGATGATTTCTCAAAGTTCTCATGGGTCTATTTTCTTGGATCAAAGGATGAAGCAAGTAAAATCATTATCAATCACATCAGGCAAGTCAACAATCATCCTAACTTGAAGGTTAGAAATATCAGGAGTGACAATGGAACTGAGTTCAAGAATTTGACATTAAGGCTGTTCTGTGAAGAAAATGGAATCATGCATGAGTTCTCAGCTCCAAGAACACCTCAGCAAAATGGGGTTGTTGAAAGAAAGAACAGATCTTTAATTGAAGCTGCCAGAACAATGCTTGAAGAATCAAAGTTACCAACATATTTCTGGGCTGAAGCTGTTAATTGTGCCTGCTTCACTCAGAATATTTCTTTGATCAATCAAGCTAAAGGCATGACTCCTTATCAGTTGTTCAAGAGAAGAAAACCAACTCTAAACTTTCTTCATGTCTTTGGATGTAAATGCTTTATACTGAGGAATCAATCTGACCATAAAGGGAAGTTTGATGCAAAGGCTGATGAAGGGATATTTGTTGGTTACTCAGCTGGAAAATCTTATAGGGTCTACAATCTAAGAACCAACATTGTTATGGAATCTGTGCATGTTGTGTTTGATGATAAAAAGATTGATGGACTAACAGATGAGGGACATAATGAGAAACTCAAATTTGACAACATTGAGATATATTGTGATGATAGTGAAGAGGAGACTGATGGAGATGTCACCTCAAAAGGGATTCAAAACATGCCCTTGGATAATGCACAAAATGCAGTATCCGTTGACAGACATAGTGCATCATCCGTTGAAGTACAAAATGAAGCATCCGTTGATCATAGTTCATCAACGGATAATCGATTTACATCATCAGTTGATAGAACTCCAAGTTCCCTGCAATGGACCAACAACTCAGGGGGAGTTTCAACTAGTCAACACTCTGTCTCACATCATGACAATACTGAGGCCACCTCATCTAGAGAGCATCTTCCACCACAAAGGAAATGGACCAAGAATCATCCCTTTGAACTGATCATTGGTGATGCATCATCTAAAGTGCAAACAAGAAAAGCCACTCAAGATGAATGTCTGTATAGTAGTTTTCTGTCTCAGGAGGAACCTAAGAAAGTGGAAGAAGCTCTATTGGATCCAGATTGGATATTAGCTATGCAGGAAGAGCTGAACCAATTTGAGAGAAACCAAGTATGGAAGCTGGTACCCAAACCAAAGAACAAGAGTCCTATTGACACAAAGTGGGTATTCAGAAACAAGATGGATGAAAATGGCATTATCATAAGGAATAAAGCAGACTGGTTGCTAAAGGCTATTCTCAGCAAGAGGGAATAGATTTTGATGAAACATATGCTCCTGTTGCAAGACTTGAAGCCATCAGAATATTTCTAGCCCATGCAGCCCATGCCAATTTCAAAGTCTATCAAATGGATGTCAAGAGTGCATTTCTAAATGGGAAATTAGAGGAAGAAGTCTATGTAAGTCAACCTCCAGGATTTGAAGATCCAAATTTTCCAGACTATGTGTATTATCTGTTGAAAGCACTCTATGGACTGAAGCAAGCACCTAGAGCCTGGTATGAAACCTTATCAAAATTTCTTTTGGAGAATCACTTCACTAGAGGTACTGTTGATAAAACTCTCTTCTTTAGGGATGTTAATGGCTCTAGTATACTTGTTCAAATTTATGTAGATGACATAATATTTGGCTCTATAGATGATAAACTTTGCAAAAAGTTTGCTAAGCTAATGCAAAGTAATTATGAAATGAGCCTAATGGGAGAACTAACCTATTTTCTTGGTTTACAAGTTAAACAAGTTAGTGATGGAATTTTCATTAGTCAAACTAAATATATTTATGATCTTTTAAAGAAGTTTGACTTAATGGAATGTTCATCTGCAAAAACTCCCATGGCCACTGCCACCAAACTTGAATTAAATAAGACTGAAAGGTCTGTGGATATTACAAGTTATAGAGGCATGGTTGGTTCACTTTTATATTTAACTGCTAGCAGACCAGATATAATGTTTGCTACATGTCTATGTGCTATATTCCAAGCTGATCCTAGGGAGTCTCACTTAATTGCTATCAAAAGGATTTTCAGATATCTCAAGGGTACACCAAATTTAGGTATTTGGTATCCTAGAGAATCTGGCTTTGATCTAATTGGTTATTCAGATGCAGACTATGCAGGTTGCAAAATAGATAGGAAAAGTACAACAGGCTCCTGCCAATTCCTGGGAAACAAGCTTGTATCATGGTTTAGCAAAAAGCAAAATTCAGTCTCTACTTCTACAGCTGAGGCTGAATACATTGCTGCTGGAAGTTGCTGTTCTCAAGTGTTATGGATGAGGAACCAACTCCTTGACTATGGACTTCATGTTGATAGAATTCCTATCTTTTGTGACAACACAAGTGCCATAACCATAACAGAGAATCCTGTGCAGCACTCAAGGACCAAGCACATTGATATCAAGTACCATTTCATTAGGGAGCATGTCATGAATGGTACAGTGGAACTACATTTTGTTCCAAGTGAACAACAAATTACTGACATATTTACCAAGCCACTTGATGAATCAACATTCACAAGATTGGTAAATGAGCTAGGTATGCTTAATTACTCTTAAAATTCATGTCTTTATTGCAATTTGAATTGAAGCCTGAAATATATTAGTTGCTAAGAACAAATTTGACTTTTAACATAGTTTATTCCATCAACGGATGTTCCCTATCCGTTGAAAGTCAAAATTGCTCTATCAACGGATAGTCATTATCCGTTGAAAGACAAATACATTTCTGGAATTTTTATCCGTCTACGGATAAAACTGAAGTACCTTTCAACGGATGACAATTTGCCTTATCCGTTGAAATGTCACATCAATCGATTCAGGTGTTTAACAGCCGTTGATTCTATTCTCTTAACCGTTGATACTCATACATACATCTGTATGTATTGGTTTTAAAGGTAGTTTTTAGAATACTTACAGTTTATTCTTAAACGGCTGAAATTCACTAACGCATATTTATTGATAAATCTTTCTTTTATATTTTTGTTTATTAATTTGAGAAAGCATATAAGTCCTTCTGATTGTTCATTTTTACTTTACGCTTTCTTGAAATTTCAAGCATTTACCATTTTCTCTCTGCAAAAACTTCAAGTTATTCTCTGCAATTTCTACTCACAACAATGGCACCAGTCGTGAAGATTATGTCTCAATCTGGGTTCATCTATGAAAAGAACAATTTCATAGCTTTGGTAGAAAAGAATGAAGCCCACTCAGACTATCACAAAATGATGGACTTCATCAAAAACTGTAAACTTAGCTATGCAATGCTGGAAGCCCCAACAATTTTCTGTGAAGTAGTTGAGGAGATTTGGACAACTGCTGAGTTCAACTCCATGGATATGACTATCTCCTTCACTCTCAAAGGTAAAACTCACTGTATTAACTGTGATGATTTACAAGCATGTTTTAAATTGCCTGAGAACAATGCCATGACACCACACACTGATAGTGATGTATCCAGCATGTTAGATTCCATAGGTTATTCTCTTAACTCTGCTAATTTAGGGAGTATTAGAAGAAAAGGCCTTAGGAAAGAATGGAGTTTCCTTGGGGATGCCTTTATAAAGGTTTTCTCTGGGAAAATTAGTAATTTTGATGCCATAACTTCATCTCTGGTTAATATGCTCTATATGCTTGTTTCTGATAGGTATTTTAACTTTAGCAACTACGTGATGCTAGAATTAGGTACTAGATTGGGTAACAAAGCTAATAGACCTAATAACATCTATTATGCTAGATTCTTTATGTTATTGGCTAACCATGTTGCTGAAGGTTTAGTCATAATCAATGAGAATAATAAACTCAAGTGCTGGGCACAAGAGAAAAGAGTTCTTGCAGACTTGAAGAGAATGGATCTTAACAGCAGTGTGCCATTGGTATATTTACCAATCATGAATGCACCTCAGGTAGGTGAGGTAATTGCTTCTACAACTCCTACTTCTTCCAACCTCTCTATTTCTTTATCTTCTAGTGTGGCCATGAAATCTGTGATGCCCCAACAGATTTCTACCAAGGTCTCCAAAACTAAACTTTCAAAATCCAAGACAAAGAAATCCACCTCTGTTGTTTCTCAAAAGACAACAGTTGTAACACCAACTATTAACCCTGAGGTGAGTGAACAGGGTGTGAGTGGTGAGGGGAGGGGTGAACATCAAAGAAACCCCCAGGATAAGGAAGGAAAGTTGAGTGCTTCCCAAGCTAGCCAAGCCACAGTTTCTCAAAAAGCTGTGGTGGTTGAAAAGGTATCTAGCACATCCCTAGTAGCATCCTCCCAAAAGGATGTTACTATTGAAAATAGTTCCAAACCAGGAACACAGAACAAAAGCGGGAGGGACACTAAAGCCAAACACTCACCAACAAAAGCCTTTATTAGAAGAAAGAAGGCCAGAACCCAATCTTCAACACAGGGTGCACACACTGCACAGATACATCCATCTGTATCTATGCCTTCTCAAACTCAGTTTGATGTGACTCCAATAAATGTGGAGTCACAGCCCCATTCTCTCACAATAATCACACATCAATCACCAAACACTTCATCACCATCTCTGGATGTGGATATGTTATTCCCATCAATTCCTGATTCTCCCTCTTTACAACTCAGGGAGAAGCCCCACTCAAATACAGGTGATCATCATCTCTTAGATGATTTGTTGGATCACCCGCAAATTCTTTCAGATATAATTGAAGGATCTGTGTCACCACATCTCAAATCAATCTACACAGATTCAACAGTTATATCACTTTCAATTTCAACTTCTTTTCCTTCTTCAACGGATATCACTCATCCGTTGACAAGTGGTTGTTCTTCAACGGATAAGCTTAACAGCAGTTATCCGTTGATAACATCAGTTTCATCTTCAACGGATATTCCACATCCGTTGACAGTCTCTACACAAATAACTGAATTAATTCCAAGTGTAGAAGACATGAATACTGTGCAATCACTCTTAGGATTGAGGGAAGGGAGTGACAATTTGAGTGAGAGGCTGGGTTGCTCCCAGGCAAAAGGAGAGATTGAGAGCTCAAAAATGCATGCTATTTCTTCCAGCATGGCAAAAGTAAGTGAGTGGAGTACCACCTTAGTAGGTGAAGGTGAGGGAGTGAGATGTGTGAGCCAGGGGGAGCCCCTGATGCAAGAACATAGAGAAAAAGAGAGAAAAGCAGGTACAGTAGATACAAGGGTGGAACCAGCCATTGCTAATGAGTCAATGATTGTGGATGATGCTGAAAAGGAAAGACAATTTCAGCAACATTACAAAGCTGTAATTGATAACATTTCCTTGGATGCTGACACTTTTACTCATCCTGTGACAGCCTATCAACTGTTGGCTGCTCAGGGCAATGAGGAGGCAGCAAGGTCACTACATCTAGTGCACACAACAGAATCTCTTCAAAGGGATAAAGCTGCCATTAACAAAATGCCTTCTATAGCTGGTGAGCCATCTGAGGAATTTGGAGCAAATTCTGATGATGATGACTCTATTTCTTTTGATGGAAGCATGAACTTAGGGGGAGATGAAGGCCCTAGTTCAATTCCAAAACTACCTGAATGGGCCTTGACTAAGGAGTATAGATCAGGGGAATTCAATGTCTCTTTAGTCAAACAAATCAACACTATTCAACAGGCCATTCAGAATACTTCACATGCAAGTATCAAGGCTATCCTTCAAGCTCACCTGGACTCACTGCATCTCATGAAGCTGCAGCAAGTGAAGCAGAATCTGAGTATGGATGATCTCAGGAAGGATATTGCTGACTTGAAAACCTATACTTCAGAAAAATTGGATTCAGTCATGCCCTATGGTACATTGCAGGACTTGGTTTTGAGATTGAAGAAAGAATCTGTTACTGAAAAACGGTTGGCCAAGTTAGAAGACAGAGTTCAAGTTATTGAAGATTCTGTGGCCACCATTCTTCACAATCAACAATCTCAAACCAGTCTCCTAATGCAGCTGGCAAAAGCACAAGGCTTGACCCCTCTCCTTGATGATAACAAAAAGGGGGAGAGTAAAAGGGAAGGGGAAGGAGAGCCATCTACAAAAGTCAACATATCTAAAGTGCTAGTTCCTGCCATCACTACTTCTCCAATCATTCAAATCAAGGGCAAGCCTGATGGAATTGATTTGATTCAGCTAGCAGCAGCTGAAATTCAAGTGAAAGAACAAAGGAGGAGAATTGATGAAAGGTTGCAACTGTTGTTTGGTTCTACACAAGACAAATCAACATCTGTGAAATACAGCACAAAAATTGAACCAATCAACATGGAGCTCATGCCAGTAGGGAGTCATAAGGATGGAGAAGCTTCTTCCAAAGAACTACAAGCTATAATTCTCAAGCCCAATGAAAGATCCAATAAGGACTCAACAAAGAATCCTTTAAAAGAAGTGGACTTTCCTCCTCCAAAAGCTGATGAGAACAAGATTTTAGGCAGGAGTATTGCTTATCTCAAAAAGACCATGGATGAGGCTGTAAGGAGAAATAGAGCTATTATCATTAGAGAGGGAAAGAGCATATGTGTGATGCAAGGACATCCCAAATTCTCAATAGCCAAGAAGGAAGAAGACAAGCAATTAAAGGCTGACAAAAGAGCACAAGCAAAGCTTGAACAACAGCTAAAGTCAAGTCTAGTTGAAAAAGAAAAAGGGATTGAAGTCAGGGGTGAAGACAAGACTACAAATCTAGATGAGGTTTTAGGGAGTATATTTGGTGAGAGTGTGGAAGAAAGAGAGGAATGGCAGAAGGGAAACAGAAGAAAGGCCAAGGCACATAGAAGGAGTGGAGATAACACTGAAGTAACCAAATCTATATCTAAACCACTACCTTCCATACCTGAACCCCTTGTTGCTGATCCCACAATAAACATCCATGGTGAACCAATCATTCCAAAAGAGGAACCTATTGATTGGGACACTATCAAATTGCCTACCTTTCTAACCACTCTTTCACTACCAAAGAAACAGAAAAGAAAACCAAAATCTACACCTCCCATAACCTCTAAGAAATTCACTCAAAAACAAAAACCTAAGCCTAAGTCACCCATTTCTAAAGATGATTATGTTCACATCAGTGACATAAAAGAAATTTCAGACATTGAACTCTATCTGGATGAGCTGGAGGATGTAAGGGGAATAGCTGCCTATAGACAGCTACCAGAGAGATTAGTGTTCAGATATAAAGGAGCTGGGGAAAGAACATGGCCTCTCCAGAGGATTCTGGATGAAGGCTACTCTACCTTGATTAGAGTCTATTCAGCTATACAAAAGGATTCTGGCTTTACCAGAACTGCCAAGACTGAAATTCTCAACAAGATAGCCAATATAAGGAAAACTTGGAGGGAGCCCAATGCTTTACCCAGGACTTTACTCATTCAAGAAAGGGAAATGAAAATTCACAAATCACCTCATTGGTTGATGGAATTTAGAGATGATAAAGGAGTCAGAAGATTTTTCAGACTTGAAGACCAACTCAAGATTGCCAGCAATGAAACTCTCAAAGAAATGCAATCTAAGTTGGATGTCAGTGTTGAAGATGAAGCTGAATTCTTCAGACAACTCCAACTCCAAATTGAGGAAAATGACAAAAGGCTAGGAAAGAAAACCAGGGAACAAAGAAGAAAAAGATGATTTGCTCAGACTAAAGGAGTGTCCTTGGAAACACTGTAAATCTTCAATTACCTCCTAGTACATACACTTTTGCAGCATTTTTAAATTTCTACTTAGTTTCAATTCATATATCTGTTAAGTGTTTTGTTATCATCAAGTTAACCCTGAATTTATGCCTACAATTCTTATAGACATAAATAGGGGGAGATTTTTAGGAATGTATGTGCATTAGTTTGATGATATGTTTAACAAAATACTTAAGTAGAAATTTAGTGTCTGTAGCCTCAACGGATAAGACCACTTTGGCTATCCGTTGATGGTGTAGCTTTACTTAGAAATAAGTCTAGTGTTGTAGCATATTTCAGTCTCTGTATTTAAAATGTAATTCTTGGAAGTTGAGAGAAACTATGAGTCATGTTGACTACTAGATGATATGCAGATAGGAAGGCCAATTGTAAATACTTCATGCCTTGTAATTTTGTATAAGTGAAGTGGTATCAACGGATGACTTAAAGACCTTCAACGGATGAGAAGCTAAGCTTCAACGGATGTCTCTAAAGCTTCAACGGATAAAGTCATCAACGGATAACATCCTTCAACGGATGAGTGCATCAACGGATGAAAGCTTCAACGGATAACATCCTTCAACGGATGAGTGCATCAACGGATGAAAGCTTCAACGGATGTTCTGATGATTAGCCGTTGATAAGGGGTAGTTGTACCTACAAACAGAGGCACATGGGTTGATAGAGACAACTGAGATGTGGTAGCCGAATTTCAGGAACAACAGAAAAAGCAGCCGTTCTTCTCTAGTACAAAGATGCAATAGTCAACAAAGTACTGGAGTGAATAGGAAAAGAAGCAAGTGAAGATCTTATTTTATTACTGTATTTTATATTGTTCTTCACTTGTACACTTGGTAATATATAAACCAAGTAGAAGCTAGTAATTAGAAGAGACATTTTCCAGAGCTGTTTAGAAAAATATTGAGAGAAAATTCATCTAGTTTGTACTAGGATGTAGCTGTGATCAACATTGTTTAATCACAGATTTTCAAAAATACCATCTCTGGTGGAACAACAAATCCACCAGAAAAGTTTTTAAGGTCTGTTGTGTTCTTTACATTTGTGCTTGAATAAATATCTGTCTGTATTAGCTTAAAGCAATTCACACACTTGTTCTTCTTGAACACACAACTTTCATAAACTGCTCAAAACTTGAAAAAGTTTTGAGATTTACATTCAACCCCCCTTCTGTAAATCTCATTGTTAGTCCACTAGGAATAACAAGACTTTCATGAGTACTATGAGAATGCTCATATATTGTTAATTATTATACATATTATTTCAGTGGGCTTTTTGCTCACCCTTGCTTTCTTCTTTCATCACACAATAACAGATAGACAAGATGAACATGACCTAGCTCCCAATTCGCAAGCGGGTAGGAAATGTTCCGCAGTTTCCTGTAGGCGTTGATGTCGGTGTAGCTGAGGTAGGAATTACCAATAGGCTAAGTTTTGACCTGTTAATGTACCAGACTTATGTATATTATAAATTGTAATAATGGCAAGGAATATGTAAATTTATTCGAAAACCCTTTTTGAGGTGTTATGACTTATAATTGTGGAATAAAATGACTAGTGTTATTTTGGTATTCATCTCTGAGACTATAACTTGTGGTGCGTGTGTATATTGTGGGGTCACAGTACGCAATAATTGGTTGTTTATTTAGATTAAGTGTTGTTAAGGGAAATGAAACTCGTGACAACCCGGATCCCCGATCCCGAATTTGGGGGTGTTACAGAAATGGTATCAGAGCTAAGCGTTATAAACCTCAGAGATGATGTGACGTTAAAATAATAATTTCACTAAGATAATAAGAACTCTTGCCAAGTTCATAGTTGGACTACCTAGCGTAGTACTGACAATTAAAAATCCTTACCGGAAACCTTATGAATATCGTGACAGAAGCGTAGTTCATTATCGTATATGGTAGCGGGACTCCGAACCCTGAGGTTGAGGAGCAACAGCGCGATGATGTTTTATTACTTAATGGAGATCAGATTGTGGATTTGATAGAGCGTCCTAATGAGGGACCGGATAATACTCATATTGAGGATGTAGCCGTTGATGAGGTTGTCCCAGAAGAGATTGTTGCTGAGGAGGATCCCGAGGAGGATCATGATAAGAGTAAAAAATTTGATCCCTGAGGAATTGATGACCGTAGTCAGGGCGACTACAAGAGATAGGAATTGTCGGTTACTACCGTAGGTTCGTTCAAAACTTTTGCAAAGATCACAGCCCATTTAATGCGGCTTACTCGTAAGACTGAGAAGTTCGAATGGACAGAGAAATGCGAGAACAGCTTCCAAGAACTGAAGAAAAGATGGGTGACGACCCTGCGTTAGCTTTGCCCGAGGGAAAAAGGAGATTTTATGATTTATAGTGATGCTTCGCACAAGGGATTAAGGTGCGTGCTTATGCAACACGGTAAGGTAATCATGTACGTGTCAAGACAATTAATGGAATATAAAATTTGATATTCCTCCCATGATCTTGAGCTAACGAAAATAGTTTAACCGTAAATATTGGAGGCACTACTTTTACGGAGAGAAGTGCGAGGTTTCCGCAAACCCCGAGAGCTCAAGTATATTATTACGCAGAAAGAGCTCAATATGCGCCAGAGGAGGTGGTTAGAGCTAATCAAAGATTATGATTATAAGATTATTTATCATCCAAGAAAATCCAATATAGTGGATGGCACCCTTAGTAGAAAGGAGAAACTCAAGATGATAATGTCTTCGGGTGAGTTATTGAGAGATTTTGAGAAAATGGAAATAGAAGTGAAGGTAACCGGAGTCGGTACCGAAAAGCTGTTTGAGATCGTAATGCAGCCTGAATTATTGGAAAAGATCATATTGTTCCATGAAAAAGTGATGAATGAAGGCAGAGAGCGAATAACTGGAGAGGAGATTAATACCGAGAAAGATGATAAGGGAATAATGAGGTATTCCGACAGAAATTGGGTTTCAATGTTCAAGAGCTTAAAGACGAGATCTTAGATAAAAGCCATAGTTTGGGGAATAAAATTTAGGGAAAACCCTGAATGTGATAATCAGGGAGGTCGCCATCAAGATAGAAGCAACCATCACATAAGGAAGTGGAAAACAAGGATTTTAACGTATAAGATAACCCCGATTATGGGACAAGGATGAAACATTTCATACCGAGACAACAAAAGTCGAGCAAGATAGGGAGAACCTGGATGGTAGTCCCATGGGGAAATTCATGGACCTGACAAAACAAAACTTATACTTTTATCCCCAACCACCACCCTGAGAAAATAATATGGTGGGAAATTCTATTAGGACCTTTAAGTCGCTAAGCTCTCAGAGTTCCAAGGAATAAGCTGGCCCAGTCGAGAAAAGAGCCTGGCTAAAGGAAATAGGGAATCATTTGAGATTCTAAATGATTGACGAAGCAGAAAATACTATTTTTTCCACTTACCTTCCAGAGAGAGGCCACCCACTGGTGGAAGGCTAAGGAAGATAGAGAGATAGTGTAGAATTTTTAGAACCAGACCAGAGGCGGGCATGAATGATGAATCATGAATCTAGGTTGTGAAAGTCATAAAGGTTCGTCTGAAGGACACGAATCCAGAATGACGGGATAATTGAAATCAATGCTTATGTTGAGTTAGTTCATGAATTGGCTGTAATAAAGTGAAAATAAAAGACTGAAAAGGGAAGGAGTATAAAGGGATTTAAAGGAAATTGAGTTCAAAAGCGATAAGGGAGTTAGGTATGTGAAACCCTAAGAAACCCTAGCAATAAGTATAGAGAAGTGTGTCATCATCAGGGTGTGGTGACTGATCATGAGATAAAGTCAAGTTTTGAAAGTGTAAATGATACATATAATTAATCCCCTTTAAGTTGAGAGTATTCAATGAAACTTTGAGATAGACCGATGGATTAATAAGGAAACACGGATGGACTGAGAAGACAGGATAACAAGATATTAGGAAAATGGGATGAAAGAAGTGACCTTCAAGAATTTGAAGGGTATGTAAGACCGGTGGCTTGATACCCAGAAAGGGTGACGCCGGTTATAAAAGATATCCTAACATTAAGATGACGGTTGAGATAAATAATGGAGATAAATGAATAGTTAGAACTAAAAAGTTCACATTGAACACGACCAATATCTTCCGGAACATCCCTGTTATCATTACCAAATCAGGAAAGAAAAGTGGATAACCATAGTTATCTTTTGGAGGCCATATGGATTGACCTCAACTTGAATAAGGATGCTATTGTGAAATTTGGTATAGACTATCGAGGTGGGAATGATTGAATAAGATAATCTATCAAGGATATATGACTTGATTTATCCATGGAAGGATGCAAGTACCTTTTTAAAGGTGTAATTAAGGATAGATACTCGATAACTTGAGATGAACTCTAGGGGAATTCATAAAGGTTGGTGTTTCACCCTAATAGTGATAGTATGTGTTTTGACAGTATGAATTGGAAAGGATTAAACTAACAACAACCTTTAAGAATCAGTGGAGAAATTTTTTAGAAGTATATAGACAATGGTTCTAGTATTAGTCAATAGTATTTTGATATGCCCTGTATCTAGGGAATACAGGAGGAACGATTCAAAGATAACCTTAGAGGTTTTACAAGGAGAAAGGTAATATTCAAAATTCTAAAGAATTGAAATTTTGATAAAGGAAATATGACATAATTATAATAATGCAAGGTGGGCACGTGTTGAACAATAAAAAAGAATAGATCGACCCAATGAAGGTCGAGATTGGTGAAAACAAGAAGGACCCAAGATAAGAGATGTCCTAAGTATGATCGAGAGTCGGTTGTGACAATGTTCACATCTAAAGACCGAGGCACTAACTTATGGAAAAATGGTGATATATTTTTCTTTCTCTCTCCTCACCAAAGCTTAATGAAGAGAATTTTCACACAAGCAGTGATTGGAAATGAGGTAGAAAATTTAGTTGAAGATCATTCAAAAGACATTGATTGTAAAGAACTATTACTATCTGGAAAGGCCAAGGAGGTGGTCGACACTCTAAGTGTAAGAGAGCGATTATAGGCGCTCGTGCCAGAGGAATACAGTAATTATGGTTAAAGTCGTGAATGTTGTATTATGGTGTGAAAGATTGACATTCCTTCTGATGATTGTGCAATACTCAACCTTAATAGTAGTTTGATAAGGGTTTAATTCATGTTAATCACTGTGAACGGGCTACCTATCTTAGAAGATCCTATCTTGAGATAAGCGAGGATCATGTTATAAAAGGACTAAATAAACCTTTGAGATTCATGTATCCTAATATAGATATATGATTACTGATGGTATTAACCTGCTATCGTTGCTTGGATTCAATCTCTTCTGTAATTTTATCTTCTTTGAGTCTTACAGACGTCAAGTCAGGAGATGTCCTTCATGGATCACAAATGGTGATTATGTTACCTCCTTAGAAGATTTTGATACGGTAGGTATGGACTATGTATGATTAGCTATTAAGATTCCAAGGAAAACGAATGACTACAATAGGTCAGCGGTGGACTATAGTAATATATCAACGATTCCTTGAATAATGAGATGATAACAATCGTGAGTGTTGTATTGTAATGGATGTTGAGATTGAGTACCACTAATCGGGTCGTGTTGACGTATAAGTTATCATTGATAGACTAATTAAGTCAATTATCTACCAATTAAATATTTATTTCTTCTTATCAATAGAGAGTCATATTACTATACGAGGAAGGTTGCGGTGCAAGCATAGAATTCTAGTAACGATGATATCTAGAATGAAATCCAAGGTTCGATTTTCGATGTCGAGGGAGTTTCAAAGGTGATTTTGTATAAGCCCGAGCAAGAGCATGGGTCCATAGAATGATGGACGGGATAGAAAAAATATTTAGGCATGTGAAATGCGATGCTATAATACTTAATGTTGATATATATACATATATGTTTTGTCCTCCTATGACAAACCTTTATAGTTCAGAGGTAGATTCCAAGCTAGATATTTTATGGCAGTATATTTTTTATACAATTCTCTTCAATTCGTTCTTTTCTCTCCTTTTCATTTCGTGTAAGCTGAAAAGAACAACCCTTCCAGAAAGGGGTGTACTGTCGAATGACTATCTATTCGTGTGATAGAAGCCTAGTAGGATACCACATGTTGTTTAATTGCTTGTCAAGTACTAATGTCTGGCCACTTTCTGTACTAACCATGGGATGTAACAATTGTTCATGATCATAGTGATCTCTTAATAAATTATTTAACTTCTATATGATGGATCAAGCTTTCGACGATAGAAGCAGCTAGAAAGGAGTAGTATCAGTGCGGTGGTATTCCGAATCTAATGCATTCGTGATACTAAGGTTGACGCGGTTATTAAATGGTTATAGAACACTAACGAGCAAAAGTGTAACCAGTATAATATTAGGAACGGAGGATAGTAATGATTACGAACTGGAAAAGAGTGGGTATTGAGAAGTAAAAGCTATAATGCTAGAATCTATAATGAGAGTCTGTGCAATAGACTTGAAAGGATTTAGAATGATCACTTAACACGGGTTGAGTTTTCTTACGAAAATAGATCGTATGTCAGTATCGAGATGTCGCCTTATGAGATCCTTGAGGGAAGACAATGTCGATCTCCCTTATGTTAGGATGAAGTAGTAGAGCCCAAGATGCTCGGACCAGCACTGGTCCAAAGGACCAAGGTTATGATAGATTTAACCAGAGGATGGCTGGTAGCAGCCCAAGATCGACTATAAAAGTATGTCGGTTTGGCCCGAAAAGACAAAGAGTATAAAGTAGGGAAACTAGTATTGTTAAAGGAATTCCTTTGGAAATGATTGATGAGGTTCGGAAATAAAGGAAAGTTAAGTGCACGATATGTTAGACCCTTGGATATATATCAAATGAACTACCCTACCCCCGAATCTGCAACAATTTCGCAATGAGTTCCAAGTATCAATGTTAAGGAAGTATGATCCATAGGCAAGACACATAGGGGAATATGAACACGTAAATCTCCGACCAGACTTAACCTATGTGGAGCAACCAGTGAGGGTTATGAATCAAAAAGGAACAAGTGATCAGAGTTTTCTAATAGAATCACAATGTGGGAAAATTGACTTGAGCTAGAAATTGCAATGCTAGAAAAGTATCCCCAATTGTTTTCTATCTGATTCCGAGACGAAATCCTTTTAAGGAGGGGAGACTGTAATAACCCCAATTTTTGAAAATTTTTGAAACCCTGATGACTAGTAACTTTTGCTGACTATGCTGATTAAGGAAAATTATCAGACCACACTATATAGGAGTACTGTTATGGAAATTCTGAGATCATATTAGTATTCCATAAAGTAAATGAGTGTATGTAAAGATCGTAAGAATCCATATTCGAACACTTTGATTTTTCCCGAAAATCCACCAGATACCGAAAGGATTAAGTATAAGGTAACATAATTAAAAGGATTTTATTTAAGGATTATAGCAGAGGATCATTAAAGGAATATAAGATATTAATAAAGGTTCAGGGAAGCCCGAGTAATAAGATCCCGGATATGATCCCTCAACCGATTAACAAGAACGATAGTTAAGCGAACCGTAAAACAGATACGCGACCAAGAGACATGCTTGAACAAGAATCCAAGGTATTATGACATCATCAAACCATAAGACAAAGACATGTGGCAAATGGATGACATAAGGAAGATGACATAAGCATGACAAGTAGATTTGTTTGGTTGGTTGATTATTAGCCAAGCATTATTTACCATGGTAAATTTTAATTAACCAAGCTAACAAAGCCTCCACAAATTATTTAAAGTCAAGAAAGAAGCATTTCTCTCTCTTTTTCTTCATGAAGCTCTCGACTTCTTTCTTAACAAAAGGGAAGTCCAAGCTCCTCCACTTGCTAATTTACAAGGTAATTATCCTAGTTTCTCCTAGTTAAGTTACATACTTCCTAGGAATCTTAGCTTCAAAATCCTTTCCTAGCATTTCCTATAAATTCAAGAAGATGGTGAATAGTACTTTCTTGAAATTAATTTTTGTGTTCTTGATTTCTTTGAAAGATCAAGCTTGTAGGAGGTTAGATCAAGGCTCCTTAAGGCTTCCTAGCAACTTATCACTCACCAAGGAAGGTAAAACCTCATACCCTAGCTTTACTTTTGATTATTTAGGAGTGGTTTTGATTGATATA
Source organism: Apium graveolens (assembly GCF_009905375.1). Lineage (NCBI taxonomy): Eukaryota > Viridiplantae > Streptophyta > Magnoliopsida > Apiales > Apiaceae > Apium > Apium graveolens. The sequence continues at coordinate 175,653,956 of NC_133648.1, read as the reverse complement.
GTTTTGAGAAGCATGATTCTTGTTTGTTTAAAGTTTGGTTGGATTTGTAGTGATTTTGGGTTATGAATTTTGGTGATTGGTTAATGAATCTTAAGTAAAGTTAATAGCTCATGTTTGTGATTGAATGAGTTGGAAAATATTGAGGTTATGGACTGATGTGGTGAGGTTTAGATGAATTTTGGTTGTATTGATGGTTATGAGTTGGGTTGTGGTAATCGTGTAAACATAGTTGTCGTAATACCCATTTTCATTGAACTTCTTGTTCTTAGTGTTCGGGACAGAAATCTCTCTGAGCAATCTGTAACTTTGCCATGTTTAGATAGATCGTGTCATAAGCTTCGTTTTGATATGTAGTTCGCTTAGATCCAATGTACGGTTTAGGAGAAACGGCCGTTTTAAGTAACGGCATTTTGCGAACGAACCATTACCCCTCGCTTAACTTTGAAACCTTGTTTAAGGCCCTTAAAAGACTAATTGGATTACGAAACAATTATGTAAGGTGGGTTAGGCAGTTGGTAAAGTACTCGCGAGAGAGTCGCCTTAAAATTTATAACGGTTAAAATAATAAAATTGGTGGAGCCGAGGGTACGCAAGCGATTAACGCAAATCATTAAGCGTATAAGCGACCGAAAGCGACTGTTAGGGTATGAGTGAGTTTTGACTAGTTTCTTACGTGACCGTGGTCTAATTCCGTCTTATGTTGTTGTTTATAGGTTACCGGACCCCCTATAAGCTTAAGTCTACCCCGGAACGCTCATGCAAGTTTTATACCCGTTATACTATTGTTGTGATGTAATATATTGATTCATTATCTTGAGATAAGTGCATGGTTATTATTAGCAAAGTCTTGCGATATATTGGAGAATGTTGATATGATATTTATGTGCATGCCTATTTCATAATCTTGATATTTTATTATCAATTCAAATGCTTATAAACTGCATAATACCTATGCTAGAGAAAATCAGTAGTTGCTTATACCCTTAGTATAAGGGACCCGAAGGTGAACATTTTTCTAAACCGAGAGTCGATGTTCTCGAGTATAATATATATATATTTATATATATAGTTTTCTATAACTATTAATCAAATAAGGTATATTCGATAGTTTTGAATAATAATCAAACTTATTTTCGATTATTCAAATAAAGATCGTACTTTCGTATAAGTATATCTTTTGTTATTTATTATTCATTTCAAGTATGAGTTTTTAAACTTCTACTTCAATTATTTTTATAAAAATTATTCTTATGGGAATATTATTTAAAAAATAATATTCAGATATTTTCTTACATATCGGGAATGATTTATTTTATTAAATCATCATTACTCTAAACATTCTTTAAAATGTTTTCGAGTCTTCAAAATGATTTTAAAAGCTAGAGCGGATCCCAAAACACATTTTCAGATTTAAGATCTTCCTTTCGAAAGGGATTTAAATACTTGCTCAAAACCTAAGGTATCCGACTCCATAGTGTATTTTTGGAGCAGCGAAGTTGCTAACTTGATAAAAGAGTTTGATTACTTTCCCTACATTCGGGAAGTAAGCCCAATCGAAATGTGTTGGCATAAGCAACATGGGCTCAATGGGGGTCCATGAAAGTGTAAGTGGCTCAGTGGGAGTCCATCAATGTGTAAGTGGCTAAGTTGTACTCCAGCATAAGGTCCTAATGCGGCCAGGGTGAAGACCAGTGGGGAGTTCATCCATCTACTAGTAGAAAAGGTGACTTAATTGGTATCTTTGCCTGATCAACAAGATATCAGGTTTATGCCAAAGTTTCTTCTTTCCAAAATTCTTGGGAATGACAACTCTACTCATACTTCCATAGTAGAAGAATGTATGAAATGTATATATATATAGGTGTGTATATATATATCGAGATTAATAAAGTATCTCGTAACTTCATTTCTTTTGAATGATATTTCAAAGATTGAATATATTCGAGTCTTATCTTGTAGTCTCATCTATGTGATGAAATTTTGAAACTGATTATAGCTTGAATGGTGGTAGTTCGAGTAGTATTCAGAAAAGATATAAGTATATTGGAGTATCTTGTAACTTCATCTTTTCAACTTATATCTAGTTAATGATTATCTTATGCATGACAAAGATTTTCATAAAAACATTGAGACAAGGTTAGATATATGAGATCACCTTGCAACGATATTTTTATACAGCTATAAACTGGTACTCTGTGTATATTATACATGTCAGAGGATTTCAAGGATTTTGAAAAGTATATATGTATATATATACTGAATATTTTGCAATTTCGTCGCATTAAGATATCAAAATTGGTCCATTTATTCTTGACCAAGACTTTCATGAGTACTATGAGAATGCTCATATATTGTTAATTATTATACATATTATTTCAGTGGGCTTGTTGCTCACCCTTGCTTTATTCTTTCATCATACAATAATAGATAGACAAGATGAACAGGACCAAGCTCTCAATTCGCAAGCGGATATGAAACGTTCCACAGTTTCCTGTAGGCGTTGATGTCGCTGTAGCTGAGGTAGGAACTACCAATAGGCTAGGTTTTCACCTGTTAATGTACCATACTTATGTATATTATGAATTGTAATAATGGCAAGGAATATATAAATTTATTCAGAAACCCTTTTTGAGGTGTAATGACTTATAATTGTGGAATAAAATGAATTGTGTTATTTTGGTATTCATCTCTGAGACTATAACTTATGGTGTGTGTATATTGTGGGGTCACAGTATGCAGTAATTGGTTGTTTATTTAGATTAAGTGTTGTTAAGGGAAATGGAGCTCGTGACAACCCGGATCCCCGACCCCGGATTTGGGGGTGTTACAGTTGGCCTTTCTCGGATGATATTGTATCGAGCAATCGTAGTATTTGATCAATTCCAACCATCGACGCTGTCTCATATTTAGCTTCTTCTGAGTAAAGAGGTACTTTAGACTTTTGTGATCCGTGTTTATCTCGCACTTTTCCCCATATAAGTAGTGTCTCCATAGTTTCAAAGCAAACACTATCGCAGCTAATTCTAAGTCATGAGTCGGGTACTTCTGTTCATGTGGTTTAAGTTGTCTTGAAGCTTATGGTATCACCTTCCCATGTTTCATCAATACACATCCAAGTCCTTTATAAGAGGCATCACTGTATATCACAAAATCTTCCTTGTGGTAATGCTAAAACCAGAGCAGTTACCAATCTTTTCTTCAATTCTTGAAAACTACTTTCACACTTCTCCGTCCATTCAAACTTCTCATTCTTCCTTGTCAATTTGGTCAGTGGTACGGCAATCTTCGAAAAGTCTTTTACAAATCTTATGTAGTATCCCGCTAGTCCCATAAAAGTCCTCACTTCTGTAGGCATCTTCGGTGCCTCCCAATTCATTACAGCCTCAATCTTTTCAGGATCTACCCTAATCCCTTCACTTCCAACAATATGTCCTAGGAATCTTACTTTGGTTAACCAAAACTCACATTTCGAGAACTTGGAATACAATCTCTCCTTTCACAATACTTCCAAAACTATTCTTAGATGTATCGCATGATCAACTTCTGTCTTTGAATATATTAAAATATCATCGATGAAAACTATGACGAACTTGTCAAAGTACTCCTTGAATACACGATTCATTAAATCCATGTAAGCAGCCGGTGCATTCATCAACCCAAAAGCCATAACGAGAAATTCGTAATGTCCATATCTTGTTCGAAAAGCCATTTTCAATATATCCTCAGACTTAATCTTCAATTGGTGGTATCCCGATCGCATATCAATCTTTGAAAAATAAGGGGCTCCTTTGAGTTGGTCAAACAGATCATCAATCCTAGGCAAAGGGTATCTATTCTTAATCGTCAACTTGTTCAATTCTCGATAATCTAAACAAAGTCTCATGCTTCCATCCTTTTTCTTCACAAACAAAACCAGTGCGCCCCACGGTGAAACACTTGGTCTTACAAATCCCTTGTCTAGTTGTTCTTGTATTTGCTTTTCTAATTCCTTCATCTCTGTTTTCGAAACAGGCTCGGTGCCGGGTGCCAGATTGATTGTAAACTCAATTTGTCGGTGCGGGGGTAAGCCAGAAAGCTCTTCAGGAAAAACGTCTAGAAAATCCCTTACTACTGATTAGAAACTTCTCTACTCTTATCGACTACATACGCCAAATACGCTTCACATCCTTTCTGAATCAACTTCTTTTCTTGCATCGAGGTGAGGAATGTTTGAGTTTGCCTTTGGCCCTTGAATATCACTTTCTTACCTTGAGGTGTACTTAATACTACCCTTTTATCCTTACAGTCTATTTGAGCGCTAAAACTTGTCAGTCAATCCATCCCTAAGATCACGTCAAATTCCCCTAATTGGAAAGGAATAAGGTTCGCAGGAAAAACGTGTCTAGCTATCCCTATTGCACAATAAGGGCATATATAATGTACAGATACTCTATCTTAATTAGCTAAGATAACGGATAAGGGCTCATGCATCAATTAGGTTTTGCAATTCAACTTATCAATAAAAGACTTCGAAATAAATGATCTGGTGGCTCCCGAATCAACCAGTACTTTAGCACTAGCAGCATTCACAGAAAGCGTACCTGACACCACATCGGAGGTTTGAATTGCATCCTTCACGTTCATGTTGAAAGTTCTTGCTTGAGCTGGATAAGTCAAAGCTGGATGATTTGAAGATGATGCTATCTGAGGTTGATTGAAAGACATTGGGAATGATAAGGCTGCCATAGGAGCTGCTTGATTCACAGGGTAGGGTATAGTGGTCATTTGCAGCAATTGATTGTTACCCACTCCTTTGCATTCTCGTGACACATGTCTAGCTTTCCCACACTCATAACACGTGATGTTGGCCTTCTGATTCTTACATTCATGAGCATAATGGTCCTTCGTATGACACTTAAAACAAACTACATTCGCCTTGTTGCAGATTCCCGTATGTCGCCTAGTACAAACCTTACATTCCGGAACTGATCCTTGCGGGGGTTTCTGTCCACTAGTTGATTGAGATCTTGTTTCTTGTGATTTATTTCCAAATTCTTTCTTCCTGAAGTTCCCGAGTCCACTCTGAGGTTTAAACCTTTGATTAGTTCTCTGATTCTGACCCTTGTAACTTGAGCCTTCTTCTCCCGATTCAAATCTTCTTTTCTTGTTGCCTTTCTCCTTTTGATTCTGCTCACTCTCGCCTTCGATTACCATCGCTTTCTGAACCACTTCAGCATAAGTAGTCAACTCAAAAGCTGCTACACGACTCCTTAACCAAGGCTTCAATCCCTGTTGGAACCTTTTTGCCCTTTTCTCTTCAGAATTAGCATACTCTCCCATAAACCTAGAAAGTTCTGTAAACTTCTTCTCGTATTCTCCGACTGTCATATTGTCTTTCTTCAACTCGAAAAACTTCATCTCCATTTATGTTTGCATATAGCGAGGAAAATACTTATCTAAAAACCTTCTCTTAAACCTATCCCAAGTAATAACTTCAGCAGCTTCTAAAGCTTTTGCCGACTCCCACCAATAGTTCGATTCGCCTTTAAGAAAGTAAGTGGCATACTCCACCTTCTGATAATCTCCAACATTTGTTAAGGCAAAGGCCTTCTCCAATTCCTTAAGCCAAGCATGAGCTTCTACTAGGTCTTGAGTTCCTCTAAATTCTGGGGGTTTTACTGATTGGAATATTTTGAAAGTAATGACATTTGCTGGGGGTGGTTGAAGTGGATGCATTTGTTAAAGAAGTTGTTGCTATTGGGCTATAGTAGCAGTTTGTTGGCGTACCAATTCCATAAGTTGTGCTATATTGGGGTTTTGGTTTTCTCCTTCATTTTCTTGGCTATTTGTAGGTCTTCCTCGGGCTCTTCTAGGTGCCATTTTCTGAAATAAGAGTTATACAGTTTGAGTGATGTAAAAACTAGGGTATTATTTATATTCAGCATGGTATACAATTTTCAATATAATAATAAAGGCGATGCATGGTTATGAGCAAGAATTCAAAAGAACAATTATAGGAATCAAGGAAAGTACATAACTGAATTTAACATGGTTCAAGTCGAAAGGTATAACGACTCGTGTATTCTTTTTGAATTATTTAATTGTGCAATTATGGGAATTATTAAATAAATAAAATATGTGTGTTGGTTTTGACCTCTATGTGTTGTGTGATTATTATCCATATGTGATTTATAGTGTACCGGGTTGTCCGCGCGATTAATTATGGGATCGTATTGAATTGTTTTTCACTTTCAAAAGTGGATTTAGTGCAAATTTATTTGCATAAATATTGGGAATGTTTCTAAAATTGTTTTTATGATTTTATAATTACAATAATTATTTTTAGGATTTTATAAAATTGAGAAATCAATATTTCATTAATTATTTATCTTTAAATGATTTTTTTTAGTATGTTTAATGGTAAAATCCATATTTAATTCTAAAATTCTTTAAAAATTATGAAATTCATATTTTATTAAGTTTTAAATATTTCGAGAATTTTAAAATTATTTTGGAGATTTTTGGGATTAAATTCACCCGCGCGATGTTTCGTTTAATCGTTAAAAGCGGGTATAAGTGGCATTTCAAACATGATTTAAAAATTTTGAAAAATTTATAATTAATAACTTTGAATTATTTGTGACATTTTAAAACTATTTTGGTAATTTTCGGGTAAATTTTTAACCATGAATTATCGTTTTAGTCACAAGGTTCGGGACAAAATCGGGTCACGGGAAGTTCATATCAATCTCTTTTGATAAGTGTCCACATTTTATTACTCTGCAGACACGTGTTGTGCATTGAATGGGAAACAGAAATGAAAAAAAAAATTAAATAAATATAAACAACAGAAAACTCTCTTCCTCTTACTGTCTTCTCTCTCGCGTGCAATCTCCATTGGCTCAGTTTCTTTCAATTTTGATCTCTTCCCTCTCTTTCTTTTTCTCGTTGTTTCTCTGATTCGTGTCTGGTTTTACCCTCGGTTTGGGTAAGTTCCGATGTCGGTGTTTTCTTTTCCGATCAAATCGCCGCCGCCCCTCTAGTTTATCTGGTGAGGTTTCGGTGGTGTGTGGTTATGTCATCTGCTTACATATACATGTATATACTCGTGTGTGTGCATGTGTTGAAGCCAGGGAGGCTATTTTTGAATTGCCGCCTGGGTTCTTTGTTTCCCGATCTGTTCTTCCGGCCGGTGCTTATTTTTCTGGCTTGTTTCGTGTATTATTGTTGTGTTGTTGTGACTGTTGCTATTTTGTTCTTGCTGCTCGCTGTTGTTCCATTTTCCGGCGAAAGCCGAGTAGTGGTTCGGGTGGCCAGATTCTTATTTCCTGAAACTATTGAATTTTATGATATTAGTTGATTAATTTCGTGAAATAAAATAAGTATGCGCGGGAAATTTATTTCTTTTAATCGGCGAAATTTGTATTGGAAATACGAGTTTAATTGGGTACCCTCAAATTTTACCGCCGTCAGCGATGAGCCTCGGCGAGCCGACGGTGGACTTTGATGACGCGATTCTGAGTCCTAATATTTTTAACAAATAAAATTTGTGTTGTGTTTTTATTCTGGATTGAATTAGTTAATTAGTACATGTTGAATCGGGATGATTGAGTTAGTAGTGATTATCGAATTGTATCGGTGATTGGGAATTTTAGAATGGAGTGGTGAATTATTGTAGTTGTTAATGTTGTGAACTTTGTGGTTTGACGTCGATTGATGTTTCGACGGGTAGTCCGATAAACAAAGGAGACGCTGCCCGATTTTCGGAAACTGAATTACATAAATATGGAAGCGTATCCGAGGATTATCGGAACGTCGAGCGAGTATAAGTAGATACATATAGGTATGTTTTATACAGAAACCTGATTGTATGTTGTGTTGTATATTTTGTCCAAAACACAGTAACCCTAATTTTGAAAAATGACGAGTATACGTATTTTCTAAAAACGAACACTGGATTGATTTCGAGAATGTGAACCCTAATTGTTAACTGTGTTATTCTAATATGAATAATTACGAGTCGGGTTTGAATATCGTTGGATAAGAATTAGTATCGAGGATATGTCAAGCATACCTAGACGTCTAACGTAGGGTATTTCGACCCTGTAGGTTATAGTCGGGAACCTGAAAGTGGACGATGGACTAAAGATAACCTAGTGGTCAGTCAACAAGCTCAGTAGAGTTTCAACAGAAAGACCTGAGTGTCGAAGTCGAATCCAATGGGATCTAGTGGTTGGACGTTAGAGCCTGAGCAGCAGAATTGGCTCAGAGTTGATCAGTAATAGTTGTAAAACCTTGTAAGGCAAGTACTTCTGAACTTTTCTTCAAGATATATTGCAATTATTTGCGAACTGTTTCATAACATGTCGCTATTATTTAAAACAACTCATGTTTTGTATTGCAAGTATTTTAAACTATTTACCCTTGAACCCTGATTTTCTTAATCTTGAGCCGTAAGCCTTGTTCTTTGTAAACTATCCTTTGTTGCACCTCAGATACCAAATCACACAAATATGATACTACTCCCCAAACTGTTCTTATACATAACCTGATATACCCTTGTGATATCCATGAGTTTCCTTACGTTTTTATGCAAATGTTTAACCATTATTGATTATGATCTTGTTTTATTGAATTATATCGTTTATCATATTGAACTGCTTTAGGATTGGATAGTTTTTTTATATATGTGGACCAGATTCGTGGTCAGACCATACCAATGGTCAAGTTAGGCCAATGTGCGCCTTGGATCCAGTAATTAGAGCAGTGATGTGTGCTTTGCTCGGGGTTAGTGCGTGACTGATCAGCAGCCTAACCTTGGTTTTAAAACATAAAATGAATATCCAATTCTAATGATTAGTAAAAAAAAGAAACTTGATTCCTTTGAATCATCTCATTTGATCATTGTTTAACCTCAGTTATCGATATCATGACTTGCTGAGCTAGTTAGCTCACTCTTGCGAATCTTTTTATACATGTTACAGTTGAAAAGGATATGGATGATAGTGAAGTTTCTCAGTCCAAAGTGCGGGCTAAGGTTCCAGTTGAGTTGGATCGAGCTAGCAGAAGCTTCATGGGATAGAGAATTAGTCAAATTGTAAGAATACTTTTATTATCAGTTGTAAGTTAAATTAAAGGGAAATTTGGTACGTTGTAATGAAAGTTAAGGTTGTGGCTTATTTTCATACTTTAACTTGTTACGATCCGTGGTTTTATGAAGCAGGGTCATTATAAATAATATTTCGTATACAGGTTAATATAATGTGTTTGTGTTGTGGACCCCAAACTTCTGACCCGGGTTTGGAGGGCGCCACAGGTTGGTATCAGAGCTACAGGTTATAAGTCACTAAAACAAGCCTAGATTGTCGGGATTGGGTAGAGGGTTAGGATTAGGAATAGGAAATAAAAAGATAAGACATTGTGAGGTTGAGTGCGATGGTATAGTAGGTCTCCGGCACAGTTCGTATTGCGATTCGGGATTCTCAGCTTGCGACGTGATTTCCAGAAAACGGCAATGGCAGATCCTGATTTCCCGATGTCATTTGATCGTTTGGAGCTTTCCGTTCGAGGATCATCATCTTCTCTCAGATTGGATTTGCACCTTGTTCCTCCATCGATATTAATGGCACTACCTTCCGTTATGACAGTTACACCTCTTCAAGCTATTATACGTTATTCTACTACCTTTTAATATGAGACTACCTATTCAAGAACCTCCCTCTGTTTAATTTTATTTTATTGAACATTCGATTGTGAGTATATCCCTTTAGTTTACCCTACATCATGTTTTATACCCCCCAGTTTAGAACTTGTCCTATGAAGCGATTGTACCTACGAGGATGGATTTGAGAGTTACAGTAAATGGTGAGCACTTGAGATATAAATAAAGGTGAGAAGAAGTTTAGAGAGAAGATTTAAGTATTTCAGAGAATAGCTGTTATCGGGTTAAAAGGAGTCATTAGTGACTAAGCCACCCGTGAATAATTATGGGATGAATTAGATGAATTTTGAAATAGTTAGAGAGAAAGGTATAAATCTGGAATTTTTGGTGGAATTAAATGATGGTGCTATGATAAATGCGATATGTAAAGTAGTGATGTGATGTGATACGGGCAAACTTTGTTCTATGAAATAGACTTGTTGATTATTGGATAGCCTGATCTACTTAATTACTGCAACGATAATGTCGGGAGTATCACCAGTATGGGAGCCTTGATATGAAGCTACGAATAAGATAATGTGCGACAACAATTGAAGTTTCGTCGATTAAGGAAGGTAAGTGGACACGATGAAGAAGAAAAGGTAGAGTGAAGCGAATGGACCTTTATATGATCGATCCATTAATTTGGTACGTTGTTATAGGTTAGAAGGATAACAACCAACTCATATAGTAAGGACAACCAGGTTTATGATTTTCCAAACTTTTTAAACAAGTTTTCGAAAAAGATTTTCTTTTACAAATTTCTAAAAGCCTTTTTGAATAAAATGATTTTTTAAACATTGGTTGTCAAGTTACTACCTGAGTTTCCTGTTCTTTAAAAGACCCAGATTATGTGGAAGGATACTTATTTTAGACCCAGTATTTTTAATTCAGAGAATAAAGTGAGCCGCGATTATAAAGAAGCTGATTATTCCTAACGGCAAGGTGTAAATATTGTTTGACAAGGATAATAACAGAACCCGCGTATGGAGTAATTATTTATCTAGTTGCAGAGACCATTAGAGTTAAAGAATTCATTGATTTAAAAAGAGCGTGGGCGTGATCGAAGGAGATTGGAAAGATTTACAGACCTTTCCAAAAAAAAAAATTATTATTAGCAAAAGGATCGCTATCTTGAACAATTCATGGTTATTCTGCATTAAAGATGGAGGACACTCGAGGTTAGTTGGTAAGAACATCAGTATGATCAAATTGTTAAAGTATTATACGTGTAGGTGCGATGTTAAAGATGCAGGACGTGACAAGTAGGAATCTACCATAATGCTTAATTTGCGAAGGCATTTCAATGTACCTTCTAAAGTGGTTATATGACGCAATTGGGATATGATTGATCAAGCTCGAAAGATGAATACAAATGAAATGTGAATGGTGACTAATGGTATCATTCTTTTCTTCAATATTACATCATAAATTCCTTTTTGAATCCTAAATAAGTATGAACTTCTTTTCTTCAATAAACTCTTTATGATGATATCAAAAAGGAGGATATTGCATTCCTTTCAAATTTAATTGTTCCCCGCAACTTTTGCTTTCTGATTGAGACAAACAGTGTTATGATGAGACACTTTGTCAGAATGACGTAGGGTCGGGTGGGACGCCACCTAATCATGTGTTGTATGCTACATGGTATGAAAGACTGGCCATCTTAAGTACCAATGTGGTTGTCTCATTCCTATTCAAATCCCTGTTTCTTCTTTCTTTCCAACTCTAAATTTTGTTAAATTATGAATCCTTTTAGTTGCTTCGTTGTACTGTCGTTCTTTGCCCGAGTTTTTCAAATAAAAATCAATGTATTATGGACCAAGAGGGCAAAGTTCCATCCACTTATCACGTATGAAAAGCAAACAAAGGCATATGACGAAAATTGCAAATCACTAGCCAGTCAGAGATGCACTAAGAGTCAAGGGAATCTACTCCAATGAGGAATACGTCTCCAAGAACAAGAAACTGTGACGACATGGATGAGTAGGGTGAATACCTTATGTGTTAGAGTATTAAAAGATGTGAGAGAAACTTAATTGTTTATCTCTCAAGGTTTTGTTGATGATATAAATTACCCTGTTGAATTGATAAGATTATGATTAAAGGACTAGCAAGTCAAGAACGTGTAACTGTTACATAAGTGAATACCAATAATGGAATTGGGATTTCTGGCAATAAGTTGTGAAGAATTGATATCATTTGAGACAAGAGGACTTGACATTATTCTAAGGAATGGATTGACTATGGAAGCATGATGCCCAAACAAACCGTCATGATGAAAAGATAGCTCTGAAGACGTCAGATGAGAATAGGATGAGGCATAAAGGAAAAAGGAAGGTAAAGAATTGGTTAACGATGATTACGATGATCAAGATGTGAGTATTACGGTAATTATGAGATAAATAAAAGTTAGAGGCAAACAAAAATTGAAGATTTTATAGCAATTAAAGAGTTTGAAGATATGTTTCCATATAAGTATCAACAATTCCTCCAGATAGAGAAATGAAGCTCGCGATTGACGTATCACCTGAGACGAAGCCAGTGACCAAGGCCTTCCACAAAATGGCACCAGTTAAAATGAGGAAATTAGCAAAGCAGATGCAAGAGATGTTAGAAAAAGGAGCGATTAGACCTAGTGTACCCCATAAGATGCACCGAAATTAATTATTAATAAGAAAGATGGAAGTATGGGATTACGCGTCGACTAGCGAAAGCTCAACAAGTTTACTATCAAAAGCAAGTATCTGTTACCTTGACCCAATGATTTGTTGATCAAACGAAGGAAGCAAAGTACTTTTATAAGACTGATTTAAGACTTGGTATTTCACCAATTAAAGATTAAACCTATGGATGTATCAAAGATAATTTTCAGAACCAAGTACTGTTTTTGTATTATCATTTGCATTAACCAATATACCAGTAATATTTGAACTTAATGGATAGGATATCTAAAGAATATTTGAATAAGCTGTAGTGTAACATTTAAAGTCAATGGAGGACCATGCAAAGCATTTAATAATAACTGGGACTAACAGTACCAATATTTGTTTTAAAAGATTGGGAAAAAAAACATGATAAATATGGAAAAAGATGTAAGATCTATACGGACCATAAGAGTTTGAAGTATGTATTCACGAGAAAAGCAAATGTAGTGGCAAGCGATAAAAAAAGAGAGAGAAGAACAGAGAGACTGCACCAGAGGAATTAACTATAGAATTCTGGAAGTTACAATTGGAAGCTAAAGTTCATAATCCAAAAGGAAGGAAGATGGATAGTGTAACCTTTCAGTTGAAGTTGTGAAGGGAAAAATAAGATGTCAAGAGAAGATAATGGATCACGATGTTAGTAGTTAGAAAAATGAAATTTATGCACCTAGGAGAACGATCACGATATCTCCAGATTTTCTTCCAACACTTGGATGCTACAAGTAGAAGAATAATGAGATCCCAAAGGGAATTCATAATATTAAGTATTTAAGTTATTGAAGAGATGCCAAGATATATGGAAATTTAAAGAAAAATAGTGATAACCAAGTATAAGAAGGAAATTTCAAGATAGATCAGGAGGTGTTGGACATGTCAAAAAGTTAAGAAGAAGTATTGGAAGGCCTAGTGGATAAAGAAGACCCAGGAAGTGACTTTACAAGAGGCGAATCATGAAGTGGGAGTTTAGCAAAACCATGAATAAGAATAAGTGACCCCTATAAAGAATTAATTTCCTACGAGACCTAATTCGAGCAATATATTATATCTCAAGGATTAACTTAAGATCCAACTTGAGAAAATATTAGAGATTACGATTAAAGTGAGTTAAGAGCATTGCAAGCTCTGGTGATATTATGTGAAATGATGAGTGTATTAGGTGGCTATAAGAAATTAAGAAACGTGGTGTATAAGGAGTACTTGGATAAGCAAACTCTATTTATTGATAACATCCTCAGCTACTCAAGGAATAAGAAAGTCTGCGTGGGATGCCCAAGGATTTTTCTCCAAAGATCAGAAGGAAAGAAACTATACGTTGAGTCTTCAAGAATGAAATTTTGACTAAGGTTAACAAAAGATTCTGAATTAATCCATTAACAACCACCTAAGCAAAACCGTATGGTAACGGATGTTTTAGGCAGACAGAAAGGATTGAATGTAATTAAGACCACCAAGAAGTTAATAAACGAATTGAAAAGAGTGAAATCTAAAGTTCAAATATTTAAAAAATAACAGTACATGAAAATATGAGATTACTTTTCAGCCTTAACTGATGGAAAAGAGTAAGAGATGTTCAAATGTTTGGAAATTAAGTTAAAAATGAGCACCGCCTACCATCCTTAAACGGAGAGTCAAAGTACGAAAGTGATTCAGGAACTGTAAGATATATTGAGAGATTAAGTTTTTAAGAAAACACTGGAATGATTATTTATCATGGATGTCAGCTTTGGAATGCTACTTTACCAAGCTTCATGTGAACGCGAGTGTAGGTTCCCATTTTTATTGAGATAAAGTGAGAGAAAGGAAGTTATTAAATTCTAAGTTAATTCGACACACCAAGAGCATAGTGCTATTAGTTGAAGCAGCTCGGAGTAGACAAAGAAAGAAGACGAAATTGTATTGAGAGAAAGTATGAGTATAGAATTAGGACCAGTAGTGTTAGCAAAAGTGTCCTCTTGAAAGAGATTGGATAAGTTTGAGTAGAAGAGACAAGGTACGTCCTAAAATTAGTGAACCACTCAAGGTATTGATAAATATAGATAAAGTTGTTCATAAATGATATGACCATCACACCAGTGTGTACACCTAATGTATTTTACTTGTCAATGTTAAAGTGATAAGTATTGGGTTTGAATTAAGTGATTGATCAGGAGCCAGTGGGGCTCTTGTCCAAGTTGTTCTGCATATAGTAATCAATCCAAATTCTTGATCGTCAAAGGCAAGTCCTTGGAAATGAGTGCATACCTAATGTGAGTACGTTTGAACCCTCGAGTAGAAGGGTCTACTTAGAAATTAGAGTCAAATATGTTTGACAAATATCCTCACTTGTGTAACTAGACCAGATTCTGAGGACAGAATCTTTTTAAGGGGGGAAGGATATAACGACTCGTGTATTCTTTTTGAATTATTTAATTGTGCAATTATGGGAATTATTAAATAAATAAAATATGTGTATTGGTTTTGACCGCTATGTGTTGTGTGATTATTATCCATATGTGATTTATAGTGTACCGGGTTGTCCGCGCGATTAATTATGGGATCGTATTGAATTGTTTTCACTTTCAAAAGTGGATTTAGTGCAAATTTATTTGCATAAATATTGGGAATGTTTCTAAAATTGTTTTTATGATTTTATAATTACAATAATTATTTTTAAGATTTTATAAAATTGAGAAATCAATATTTCATTAATTATTTATCTTTAAATGATTTTTTTTAGTATGTTTAATGGTAAAATCCATATTTAATTCTAAAATTCTTTAAAAATTATGAAATTCATATTTTATTAAGTTTTAAATATTTCAAGAATTTTAAAATTATTTTGGAGATTTTTGGGATTAAATTCACCCGCGCGATGTTTCGTTTAATCGTTAAAAGCGGGTATAAGTGGCATTTCAAACATGATTTAAAAATTTTGAAAAATTTATAATTAATAACTTTGAATTATTTGTGACATTTTAAAACTATTTTGGTAATTTTCGGGTAAATTTTTAACCATGAATTATCGTTTTAGTCACAAGGTTCGGGACAAAATCGGGTCACGGGAAGTTCATATCAATCTCTTTTGATACGTGTCCACATTTTATTACTCTGCAGACACGTGTTGTGCATTGAATGGGAAACAGAAATGAAAAAAAAATTAAATAAATATAAACAACAGAAAACTCTCTTCCTCTGTCTGTCTTCTCTCTCGCGTGCAATCTCCATTGGCTCAGTTTCTTTCAATTTTGATCTCTTCCCTCTCTTTCTTTTTCTCGTTGTTTCTCTGATTCGTGTCTGGTTTTACCCTCGGTTTGGGTAAGTTCCGATGCCGGTGTTTTCTTTTCCGATCAAATCGCCGCCGCCCCTCTAGTTTATCTGGTGAGGTTTCGGTGGTGTGTGGTTATGTCCTCTGCTTACATATACATGTATATACTCGTGTGTGTGCATGTGTTGAAGCCAGGGAGGCTATTTTCGAATTGCCACCTGGGTTCTTTGTTTCCCGATCTGTTCTTCCGGCCGGTGCTTATTTTTCTGGCTTGTTCCGTGTATTATTGCTGTGCTGTTGTGACTGTTGCTATTTTGTTCTTGCTGCTCGCTGTTGTTCCATTTTCGGGCGAAAGCCGAGTAGTGGTTCGGGTGGCCGGATTCTTATTTCCTGAAACTATTGAATTTTATGATATTAGTTGATTAATTTCGTGAAATAAAATAAGTATGCGCGGGAAATTTATTTCTTTTAATCGGCGAAATTTGCGTTGGAAATACGAGTTTAATTGGGTACCCGCAAATTTTACCGCCGTCAGCGATGAGCCGACGGTGGGCTGTGATTACGCGATTCTGAGTCCTAATATTTTTAACAAATAAAATTCGTGTTGTGTTTTTATTCTGGATTGAATTAGTTAATTAGTAAATGTTGAATCGGGATGATTGAGTTAGTAGTGATTATCGAATTGTATCGGTGATTGGGAATTTTAGAATGGAGTGGTGAATTATTGTAGTTGTTAATGTTGTGAACTTTGTGGTTTGACGTCGATTGATGTTTCGACGGGTAGTTCAATAAACAAAGGAGACGCTGCCCGATTTTCGGAAACTGAATTACGTAAATATGGAAGCGTATCCGAGGATTATCGGAACGTTGAGCGAGTATAAGTAGATACATATAGGTATGTTTTATACAGAAACCTGATTGTATGTTGTGTTGTATATTTTGTCCAAAACACAGTAACCCTAATTTTGAAAAATGACGAGTATACGTATTTTCTAAAAATGAACACTGGATTGATTTCGAGAATGTGAACCCTAATTGTTGACTGTGTTATTCTAAGATGAATAATTACGAGTCGGGTTTGAATAACGTTGGATAAGAATTAGTATCGAGGATATGTCAAGCATACCTAGACGTCTAACGTAGGGTATTTCGACCCTATAGGTTATAGTCGGGAACCTGAAAGTGGACGATGGACTAAAGATAACCTAGTGGTCAGTCAACGAGCTCAGTAGAGTTTCAACAGAAAGACCTGAGTGTCGAAGTCGAATCCAATGGGATCTAGTGGTTGGACGTTAGAGCCTGAGCAGCAGAATTGGCTCAGAGTTGATCAGTAATAGTTGTAAAGCCTTGTAAGGCAAGTACTTCTGAACTTTTCTTCAAGATATATTGCAATTATTTGCGAACTGTTTCATAACATGTCGCTATTATTTAAAACAACTCCTGTTTTATATTGCAAGTATTTTAAACTATTTACCATTGAACCCTGATTTTCTTAATCTTGAGCCGTAAGCCTTGTTCTTTGTAAACTATCCTTTGTTGCACCTCAGATACCAAATCACACAAATATGATACTACTCCCCAAAGGTATAGCCCCAAACACTGGAACAAAATTGTTTTAAGAACATATAAATTTCTATATCTCAACCATTCTTTATAACATCAAAGAACCATATCCTGAAAAATCATTACTAGTCAAATACCTGATCATTTTACAAACTGGAAAACTGTTCTTATACATAACCTGATATACCTTTGTGATATCCATGAGTTTCCTTACATTTTTATGCAAATGTTTAACCATTATTGATTATGATCTTGTTTTATTGAATTATATCATTTATCATATTGAACTGCTTTAGGATTGGATAGTTTTTTATATATGTGGACCAGATTCGTGGTCAGACCATACCAATGGTCAAGTTAGGCCAATGTGCGCCTTGGATCCAGTAATTAGAGCAGTGTTGTGTGCTTTGCTCGGGGTTAGTGCGTGACTGATCAGCAGCCTAACCTTGGTTTTAAAACATAAAATGAATATCCAATTCTAATGATTAGTAAAAAAAAGAAACTTGATTCCTTTGAATCATCTCATTTGATCATTGTTTAACCTCAGTTATCGATATCATGACTTGCTGAGCTAGTTAGCTCACTCTTGCAAATCTTTTTATACATGTTATAGTTGAAAAGGATATGGATGATAGTGAAGTTTCTCAGTCCAAAGTGCGGGCTAAGGTTCCAGTTGAGTTGGATCGAGCTAGCAGAAGCTTCATGGGATAGAGAATTAGTCAAATTGTAAGAATACTTTTATTATCAGTTGTAAGTTAAATTAAAGGGAAATTTGGTACGTTGTAATAAAAGTTAAGGTTGTGGCTTGTTTTCATACTTTAACTTGTTGCGATCTGTGGTTTTATGAAGCAGGGTCATTATAAATAATATTTCGTATACAGGTTAATATAATGTGTTTGTGTTGTGGACCCCAAACTTCTGACCGGGTTTGGAGGGCGCCACAAAAGGTACGAATCAACAGGTACCAATACGAATACAGATCCGAATTAAAATAATATGAAAGTCTAGAAACAGAAACAAATTACATGGTCAATAAAAAGAAGCAGCCTAATCCAAGCAACTAAAAGTCAAGTCCCCTAGAACTTTTCCTAAGCCTCCTCCTCGGACTCCTCCTCGCGGGTCCTTGCGGTGTCGGGGGTAGTGTCCTCATGTAGCATCTCGACCATGCTCCCAAGCTCATCCACTATCATCTGCACAGTAATCTGACTGGTCCGGTCACGATGCACGGGCATTTCCTCCAATCTTGATGTGGCTACTTGGATCAGCGACTCGAGCCTTGAAATTGTTTTCGCCTTAGGTCCGTTACCCATCACTTGCTTACTTGCATAGAGCTCCTCAAGACCTTCCATCAGCCTGACATACTTTCCTTGGAGAGTGTCATGATGCAGCATTAAGTCAGCATAGATAGAAAAAGGAATTGTGTCGCTCTGCAGGGCCGAAGATGACGAGTGTGCACGTTGCTGTCAAGTAATATATATATAAAAGGTTAGATACGGTTTACTCGAATATCGCGCATTAGTACTCCCGATATTATACTATATACTCATACTTCCTATAGTCCTAATTGGGTTGTCCGGGGACTCTAAACCTAGGCTCTGATACCAACTCTGTCACACCCTAAACCAACAACACACACACACTCGAAACAATAGCGAACCATAATTATATTACAAACTTATAAGACTAAAAGATGATAATAATACGATCACAAACCCAACCAAAATAATAACAATTCCGAGATCTTTACAAGTTCAGAGTTTGGAACAGCCCATCTAACTTATACCACAAATTACAAACCGGCGGATTTCGCCTAATCTATATATTCTACCTGCGCCCTCAAATGGTCTACACCATGCCTACTGGTTGACTTACGGGTGGTCTGCTTGGTACGAACCATGATTGCTAGCTGTAGAACATGGTTAAATATAAGAAAATGAGCTAAAATGCTCAGCAAGTACTATCAGTTCTATTATACAAGGCATTATCACAAAATCACGGATTCATGAATCAAGAGGTTATAGATGCTTGTAAAAATGACAATAAGAAACATGAAGTTTTAATATAAAGACATGGTAGAATTATAGCAACTGAAACATGACATATGGTATAATGGCATCGGAAAACATGTTATAATCAATTAAATATCAAATCATCAAAATTCATTTTAGGACATTACGGATTACAGCCAATGATCAGCCACGAAGTAGTCCCGAACCGCGATGGGTTCTCAAATATAATAGGATCCCTAGGCTATATGTGAGCCTATCAATAAGTGTGAAAAGGATTTGCGTCTAGTCCAATCCACTAAGTCAAGAAAACATTTATTTTATTTTTAATGATTTATAACATGGATGCCGGGGAAAGATTTTGTATACTTTAATGGAATTGTAATAAGAGAATTCAAGTTCACTAATGAGGTTTGCTTTGGGGAATTTGGTAGAGAGTTTAGTATTCACGGTCTAATGGATAAGGGATGTTTTGAAGGTAAGGTACTAACAATATTAAGAGGTATTAACGGAAGTATTTGAATTAATTAATGACATGGTGATTATCACAACTACGCATTCACGAAAAAGTATGTATACTTGCAACAATTATAAGCATAAGCAGGTAAGTAACTTTCCTTCCAACAGTTCTAAGATTATTCGATCTTGATGGCACGAATCTTCCCCTTCGCTTCGGAACCTACACATTATATTAACTTCATTACTATTCACCTTTTAACACCTCATAAACCTATAAGCTACTAGACTCACTATTACCTTTATCACATAAGAACTTATGATTATAAGAATACAAATAACTTAATCATATATACAATTCAAGTAATCCACATAGTCATATAATCACATAACGGCATGGCATATACTACTAGTTATTTATACTATAATATTACCTAAATACCCAAGCACATAAGCAAGTAACACATAATAACTATTATTGACCTTAACCTAAACCTAAAGATGATGTGCAACACTCGGACTCTTCACCACAAAGTCCCAATTAAGATGAATACCGCTAAATTTTTCCTAAGGCCACTCTAAAGGTGCTCTCGGATTTCTTGGTGGAAATGGGATGTCTCCACCTTGGGCCTTCACTCTAAACCACTTCCTAAAGGTTTTTAAGACTCTAAAATAACTTCTAAAGTTGGTGAGACTCAAGGGCCTCACTCCTATAGGCTTACAAAAATCAATACTCACACAAAGGTTTCCTGCTAGCACCAGTTTGCAATACCCGCGCTCTTTGGCAGAAATATTGATTTTTACATGGGGACTTCTAACAAAACTAATTCTCATGGATTCTTAAGACCTAAAACTAACTCTCAGACTTGGTTTCATGGCAAAGCCTCACATAGGCTTCTGCTCAAAGTTGACACTGCCCATCCTCCCTCGAATTCACTCTACTCTAATTTTACTTACATAAAACTCACTTTTCTCACTCAATTTTTAATTGTAATGGTTTTTTAAGATTCCTAAGGATGTATTATTCTTATTTAAGCCAAGTCACCGTGAAGGCCTAACCTATGGAATGATTATAATTGACCAAAGTTCAAGTTTACGCAGACCTGCCCTGTTCTGAGTTACTCTCAGAAATGTGTGTGTGCACCTACCTAAATATAAGTTTTTCAATGAATCAAAGCCACTGGACTCAAGTACAACTCAAGTCCTAACTCGAGTAAACTCAGGCCTAGCAATGCGTCACCAAAACTCACCTAAAATAACCTATACTTATGGTGAACAATTCTGCTATAAAGGGCCTAGTGTACCTCCTTCCACCTTAACTCCCATTTCAACACCAAAACCAACATGTAAGCCAACAAATCTATCCTACAGTGTACATAACCCTATTAACTATCATTTTTTGGAAAAATACGAGCATAAACCTAGCCAGATAAGCTATTTATCGAGGCAAAAATAGAGAGCATAGCAGAGCAGATTTTACTTATGCAAATTTTAAGCAAAATTGTGAACCAAAATACATGGTATCAAATTGATGGCTACAAAATTTGATCATGACTTATCAAGGAACATAGAATACTAGCATTTAAGAGCAAAAATCATGGCATGCATTGCACAAAAACTCAAATTTAAATAACATAACATATTTGTCCAAAATATCACTTATATCATGACATGCAAGTACTAATTTCTAATTTTATCATAAAAATCATAGCATGCAAGGATGGAAACTTTTTAAAATATATTTTTAAAAGATCATAAGTTCTTTGAAAGCCACATGCAAAGCCTCTTTCTTTTTGAAAACAAATAAAACTATCACACAAACAACAAAATCCATTCGGCTCCTTGGGAGTCATTGCCGAATGCTTGAGGCCAAGATCATGGCTTGAAAATAGAAGCAAAACACTTCATCAAGACCATCTCTTGCTCAGGTTTTATAAGCCACATTAGGTTCAACTCTAGATTCACAAGAATCAAAGTTGGACCCTTGGCTTTAGCCACATGCAACTAAGAAACTAACCTTAAATGAAGATGTAGCACTAAGTGTAAATATCCCTTGCTTAGGTGAGTTGAAAGGTATTAAGAATATGAAGAAATGAGGAAGAAAAATGAGAGGGGTGGGGGAGGTTTAGGTGCGGCCGAGAGGGAGTAGGGAGAAGTGAGAGTGGAGTGATGTTTTGGTGGAAAAGAAAATGATGTGAGATGAATGTTTTACTTAGTTTTTGTCTCACCAAATGGAAGTGGAGTTTGAGTTTACTATTTTATCCTTCATCCACTAATAGCAAGCTTTTGCATGCAAGGCTTTATTGGTCATTTGTTTGGTCAAATGGAGTTAGTGGAGGGTGAAATGACGGTCTTTCCCTTGATCTCTATTTGGGTGGAATTTGCATGCAAGGGTACACTTGTAATTCAATAACTATTTAAAGTATAATTTAAAAGAATGATTTTTAGTAATTAAAATACAAACTCATAAATCACCAAATTAATACCATAAATACTATGAGATTTTAGAAGTTTAATAAAATTGTTTTAAAAAAATTTGAACAAATTTTTTTTTATATTAAAAGAATTTTCTAATATTATCATACTAATAAATAAGTCATGTAAAATATAATTAACACATTAAAAATCACACAAGCAACATTTGTAATGCCATACGACAAAATTATATAATATATAACAAATCCGCATAATTGCCATATCACAGAATATTTATGAATATATACATCGCTTTTATAAAATAGTTCAAATATTTACTGGTTGTCACATCGATTGTTATGATCCTACCATGCCTTTATAATATGACTTCATGTTTCTTATTGTCATTTTTATCAAGTATCCATGACCTCTTGATTTATGAACTCTTGATATTGAGATAATGCCATGTATAGTAGGACTGTTAGTACTTGCTAAACATTTTTAGCTCATTTTCTCGTATTTAACCCTGTTCTACAGCTAGCAACCATGGTACGCACAAAGTAAACCGCTCATAAGTCGACTACCGGATACGCCGAGAATTATATGAGGGCGCAGGTAGACTATATATATAGATTAGGCAAAATCCGCCATTATGTAATTTTGTATTAGTTAGAAGGGTTGTTCCAAACTCTGAACTTGTAAAGATCTTGGGATTGTTATTATTTTTGGTTGGGTTTGTAATCGGGTTATCATCATCTTTTGGATTTATAAGTATGTAATATAATTATGGTTCGCATATGTTTCGTGTGTGTGTTGTTGGTTTGGGATATGATATTTAGAATTCAGCCTTCATTGGAATATCAATTAAGATTTCTTAACCAATATTTCAAAGTAATTAAACTAAAAAAAATATTTTATTTAAATAATAAATTGATCCTTCAATGGAATTTTAAATAATAATTAAATAAATAATTGTTGTCATTTAATCTTTATTTACCAAAATCCATCTTAAATCATTCATTAATCCCAAAATGTTTCGAAGAATAGATAGATAATGAAATTGCAAACACACCATCCTTACGAGTTTAGTTTATGAGTAAATTATTTGGTATCCTTGTTCTGGTATTTAATAAGATTAAATACTTTAACATCTGATAATCAATAAAGGAATAATATACAATCGTATAATATTCGAGGGAACAATCTTCGAACTAAGATGTCTACTATCAGAAGAAAGGTCGGCTTCTAGTCAATATAACGAAAATAGAAATAATTAGATAATAACTTTCTCGTTCATTTGAATCCACTTCACTTAATTACTCTTCCCTATTCTAGGGATTCACAAGTCCTTAAACGTACATAACTTAGGGCAGTCATTCATACCTCGAAATAATTCTCAATTCATATCTAGTATATACATATATAAACACATACATATGTACACTTTATAACGAACAATATTATAAAGCCAAGAAGTTAAGAGTTAAAGGATATAAGTCTTGCCTCATTGATGCGAATGCAAATGTGACTGCGAGGGTCCTGGGTTGGTTCGATAATCTATAAACAATACCACTACTCGGGATTAGTCATTGATCGCTTATGAAACTAAGCCTTAACTCTCATATATAATAACAATCATTTCAAGTCATTCCTTAACATTCTCGATTACACACCCTCGACTCTATCATTTTTATAGAATCGAAAATTAATCTTTCTAACGTGAAACCTTCACGATGGCCTTACTAACTGCCTATAATACATTACATAAAACTTTCATGATCCAACAAGTCTTTTGGGGGACTCAAAAATAGTTTCAAAGTTACATATAAGGTAAGGGTGGTTTCACGAAACATTTTTACGTAAAACAATCGTTTCTCCTAAACCGCAAATCTAATTAACGCGATCTATACGTCAAAACGAACCTTAAACATGAACTAACTGACCATAGTAGTGGTGATGTTCAAAAGGGGGTCTTCACCTCCAAATTTACACACAAACAGGGGTACTATAAAATCAGGCATTACGGCGGCTATAAACTAATGATTTCCAATATTTAAACAACCCAAATCATCATCAATCCAACAACAACTCAAGGTCTAATCTTTTACAACTAAACTAAGTCAAAATCTCTTTAAAAAAATGAAACCCAACAAGTACTAATTACGGCTCAACAATTAACCACACAATTTAACATACATAGATCTAAACATGCTTTAAGACATCTCATTCATCATCAAACATTTAAACATCCATATAACATCACAAAACTCAAGCTTATTGTAGCGATTAGGAATTTCGAGATATAATTAAATGAATAAAGTATAGTTTTATGCTATAATTATGATTTGTGTGGAATTATGTGAATTAATTGAAGGATAAATGATTTCATGGTTAATTGTCATTGTTGTATAATAGTAACTGGGAACGTAATGTAACTCGTTCCAGTTTGATGAGTCAGCTAAGGGATTAAGCTGTATTGTCGTGCCGTCAAGTTTAACAAAACCCGTATTAAAAAGGAGATTAAAGTGTTTAAGAGTGCGAATGTGAATTATATTTGATGATCTTGTGTGTCTGCCTGATATTTGATGTATGCGTGTTTAAATTTGCGCTCGGTGGTATTTCAAATGATTTTATAAGGTTTTATTGATCTTTAATCATTTTTATAAAATTAAAAAAATATGATCAAGGTACAAGATTTGCTTTATTATATTTAAAATAGTCCAAGGGACTTTGTAAAAATAATAGTTGGTTTTATTTTGATGATTTGAGATTTAAAAATAATTTTATGAAGTTTACTTCTATTATTTGGAATTATGTGTAAAATCCATATGCAATAATCTATTTGTGCAATAATTTGTTTAAAATATAAGAAGATAGTTAGTTTTGTGTTTTTATTTTATAAAAAGGAAAGTGTAATTATTTTTGATTAAATGGAGAGGAATTACAATATTCTATTTAGTTTTGTAAATTAAAATAGAAAAATAAAGGTGATTTTGCAATTTACCAAAATACCCTTAAAATGTTATATATATACTCCCCCTTTCCCCCTTTTCTTTCTTTCTCCACCGTCTCTCTCTTTTCTCTCTTTCTCTACTCTCTCTACTCTCGGTATTTACTCTCTCTCCCTTACTCTCATCGATTCTTCCATTAACACTCAATCTTAATTTAAGATTTGAGTTCCTCATATCATATATAGATACATACATGTCTGCATGTGTGTGTTTGTGTGTGTTGGTGTTCGATTTAGAGGGAGACCCTCTCGATTCTTGTTGTTTATCCGATTTCATGATTGATTCTCTGCAAAAAGTTGTTGTTAAGTGATTTCATGATTAGTTGTTGTGGTTTTCTTGAATAATCGGTGAGGTTTCGAGTTGGGGGCCGAGTTTTGGCAACCCCGAACCCTTCCCGGCATCGGTGATGAACTCCGGTAAACCGGTGGTGAACGATGATGCTAGCCTGAGTTCTATAATCTCTGAAAAACCTGGTTTCGAGTATTACATGTGTTGTTTTTTAAAAAAATTTGATTGTTGCTTTCGGTTTTTAAGGAAATTGGTTCGGAAATGTTTGTTAAACTTGAAGAATTTGATGAATGTTCATAGTTTTGATTTAGATTAAGATTTAATTATGATTTGGAGGTGTGCATGTTAAGTGGTATGAGTGCATGTTGAATTGTGGTTTGAAAACTCATTATAAAGTTTCAATTTTAAAAGAAAAGTGCTCAAGTTATTGTTAATCAATTTTTTTCGGTTTAGATTAAGTTTGATTCTTGATATTTGACCTTGCATGTCGATATGGGTAGTTACATGTGATTTTGGTTGAAAAAGTCAAATGGTGCTTTAGTTTAAAAAGAAAATGGTTCGAATTATTTGGTTGATTTGTTATGATTCACGATTTTAATTACATGGCATACTTAAGATCGATATTATGTTGATGATTCGTTTGGATTTAATCTATAAAGTATGCATGATAATGTTAAGTGGTTGCATGTTAAATTTCTTGGTTTAGTCCTATTGTTTTGGTTCGAAATTTTGATATAAGAAAAAGGGATAAGTTGTGTTGGTGTCAAGTTATACGAATGTGCGATTACTTGCTAAGTGTAAAGCATTAAACTAGGTGTGATGCATCGAGTATAAAAGTATATCGTATTATGTGCTATATGAGTATACATATGGTTATTAAGATAAAGTTTTATTATGATTGGGGTGGAAGATTAGACGTCTGGAGAAACGTCAAGAATCGATCAAGTATCTAATTAGGGTTTTATGTTAAATTATAGATTTGGATAGCGGAGGCATTCAGGATAGTAAAGGAAAAGAAGTCGTAGGTGGAAGTAGCTCGTATACCGTAAAGCAAGAAAGCTATTTAAGGCAAGTAACTCTGCCTACTCTTATAAATTTGATTATAGAGAGCATATTATCAGTGCCATGATAAAGTAGTGATCTTTTATAGCAACTGTGATAAACCTATTATTGATTTTTGAGAAACCTTGATATCGATCCTTGTAAGAACTTTTTTATCAAACCCTACTGATCCTTTATAATAACCCTATTAATCCTAGCATTTATTATTTTGCCTTATCACCTTGTTACCTTTTTATCTCGTAAACCTAAGAGAACCTTTATGAATCTCCTTATGTATTGTTTTGATTAACATGGATTCTTCGATAACCCGTATACCTTGATTATATTGATCTTTTGGAACTATTCTGATCCCTGTTTACTTTTGATTCGTTCACTTTTCCTTGAAATCTTGAATTGAACTTAAGAAAGATTTTCGACTTGAGTGAGTCTGAATGATTTCATATTCTTTGTAATGATAAAATGAACTTAGTCAACTTTTCCCACTTCTGACAAAAAGGTTTTCCAAATGAATTCCTGATGGATTGGATAGAGACGTAAGAGACTAGTGGGACTAGTCAAGTCACATAAGAGGCTAGCGGTACTAGTCCAACATAAGACTGGAATAATGCCATAGGTACCATAATGACTAGATGGAGGTCGGTACGGGTTGATCATCTGTATTATTTTTAAAAGATGGATATTCTAATCAAGGGTTTCTTTATGTTTTGTAAAAGAGAAAATGTTATAATCCCTTACGCAATTTCTTTCTTTTAATGAGAGAAAATGAAATGATTCCTGACAATTTAATTAGTTGTTGAATCTCGAAGCTCGATTAATAGCTTCTTTCAATTGAGAAACTCTTTTATAATCCTGCTAATGATTTGTGATGAATGTCAGCTTTCTCCCAATCTTGAGCCTTAAATCCTGAAAGCCCGAAACCTTTTCATAACCTTTACTTAGCCAATCACAGAGAACTGCCACCTAGAGAATGAATGTAAAATACCTCAGATATTGATATTGATATTATGATGTAGAAATGTTTGTATAGTTACTTACTGAGCTTCTTTGCTCATTTATTTGCTTTGATCTAACCATGGAAGTTCAGCAAGAATTTATCCAGACTTAGGCGCACCGCTCGCAAGAGCTTTCCTGGCGGTCCATACCGGGTTGTAGGTTTCCAGATGCCAGAGCAGGTAGTTGTTGTGTGTGTGAGCAAGCATGTTAATTTGAAGGGCTTTTTAAGTTGGTTCAGATATAATGGGTTATCTGTCGGTTCCATGTCGAAATCTAATGAATTTGAATTTAATTATATTTTGGGTTGTTATATATTTATTCTGGTTGGTAGTTGTAATCTTGTCTCAAACTTAATCTTGTTTAGATCCTGTTATTATTTAATCGGAGTTTATTATATCTGCTGTTGGTAAATTAGTTTAGTAGTTTGTGGGTCCTCATTTCCTAACCTCGAGATTGAGGGCATCACAAGTTGGTATCAGAGCTATAAGATCTAGTTTCTGAGACAAGTTAGGATAAAAGGGTATTTGGGTATATATATTGCAAGAGTGTTCGACTCACATAGAGTTGAGTTAGACTATTAGGTATAGTCTAAGGAAAGTAAATAGGTCAAGATAGCATTTGGCGTTAGGGTGTGCAATCAGTTAGTCTTATTTAACCCTAATGATGTTTCTTGGCTGTTGTTTTTGTTTTATCTCAGGACCCTAGTAGTGGTACCGATTCAGACTCTGAGCATAGTTTGTCTGGTTCCTTAGTGGACTCTATTCCACCCCTTTAGTGGAAACCATGTATGTTAGTTCAGAACCTGAGGAGGATCCATCTGAGAGCAGTGAGGCCCCTATGCATGTTTCTCCCCTGAGACCAGATCCAGAGACCTTAGCCCCTGAGCGAGAGCCTGCTATGCCTGTGCGTGTGCCTGTCAGTGTTGGTGGTAAGTAGGCCCCGAATCGAGATTTTGTTTACTCTAGTATTCCTGAGTTGGGAGCTTTGGTGGATAGGCTAGCTCTTAAGTCTAGGTAGCAGACGTCGGTGCTGGAGGATGGGTGGAGAGTTCGTATTCAGATAGTGGAGCAGGTTGCCCTGAGGAGGTTAGATGAGGGACCATCTTCTAGTGATGCAGATACTGAGGCCCGAAGAGTGCATAAGATCATTCGTTGGATGCTGTCAGTATTGAGGGAGATTCTGGACTTTGATGGTTAGGTTGTGAGGTCAGACGGGACATCTGATGAAGCCCGTGGTTGTTATGTTTGTGGTTCTTTTTCAGCTCCGGTAGGCTTTGGGATACTTGGTCAGATGCCGAGATCCCTTTTTCTTTTATGTTGTATAATATTTCAGAACTTAATGGGTAGCAGTAGCTAGGTAGAAGTTAGGGGTAGATAGAGATATTTTCCAGTTCTTCCTCTGTTTAACCCTATTTCATTGTTGTACCTTATGTCAGCACCTATTGTACTTGAACCTTGTTATCTATGTACCTTTGGATCGTTAAATAAATCATGCATCTTGTTTTACATTATGTACCTTTGAGTTTCATAAACTATTCTGCACATTATGTTTCCCAGCAACCATATTTAGTATCCTGTTTTTCCAAGTAACCATGATCAAACATCTTTGTGATGATACACATTATGCCATGTGAGAACCTTAACTGATGAGCAAATTATGTAGTAATAAGATTGCATGCGCAACTGGGAAAAACCTAAATGAAGGGTTTTGAGCACATAAACGCAACGGAAACAGTAATTAAAAATGTGAAAAATCAAAATTTTCAAAACCCACCGTAGGATCCATGTGAAAAATAGATATTTAATTCATAGATCAGATTGGTTACCTTAAGAAGCTTTACAAATTGGTTGGCTAATGGAGATCCAAAGCTTGTTCAATCACCACACATCCTGCTCTCGCGATCTACGCTCTATTGGTATCCACAAGAATGTTTGAACGCAAGGATTGGATGTGTACTAGCACAAACTCGTTTCTTCTTTCTTTCTCCATCTTCTCTCTTGGTGGCTAGGGTTTTAGTAAAAGTCTTGCTTACAAAATCAACCACACAAGATATATTATATAGAGAGTAGAAAAATGAATTATAACTCTTAACTAATTAGGAGTTATTATTAATTCGAAATTCCTATTTGTATTATAATTAAGTCTCACTTAATTATTTAACAAATAAATTTCATAACTAATATTGGTAAATTCGAATATCAATATTTATCTAATTAATTAAGTCATACTTAATTAATATTATAAATAATTCGAATTACTTTAAAATAATTTAAATCTAATTTAAATTAAAAATCCTTCAAGCATTCTTAGTGTATGACCCTATAGGTTATTATTACATTGGCAACAAATTATAAATCTAGTTTAAAATCGTAAACAATGAGCGGCATCTAGTAATACATCATTTCTACCCAAGTAATAATAATTGAATCGGTGATCGATTAAACCTTTTGTGAATAATGTACAATATAACATAATCCCTTTAACCAAATATTATAGATTAAACTAGAGGCATGTAATGTGTCATCCTCATCATAGTTTAATCCAAGTTTCCTTGATCAATGAGTAGACTATTATTAGGTCACACAACACTGTAGAAGGGGGTTGAATACAGTGTATAATACAATGAAATCGATTTCGAACACAAGTAATAGTAAACAGCTATATTTGATATAATAAACTCTGTTACAATGGAACTGTTCTCTCTCAGTGATGAACAAATATCACGAGAGCTGTTAGGTTATAATTTATGATCTTCTCGATAATGATAACACATATAGTGTAAACCTATGTCTGTGTTTATATAGTACACAGTTACAAGATAACTTCTAATTGATATAGAATATAATTTTGTCTCCTAAAATATATCAATCAGATATCTTATACAATTCTTTCAGTACTCTAACTCTTTCCATGCATATCTTCTTTTGTATTAGTCTCGATCTTCTTTCCTGTAAATCAGCTTTCTTCCTTAACTGTTAGTCCTCCCGTACTTAAGTTCTGATATCCATCTTCTGATATTTATCTTCTGATAATCTAAGTTCTGATTTCCAGTAAGTACTGATTCCAGTAAGTACTGATATTTCCTGTTTGTTAAGATCTGAAAACTAAACATGAAACATATTAGACATGACATATCAAATATATCTAACAACTATCATATCAAATCAACATTTGAGCGTGGCCACGCATTTCATAGTCTAGCTCACATAAGAGGCCAATAATATCACTCCTAAAATACGAGGGTTAAATCTCATCTAGATCATTCATATTTCTCATACGATTCCTAATATAACCAATGTCCACTTTTATCATTACCCGGTCAAGGATAACTTTTAATAGAATCAATGTATATTAATTCTCATATAGAAATATAATGACTTCAGGTCTAAGGACCATTCCATCATTATCACTGTGAGAATTACTTATGACACAACAGACATGTAGAATCTCACATTGGGTTTGTCCAGCACCATGTACATATACATCTTCCTGTGTTTTTGACTTTAGTATCACTATACCTATGATCAATGAGATGTGATCATCAGTCAACAAACACACCAGTCTTTATGCATTATTATTGTCCCTTAATAATAATACTCTTTCATTTTCTATAGAAAATCCACACCCGCATTTGGTCCAATCATAAACGATTCTATCATTTCTGTATCTGCAATTCAATATTGTAAGAGAAGGTGTGATCGTAGGAGCTCAACCTATTGCTGGTGGTTTGAGACATTACCACAAAGCTCTTTGCACAAGAAAGGGATATGAGATAGATGCCATCAATCGGTAAAATAAATAGACCCCCCTTTCCTTTGACCAACGGTCCTCGAACCAACCTGTCCTCCCTTTCTCTTTCTCGGTTAGCTCGTACTTCTGCTGTGACAAAGCCTTAGTCAGTGGGTCTGCAACACTATCATTATTATGCACTTTACATTTATATCACCTTAATCATTAATCTCATTAATAAGGTAATATTGCCTAAGGACATGCCTAAACAGTCTCCATGGTTGTTTCAAAAAAATATCAATATATTCAGCTTCCATAGAATCATCAATGTTCTTGCTGTGAACTATTCAAGCTAATATCAATTATATTTAGAAAAAACACAAAACAGACAAACTCGCAATCATCCTTGTCTGTCCAAAAATTAGGTTCAGAAACTAGTATCAGTGTAACCTTTACAACCAGTTCCCTATCTTCTCCATACACCAAAAATAAATCTTTAGTCCTCTTTAAGTACTTAAGAATATTCTGAAAAACTATCAAGTGACCCTCAGCTGGATTAGAATAGTATCTGATCGTCATGCTCAAAGCATACGAAACATCAGGATAAATACATATCATCGTACACATTATAGATCCAATTGCTGACGCATCTGGAACTTTCTCAAATGGCCCTTATCATCTAATGATTTAGGGGAAAATTATCTTTTGAGATCACTATCCCATGAGACATCGAAATATATCCTTTCTTTGTCTCTTGCATCATAAAAAGATGTAATACTTTATAAATATATGTACTCCGACTAGGTCGATTAATCTTTTCAATCTTTCTCTATAGATCTTGATCCATAATATATATGTGGCGCCCCAAAATCCGGGGTCAGGAATCTCAGAGGCAACGCCATCTAAACCACTATAAACCACATACCTCACACCATAATATATAAATACTCACACTTTACGACCCCACACTTATCACACATACACACACTTACAGGTTATTGTCTTGGAAATGAACCGTTCATTACTAGAGTAGATCAAACCACAAAGTGATAATTATTACAACCAAAAAGTAATCAGGTCTTACCGGGGATTAACCTTTAAGTAAGGCTAGTCCGTCGGCCAAATATACGTTTTTTATTTATTACCTTACATAAGTCATACTTATAAATAAGCCGAACTAAAAACAACTGAAAACCAATCCAGCTTATTCGGACTACCTGTGGTACAGCACCAAACAATCTACGGAATAGCTGGCCATTTCTTACCCGTTTCCTGGATGTGGTTCTCATGGTAGGCATCTTGATTCACTGTTGTGTTGTGTCATTTAAAAGAAAGTAAGAGTGAGCTATAATTCCCAGCATAATAATGTACAGTATGATAATGACTGTATGATAAACTTACGTAAAACATCATATATGAAAATTACGTTTTATTCGAAAATAGTTTCCCTTGGTGATACACACCTTTTACGAAAACAATCCTTTGGTGGATTTTATTAACCTGCGAATACCTTAATAGTAAACCCAACACCTAGGCTTGGGTTACGGTATTGCATCACAATTCCAATTGGAAGAATAGGACATTCGTTGGAGCCACCGCATACGATGATCAGTCGTACTACGATAAAACTACCCTTTTCTACTAGTAGAAGGACGACACCTTCGTCTCCCGGATATCACCCTTGCCGCATAGGGGCTATGTGTCCTCATTTCGGGTATACACACACTTCGTAGGTCCTTAGGTACATATCGTACCGTCTCCAACGGTACCAGTAGTCTATCCAGTACACGAAGTACTTGGATCCTACCCCTCCCTTGTCCTTTAGGAAATCCTATCATATCTCGAGAACTCGAACCACATCGAAGTTCCCCCAAGCATTTTGCTTGTTGATAGGCATAGCTTTACTTTATATATATATGTACTTCCGAAAGTTTTAGGAGGAAGTACTAAGGATGTGAGTTGACAGTTGTCAACAGATAATTAAATAAGGGGGGAGTTTCTACTTGAAACTATATTCAAAATATAAATAAAAAGTCGAGATAATATTCTCCGACGATCTGTAATTATTCGAATGATTTTCCGAAAATCAGAAAGTATTTTAAATCAGGTTCTATGATTTTTAAATCATAAATAAACCCTTTAATAAATAATAATTAATTAAATAATGCTCGATGAATAATTAAATCTCGAATGAGTTTACTTTTAAAAGAATATTTAAATAACATTCCTCAACTAATTTATGTCTACAAAATTTAATAATCTTTAATATTTAATCGGGTTTGACATATATAATCATTGGAGTATACTTCTCCCATAATAAGTGAATAGTTATATAATATTTATTATTCAAACAATAAAATATAGTTGAGGGAATATGATCTTGGGAAATCGTTTTAATAAAAGTTCGAGGTGTTTTAATGTTTCGTAAGTGGACGTTGAGTCCCTTTAAAATGTACTACTATGGACTTGTAATCGTCCTATAATATCACCGGAATTATTCCCGGGTTTTTATCTTAAAATCCTGACCGACTCTCGGTCTTATAATTATACGTCACGCTTAAAGCGGAATTAAATATTTGACGATATATACTTATCGTACAACATCACTACATTATGCGAAAAATTCAATTATTGTGTATCATGGCAAGCATGATATTTATGCAATGATAATAAAACAATTCTTTCACAACACAACATTAAATGGAGTTGGGTTCGTAAACTTGCATGGGTATCTCGAGGTGAAGGTTGCTCTAGGTTCCGCTCGGAAATCTATAATCATGAACACAATTCATTTTGTTAGATCCCGTTCTAATTTACGGCTACCCGCACTCATGCGCTAATTATTATGCACCCTCTCAACTTATTTTATCATTATTATTCCTTTAAGTCCTTTTTCACATCATGGTCTCTTCCTTTTTAAAAGTATCTTAAGTTCATTTTCATTTTCGCCGTCGGCTCCGCTTATGAATTCTACGGTTTCTAATCGCGCGGTCTCGGCTCCGATATATTTATAAAGTTGAAAAATAATTATTCTCACTTGAAATTTTTATTGAAGTTAGGAAACTCAATATTCTACTCTCTGTAAAATTTTCAAGATTTATGTACCTTCTTAAGTCGATCTTTTATATTTTCAAAGTTCGTAATTCATAGCAGTTTTTGTCATGTAAATCACTTTTAGTAAAACGGCCATAACTTTTGATCCGTAAATTGGATTCAAGCGATTCAAGCGCCTAAACGATCCTTATAACATTGTATATCATAATAAAGGGTTAATTTTCAAGAAAATACAGTTTACATATTTGGGACTTTCTGCAGAAACTTAAAGTTATGTTTTGTTCGTTTTAGTGAGAATACGTTTACGATCAAAGTTTCGGTTATGCCTTAGATCTTTATACTACCACCAACAATAAACATATCATCATCAACACACTAACAACTCTCAATAACATCATGTTCTTGAGGCAACAACAATCAACCTTAAATCTACTTAACTAAATATCAAGATTTCAACAATACCACTACCAAAACTAGGTATACAACTACATACTAAAAGGATCTTGAACTTAAATCTTAAATAAGTTTGGGTCAAATATTTTTACCTTTCTTGAGAGCTTGAGATATGTTCTTGATGATGGTGAAGTCTTGGGAGTGCTTAGTATGGTTTTTGGAACCTAAAACAACCATTGAAATCAAGAAACCAAATAAGAGTTATTATTCATACTATTCATTCTCAACTTTCTTGATTTTATTGCACCCATCAAACCTTGATAAAAAGAGATCAAAGATTTATCTTACCTTCGTTTGGTTGTTAAGAAGCTTGAGAATTAATGGGAGGATTTATCCATGGCTATAACTTGAAGATTTGATTTTGATTTCTTGGCTTTGAAGAAGAAAGCCGAATGGGGCTTCTTTGGGAGAGAGGAAGAGTTTTTATGCTTGCTCTTTGGTTGCTTCTAGGAAATGAGGTTGTGATATCTTATATTGATTTATATTCTCTAATTTAGAATCCTAGGTTTTATTCTTGTTGCCAAATCCATTGACAAATCTAACTAGCTTGTGGTAGATTACAAGCTAAGCCACTTGCTTAGCTTCCCTAGCTTACTATTCTATTAGCCTTGGTTGATCATCATATCTCTAGCTCACTATTTTATAAAGTAACCATGGTTACTTTTTTACCATGGTTAGTTAGTGCGTTATGTTTATTTAATCATTTACGCGTTCGCTCGGTCGCTTAAACATTTTCGTAATACTTCCTCGTAAATGGTTCACGACGTAATTCCTTTCGTATTTATTCCTTATGTTTTGAATTATCATACTTGGGTATAAATCCATAGGGTTTTAAATTTGTAATTATATTATGATTCCCGTAATCCTCGATGATTCGTAAATATGGTCGTTTTTCAAAGTTCGTTTTCTTCGAAAACTAATAGCGTTTACATACACTCATTTGGTACGTATAATCATAATATCAACTCTGAAACTCATTTTCTCATGCACTACATAGTGTGGGCTCAAAAGTTTTTCCTATCTGTCAGGGTTACTATTCATTAAACGTTTTACAAGGTCTCAAAAATTTGAGTTATTACGGTCTTCCCCTCTAACAAGAATTCCGTCCCGGAATCAATTAGAAAATAAGTGGGGGTATCTATTCCTCATTGCATCTTTAAGTTCCCAAGTTGACTCTTCAACATTTTGATTCCTCCATAAGATTCTAACTAGCTTCACAATCTTGTTCCTCAATACTTGTTCTTTTTGGTCCATTATCCTTATTGGCTGCTTGATGTAAGTCAGGTCTGGTTGTAAATCTACCTGCTCATATTCTATTATGTATCGTGCATCTGCATGGTACTTCCTTAACATAGACACGTGGAACACGTTATGCACTTATTGCAGATTAGGAGGCAAGGCGAGCTCGTAAGCTAGAGGTCCTATTCTCCTCAAAATTTTAAAGGGTCCTATGAATCCGGGACTCAGCTTCCCTTTCTTCCCAAATCTCATCACTCCTTTCCACGGAGATACCTTCAATAGAACTAATTCTCCTACTTCATATTCCCTATCCTTCCTGGTCTGGTCGGCGTACTTCTTTTGACTGTCCTGAGCTGCTACCAGTCTTTTCCTGATGAGTCCTACCATTTCCCTGGTCTGTTGGACTAACTCTGGTCATATTATCTTGTGTTCTCCAACTTCATCCCAACATAGGGGAGAGCGACATCTCCTTCCATAAAGAGCTTCATACGGAGGTATTTCTATGCTAGCGTGATGGCTATTGTTGTAAGCAAATTCGATCAGGGGTAAGTGGTCATTCCAGTTTTTTTTTAAATCAATGGCACACACTCGTAGCATATCTTCTAGGGTCTGAATAGTCCTTTTGATTTGTCCGTCATTCTGGTGGTGGTAAGCGGTACTCATGTTTAGTCTGGTGCCTACGCATTCCTGAAAGCTTCTCCAAAATTGGGAATTAAACCTTGGGTCTCTATCTGACACTATGGCTACAGGAACGCCATGTCTCACTACAATTTCTTGCAAGTAAATATCCACTAGCTTGTCTACAGTGTACCATTCATTGATTGGTAGGAAGTGTGCGGACTTGGTCAATCTATCTATGATAACCCATATGGCATCGTGATTGGTCTTTGTCCTTGGTAAGCCTGTCATAAAATCCATGGCTATATGCTCCCATTTTCATTCTGGAATTTCCAGGGGCCGTAATAGTCCACTAGGTCGCTTATATTCAGCCTTCACTTTCTGGCATGTCAAGCACTTGCTGATCCACTCTGCTACTTCTCTCTTCATGTTAGGCCACCAATAATATTCCTTAAGATCATAGTACATCTTCGTACTTCCTGGGTGGATTGAATATCTCGAGTTGTGCCCTTCGTGCAGCAGCTCGTCCTTTAACTCTTGCACATTTGGAATCTAAATTCGGGACACATACCTCATGATCCCTTTCTCATCCTTCTCGCATCTCACTTCCTCACTGGTCAATGTTCCTCTTTCTTCGCTCATCTTCTTTTCCAGACATACTCGTATCTTTTTAGTCAGTTCCGACACTAGCTTAATCTCAAATAATCTTTTTATTCCTTTACCGATCGTCCTCACGTCAATTTCCATTTTCTCAAATTCTTTAATCAATTCCTCATATATCATTATCATTTTGAGTCTTTCCTTCCTACTAAGGGCGTCAGCCACCATATTGGCTTTACCCGGGTGATACAAAATTTCACAGTCGTAGTCCTTAATCAACTCTAACCATCTCCTCTATCTCATGTTTAGTTCCTTCTAAGTGAAAATATATTTGAGGCTCTTATGGTCTATGTAAATCTCGCATTTCTCACCGTATAGGTAGTGTCTCCATATCTTCAGGACAAGCACTATGGCTGTTAATTCTAGATCATGCGTCGGGTATTTGATCTCATACTCCTTCAATTGTCGAGAGGCATACGCTATAACCTTGCCATGCTGTATCAGTACACATCCTAATCCTTTAAGCGATGCGTCGCTATATATCACAAACTCTCCCTTTCCATCAGAGAGAGCGAGCACTGGTGCTGACACCAGCCTCCTTTTCAGTTCCTGAAAGCTTTCCTCGCATTTCTCTGTCCATACAAACTTTTATGTCTTCCGGGTAAGCCTAGTCAGTGGACCGGCTATCTTAGCAAAGTCTTGCATGAATCTTCGGTAATATCCTGCTAAACCCACAAAACTCCTAACCTCTGTTGGAGTAGTTGGTCTTTCCCAATTGGACACCGCCTCTATCTTGGCGGGGTCAACTGAAACTCCTTTGCTACTCACCACATGTCCTAAGAACTGAACTTCCCTTAACCAAAACTCGCACTTCGAGAATTTGGCATATAATTTCTCATTCCTCAAGATTTCTAAGATTATCCTTAATTGTTCTGCATGTTCTTGCTCTGTCTTTGAGTAGATTAAAATATCATCTATAAAAACTATCACACATATATCTAGGTACTTTTTGAACACTCTGTTCATCAGATCCATAAAGGTTACGGGTGCATTGGTTAACCCAAATGACATGACTAAAACTCATAGTGTCCATACCTAGTGCGAAAAGCATTCTTCGGTATATCCTCAGGTTTGATTTTCAACTGGTGATATCCTGTCCTCAAATCTATTTTGGAAAAATGCACAACTCCCTTGAGTTGATCGAATAGATCATCAATCCTAGGGAGAGCGTACCTATTCTTAATAGTCAGCTTATTCAATTCTCGATAGTCTATGTATAATCTCATACTGCCATCCTTTTTCTTTACGAACAGTACTGGCGCTCCCTATGGCGACAAACTGGGTCTTTTCATTCCATTATCTAATAATTCTTGCAGCTGAAAATCTAGTTCCTTCATCTCAACTAGGGCTAGCCTATATGGGGCCTTGGATACTGGTTCCGTTCCTGGTGCTAATTCTATAGCGAATTCTATTTCTCTGTCGGGTGGTAACCCTGGTAATTTCTCTGGAAATACATCCTCAAATTCGTTCACTATGGGTATGTCTTGTATATTAGGAACTTCCTTCTTGGTATCTACCACATAAGCCAAATAGGCCTCGTTACCTTTCTTTAACAATCTTTTTCCCTATAACATGGTCAGAAATTTATGGTTATGTCGTTGACCTCTAAATACTACTTCTTTTTCATTTTGCACTCTTATTTTTACCCTATTCCGTTCACAATCTATTTGCACTCCATTACTGGATAACCAATCCATTCCTAAGATTACATCAAATTCTCCTAACGCAAATGGGATTAGCTCAACCTCAAAGACCTTCCCTTATAATTTCAACTTGCATTTAGGGTGTAATTGACTCAAATGAATTATTTCTTTGTTTGCTATTTCCACTTGTAATATCTCACGTAAGGGTATGGCGTTAAGTTTTAACTTTTTAGCAAAATATTGAGATATAAATGACTTGGTTGTTCCAGAATCAAATAGGACATTTGCATGTTCAGAATTTAACAGAAGGGTACCTGTTATCACGTCAGTGTTTCGGACAGCATCCTGAACGGTCATGTTGAAGGTCCTAGCAGCTGGGGGTCGGTTGGATGCAGCTCTGCTCATCCCTGAGGCTGGGGGCTTCAACATTGGGAAATCCTTCCTCATATGCCCTACCTTCCCACATTAGAAACATATCTTGCTGTATTGGGGACAGTTGTTGGCAAGGTGTCCGGGTTGGTCGCACCGGTAACATTTCAGAGGGGCCTTAGCCTGGGTACACACTCCAAGGTGTCTCTTTCCACATGTTTGACATTCGGGTATTAGGGCACGGGGTTGGCTATGAAATGTTGCCCTAGATTGTCCGCCGCCCTGGCCAACACTCTCACTTGGGGCCTTTCTGAATCCGGGGCATCCTGCAGGTTGGGACACCACTCCCCTGACGAACCTGCTTGGAAGGCCCCTGTTCCCGGTTCCTACTCCTCCTCCGCCTTGGCTTCCTATCTTCCTCTTCCTATTTTCTTTTTCCTTCACACTCTGCTCACTGCCAGCTTCAACAATCGAGGCTTTCTGCACTAAGGTGGCATAATCTGTTAGCTCTAGTACTGCCACTCGGTTCTGAATCCACTATTTCAGACCAAGCTGAAACCTTCGCGTCTTCTTCTCTTCGGTATTCACGAACTCAGGCACAAATCGTGATAGCTCAGTAAACTTGGCCTCATACTCTGCCAAAGTCATCTTATCCTATTTCAACTCTAGAAACTTAATCTCCATCTGGGTTTCCATAAACCTAGGGAAATACTTTTCTAAGAACAGTCGGGTGAATCTATCCCAAGGAATCACAACATCAGTCTCTAGGTTTCGTTTGGACTCCCATCAATAATTAGCTTCTCCTTTCAGCATGCAAGAAGTGAAAATGGTCTGGTATCGTTCCTCTATACCTAGTATCTTGAAGGACTTTTCTATCTCTTTGAGCCAGGCCCGTGCTTCAACGGGGTCGGCAGATCCTAGAAACTCTGGGGGTTTGAGAGATTTGAAAGCCCTGAAGACAGTGGTTGCAGTCTGTTGGGCAATATGTGGTTGTGTTGGAATAGGTTGTTGGTTCAGATTTGCTCTTAATAGTTCCATAAATTCATTCATGGGGTTCCCTCCCTGATGGGTATCCTCAGCCTCTTCTTCTACATATTCTTCCTCATCATATTCATTATAGTCTAGGTCCTCTTCACTTTATACATTCACTACAGGGTCAGGTTCATTCCGTTGTTGGTTAATAGATTCTGCGGGCTGTGCCCTGGTTCCTCTTCTACGGGGTGGCATTGTTTAGATAAGGAAAATTTGTCAATATAGTTGCAATTATTACAGTTGGATTAATTTATACATATGTAAGCATGTTATTTACTATTTAGCATGTTTTTATTAGGTGCAATAATGTGGAAATCCATTTCTAAATAACTGCTAGATATATATATCATAGGGTCTCCCACTTATATCCGGGGGACAAAACAACTAGCTGAGTTCATACATGCCTGATTATAATACATCATTACTTGTCCTGAATACTGAAATGCAAATACATAAGCCGTATACCCTTAAGGGCTAGGAACGCTATCTACTACTAGCTATCCTATCAAAATTGGTGAGAAGTCACCCAGCCTTCTTTAAGTTCCATAATTAGTCACTAGTCCCTCAGTCACTGTCACTGCGCATGAGGTCACGCAGCCTCCTCATCGCTCCTGCCAACATCAGCTCTGCATCAACTACCGGGATGTATCCTCCAATCGTCGTCATCCTCATCTGAACCCGGGTACGGAGCTCAATCCCATCAATCTCCCTGCGGGCTATGACGGGGGAAGCAGCTCTAAAGACCCCTGGGTATCCTAGTCTGATGGCTCTCTCAGCTGTCAGTGCCTGGCATAACTCCACAATGCGGGCAGATGCCGCAGTGATCTCAGCATTAAGCTGAGCCACCATCCAGTCGTGTACAGCTACATGTATGGTCGCCGAGGGTGGTAGAGGTGAGTCTAGGTCGTTAAAGGATATGTCATAAGCCTCGTAGACCTGTGCATATATCCCGTCCTCCTCATCATCATCAGTATAGGGCAAAGGGCTCTGCATCCCTGGGTATGGTGTAGGAGAGCGAATAGTCGGGAGAGGGTACATCTCTACATCCCTAAATCCTAATTCATCCCCCTGGGGCATCTCTACATCATTAGCTATGGGGACAGGAAGGTCAGTCTCCTCCTCCGGGGCATCCTCAGTAGGGTCATCTTCTGAGTCATCAATGGGTGGGTCTCCAGCTCGGGAGTAGGGTCACGCTCAGGAACCATAACATCATCAACAGGGTCAACCTCCCTCATAGGCTCCACTGGTACCTGACACAATAGGTAAGGTGTTACTAACTTAGAGTCGGAATTCCCTTGATGGTAAAACTCTCAAGACTACCCGTGTAGTCCGACGACGAACTCGACTTGAGCTCTAATTGATTATTTATTATTCCTATATCTACATATTTTATATCCTATCATTTCCAAGATTTGATAACCTAAGGCTCTGATACCATTTCTGTGGCGCCCCAAAATCCAGGGTCATGAATCTCGGAAGCCACGCCATCTAAACCACTGTAAACCACATACCTTACACCACAATATATAAATACTCACACTTTATGACCCCACACTTATTACACACACACACACACTTACAGGTTATTATCTTATAAATGAACCGTTCATTACTAGAGTAGACCAAACCATAAAATGATAATTATTACAACCCAAAAGTAATTAAGTCTTACCGAGGAATAACCTTTAAGTAAGGCTAGTCCGTCGGCCAAATATACGTTTCTTATTTATTACCTTACATAAGTCATACTTATAAATAAGCCGACCTAAAAACAACTGAAAACCAATCCAGCTTATTCGGACTACCTGCGGTACAGTACCAAACAATCTATGGAATAGCTGGCCATTTCCTACCCGTTTCCTGGCTGTGGTTCTCATGGTAGGCATCTTGATTCACTGTTGTGTTGTGTTATTTAAAAGAAAGCAAGAGTGAGCTATAATGCCCAGCATAATAATGTACAGTATAAAAATGACTGTATGATAAACTTACGTAAAACATCATATATGATAATTACATTTTATTCGGATATAGTTTCCCTTGGTGATACACACCTTTCACGAAAACAATCCTTTGGTGGATTTTATTAACCTGCGAATACCTTAATAGTAAACCCAGCACCAAGGCTTGGGTTACAGTATTGCATCACAATTCCAATTAGAAGAATAGGACATTTGTTGGAGCCACCGCATACGATGATCAGTCGAACTACGATAAAAGAAACCTTTTCTACTAGTAGAAGGACGACACCTTCGTATCCCGGTTATCACCCTTGCCGCATACGGGCTATGTGTCCTCATTTTGGGTATACACACACTTCGCAGGTCCTTAGGTACATATTGTACCGTCTCCTACGGTACCAGTAGTCTATCCAATACACGAAGTACTAGGATCCTCACCCTCCCTTTTCCTTTAGGAAATCCTATCATATCTCGAGAACTCGAACCACATCGAAGTTCCCCCAAGCATTTTGCTTGTTGATAGGCATAGCTTTACTTCATATATATATATGTACTTCCTAAAGTTTTCGGAGGAAGTACTAAGGATGTGAGTTGACCGTTGTCAACAGATAATTAAATAAGGGGGGAGTTTCTCTTTGAAACTGTAGTCAAAATATAAAAAAATAAGTCGAGATAATATTCTCCGACGATCTGTAATTATTCGAATGATTTTCCGAAAATCAGAAAGTATTTTAAATCAGTATCTACGATTTTTAAATCATAAATAAACCCTTTAATAAATAATAATTAATTAAATGATACTCGATGAATAATTAAACCTCGAATGAGTTTACTTTTAAAAGAATATTTAAATAACATTCCTCAACTAATTTATGTCTACGAAATTTAACAATCTTTAATGTTTAATCGGGTTTCAAATAAATAATCGTTGGAGTATACTTCTCCCATAATAAATGAATAGGTATATAATATTTTTAATAAAAGTTCGAGGTATTTTAATGTTTCGTAAGTGGACGTTGAGTCCCTTTAAAATGTACTACTATGGACTTGTAATTGTCCTATAATATCACTGGAATGATTCCCGGGTTTTCATCTTAAATTCCGACTGACTCTCGGTCTTATAATTATACGTCAAGCTTAAAGCGGAATTAAATATTTGATGATATATACTTATCGTACAACATTGCTACATTGTGCAAAAAAATCAATTATTGTGTATCATGGAAAGCATGGTATTTATGCAATGATAATAAAATAATCCTTTCACAACACAACAGTAAATGGAGTTGGGTTCGTAAACTTTCCTGGGTATCCCGAGGTGGAGGATGCCCTAGGTTCGGCTCAGAAATCTATAATCATGAACACAATTCATTTCGTTAGGTCCCGTTCTAATTTATGGCTACCCGCACTCATGCGCTAATTATTATGCACCCTCCCAACTTATTTCATCCTTATTATTTCTTTATGTCCTTATTCACATCATGGTCGCTTCCTTTTTCAAAATATCTTAAGTTCATTTTCATTTTCGCCGTCGGCTCCGCTTATGGATTCTACGGTTTCTAATCGCGCGGTCTCGGCTCCGATATTTTTATAAAATTGAAAAATCATTATTCTCACTTGAAATATTTATGGAAGTTAGGAAACTCAATATTCTACTCTCTGTAAAAATTTCAAGATTTATGAACCTTCTTAAGTCGATCCTTTATATTTTCAAAGTTCGTAATTCGTAGCAGTTTTTGTCGCGTAAATCACTTTTAGTAAAACGGCCATAACTTTTGATCTATAAATTGGAATCAAGCGATTTAAGCGCCTAAACGATCCTTATAAAATTTTCTATAATAATAAAGGGTTACTTTTTAAGAAACTACAGTTCACATCTTTGGGACTTTCTGCAGAAACTTAAAGTTATGTTTTGTTCGTTTTAGTGAGATTACGTTTACGATCGGAGTTTCGTTTACGCCTTAGATCTTTATACTACCACCAACAATCAACATATCATCATCAACACACTAACTCCCCTCAATAACATCATGTTCTTGAGGCAACAACAATTAAC
Organism: Apium graveolens; assembly: GCF_009905375.1. Classification (NCBI taxonomy): domain Eukaryota; kingdom Viridiplantae; phylum Streptophyta; class Magnoliopsida; order Apiales; family Apiaceae; genus Apium; species Apium graveolens. The sequence continues at coordinate 175,609,720 of NC_133648.1, read as the reverse complement.
CTTAAATCTACTTAACTAAACATCAAGATTTTAACAATACCACTACCAAAACTAGGTTTACAACTACATACTAAAAGGATCTTGAACTTAAATCTTAAATAAGTTTGGGTCAAAGATTTTTACCTTTCTTGAGATCTTTAGATATGTTCTTGATGATGGTGAAGTCTTGGGAGTGCTTAGTATGGTTTTTGGAACCTAAAACAACCATTGAAATCAAGAAACCAAATAAGAGTTATTATTCATACTATTCATTCTCAACTTTCTTGATTTTATTGCACCCATCAAACATTGATAAAAAAGATCAAAGATTTATCTTACCTTATTTATGTTGTTAGGAAGCTTGAGAATTAATGGGAGGATTTATCCATGGCTAGAACTTGAAGAATTGATTTTGATTTCTTGGCTTTGAAGAAGAAAGCCGAATGGGGCTTCTTTGGGAGAGAGGGAGAGTTTTATGCTTGCTCCTTGGTTCCTTCTAGGAAATGAGGTTGTGATATCTTATATTTATTGATATTCTCTAGTTTAGAATCCTAGGTTTTATTCTTGTTTCCAAATCCATGGACAAATCTAACTAGCTTGTGGTAGATTACAAGCTAAGCCACTTGCTTAGCTTCCCTAGCTTACTATTCTATTAGCGTTGGTTGATCATCCTATCTCTAGCTCACTATTTGATAAAGTAACCATGGTTACTTTCTTACCATGGTTAGTTAGTGCGTTACATTTATTTAATCGTTTACACGTTCGCTCGGTCGCTTTAACATTTTCGTAATACTTCCTCGTAAATGGTTCGCGACGTAATTCATTTCGTATTTATTCTTTATGTTTTGAATTATCATACTTGGGTATAAATCCGTAGGGTTTTAAATTCGTATTTATATTATGATTCCCGTAATCCTCGATGATTCGTAAATATGGTCATTTTTCAAAGTTCGTTTTCTTCGAAAACTAATAGCGTTTACATACACTCATTTGGTATGTATAATCATAAAATCAACTCCGGAACTCATTTTCTCATGCACTACATAGTGTGGGCTCAAAAGTTTTTCCCGTCCGTGAGGGTTACTATTCATTAAACATTTTACAAGGTCTCAAAAATTTGAGTATTACAATATAGGTAGCATCGCCTAAGTATTTCACCAAGAAACTATTTCTCAACCAAGTCTTATATGTCATCTACATATAATACTAGGAATGTCATATGGCTCCCACTAACCTTCTTGCAAACACATGGTTCATCTTCGTTTTGAATAAAGCCAAACTCTTTGACCATTTTATCAAAATGAATATTCATTCTCCTTGAGGCTTATTTCAATCTATAAATAGATAAAAGCAACTCACAAACTATCTTAGCAAACTTTGTATCGACAAAACCCTCAGGTTGTATCATATATACATCCTCTTCAAGTCTCCCATATAAAAACGCAGTTTTGACATCTATTTGCCAAATCTCATAGTCAAAGTAAGCAACTATTGCTAAGAAAATCCTGATGGACTTGACCATAGCAACTGGTGAAAAAGTCTCATCATAGTCTATACCATGAATTTGTTTGAAACTTTTTGCCACTAGTCGCACCTTATAGGTCTGTACTTTATCATCCATGTCAGTTTTCTTCTTGAAAACCCACTTGCACCCTATAGATTTTACCCCTTCGAGTGGATCAACTAAAGTCAATACTTTATTTTGATACATGGATTCCATCTCGGATTTCATGGCCTCTAGCCATCTCTCAGAGTCTGAACTGTTCATAGCATCTTGGTAGGTGAGAGGCTTATCATTATCTGTAAGCATCACATCACCATCTTGAGTCAAAAGAAATTCATAATTTCTCCCAGGCTCATGGTGATTCCTACTAGATCTACGAATAACCTGTATTTCTTGGACAGGATTACTTTCAACATTTTGATGTACATCTTGTTCTTATTCCAACTCTGGTTCAATGTTCTCATGTGGTTCTCGATCTTCATCGAGATGTATTATCCTCCCACTGATGTTCTTAGAAACTATTTCTCCCTCAAGAAATACAGCGGCCCGAGCAACAAACACTTTGTTCTCGGAAGGATTATAAAAACTATACCCTAGTCTCACTTGGGTATCCCACAAAATATCATCTATCTAATTTTGGTCCAAGCTTGTCAGAGGCTAAACGTTTTACAAACGCTTCACATCCCCAAATTTTCATAAATGATATGCTATGACATTTATCACCCTATATCTCATACGGAGTATTTTGAACCACTTTAGTCGTGGTTAAGTGTATATGTAGTTGTTTCTAAAGCATAACCCTGGAAACTGAATGGAAGATCCGCTTGACTCATCATCGATCGCACTATATCCAACAAGGTACGATTTCTCCTCTCAGAATCTCTATTCCATTGAGGTGTTCCAGAAGGAGTAAGTTATGATACACTATCACACTCCTTCAAAAAACTCTTGAAATTGAGGTTTAAGTATTCTCCTCCACGATCTGATCGTAAAACTTTTATACTTTTCCCTTGTGTGTTTTTCTACTTCAGCCTTATATTCTTTGAACATTTCAAAAGAATCTGATTTGTTCTTCATAAGAACCACATATCCATATCTTCTAAAATCATCAGTAAATTTTATGAAGTAGTATAAGCCACCCCTTGCCATTATACGCATTTGACCACATACATTATTATGTATAAGTCAGAATCGTTCGGTGGCCCTTTCACATGATCAGGTAAAAGAAGCTTTAGTCATTTTTCCAATGAGACAAAGTTCGCATCTTTCATATGATTCAAAATCAAACTTATCCAAGTATCTATCTATATGTAACTCAAAAATGTGTTTCTCATTAATATGGCTTAATGACAATGCTAGAGGTAATGTTTGATTTGAGTCATCTTAGAACATATAAATTGTTAACTAATTGTGCAACATTATAAGCCTTATCATTAAAATAGAATAAACAAGTATTGTTTATCTAATTAAAATAAAAACCTTTCTTGTCCTGACAAGAAATTGATTTCATGTATCCCCTTAAGGCAGACACGTAATAACAATTTATCAAGTTCTCAATCTCGCCTATATGGGAAAAATTAGGTATCGAGTTCCTTCAACTAGAGCAACAACTTTTGCTCCAATTCTAACCCGATACCTTAAGCTTGACCATTGCTAGTCTTCTTCTTTAGATCTTCCAAATAAGCTCGACAATTTAACTTCCATTCATCCAGTTATTTTCACAGAAATGACAATCATCTCCTTTAGCAACACCACTATTAGGCTTCAAAAGCCCTTTGGGATTGCACTTTGGTTTGGCACCGAATAAGATCAAATCTTCACCTTGCCTGTCCACTTTCTTTTCCCATTTGCATTCCATGTGTACATCATCAATATGGACGTAATTCATGCCTTTACCGTGTTATTTTCAGCAGTTCTAAACATGCTTAACAACTCAGTGAGTGTTCTGTCTATCTCATTCCTTTTGTTCTTAACAAACTAAGAATAGAAGTTGTTCAAATATTGTTTGATCAAATCAAGTTGAGTCTCTAGACTATTCTTGAAACCCAAAATATCAAGGTACATATACCTATCATCTTTAGAACATATGGTCCAACCGGATATCATTCTCCCATTAACGCAAAGTATGGTGCCTTATGATTGTCAAATCTTTCTAACGAGCCTATCCTTTGAAGGTGCTCAATCATATCATAAGCATCATTATGCTCTTGTTGCTTCTAAAGCTCAGCACTCATAATTACAAGCATGAGACATAAAACATCAGTTGCATAATTAATTTGCTTCTGGTAAGCATTTTGTTCTACATATGTTTCATTCTCAGCTAGAAGAAATAAGGGAGGGGTTTGAGTGACATCCTTGAACCCGAGGACAATCCTCAAGTTCCTATATCAATCGAGGAAATTATTTCATGCCAGCTTGTCCTTCTCAAGGACTATTACATAGAGAAGTTATTTGTGTTATTGGTCATTTGATATCTACAATATTAAAGTGCATAAAATGACTTAGTCTACAGATGATCATTAAATTATGTTCTAGTGATTATTCATATATATATATATTCACAATATATATCTCCCACTATTTTTTATCAAATCAATAGCCCTAACTATTAATTCGGAAAAAATATCTTCTATATCCTTTCTAGTGAGCCAAGATCCATATTTCACCATGCGTTAGGTCATCTTTGGCTTTTCTCCTAAAACATGATTATTTAGGTAGACAACATTTGTCAATTATATCAACTATATAACTCTTGGATAGCTTGGTGGAACAATATTTGTTCATATTTATCTAATAAATCTCGCCAAACTCTATGCCTCTAAGTTCACAATCCTATTGTGGTAACTTAGTCAAGTCAAATCCAATAGTCAAAAAGTATCAATATACTTCAACACATCTCTCACGATAGATAGGAGTACTTCTCTTTGGCGAACCCACTCCTGGTCGATCTAGGGGTTAACGCATTGGACTCATTGGAAGGCATCTGATCAACTTAATATTAACTTTAGGGTTTTGTTAATTTTATAACGATCATGATCCCATCATAAAGAGATTCCCAATTTTTCCTTGAATAAAATATTTCAAATCAATATTCGTCAATGGTTTGATTTCCAGGTAGTGAGGGAGTCACAACGGTTTCGCTTAAAACCCACAACCTTACAAGTTCAATGAACTCGCTTTTGACAAAATCGCCCCATGTCAGAAACAAAGAAAATTTATATTTTATTATGTGTTTCATAAACACGAGAATCTCATAATCGTTTATTCATTTTAAAATCTTGAATCGTTACAGATTTTATCTTGTTTAGCAAGTATGGCATGGGTGTCGTATTTAATACATACATCCTTAATTTAATTAAGCATGCGTCTTTTTAAACTACTCTATACATACATTCATCATATGCGTATATATATGTAAAGTAAAATAAATAAACGTGGTTGGTTATGGCTTCATCCTATGTGATCTTTATCAAGCTAATGACAAAGATCTAGTTCAATCTAAGGTGGAAAATAAATACAGGCTAACTATTACATGTCTTCTTTCTTGTATTGCTTCCTTGGATGGCCTCCGTGTGGGATTACCCTTGATCTTCAAATCTTCATGTCTTCATGTACATTACAAGAATGAAATATGAAAACTAATCTAATGAACTTACAAGAAGAACTCGAGTTACATTCGAGATTTAATAATTACAAGATTAAACGACATGCAAGCCGTATTTGAAAAACCAAAACCATTAACCTAAGGTCATAAGCCATAACCATCCACCATGCTCAATTAACACAAAATAACATGTTAAAACACATAATTTGATCTTAACATATCATACCCATCATGATCTAATAATAAAAACCAAATATTGAAAAAATCAGATGATTCAAAATTAAATCTGATAACCTTAAATCGCATATTACAGGGCCTAAATGACGTCAAACGCCTTACAGATCAGTCGTTAATAGCTTTAGCTATCTGTTACATTCTGACGCTCGATTCCATATGAAATAGCGTATTTGTTCGCCAAAATCGGACACCAGACACAGATTTCAGCAAATTCGCTGCATCCGATTCAGAATCGTATCAAATACGATTCTTATAATAAGAACAAATACAAAACATGTATATATCAGTATATATGCAGAAATCATTATATGATTATACAACTCTCATGAATATCATATATTCAAAACATATATATATATACGCATATATAAATATAACAACATGTAAAACATACAAAATTGCATACATAACAGTCATGAAATATTGTATACATGTTATCATCATAAAACCAGTAAACACATAAACGAATTAAACACTTTTCGCAAGTATCTCTAATACCATTGAAGGGTTTCGAGCACATAAACGTGAAAAATCAGAATTTTTGAAACCCACCGCAGGATCCATGCGAAAAATAGATATTTAATTCGTAGATCAGATTGTTTATCTTAAGAAGCTTTACAAATTGGTTGACTAATGGAGATCCAAAACTTGTTCAATCACCACACATCCCGCTCTCGCGATCTACGCTATATCGGTATCCACACGAATGCTTGAACGCAAGGATTGGATGTGTACTAGCACAAACTCGTTTCTTCTTTCTCTCTCCATCTTCTCTCTTGGTGGCTAGGGTTTTAGTATAAGTCTTGCTTGCAAAATCAGCCACACAAGAGATATTATATAGAGAGTAGAAAAACGAATTAGAACTCTTAACTAATTAGGAGTTATTATTAATTCGAAATTCCTATTTGTATTATAATTAAGTCTCACTTAATTATTTAACAAATAAATTTCATAATTAATATTAGTAAATTCGAACATCAATATTTATCTATTTAATTAAGTCATACTTAATTAATATTATAAATAATTCGAATTACTTTAATATAATTTAAATCCAATTTAAATTAAATAATTCTTCAAGCATTCTTAGTGTGTGACCCTATAGGTTATTATTACAGTTTATACCCCCACAGTTTTAAAAATGTACACTTTAAACCTTTTGATTTTAATTATTTTAATTTTTTTATTTTAATTCCAAAAATACTTTTTAATTATTTATAAAATTCAGAAATAAATATTAATTATTTAGTTAATTAATTTTAGTTAATAATTAATTATTTAATTGGTCAATTAATTTAAATATTAACTGATTAATTAATTTAATTATTTATTAATTAATTTTAATTGATTATTTAATTAGATTTAATAACTTCTTTTCATTTAAAAATTCTGAAAAATAGTTTCGAGCTTTAAAATATTATTTTAAATTATTTTCAAGGCTCGAAAATTATTATTCAATGATTTTAAAGTCAGATTCGGGTATTCAAACCTTGTAATTATTTATAAAAAGATTCGTTGACCTGTTTTAATTCCGAAAAATGTTCAAAATTCGTATTAAATACCCGAAAAATCATTTTAACCCCGAATCTTCGTTGAAAAAAATTATTTTTATCAAATACCTTGCGTGTTATGTGCTATATGTTATCTGATAAATGTGTTATAAGCCTATGTGTGTGTTGTTTGACTGTTTTGGTCATAACTTTCAATCCGTAAATCGGATTTGGGTGAAACGAAGGGTAGATAGAAGCTGGTAACATCTATGTGACGATTAGAATAATATAAGATTGAGTATTAATAAATGCTTATAATGCCTAGCAGAGGAAACGAGGCATAGAAAAGGAAAACAGGTGATCAATAATTAGAACTGAGGCGTAGAAAAAGAATGCAAGTGATCAATGAGAAGAGGTGAGGCATTGAAAAAGAAGATAAGTGGTTGTTGAGTAAAAATGTTATACGAATGCAAGTGAAGATGGAAATCATCTGTGATAAGGCAAGTACTTATGAACCTTCCTTGAGACATATTGCAAATATTTCTGAACTTCCTCATAACATGTTGCTAGTATACAAAATAGTCATGTTTCATATTGTAAGTGCTTTAAATTATTCAACCTTGAACCCTGGTCACATCATTGAACTTGAGCTGTAAGCCTTATTCTTTGTAAACCACCGACTGTTGATATTCCAAGATATTAAACCACACAAATACAATACTACTCCACAAATACATATACACTGTATACCAAATACTGAAACAGGATTACTTGAGCATACAGAAGCTTATATACCCTACAATACCCTATGACATCAAAGATCTATACCTTGTATTATCATTGAACCATTGTTCATCAGATACCTGATTCTTCAACAGGCTTGAAGTTGTTCTTTATATAAATACCTTGATATACCCTGGTGATACTTATGAAATGTTTTATGCTCCGAGATAAATGCTTTATCATTGCTAATTATGAATTTGTTTTATTGAATTACAATGATTATCATATTGAATTGATTTAGAATTGGATGGTTTTATAAATGTGGACCAGATTCGTGGTCAGGCCAGATTCATGGTCATATTAGGCCAATGTGTTCCTTGGGTCTAGTATAGAGAGTAGAGTTGTGTGCCTTGCTCGGGGTTAGTGCATGACTGATCAGCAGCCTAACCTTGGTTTTAAAAGTTAAAATAAATATCCAATTCTAATGATTACTTGACAAGAAACTTGATTCTTCAAAATCATTACAATTGATCATTGTTTAACCTCACTTATTGCTATTATGACTTACTGAGCTAGTTAGCTCACTCTTGCAAATATGGTTATGTTATTCTATAGTTAAAAAAGAACTGGATGGTAGTGAGGATTCTCAGTCCAGTGTGCGAGCTAGAATTCCAGGTTAAATTGGATCGAGCTAGCAGGAGCTTTATGTTAGTTTTGAGTTATGTAAGCTTGTAAGAATTCTTTCACTATCAATTGTAAGTTAAACTAGTTAGGATTTGGTATGATGTAATAAAAATTGAGATGGTGGCTTGTTTTCATACTTTAACCTGTTGTGATCCGTGGTTATGGTAAGTAGGGTCATTGCATATATTACTTTTATAAGCAGGTTTATATATATTTGGTGTGTGTGTGTGTTGCGAACCCCAAACTTCTGACCTGAGTTTGGAGGGCGTCACAGATATTGTGGTGTGTTTCGGATTTTTCAGGTTTTTACAATTTTTATTATTTATTTTCACTGCATTTTATATCCCGAAATCCTAGATCATCATGATATTTATTTAAGTTAACTATTTTCTAAATCTTGGCCTGAGTATTCCATCTATATTTGGTGGTAATTGACTGATTGGTTTTGTATATAACATCTTATTCCATTTGTTTACTCAACTTCAGCTCGCTCTTCTTTTTATTTTTCTCCCACTTTTAGTTCTGCTATACCCATTTCTTTTTCTCTCCCATTTTTCTCATCTTTCTTCTTCTTCTTATCTCTCCCCATTAGGCTTGTTAGTAACTTTTATAACAGTGGTCTCTCCAGGAATGTTGTGATGTTTCAGTATTTGAGAGAATATCTGATGCTTGTCTACTTGTCTGTCTTTGATCCACTTGACTTCACTTGTTATTTTTGTTTCTGAGGCACTTAAACTTCTTTGATCATTAAAGTTCCATCTTCAGATTGAGTAGATCTGATTTCTTCCCTGATTAATCTTGACTTCAATTTGAGATAACTAGCTTGAAAGTCTAGAGCCATAAGTACACTTTGAAATTTTCTCTCTTAGATTGATTTCAGAGTCTTTCTAGAAATGCTTCTTTTCGTAACTTAGCCCTTAGTCTTATTTGCAAACTCTGAACTCTAATTACATATTTGAAAGGAATATATATGAGGTACCGACTTTTAGTTCTTCACAACTTGAATGACTCGTGAAATTTGGTGATGTCAAAGGTGGACATATATTATTAGTTTCAACTATTTTGGCTAACATACATCTTAGTTCTTTACCATTGAATATCAGGATGATAAAGGTCTTCCTAATCACAGAATCTCCAGTAAAAACTAGTGAAACTTCCATATTTATGATGGTATCATTGGATAATGCCTCAACATGCATTTTCTAACCATCAAAGTGTGGTTCTCAGTGGTGAACAAGGGGTTATGCACCAAGTCACTTGAAAATTTTGGCTCATCAACTGAAAAAAGAGTAGAAAATCAATTTCTGTTTACTGAAAGTTGTGTTTGACTGTTTAAGCACAAAGTGGAATTTTGGAAACTCTCTTATAAAATAAGAGAATTTCAAAAGGGCCCACTAAGTGATGCCTCATGTTCTAAAGGAACAGTTTAACTCACAAGGAGAATAATATGTTGAATACTGAAGTACACTTATGGTTATGTGGATATTTTCTTCACTTTCATGAAGCTCTAATAACCTAGAGGGAATTTGAATGCACCTTCCACACAGATAGCATTCTCAAACCCTGGCTCCCTAGGAAAGAGACCACCACAGATGTGAATTTATTGTCATTGTTAAATTAAGACAGTTTAACTTATTGTCTCAACACAAAGAAAGTGCATCTTAGACAATAGTTCTGAGGGAATCTTTTCAGTCAAATTGAACCTCCATTTTAATTGGAGTGGGTTTGAATGGCTTCCCCTCAGAAGTACCATCCTCAAACCATGTAGCAATTGCAGGTCTACTTGCAATTGAAATGTGCTCATATTCCCTTAGTCTTCACTAAATAGTGATTAATCTCATGGGTTTAAATTGATATCATCAAAGTCTACCTCAACATGTAGCCTCTAATCAAAATTAAATGAGAGTTCTGAGCTGGTAAGCACAATGAAAACATTATGTAAGCATTATGTTACATGAGTAAATTTGCTTAGCAATAGAGAGAATTATTGTCAATTTAATAAAAGTAGTTCAACAAGTTGAACTTCTTGATCATAAAAAAATTCTATAGTTTTGTTAGAAGAGTTATGTCATATTTTTAGTTTTGGCAACTTCTTCTGCAAGTAGAAGAAGTTTCAAATGATGTGTTCTCTCTCTCTCTCTCTCTTGTGTAAATCCACTACTAACTCCTTTGCTTCATGGAGTGAGTCCATGAATCTTGTTCAATCAACTATTTGGTTTATTGTTGTCTTTTGGGAGATAAGAAGTGTTATGATTCGAGGTTTGATATTTGATTAAAGTAGTAGAGAGATTCACTTGTTTAACTCATGTTTCACTTAACTCACTGGCTCTATTTTTTGGTTTACATTTTTTGTCATTTGGTCACATGTGGTTCAAGAAGAATCAAGAAATTGGATTAGCAGCTTATGGCAAACCTTTATTTCCCTTCAAGGTCAAGCTACTTATTTATGACTTCCACAATGACCATTGAACTGTTAAGAGACCACTCGAAGTAATACCATTTATGGTTATATCACTTTTTGAGAAGGATTTATTTTGCTTTTGAATCTGTTAACATAAGCTCAAAGTAGAACATCACAATGTTAATCATGTTAGATTTAAGACATATTGCTCATGTTAATCGGAGATCATTGCAAGTTATTTAGAAAAATTAACCATTTAAGTCCAACAAGTTGATTTGAGATTAATCCAATTTTAAATCTTAATTTAGCATTTTAAGAATATGAGTGTCTTGAACATATAATTATGGATTAAGCAAGTAAAATCATGGATGGAAAAAACTCATAAACCCAGAATGTGAGATCAGTTTAGAGAAATGTATAAAACACAATCAAGTTATGTGATAGTGATGTGATATTAGTTAATTGCATATAAATTTGACAAACATGGTAAAATCAGAAATTTAAGCTCAATATAACTAAAACATCAATCATAGATACAGAAAAGATTCATTCCATTCATATTAAAAAAAATATTACAAGAAGAAAATAAGGAAAAGAAAATCCTAATCTAAGACACTTTCTTCTTGTTTGTCACCTTATGGCTTCCCTCCACAAGAATGGCAAGCCTGATGATCCTTTCTTGTTGAGCTATATGTTCCCTTTCTCTCTTTTTTCCCTTCTTCATGGATATCAAGATCCATTTTCAAGAACAAAAGTTGAGCTAGGAGTTCATAAAGGATGGAGTTGAGTACATTCACTGGAATTTCAGTGATGTGATAGATGATACCAACGATGGGGTTCTAAATGTAGCATTGCAAATGCTGAAATCCATTTTTGTTGACTTTTGTCTGGATGGAGGATTAGAGATTTAGAAGTAAGAAGAAGTGAGTTTTAAGAATGTGAAGAGAAGTGGAGTAAATTGGTTGTTTTATAACATGATGATATTGAGGGAAATATGAAGAGACACCCAAGTTTTTAAAGAGAAACAACCAATCAAATTTCTAATTGAAAATGATTAATTATTTTTCTCCAAAAATAAAATAAACAATTAATTGATCATAATGCTAGTGCACACAACTCAAGAAAAATCAAGTTACACATATCATGCAAAAAATTTATCAAGACATATATTCATCAACTCATCATTACAAACTACAAGACGTGTATAAGTAAAGAAAACTTATCTAAGCAACAGATTTTAAATCTTGATTATCCAATCTCAGATAAATTTACTTTGACAAGTCTTCATTATTTTTCTTGTTTTGGCTTGTTATGTTCTCAACCCTGTAAGGTTTTCTCAAACAATTTCTAAACAACTTGTTAGTGAATCATATCATAAATCTGAAAATCATTGAATATTTGAATCTACGATTATTCATATTATTTTTTCAAGAAAAATATTTGTACTGAATTAATATTGAATAAATAAATTAAGAATTTTCTAAAACTTGAGCTGAATAAATTATTTTATTAATTTTGAATTGTTCAACATATTAGATTAGTATATCGTGAACTTTTTCAAAATAATAGAAGTCCAAAATGTATTATACCATGAAGTCCCAATGTACCATGTTCGTGTACACTCAGATATGCCATGTCGAGAAGTCCAAAATTCTCATTCAACGAATTCTTATTTATCACAAATATATTATGATTACTCATAATAATTCATAATTAAAAATGTCAAAGTATAATTTTGAGAATTGATTAATTAATCGAATAATTAACTCGAATCATGTTGGTTTGTCAACTTCACGACATAGTTCATATCATCAACTGGTTCTTGATTTGACCTATATCATGAATTTTTACAACCAAAAACTTCTTGACAATCCTTCTTTTATTTTGACTAATATCGTGAACTTCCAAAACTACAATTATCGAGTAGTCTGAAAACTCATAATAAAAGTCCTCAGAATAAATTCCAAGCTTGTGATAATGATTCTTATATATCTCGGAAAAATTATGCAAAATTTAAGAACCAAAATCTAGCCAATTATAACCTCAAAACTATTGAGCATTTAAGCAAGTGAAAATCTATTGTTACAACAAAATTTCTTAATGAATGTATCTAAATCAAAATAAAGAACTGAATTGTTATAAAGCTTTTCATCAATCTGTGAAGATTGTCTTCATTCTGTAACTTAATAAATTCTTCAAAAATTTTCTCAAGTGTGGAACACAATTGTCTCGGCATTATTTTCTACTAGTTTCATAGAGAAAAAATGATGTTCAATGAATCTTCACCAATATTCATTAATTTCTAAGACTAATGAGTATTGTTGTTGATCATTGCTCCATTACGAAGTATCATATTAGTCTTCTGGAATACGAAGTTGGTCATTTATTCTGCATTCTTGAAGTAGTGGTTCACAAGTTTCTTTGAGGCAACAAATCATGTTTAAATCATTCAGCATAATAGGCTCCCCCTAAGATAGATGTTCCCCCTAAGTTGATACTCCCTCTGAATCTAATGATCCCCATATGCTAATTAGGAATGAGCATAGGTGAAATCCATCTGACTCGCATGATGTAGTGACTTCTTTGTTTTCTTCTTAAATTTCCTTGGATACTTTAAATTTTCATGCAAGCACCTTCATGATTGGCTCCAGCTTCAGTCTTTTATAATCTCACTCATATTTTCTCGACCATTTCAGCATTTGGATAAGCACAGTATTCTAGAACCGTCATTCTTTTGATGAATCTCCACTATGTCCTAGTCTGCAGCCTTGTGGTGAGTTGCAGACTGGCTTCTTTTCAAGATGACAATTCCCAGCTTCTTATCATGCCATTGATTAATTTTGAGCACATAAACGCAACAAAAATGATGTAAAATCAAATTAAAATGAGAATAAAATCAAAACCCTACGCAGGATCCATACGAAAGTAAATATTTAAATCGTAGTAAGAATCTTTACCTTAAAGAAGCTTTCAGAGTTCATCAATGGAGTATTAATGGAGTTCCAAACCTTGTTGAATCACCACGTATCCCGCTCTCGCGATCTACGCTCTACGGTATCCACACGAACGCTTTTCTTGAAGAATTGATGTGTACTAGCACCCGAAAACTCCATCTCTTCCTCTTTCTTCTTGAACGGATAGGGTTTTGTAAATCATATATCATTCTATATAAATCGGCCATTAAAGAGTTTATTTAGAAAGAAGAATGAGTTTTCTAATTATAATTAATACTAATCCAAAATCCCAATTTATTATTTAATTAAGTCACGCTTAATTAATTAAAAACTTATTTCGAAATTAGTTTAAATAATTTCTCTATTTCATTTATTTAATTAATTAAGTCATACTTAATTAATTAAATAAATAAAACAAATTACTTATTTAACTAAAATTCATAGTTTAAAATATTTCTCCTTCAAGTGTTCTTTGTGTGTGACCCTATAGATTATTATTACGTTGACAATAATTTTAATATCTCATATTAAAATTATAAACAATGAGCGGCATCCGGTAATACATCATTCTTACCCAAGTAATAATAATTAAATCGGTGATTCAATTAAACCTTTCATGATAATGTACAATGAAATATAATCCCTTTAACCAAATATTATAGATTAAACTAGAGGAATGTAATGTGTCATCCTCATCATAGTTTAATCCAAAGTTTCTTGATCAATGAGTAGGTTATCATATCAAATCAACATTTTAGCGTGGCCACACATTTCATAGTCTAGCTCACACAGAGGCCAATAATATCACTCCTTAAATTAGGAGGGTTAAATCCTTTCTAGATAATTCATATTTCTCATAAAATTCATAATATACCCGAAATACACTTTTATCATTACTCGATCAAAGGTAGCTTCTAATTTAAGCAAAGTACATTAATTCTCGTATAAAAATATAATGTGTTGCCCAGTGAAGATACAATTGTTTAAGGGGGGTTGGATACAATTGTATAAATATTTTGAACAAGTAATAAAATATAACAGTTTTTTATATATCTGATAAAAACTGTTACAAAACTCTCTCAAGAAATATTGATGTTCTTGAGAGCTGCTAGGTCGAATGATACTCGAGATCGATACACTAAGTGATGACCTAAATTGTGTTTATATACTACACAGCTACAACAAATCAATCTAAGATAAGCATTATCAAAAGCTAACTAAAACTGACACATATCTTCAACTGAATAGATAAAGTCCTATAACTCAGACTTAAAAGATATCTGCTCCACAATATAAGGAACAGAACAAATCTTATAAGCTGACTGTCTTTAAATACTGATGTCATCCAAATACTGATGATGTGTCAAATTCTGATGACACATCAGATACTGATGACACCCGAACAGCCAGATCCCGACCTTCTTCTAAACGTTGAGAATTCAATATATAACCATCTCCCCCAATTTATGCTTAATGTAATGAAGCAAAAATTTCATTATCAATGATGCTAGAACCAATCTACAAAATGTACAAAGAGTAAAGCTTACTTCAGTATCTTCAGATACCTGACAGTTGTTTCCAGAAAGTTTTTCAATCTTTCTTCCTCCTTATCTCGTAGGACTTTAACAAGCTTTTTCTTCAAGTCTCTCTTCTCTTCAAAGTCTTCTCCAAGCTGATAGATAGCTGATCTCAATTTAGAAATTGAGCTTTTGCCTATCTCAAGATCACCAATCAACATGTAGCTTAAACTGACATCTTCATGATCAGAACTGAAGGATAACTGAGGACTGTTGAGAAAAATTTGTAGCACTGCAGCTCCCTTTTTCATCTTCATTTCTTGACCAGTATAAGTTCTGTACTCAGGAACATAATCACCATTGTATTTATCATCTTTTGCCATGACTCTTCTTATGATGACTTCAAGTATCATAGAAGACCAGTTTCTAGTGACATTGTTCTCAACTCTAAGAAGATAGTGAATGTATTTCAATTCTATCACAGTATTCATTAAGAGTTGCTGTAATATAAAGTTCTTTACTTTACCATCCCTAAAAAAGTACAGAATCTCTTCTCTGATATCATTATCATTTATCTTTCTATAGACGATCTTCACAACTTCAACTTTCTCAAGATGTGAAGGAGACTTTTTCACCAAGATTCTTTGTCAGAGTATTTGTATCCAGCAGATCAGATCTTAGAATCTCCATATCAGAATGACCAATCCCTCCTCTGGTTCGAAATTTGATAAGTTTCATTTTTTCATTGTATTCCACCCAAGAAGGTTTCTTGATGGACTTATCAACATCTTTCTATTCTGGAATAGAATCTCTTAACCCTGCTGACACAAATTCAACATGCTTGAATCCTTTAGGATAGTCAAATGTATAAATATTTTTCCATCTTTTATCCTTCTTGCTGAGAGGAGCATAACTTGTAGACAAATCATTAATCTTCCCTTTTGTTTTATAACATAGCTCTCTCTTTGATTTTAAAACTCTCTGCAAATATTTTTTATATGCCTGATCAGTGTTCCTCCTATCAACCTTTTCTTTTTCATCAACCTCTGAAGAATGAGGAGTGACTATTGGAGTAAGGGCTGAATCTTTTAATGCTTCGATCACCTTTTCATCAGAGTCAAAATCAGTTATCAGGTTCATAGCATCAGGATCTGCTTTTACCTTAGGATGTGTGTCTACATCAGGAGTTATATTCTGATTTGATGTATCAGCTTGATCAATGTCAGTGGCCGATCTTTTCTTCCTTGGTATAATCAACTCTTCTGGCTTCTGAACTTCTTCATCTTCTTCATGTCCTTCATGTCCTTATACAGGAACATACCCTTCTCTGGATAGAAAATTCAGAAAAGTAGAGTTAAATGTAGTCACTTGACTTGATTTAGAAATTCTTCCTCCTCTTCCTCTTCCTCTAGCTCTTGTAGATCTACCACCTCTTTTTCCTCTTCCCTTAGAAGTGTTAGCTTCAGCTTCAATCTGAGCCATTAGCTCCTTTTGTTGCATAACCGCTTCTTCAGGTGTCAGATCAGGAAATTCTTTAGTTATATACCCAAGAGCACTCCTAGCAGTCTTTTTCTCAAACCTCTTGTCTTTGTAGTACAAGACAATCTCTTCACATGTTTCCTTATGCCTGTAAGGAAAGAATAATCCTTTAGCATCTGCTAAATTAGAGATTGTAATATTATCATCCTCAGGAACACCAGCAGTAGTCTTGTGTTTGGCTTTGTGAGTACCAGTAGACTTCCTTCCTTTGTCCTGAAGAATGAGTCTTCTTGGAATATTGAGGTTGTTGAGCAGTAGAAGCAATTTGAACATCTGTAACCATATTATTCTTATCACCATCATCATCAATATTTTTATCCTTTGTCTGGATAGAATATGGTGTACATTTTGTAGCAACTATCTTCTCCCCTTTTGTGGCATCAGTATTTGAAAGAAGAGAAAACAGAGCATCCAGTTTGTCACCTATAGAAGAGACCTTATCTTCTAAGGAGGAAATTCGAGAGGCCATGCTGTGTTGAGATTTAACAACATCTATGATAGTATTTTTCACACTTTTGAATTCAGCTGTGGAGATGAAATTCTCTTTGGAAAAATAGAAGATCATTTTTGATGATGTCTGAAAGTTGAATCCAGATGTCGTGTGGAATGTTGTTGATGGGATATTGAGTTTGGATTCCATTTCGAAAAATTGTCACACTATTTGTGCCGTAGCAGTAGAACCAACTAGAATTCGCCATTGTGTGTGAGAAGTGAAAGTGAAGAGATGTGTTAAAATATCTTAATGATGAGTGGTCATTTAAATAACCGAGAGAGATAGAGAAGGAATATCAAGAGACTAAGAGATTGACCAATTATTAAGTGAAGAGTTAACTTAATGAATTAACCAAAAGATATCTTTTGAAGGCGCGTCTCCCTAGACTGATGTGCAGTGATGACAATTATATATTTATTCGTACATGCACACTTAGCAAACAAATCCATTTAATTTATAATGCATATAAAAATGAAATACATCAAATATTTCTTGATTAATATCTAAAAACATAGCATTTAGGACATATCAGGATTTGATCAGTATACATCAGGATTTGATCAAATATAAATTGAAATAAATTTACTTGTCCCAATTAACCATACCAAGTTCATTCACAAGCTTTATAAAATGTTGCTTCAGGTAATGGCTTTGTGAAGATATCAGCCAGCTGCTGATCAGTAGGAAGAAAATGAAGTTCTATGGTTCCTTCCATGACATGCTCTCTTATGAAGTGATATCTGATATTGATGTGTATTGTAAGAGAGTGTTGCACCGGATTTCCTGTCATGGAAATAGCACTTTGATTATCACAATAAATAGGAATTTTTGAAAATGATAATCCATAGTCCATGAGCTGATTCCTCATCCATAACAACTGAGCACGGTAACTTCCCACTGCAATATATTCAGCCTCAGCAGTTGAAGTAGAAATAGATTTCTGGTTCTTGCTGAACCATGAGACTAATCTGCCTCCCAAGAACTGATAGCTTCCCGATGTACTCTTCCTATCTATTTTGTATCCAGCAAAATCAGCATCTGAATAACCATATAGTGCAAAATCAGCTTCCCTTGCATACCAAAGTCCAAGTGAAATAGTACCCTTGAGGTATCTGAAAATTCTCTTTACTGCAATAATATGTGGCTCCCTTGGATTTGCCTGAAATTTTGCACACAAAAAAATGGCAAACATAATGTCTGGCCTACTAGCAGTTAGGTATAAAAGAGAACCAATCATACCTCTGTAGCTTGTGACATCAACTGTTGTACCTTCATGAGGATCAAGTTTTGTAGCAGTTGCCATAGGAGTCTTGCAGTTGCACTTTCTTGCATATTAAACCTCTTCAGTAGATTTCTCGTGTACTTGGACTGATTAATATAGATGCCATTATCAGTCTATTTAATTTGCAAGCCTAGGAAATAGCTCATCTCTCCCATCATACTCATCTGATATCTTGATTGCATCAACTTTGAAAACTTATCACACAGTGTTTGATTAGTTGACCCAAAAATGATATCATCCACATAAATTTGAACTAAAAGCAAATCTTTACCTTTATTCCGATAAAATAAGGTTTTATCTGTTGTACCTCTTTTGAATCCACTTTCAAGTAGAAACTGAGCAAGGGTTTCATACCATACTCTAGGTGATTGCTTCAGTCCATAAAGTGTTTTATCAAGTCTGTAAACATAGTCAGGATGTTTAAAATCCACAAACCCTGGTAGTTGTTCAACATAGACTTCATCTTCAAGTTCTCCATTGAGAAATGCACTCTTGACATCCATCTGGAAGACCTTGAACTTCTTGTGAGCAGCATATGCCAAGAAGATTCTGATTGCTTCTAGCCTAGCAACAAGAGCAAATGTCTCATCTTAGTCAATACCTTCCTGTTGGGAATAACCTTTAGCCACCAATCTTGCCTTATTTCTGATGATCATTCCATCAGAATCAGTCTTATTTCTAAAGACCCACTTTGTGCCTACAATTGACATGTTCTTAGGTCTAGGCACCAGCTTCCATACTTCATTTCTTTCAAACTCATTCAATTTTTCTTGCATGGCCATGACCCAATATGCATCCTTAAGTATATCTTCTACTTTCTTTGGTTCTTCTTTTGAAAGTAGATTATGATATAAACATTCATTTTGAGTTGTACTTCTTGTCTTTACACCATCATCAGGATTTCCAATGATCAAATTAGGAGTATGATCTTTAGTCCATTTTCTGGCACTGGGAAGTGTCCTTCTGGAGCTAGATGCTCCCCCTGAATTGTATGCCTCATCAAATATATTTGAGGCTCCCCCTGAATCTGTTATGTTATCTCCTGATGAGATATTGGGACTTGACTCATGTTCATCTGATGTTGAATCAGCATTGGATTCTAAGAGATTAGATTGAGAAGAACCTTGAGATGATTCTTCAGTGTTAGTGCCATCAGCTGACCATTGCAGTTGCTCCCCCTCAATATGTGCAGGTTCATTAGTATAATGATTATCTTCAGGATCCGAAGAAGTGTTAGGATTTGGATCATTAGGATTTGTCAGTTCATTGGAGTTTGATCCAGATTCCAATAATGCATTTTCATTTGCAAAGATTAGAATTTCATGAGTATCTTCTGCAAAACCAAGAATCTTCTTATCATCAAAAGATACATTGATGGAGATAATTACAGTGCTTGTTCTCAGATTAAAAACTCTGTATGCTCTTGATGGCGAGTATCCAACAAAGATTCCTTCATCAGCCTTTGATTCAAACTTTCCAAGCTGATCAGTATGAGTTCTCAAAACAAAGCACTTACATCCAAATACATGAAGATGTTTGAGACTGGGCTTTTTCTCTTTTAGAATTTGATAAGGAGTAACACCATGTCTAATTATCAGAGTGATATTCTGAGTATAACATGTTGTGTTTACTGCTTCAGCCCAAAAGTAAGTGGGTAGTTTTGCTTCTTCTAGCAGAGTTTTTCCAGCTTCAATCAAGGTTCTATTCTTCCTCTCAACAATACCATTTTGCTGAGATGTACCAGGAGCTGAGAATTGTTGTTCTATGCCTTTGTACTTGCAGAATTCCTCCATTTTTGAGTTCTTGAATTCAGTGCCATTATCACTTTTCAGGATTTTCACTTTATGAGTAGATCCATTTTCAATTTGCCTTATGTGGTCCAGAAGAATTTCTGGAGTTTCATCCATCCTGTGTAGAAAATAAACCCCAGTATATCTAGTGAAATGATCAACAATTGCGAGTGTGTACCTTTCCTTGTTGATGGACATTATGTTCATTGGTCCAAAAAGGTCCAGGTGTAAAATGTGATATGGCTCAGAGATAGAAAATTTTGTTTTGCTTTTGAAAGATACTCTTCTTTTTTTAGACTTTTGGAAAGCATCACAAAGACCATCACTTGAGTATAGCATGTTTGGTAATCCTCTTACAAGCTCTTTCTTGGCAAGTTCATTGATTAAATTGAAGTTGAGATGTGAGAGCTTCTTATGCCAGTTCCAGCTTTCATCTACTGATGCCTTAGAGATAAGGCAAATAGCTTCCTTTTCAATACTTTCATGTAGCCTTGCTTCATATATGTTACCATGTATGTATCCTATCAAGACAATTTTCTTTAACTTGTTATGAACAACTTCACAGCGTGAGTCATAGAATACCACATGATAACCTCTGTCAGTGATTTGACTGATGCTCATAAGATTATGCTTCAGTCCATCCACCAGAGCTACATTCTCTATTGCTACCTTTCCAATTATTAAGTTTCCATATCCAAGAGTGTGTCCTACATTTCCATCTCCATAAGATACATCTGGGCCAGCCTTCTTCTCAAATTCTGACATCAGGGATTTATTTCCAGTCATGTGTCCTGAACATCCACTATCCAAGACAAGTGTATTTTTCTTGTTACCCTGCAATCAGAAGAATAATCAATTAGAAGGATTTTTAAGGACCCACACTTGTTGGGCCCTCTTTTTGGACAACTTAAGCCTTTGTGTGTCAGGAGTACTTTTGACAGTTTTTTCTTTGTCAGGATTTGTCTTGTCAGAAGCATATTTAGTAAAACCAACAGAATTAAGCACAAAAGCAACTTTATTAAACTTAGGCAAAGGTTCATAATAATTGTGATACAACTTATGAAAAGAACTACAAGTATAAATCGAATGTCAACTACTACCATAATGAAAATAAGGATTTTGTGGTTTATAAAATACTGATCTACCCCTAACATCAGAATCAGGAATAGCAGTTTTAATTTTCTTACTCCTCATGCAATCAATAACAAGATGATTAGTATTTCCACAGTTAAAATAAGTTTTTCTAGGAGCATTGGGAACAACCTTGTAATTTGAATCCTTAGAAATACCTTGCTTACCATTCATGTTTCTTTTAGGACTTTTTATTTGAGGTTTTTCAGTAAACTCAGATATTTTCTTTTTTAATTGTCTTGCTGACAAAAGTCCTATGTTCTTTTCTTTCTTAACAGACTTAATGGTTTCCTTGCTTTCCTTTCTTTGAGATTTATTACTTACCAGTTTTTCTTTTGATACTATTGTTGAACCCTTTTCAAAGATGGATTTGGGTTCATCAGCTTCTGAAGAAATAAACTTAACAAGAGTTTTAAGGGAAATTTTATTTTCAGTATCCACATCCTTAACTCCATCCTTATAGCCTAGGCATTCTTTCAAGTTTTTCTTTGAGATCATCTCATGAACCTTTTTGCCTGCATCAGTCCAAGCTTTAAGGGTTTTTCTTTTATTTTCTAAATCTATTTCCAACATATTGTATCTAGCCTCAAGAACTTTTATTGTATGTTTAGCTCTCTCACATTCTTTCTTCAAATCTATCTGATTTATTAAGTCAGACTCTAACTGTTCATTCCTAGATTTCAGGATCTCAATTTCAGTTATAAGTCTATTATTTTCTAGAGTCTTATTCTTAAAATTACCATGCATAAATTTAAGAATAGATTCCAATTCAGAAATATCTTCAGTATTAAAAGAGAAGAAGGAAGTTGGTACCTTAGACTCAGAGGTGGCAGGATCATCAAGATTAGCCATTAGTGCATAGCATGTGTCTTTATTTTCAGAATCAGAGGAGTCTATCCAATTCTTGATTGATTTGATCAGGGCTTTGTTCTTCCCTTTATCATGCTTTATTTCTTGCACTTTGTGGCAAAGTGACCAGGTTCATCACAGTTGTAGCACTTGATCTTTGTCCTGTCTACCTTTCCAGCTTTAGAGTCCTTTCCATCTTTTCTTCCAGTTGACTTCCTTTCACTTCCAGTAAACTTCTTCATGAAGCTTCTATTGTTCTTAGACTTCCTGAATTGCATCCTCCGGAAGCCCTTAACCAGCAATGCGGCCATTTGCATGACATCAGAATCTGTCATGTTCTCATCAACTTCAGAATCAGTATCATCATCAGGATTTGATGATGAGTCATCAGTATCTGATTCTGACAAATTTTTCTTCTTTCTTATAACTCCAACAGACTTTTCTTTTGAAACTTTATCATTTACTTTCAAAGCAACAGATTTCCCTTTGCTGCTTTTCATCTCTTTCCTTTGCTGGACTTCCAAATCATAAGTTTTCAGCATGCCATAGACTTCATCCAGAGTAATTATTTCCAAATCATACTGATGTCGTATGATTAGAGTCTAGGTCTCCCATTCTTCACTTAAGGCTCTCAGAAACTTGGTGTTTGAATCCTCTTGATCATACACCTTTCCTACCAAATACAGATTGTTGAGCAAGGTCAAAAATCTGTCATAAATTTCAGTGAGACTTTCATCAGGCTTGGCCTCAAAGTGTTCATATTCTTGAATCAGAACAGCCATTATGTTCTTATTAATGGCCATGGTTCCTTGACATTGAGTTTCAAGAGCATCACAGATCTCTTTGGCAGTCTTGTAGGCTATCACCCTGTTTGACATTACAGAATCAAGACTATTATGCAAAATGTTTCTTATCTTTGCATCTTTCACCATAGCTACTTTCTCTTCTGGTGTCCACTCACTCTTCTCCTTTAGCTGATAGTGTTCAGCAACAGCAGGAGTTGCAGGCACCAGTTTTGTTGACATGTATGGTCCATCATTAATCACATCTAGATAATCTGGATCTGTAGCTTTAAGGTGCATGAGCATCTTTACATTCCATGTAGAATATTCATTCTTTTTCAGAATAGGAATTTTAATACTTTCATACTTGTTCAGAGACATGTTTAGATTGTTTCTGATTGTAAGTTTATCAGTGAGCTCTGATATCAATTGTTGCCCAGTGAAGATATAATTGTTTAAGGGGGGTTGGATACAATTGTATAAATGTTTCGAACAAGTAATAAAATATAACAGCTTTTTATATATATGATAAAAACTATTACAAAACTCTCTCAAGAAATACTGATGTCCTTGAGAGCTGCTAGGTCGAATGATACTCGAGAACGTCGAGTTTCATGTATAGATGAAGCAGATCGGTTTTTGGCCGGATTTTAAGTCGGTTTGATCGGAGTTTGCGATTCTGAGATGATTCTGATGATTGGATTGTGGGTTTGAGATGTTAAGCTGATTTGGAATCGATCCCCGTTGAGAAAAGGACCAAACGATACCTGTGTTAGCCTGAATTTGACTAAACGGAATCGGGAAAACCCACGGAAACTGGGAATTTTCCGGCGAGTTCTTCCTAACCCGTTTTGTTCATCCTAACCCGGTTGTGACCCGTTTTGCAACCCGGTTTTGATCCAATTGTTTCTAGAATTTTATTTTTATTTTTATTAATTATAAAAATCAGTTTTATTTATTTTATAAATTGATTAATTAATTATTTAATTAATTGATTTATATTATAAATAAATCTGAAATATTTTCAAAAAAATCAGGTTTACTTATTTCTTTAATTATTTATTATTTATTAATTATTTAAAAATGATTAATTATTTTGATAATTAATCACATTATTTTCAATAAATCATAATAAATTTATTTTAATTCCAAAAATTATAGAAAAATCATTTTTAATTCTGATTTTCCCAAATAATTATTTAAAAATATTTTAGAGTTTGATAATTAGTAACAATTAATTATATTGAATAATAAATTAATTTATCTGTATTATTTGATATTAATTGAACCGTTTATCCGATTCGTGCGAAATGAAAGCCCTTTAACTCAGAAAAATGAGCTGTTTTCATTAAAAATAATTTTAAAACCTAATTTCTTTTAGAAACTAGTTGACTTTTGATATTTATTTAATTATAGGCCTTATCGCGTATAGGGGCGAGTCCGATAAACCCTGGAAAAGTAGGAAACGAGTCAGATAATGATCAGTTAAGCGAATAGCGAGTCGATTTTGATTCTAAAAATTATTTTAAACCTAAAATGACTATGTGGCTTATGTTCTTATGTGTATTATGTGGTCAATCGAGTCTTGCTTGTTAATAATTAGTATACGAGTCAATAATACGCCTATGGGTAGACGATAAAGGCTATGTGAAGTCGGTTTGAGACGTGATTGAGATACGTGATGACTAAATTAGTATATTTCTTTGATAGAAGCAAAGCCAGTAAGTTGAGTCGAGCCGGTGATAGACGACGGTGAAGTACTTGGAGTGAATCGTGTGAAAGGCAAGTTTTTCCCCTATTCTAATTTCAGAATAGTGACATTACTTCATATTCCTAATACACTTGCACACTTTTGATTCCTATTCATAAACACTAATACACAATTGTTATTCTTTCGTTCATATTTCATTTCGATTCCTAATTTCTTTTTTTCCGTTAAATTCTCTAATCATATTTCAATAGTTACACCGACATATTGATATATATTCTGGTGTTGGAATATATCAAAGCATACCGATTATTCCGGTTGCTCCTCTATGGACTGGATAGTGACGTTTGGGATTAGGTTTACACTTGATCCTAAGGACCGGAATTTAACTGGATCCTTGAGATGGGCCGTAGAGCCTGGGTACCCGACTGGATCTATATAGTGAGCTATAGATATGCACTATATCATGGCTGATCAGCAGGCTATAGGTGCGAACTTGTGTCTAGTTTAGTTAATTCGTAGTCACCGATAATGGCCTTCATTCTTCTCTTGCGAGGTTATATCTTTGCAGATGTAACCAGATTACTGGTTCATTTAACTTACTCTAACATTGTTTATATATATTGCGGACTTGTTGAGCAACTTATGGCTCACCCCTTTCTTGTTGTTATTCACCTTATTATTTTCAGTTAAGAAGGAAACTGAAACCTATTAGGACTCGAGTGATAAAGAAGCGAGTCAAACCATGGGATCCTCTCATACCCAAGGTGTTGATCCCAATTCAGGAAGAAAGCTTTGAGTTGCCTGAGCAGGTGGAGCGTAGATATTTAATGTGTGTATTTGAATAAAGATGAACTTAGTTTAAAACTGGTTAGACAATGGGTTCTAATAAAGAGAGTTTGTAAGATTTTAAATTTGGTTTGTAATAAAGTTAGATAGTAGTTCTTATTTTTATACTTCAACCTAAAAAGATCCTGGTTAGTGTTAAGGGGTTTAGATATATATCTGCTTAATTATTATACAGGTTGTACAGGTTTGATGATTAGTTAGTAACCCCTAGACTTATACCCGGGGTATGGAGGGCGTTACAATAAATATTCCATCTTCTTGAGGCTTGCTTCAATCTATAAATAGATAGAATCAACTTACAGACCATCTTAGCAAACTTTGAATCGACAAAACCCTCAGGTTGTATCATAAATACATCCTCTTCAAGGCTCCCATTTAAGAAAATGGTTTTGACATCCATTTGTCGAATCTTAACGTCAAAGTAAGCAGCTATTGCTAGCAAAATCCTTATGGACTTGACCTTAAGAACTGGTGAAAAGGTGTCTTCATAGTCTATACCATGAATTTTCTTGAAACCTTTTTCCGCTAGTCGCACTTTATAGGTCTGTACTTTACCATCCATTTCAGTTTTCTTCTTGAAAAAACACTTCCCCCTATAGGTTTTACCCCTTTCGGCGGATCAAATAAAGTCAATACTTTATTTTGCTACATGGATTCCATTTTGGATTTTATGGCCTCCATCCATCACTTAGTGTAATAACCCCAAATTTTGGAATTTTTGAAAACCTTATGAATAGTGTTTTGCTGATTATGCTGAATAAGAAAACTTTTGATGCCACACTATGTAGGGGTTCTTTTATTGATCTTCTGAGATATTATTAGTACTCTATGTGGTATATAAGTGTATGTAAAGATCGTCAGAATCCAAATCCGAACACTTTGATTTTTCCCGGAAATCTACCAGATACAGAAAGAATTGAGTATAAGGTAACAGAATAAAAAGGATTTAAATTCAAGTATTATAAGAGAGGATCATAAAAGGAATATAATGTATTGAGAAAGGTTAAGGAAACCTAAGTAATAAGATCTCGGGTATGATCCCTCAAACGATAAACGAAAACGAAAGTTAAGTGAACCGTATAACAGATCAGCGGTCATTAGGCAAGTAATTAGAAGCTAATCAAAGAGGTTAGTGGGGATGAGGTCACCAAACCAATAAGAAGAGGACAAATCTGGGAGGGTGACATCACATGGTGACATAAGCATGACCAAGCAAAGTGTGTTGTTGGTTGAATTAGAACCACACAAAAGTTACCATGGTAAAAGGTAATAAAACAAAACAAAACAAATTGAAAACAACCAACCAAGACAAAACATTTCATTTTCACCAAAAAACAAAAAGCTATCTCACCATTCTTCGTCAAAGCTCTCGGCTTTTTCTTCTTCTTCAAAGCAAGAAATTCAAAATCCTAGTTCCAAGCTTTGTTAATTAGCAAGGTAATTATCTAGGACTCCTTGTGCATAGATATAGCTATTCTATAAGTTTGAGCTCCTAAATCATTCACAATCTCTTCCTAAAAATCATGGAAGAAGATGGTGAATAGTGTTTGTCAAGAACTAAAATTTTTGTTCTTGAGTTTTTGTTTAGATTAAACTTGGATAAGGAGTTTTAAGAGTGATTCCAAGCTAATTACTCGATTCTCCACTCTCCAAGGAAGGTATAACCCCTCCAAAACTTAACTTTACTTGAGTATTAGGTTTAGTTTTGTTGTTATAATTCATAAGAGACTTGATTGTTGTGTATGTAGAGGTTAGTTGGTTTTGTGAAGTTTTTGGAGTTGTAATTCTTGGATTATTGATTAATGAACTTAAGTATAGTTTAAATTCATGTTTGAGAATAGTATAAATTGATAATGTTGAGTTGTTGGGGCTGTTATGGTGAATTATGGATGGATTTTGGTTGGGATGTTGATTGTGAGTTGATTATGGGTTGGTTTGGAGTAGAATAAATTTGGTAATCGCGTACACATAGCCGTCGTAATGTCCGATTTACTTTAGACTGTTTTTCTTCTTAACATTAGGACCCGTGAACTCACTGCTAGGTTTTGACCATTGCCATGATTAGATATTTCATGTTACGAGCTTCGTTTTTATATGTGGTTCGTTTGAATCCGATGTACGGTTTAGGAGAAACGACCGTTTTAAGTAACGGTGTTTCGCGAATGAACCATTACCCCTCGCCTTACTTTGAAACATAGGTTAAAGACCTTAAATTACTAATTGGAGTATGAAACATTTATGTAAAGTGTATTAGGCAGTTGGTAAGGCACTCGCGAAAGAATCGCCTTAAAAACCTTAATGGTTAATTTATTAAAAATGGTGGAGCCGAGGGTACTCGAGCGACTTAAGTGAATCGTTAAGCGCAAATGCGAACGTTAGGGTCTAATTGGTTAAAGTATAGATTCATAAGCGACTTTGGTTTAATTCCAACTTATATGTTGTTTATAGGTTACCAGACTCATCCCAAGCCATTTGTAACCCCCAGTCGCTCAGGCAAGTTTTCTACCCGTATAACTGTTGTTGTGATGTATATGTGTATATGCATTATCTTGTGATAGATGCATGATTGTTATTAGCAAATTCTTGCGATATATTGGAGCATGTGATATGGTATATATGCATGTCTGTTTCATAATCTTGATATATATATCTGTTGGTTCAAATGCTTATAGTTGTATAATACCTATGCTAGAGATAAGCAGTAGTTGCGTATACCCTGAGGATAGGGGACCCAAAGGTGAACCCTTTTCTAAAACCGGGAGTAGATGTTCCTGAATATATGATATATATATTATATATATATATATATATTGATATAGTTTTCAAAACTATTAATCGAATAAGGTTTATTCGATAAGTTTATATTATTTAATGAATATTACTTGAATATTCATTCGAGGACTTATGACTCAGTTTATATTATTTAATGAATATTACTTGAATATTCATTCGAGGACTTATGACTCAGTTTATATTATTTAATGAATATTACTTAAATATTCATTCGAGGACTTATGACTCAGTTTATATTATTTAATGAATATTACTTGAATATTCATTCGAGGACTTATGACTCAGTTTATATTATTTAATGAATATTATTTGAATATTCATTTGAGGACCTATGACTCCGATTATTTACTGAATAATATTCTTTATTTTATTAAAGAATAATATGTCGATAATCAAACTTACTTTTGATTATTCAAATAAAGATATTACTTTCGTATAAGTATATCTTTGGTTATTTACTATTCATTTCAAGTATAAGTTTTACAACTTCTACTTCAATTATTTTTATAAAGATTATTCTTTATGGGAATGTTATTTAAATAATAATATTCAGATATTTTCTAATATATTGGGACTGATTTACTTTAATAAATCAGCATTACTCCAAACACTCTTTAAAGTGTTTTCGAGTCTTTAAAATGATTTTTAAAAGTTAGAGCGGATCCCAAAACTCATTTTTTTATATATTTAAGATCTTCCTTTTAAAGGGGATTTAAATACTCGCTGAAAACCGGAGGGATCCGACTCTGTGGTGTATTTTATATTCGCAACAAGGTTGCTGTTTTGGTAAATGAATTGATTACTTACCCAACATTCGGGAAGGAAGTCCATCTATCGAGTCGGCATAAGCAACATGGGCTCAGTGGGCGTCCATGAAAGTGTAAGTGGCTCAGTGGGAGTCCATCAAATGCATAAGTGGCTGAGTGGGAGTCCAGCATAAGGTCCTATTGCGACTAGGGTGATGACTAGTGGGGAATTCGTCCATCTACTAGTAGAAAAGGTTACTTATTGGTATCTTTGCCTGATCAGCAAGATACCGGGTTTATGCCACAATTCTTTTCCTTTCCAAAAATTCATTGGATGTTACAAACTCTGTTCATACTTTACATGACAGAGGTTTTCAGGAAATGTATAAAGAGATATATATGTGGATATATATATCGGGACTTAATGAAGTATATCATAACTTCATTTCATTCAATAATACTTCAAAGATTTAATCTATACAAGTTTTGTCTTGTAGCTTAATCTATGGGATGAACTATTTATACATTGAACGGTGGTAGTTCAAGTAGTATTCGGAAAAGATATAAGTATATTGGAGTATCTTGTAACTTCATCTTTTAAACTTATATCTAGTTAATGATTGTCTTATGAATGACAAAGGTTTCAGGAAAATGTTGAGACAAGGTCAGATATATTAGATCACCTTGCAACAATATTTTTATACAGTTATAAACTGGAACTCTGTGTATATTATACATGTCAGAGGATTTCAAAGATTGTGAAAAGTATATATGTATATATATCCTGAATATTTTGCGACTTGGTCGCGTTAAGATATCAGCTTGGTTCATTTCTTCTTGACCAAGACTTTCATGAGTACTATGAGAATGCTCATATATGGTTAATCATTATACATATTATTTTGGTGGGTTTCTTGCTCACCCTTGCTTTCTTCTTTCATCACACAACAACAGATAGAAAAGATGAACAGGACCAAGCTCCCGATTCGCAAGCGGTTAGGAAACGTTCCGCAGTTTCCTGTAGGCGTTGATGCCGTTATAGCCGAGGTAGGATCTACCAATAGGCTAGGCTTTCAACTTCTGATGTACCAGATTTATGTATATTTATGAATTGTAATAATGGCAAAGAAATGTAAATTTATTCAGAAACCCTTTTGAGGTGTAATGGCTTATAATTGTGGAATAAAACGACTTGTGTTATTTTTGGTATTCATCTCTGAGACTATAACTTGTGGTGTGTGTGTGTATATTGTGGGGTCACAGTACGTAGTAGTTCGTTGTTTATTAAGATTAAGTGTTATTAAGGGAAATAGAACTCGTGACAACCCGGATCCCCGACCCCAGATTTTGGGGTGTTACAGAAATGGTATCAGAGCTAAGCGTTGTAAACCTCAGAGATGATGTGACGTTAAGATAATAAGTTCACTCAGATAATAAGAACTCTTGCCAAGTTCATAGTCGGGCTACCTAACGTAGTACTGACAGTTAAAACCCTTACGGGAACCCTTATAAATATTATGATAGTAACATAGTTCGTTCTCGTATAGGGCAGCGGGGCACCGAACCCTGAGGTTCAGGAGCATCAGCATGAGGATGTTTTATTACATGTTGGAGATCAAATTGTGAATTCGATAGAGTACCCTAACGAGGGACCGGATGAGATTCATATTGAGAATGTTACGGTTGAGGATGTTATCCTAGAAGGGATTGTTGCTGAGGAGGATCTCGTGGAGGATCCTGGCGAGAATGAAGAGAGGACCGCTGAGGAATTGATGACCGTAGTCAGGGCGACTACCAAAGCAAGAATGGCCGCGAGGGTGGCACTAGAGGATAAAGAGTTACCAAGGGCACAAAGGTTAATGAGGGCAGGAGGAGTGGGGCCTTCCATGGCACCAATTACAGCAGTATCAGACCCTCTTCCAGAGGTTCCTGAAGACATCAATGAGGTTCCACCAATTCCTGTTCCCTCCCCTGTACAGAGCCCAGCACCTACTGAGGAAATGCCACCTTTATCTCCTGCACCATTGTCACCTGATATCGTGCTAGGTTATCCATTTGGATCCCCTGGGCCTGCACCACCTGCGCCCCATGGACTGCTAGATGCTACCACTCAGGCTTCTCTTATCGCCAATTATTATATGGCTTTGGGTGGCCTGTCTGAGGCCCGTAATGTTAGGAGTGATCTGTTGGATCGACTTACTGCACCGAGGATTGAGGGTGGGGTACTTCCGGCAGGATTAGCTTATAGCATGGAAAGGATTGAGGCTACCACCCATGTTACAGCTAAAGGCCATCTTGAGGGTCAGATTGATCCAGCTCTACTTGCAACTATCCTAGACCTCATCATCGCTTTAATGGAGCAGGTTAGGGATGTCGTGCGTGCCCGCATTTCTTGATCCATAATAGTGTGCAGAGTCTGGGCAATCTGACAAGAATTTCATGTAGCACCGCTTTTGGAGGATTAGCCTAAGTTATGAATGATTAGTTTTTAATGACTAGATGATTATATGTGGTAGTACTTTTGGGATAGAAGCGATCAGGCCAAATGATGTAATTCTCTTTCATGTGTTCAGTTGTTGTACCTCAAACAAATGGTTATATATATTTGTTCCTTTCAGTTCAGATCAGTTTGTTTGTGATAAGTTCATATTGTTAGTTGCACTATCAGCACTTAATAGTGTCATGAAGTTTATAGAACTTGAGAATTCATAATTTGCAATCATGCAAGGACTGTACAAGGGAAAGATTTAAGCAAAGTAAGTAAGACAAATATCCAGAGATTCTCAAAAAAAAAAAAATTCTTTCCAAGCATTATGCCCCATGAGGAATAAGATTAGGGGCAAACCTTGAATGTGATAATCAGGGAGGTCGTAATTAAGATAAGGAACCCAGAATATAATGAAGTGGAAAATGAGGATTTTAAATTAAAAGATGACCCCAATTATGGGGAATAGGAAGAAATATTTAGACTGAGAAAACAGAAGTCGAGCAAGATAGGAAGAACCAGGATGGTACTCCTATTGGGCAATCCATGGACCTGCCTAAAACAAAACTTATACTTTTACCCCTAACCACCACCTTGAGGAACAATGTGGTGTGAAATTCTTTCAGGACCTTTAAGTCGCTAAGCTCTCAGAGTTCCTAGGAACAAGCTGACCCAGTCGAGGCAAGAGCCTGGCTAAAGGAAACTTAGGAATCATTTGAGATTCTAAATGATTGACGAATCACAAAAGACTGTTTTTGTCACTTACCCTCCTAAGAGAGAGGCCACCCGCTGGTGAAAGGCCAAGAAAGACACAGAGCCAGAGGTTATGATAAACTGATTAAAGTTCAGTCAATTATTTTCGGGAAAGTCATTCCCAAGGATAAGGAGATAGTGTAAAAGCTTTGGGGCTAGAACAAAAGCGGACGAATATGATGAATTATGAATCTAAGATTGTAAAAGTTGTCAAGATTCCTTCTGAGGACACGAATCCAGAATGACGAGATGTTTGAAATCAATGCTTATGTTGTGTTGGTTCATGAAATAATGATAAGAGAAAGGAAAATAAAAAGGAATTGAAGTGGAAAGGAATATAAAGGCAATAGAGTTTGAGGAATGATAAGGGAGTTGGGTATGAGGAAACCCTAAAGACTCGTAGCAATAGAAATAGAAAAGTATGTAATCGTCAGGATGAGGGTGATTCACCATGAGTTAAAAATTGATGGTTGAAGGCATAAGAGATATATATTTTATTCCCTGTAAGTTGGGAGGATTCGAGGAAACCTTGAGATAGTTCGAAGGATAAATAATGAGACGCGGATAGACTAAGGAGACAAGAAAGTAAGAAATTAGGAAAATTGGATGAAGGAAGTGACCTTCAAGAATGTGAAGTGTAAGACTGGTGGCTTGATACCCAGAAAGGGAGACGCCAGGTATGAAAGATATCCCAACATTGAGATGACTGTTGAGATAAACAACAAAAGTAAATAAGGAGTTATTAAGAAGAAGTTCACGTTGAACACAACCAATATCTTCCAGAACATCCTTGTTATCGTTACCAAATTAGGCAAGAAAAGCGGATAACCGTTGTTATCTTTTGGAGGCCATATTGATTGACCTCATTTTGAATACAGATGTTATTGTGAAATTAGGCATATACTATCGAGGTGGGAATGATTGAATAAGACACCCTTATCAGGGATATATGATTTGATTATCCATGGAAGGATACATGTACCTTTTTAAAGGTGGAATTAAGGATAGAACATCGGTAACTTAAAATGAATCCTAGGGGAATGCATAAAGGTTGGCATTTCACCCTTAATAGGGATAGTATGAGTTTTGACAGTATGAATTGGAAAGGATTAAGGTAATAACAACCTTTAAAGATCAGTAGAGAAATTTTTTCAGAAGTACATAGACAATGGTTCTAGTATTAGTATATGGTATTTTGATATGCCCTGTATCTAGGGAATACAGGAGGAACGATTCAAGGATAACCTTAAAGGTTTTACAAGGAGAAACGTAATATTCAAAATTCTCAAGAATAGAAATGTTGATAAAGGAAATATGACGTAATTATAATGATGCCAAGTGGGGCATGTGTTAAACCACGAGAAAGTTGGATCGAACCAGTAAAGGTCGAAATTGTTCAGGGCAATTAAGACCTAAGATAAAAGATGTTTTAAGTATGATTGAGAGTCAGTCGTGATAGTGATTAACCTCTAAAGACTGAGGCAATAACTTATGGAAAAATGGTGATTTTTTTTTTATTTTTTACTCATCAGATTTTAAGGAAAATATCTTCACATAAGCAGTGATTGAAATGAGGTAGAAAATTTATTTGGAGGTGGTTAAAATGACATTGACTGTAAGGAAATTTTACTATCAGGAAAGGCCAAAGAGGTGGCCGACACTTTAAAGGTAAGAGGATAATTATAGGCGCTTGTGCCAAAGGAATACAGTGATGATGGTAAAAGCTGTAAAGGTTGTATTATGGTTTGGAAGATTGACATTCCTTCTGATGACTGTGCAATACCCAACCGTAATAGTAGTTGGTAAAGGTTTAATTCGTGTAATCGCCATGAGCGGGCTATCTGTCTCAGAAGGTACTATCTTGAGATAAGCCAGGACCATGTTTCAAAAAGGACTAGACGAACCTTTGAGTGAAGTCTTCTATTTAAGGCATATGATTAAGAATGGTATTAACCTGCTATCGTTGTTTTAATTGAAACTCTTCTATAATTTTATCATCTTCATGCCATGAAAGTACGTCAGAATTTGGAGTGTTCTTCATGAATTATGATTGGTGATTATGTTAACTCCTTAGAAGAATTCTAT
Organism: Apium graveolens; assembly: GCF_009905375.1. Classification (NCBI taxonomy): domain Eukaryota; kingdom Viridiplantae; phylum Streptophyta; class Magnoliopsida; order Apiales; family Apiaceae; genus Apium; species Apium graveolens. Next base: position 175,575,342 of record NC_133648.1, on the reverse strand, counting down.
ACGACATGTATGGACTCCGTATGGTTAGATATTAAAATTTCATGGAAAGTGAATGACGACAGTAGGTCAGTGGTAGACCATAGTAATGCAGCAATGATTCTGCGAGTAATGAGCTGATTACAACCGTGAGAGTTGTATTGGAATGGATGTTGAGATTGAGTACCACTAATCGGATCATGTTGACGTATAAGTTATCTTCGATAGAAAAACTAGGTCAATTATTTACCTATTGAATATTTATTCCTTCTTATCAATAGAGAGTCGCATTACTATACGAGGAAGGTTGCGATGCAAGCATAGAATTCTAGTAACGATGATGTCTGGAATGAGACCCCGGATTTGATTTTCGATGATGAGGGAGTTTCAAAGGTGATTGAGTATAAGCTCGAGGAAGAGCATGGGTCCATAGAAGGATGGATGGAATAGAAAAATATTTAGGCATGTGAAATACGATGCTATAATATTTGATGTTGATATAAATACAAATATGTTTTGTTCTCCTATGGCAAACCTCTATAGTTCAGGGGTAGATTCCAAGCCAGATATTTTGTGGCAGTATATTTTATATATATACAATTCTCTTCAATTCGTTCTTTTCTCCCCTTTTCATTTCATATAAGCTGAGAAGAACAACCCTTCCAGAAGGGGAGGTATTGCCGAATGACTATCTATCTGTGTGATAGAAGCCTAGTATGATACCACATGTTGTTTAATTGCTTGTCAAGTACTAAAGGCTGGCCACCTTCTGTACTAACTATGCAATAGAACAAGTGTTCATGATCATAGTGATCTCTCAACAAATTCTTTTACTTCTATATGATGGATCAAGCTTTCGAAGATGGAAGCAGCTAAAGGAAGTAGTATCAGTACGGGGGTATTCCGATTCTAACGCGTTAGTGATACTAAGGTTGACATGGTTATTAAAAGGTTATAGAACGCTAACGAGCAAAAGTATAACCAGTATAATATTAGGAACGGAAGGCAGTAGCAATTACGAACTGGAAAAGAATGGGTATTGAGAAGCAAAAGCTCTAATGCTAAAAGCTATAATGAGAGTCTGTGCAATAGACTTGAAAGAATTTAGAATGATCACTTAACGCGGATTGAGTTTTCTCACAATAATAGATCATATGTCAGGTATCGAGATATCGCCTTATGAGATCTTTAAGGGAAGACAATATCGATCTCCCTTATGTTAGGATGATGTTGCAGAGCGCAAGATGCTCGGACCAGCAGTGGTCCAAAGGACCAAGGGTATGATAGATCTAATCAGAGGACGGCTGGTAGTAGCCCAAGATGGACATAAAAAGTATGTTGATTTGACATGAAAGGACAAAGAATAGGAAATAGGGAACCTAGTAATGTTAAAGGTATCCCTTGGAAATGATTGATGAGGTTCAAAAAGAAAGGAAAGCTAAGCCTACGAATTGTTGGACCCTTTGAGGTATTAAGACGTATTGGGAAGTAAGCATACGAGCTAGCCCTACCCCCGAACATGTAGCAAGTCATAACGTGTTTCACGTATCAATGTTAAGGAAGTGTAATTCGGATTCCAGATAAATAGGGGCATATGAGCGCATAGACATGCAACCAGACGTAACCTATATGGAGCAACCAGGAAGGGTTATATATTGAAAAAGGAACAAGTGCTTAGGAGAAGGGTTATCAAACTATTCAGAGTTTGATGGAAGAACCACAATGTGGAAAAATTTACTTGAGAGTTAGAAAGCGCAATGCTAAGAAAGTATCCCTATTCATTTTCTATCTGATTCCGGGACGGAATCCTTTTAAGGAGGGGAGACTGTAATAACCCCAAATTTTGGAATTTTTGAAACCCTCATGAATAGTGTTTTGCTGATTATGCTGAATAAGAAAACTTTTCATGCCACCGTATGTAGGGGTTCTTTTATTGATCTTGTGGGATATTATTAGTACTCTATGTGGTATATAAGTGTATGTAAAGATCGTCAGAATCCAAATCCGAACACTTTGATTTTTCTCGGAAATCTACCAGACACAGAAAGAATTGAGTATAAGGTAACAGAATAAAAAGGATTTAAATTCAAGGATTATAAGAGAGGATCATAAAAGGAATATAATGTATTGAGAAAGGTTAAGGAAACCTAAGTAATAAGATCCCGAGTATGATCCCTCAAACGATAAACGAAAACGAAAGTTAAGCGAACCGTATAACAGATCAGCGGTCATTAGGCAAGTAATTAGAAGCTAATCAAAGAGGTTAGTGGGGATGATGTCACCAAACCAATAAGAAGAGAACAAAGGTGGGAGGGTGACATCACATGGTGACATAAGCATGACCAAGCAAAGTGTGTTGTTGGTTGAATTAGAACCACACAAAAGTTACCATGGTAAAGGGTAATAAAACAAAACAAAACAAATCCAAAACAACCAACCAAGCCAAAACATTTCATTTTCACCAAAAAACAAAAAGCTATCTCACCATTCTTCATCAAAGCTCTCGGCTTTTTCATCTTCTTCAAAGCAAGAAATTCAAAATCCGAGTTCCAAGCTTTGTTTATTAGCAAGGTAATTATCTAGGACTCCTTATGCATAGATATAGCTATCCTATAAGTTTGAGCTCCTAAATCATTCACAATCTCTTCCTAAAAATCATGGAAGAAGATGGTGAATAGTGTTTTTCAAGAACTAAAATTTTTGTTCTTTAGTTTTTGTTTAGATTAAGCTTGGATAAGGACTTTTAAGGGTGATTCCAAGCTAATTACTTAATTCTCCACTCTCCAAGGAAGGTATAACCCCTCCAAACCCTAACTTTACTTGAGCATTGGGTTTAGATTTGTTGTTATAATTCATAAGAGACTTGATTGTTGTGTATGTAGAGGTTAATTGGTTTTGTGAAGTTTTTGGAGTTGTAATTCTTGGATTATTGATTAATGAACTTAAGTATAGTTTAAATTCATGTTTGAGAATAGTATAAATTGATAATGTTGAGTTGATGGGGCTGTTATGGTGAAGTATGGATGGAGTTTGGTTGGGATGTTGATTGTGAGTTGATTGTGGGTTGGTCTGGAGTAGAATAAAATTGGTAATCGCGTAAACATAGCCGCGTAATGTCCGATTTACTTTAGACTGTTTTTGTTCTTAACATTAGGACCCGTGAACTCACTACTAAGTTTTAACCATTGCCATGATTAGATAGTTCATGTTACGAGCTTCGCTTTGATATGTGGTTCGTTTGAATCCGATGTACGGTTTAGGAGAAATGACCATTTTAAGTAACGGCGTTTCGCGAACGAACCATTACCCCTCGCCTTACTTTGAAACATAGGTTAAAGACCTTAATGGACTAATTGGAGTATGAAACATTTATGTAAAGTGTATTAGGCAGTTAGTAAAGCACTCACGAAAGAATCGCCTTAAAATCCTTAATGGTTAATTTATTAAAAATGGTGGAGCCAAGGGTACTCGAGCGACTTAAGTGAATCGTTAAGCGCAAAAGCGAACGTTAGGGTCTAATTGGTTAAAGTATAGATTCATAAGCGACTTTGGTTTAATTCCAACTTATATGTTGTTTATAGGTTACCAGACTCGTCCCAAGCCATTTGTAACCCCCAGTCGCTCAGACAAGTTTTCTACCCGTATAACTGTTGTTGTGATGTATATGTGTATATGCATTATCTTGTGATAGATGCATGATTGTTATTAGCAAATTCTTGTGATATATTGGAGCATGTGATATGGTATATATGCATGTCTGTTTCGTAATCTTGATATATATCTGTTGGTTCAAATGCTTATAGTTGCATAATACCTATGCTAGAGATAAGCAGTAGTTGCGTATACCCTGAGGATAGGGGACCCAAAGGTGAACCCTTTTCTAAAACCGGGAGGAGATGTTCCCATATATATGATATATATATATATATATATATATATTATATATATATTGATATAGTTTTCAAAACTATTAATCGAATAAGGTTTATTCGATAAGTTTATATTATTTAATGAATATTACTTGAATATTCATTCGACGACTTATGACTCAGTTTATATTATTTAATGAATATTACTTGAATATTCATTCGAGGACTTATGACTCAGTTTATATTATTTAATGAATATTATTTGAATATTCATTTGAGGACCTATGACTCCGATTATTTACTGAATAATATTCTTTATTTTATTAAAGAATAATGTGTCGATAATCAAACTTACTTTTGATTATTCAAATAAAGATATTACTTTCGTATAAGTATATCTTTGGTTATTTACTATTCATTTCAAGTATAAGTTTTACAACTTCTACTTCAATTATTTTTATAAAGATTATTCTTTATGGGAATGTTATTTAAATAATAATATTCAGATATTTTCTAATATATTGGGACTGATTTACTTTATTAAATCAGCATTACTCCAAATACTCTTTAAAGTGTTTTCGAGTCTTTAAAATAATTTTTAAAAGTTAGAGCGGATCCCAAAACTCATTTTTTTATATATTTAAGATCTTCCTTTTAAAGGGGATTTAAATACTCGCTCAAAACCGGAGGGATCCGGCTCTGTGGTGTATTTTATATTCGCAACAAGGTTGCTGTTTTGGTAAATGAATTGATTACTTACCCAACATTCGGGAAGTAAGTCCATCTATCGAGTCGACATAAGCAACATGGGCTCAGTGGGCGTCCATGAAAGTGTAAGTGGCTCAGTGGGAGTCCATCAAATGCGTAAGTGGCTGAGTGGCAGTCCAGCATAAGGTCCTATTGCGACTAGGGTGATGACCAGTGGGGAATTCGTCCATCTACTAGTAGAAAAGGTTACTTATTGGTATCTTTGCCTGATCAGCAAGATACCAGGTTTATGCCACAATTCTTTTCCTTTCCAAAAATTCATTGGATGTTACAAACTCTGTTCATACTTTACATGACAGAGGTTTTCAGGAAATGTATAAAGAGATATATATGTGGATATATATATCAGGACTTAATGAAGTATATCATAACTTCATTTCATTCAATAATACTTCAAAGATTTAATCTATACAAGTTTTGTCTTGTAGCTTAATCTATGGGATGAACTATTTATACATTGAACGGTGGTAGTTCAAGTAGTATTCGGAAAAGATATAAGTATATTGGAGTATCTTGTAACTTCATCTTTTAAACTTATATCTAGTTAATGATTGTCTTATGAATGACAAAGGTTTCAGGAAAATGTTGAGACAAGGTCAGATATATTAGATCACCTTGCAACGATATTTTTATACAGTTATAAACTGGAACTCTGTGTATATTATACATGTCAGAGGATTTCAAAGATTGTGAAAAGTATATATGTATATATATCCTGAATATTTTGCGACTTGGTCGCGTTAAGATATCAGCTTGGTTCATTTCTTCTTGACCAAGACTTTCATGAGTACTATGAGAATGCTCATATATGGTTAATCATTATACATATTATTTTGGTGGGCTTGTTGCTCACCCTTGCTTTCTTCTTTCATCACACAACAACAGATAGAAAAGATGAACAGGACCAAGCTCCCGATTCGCAAGCGGTTAGGAAACCTTCCGCAGTTTCCTGTAGACGTTGATGCCGTTATAGCCGAGGTAGGATCTACCAATAGGCTAGGCTTTCAACTTCTGATGTACCAGATTTATGTATATTTATGAATTGTAATAATGGCAAAGAAATGTAAATTTATTCAGAAACCCTTTTGAGGTGTAATGGCTTATAATTGTGGAATAAAATGACTTGTGTTATTTTTGGTATTCATCTCTGAGACTATAACTTGTGGTGTGTGTGTATATTGTGGGGTCACAGTACGTAGTAGTTCGTTGTTTATTAAGATTAAGTGTTATTAAGGGAAATAGAACTCGTGACAATCCGGATCCCCGACCCCAGATTTGGGGGTGTTACACTTAGAGTCTGGACTATTCGTAGAATCTTGGTAGGTGAGAGGCTCAACATTATCCGTAAGCATCACATCACCATCTTGAGTCAAGAAAAATCCATAATTTTTCTCGGGCTCATGGTGAATCCTACTAGATCTACAAACAACCTGTGTTTCCTGAACAAGATTACTTTCAACATTTTGATGTAGATCCCGATCTTGTTCCAACTTCGGTTCAATATTATTATGTGGTTCTCAATCTTCATCAATATGTATTATCCTTCCACTGATTTTCTTAGAAAGTAGTTCTCCGTCAAGAAATACAGCAATCCGAGAAACTAACACTTTGTTCTCGGAAGGATAATAAAAACTATACCCTTAGTCTCACTTGGATATCCCACAAAATAGCATCTATCTAATTTTGGTCCAAGCTTGTCAAAGGCTAAACGTTTCACAAACGCTTCACGTCCCCAAATTTTCATAAATGACATGCTACGACCATTCTTATCCATATCTCATATGGAGTCTTTTGAACCGCTTTTGTCGGAACTCGGTTAAGTGTATATGCAGCCTTTTCTAGAGCATAACCCCAGAAACTGATTGGACAATCCGCTTGACTCATCATCGATTGCACCATATCCAACAAGGTACGATTTCTCCTCTCAGAATCTCTATTCCATTGAGGTTTTCCAGAAGTAGTAAGTTGTGATACAATATCACACTCCTTCAAAAAACTCTTGAATTTGAGGCTTAAGTATTCTCCCCCACAATTTGATCATAAAACTTTTATTTTTTACCCTTTTTGCTTTTCTACTCCGGCCTTATATTCTTCGAACACTTCAAAAGAATTAAATTTGTTCTTCATAAGATATACATATCCATATCTACTGAAAACATCAGTAAATGTTATGAAGTAGTAAAAGCCATCCCGTGCCATCGTCCACATTGGAACGCATACATCACTATGTATAAGTCCTAATCGAATGATGGCTCTTTCACCTTATCAAGTAAAAGAAGTTTTAGTCATTTTCTAATGAGACAAGTTTTGCATCTTTCGTATGATTCAAAATTAAACTTATCTAAGTATCCGTCTATTTGTAACTAAAAATTGTGTTTCTCATCAATATGGCTTGAACGATAATGTTAGAGGTAATGTTTGATTTGAGTCATCTTAAAACATATAAATTGTTAACTAATTGTGCAACATTATAAGCCTTATCATTGAAATAGAATTAACAAGGTTATTTATTTAATTAAAATGAATAACCTTTCTTGTCCTAACAAAAAATTAATATAATATTTCCGCTAAAGGCGGGCACGTATTAACGATTTACCAAGTTCTCAAATTCGCCTTATAGGAAAAATTAGGTACCGGGTTACTCCAACTAGAGCAACAACTTTTGCTCCAATTCTAACCCGATACATGAAGATTGACCATTGATGGTCTTCTTCTTTAGATCTTCCAAATAAGCTTGACAGTTTAACTTCCAATCATCTGCTTATTACCATAGAAGTGACAATTGTCTTCTTTAGCAACACCGCTAAGAGGCTTCAAAAGCCCCCTTGGCATTGGACTCTGGTTTGGAACTGAATAAAATCAAATCTTAATCTTGTCTGTCTAGTTACCTTTTCCATTTGCATTCCATGTGTACACCATCAATATGGACGTGGTTCATGCCTTTACCATGTTATTTTCCGCAGTTCTAAGCATGCCTCACAACTCAATTGATGATTTTTCTATCTCATTCATTTTGTTCATAACAAACTGAGAATAGAATTTGTTCAAAGATTGCTTGATCAAATCAAGCTGAGTCTCTAGAGCAATCTTGAAACCCAAAATATCAAGGTACATATACCTATCATCTTTAGAACAATTGGTCCAACCGGATCTCATTCTCCTATTTATGCAAATTTATAGTGCCTAATTATCATCAAATCTTTCTTGATAAGCCTATCCTTCAAACATCCTTTGAAGGTGTTCAATCACATCATAAGCATCAATATGCTCTTGTTGCTTCCAAAGCTTGGCACTCATAATTACAAGCATGAGACATGAAACATCAGTTGCATAATCAATTTGCTTCAGGTAAGCATTTTGTTCAGCACATGTTTCATCCTCATCTAGAAGAAATAAGGGAGAGGTGTAACGCCCCCAAATCCGGGGTCAGGGGATTTGGTCGTCACGATGAAACCTCAATCCAAACTAACCTGTTAAATCAAATAATAAATGCCAGCGGAAGATATTTATCATAAATGACCCCAAACTACTCCAAGATCTTTTAAGGTTACAGTTCTAGAAACAAGATATCCAAATTCCACAAATAAATTTTTCTCACTTTCTTTTAAAACTCTTTTCAATAAATTCCAACTCACAATTAAACCCACTAGTATAACTTCGAAATGAAGTATACTAGGCCCAAATAAAATATACAACTATAATATAATCTAATATAAATAACTTTACACAATAAAACTTACACTAGTCCGCAAACCCTGGACCAACCACCTTCCAAGAGCTTCTTCTTTGCTTCCTCGAATTTCGCAGCTAAGTAGCGCAAGCTAATCCTCACTGGAGGTTAAATTTAAAAACAGGCAAGTATGAGCGGAAGAAATGCTCAGCAAGATCATTATAGCATATATAGGGTCTTTTGATATAAAATCGATATCTGCATTAGAGCAGAACATTTAAAATCATAATTGCTGAATCATAAACTCTTTTTGATATTTTCAAGCGAAATGCTTCAGCACTACTTTGAATCTTGACGAGAATAAAACTCGTAAAAACAGTGTTTACGGAAATATCGTAAACAACAACAACAAGAAGCAATGATCATGGAATGAATCATAAACTTTACTCAAAAACCAACTCTTGAAATTAATACTTATTTTGTTGTTATATCAAATTAGATATAAATACGAACTTTGATGCTCACAACATTCCATACTGAAGTCAACATCAATCATCTATACTAATACCACCTTTGATATTTAACAACAACGTAAGTATCCACAAAATCAGAAACTGAATCAAAGCCACAATTCACTTTTAATCCAAAACAGAATCAGTACTTTTAATCCAAAAAGAATCAGTTGATAAATTATTTATTCTATGAATATCAAAAATGATATGATAATTTAGATTAGGATCATTCTCCGACGGACGTACTATCACATGCTGATCAGCCCGTGTGATAGCACAAGGTCATGATTCATAGAAACGTGACCCCAAAAACACGAGTACTCAAACAAAAAGGCATAACTAGCCTGTGGCAAAATGGTGTCATAATATTTCATATGGCACTTAGAAATAGCCCTCCGCTGGACCGTCCGTCCCGGTCACTTACGCAATTATGATCCAATCTTAAAACCTTTTATTGAAATGGGGTCATAATAATCGACACCCGAAATAATTTTATTCCCCCAATTCTTGGGTAGGAATATTCGCAACCAAATCACTTTTCTCAAAATCCAAAGCATTTATAAATCCGATAATTGGATAAGTAAAATCACTTAGCTATTCCAGCAGAAGAATACTTGCATAAACAGAATTATTTAATTCAGCGATATGTAAAACATTTATCGATTCTAAACTGAGAATAGGGAAAGCAATACTTGCATCAAAAGATTTAAAATAAATATCACTTGAACAATAAGTGATGATAGGGATACTTGCATAATATGAATCGAAATAAACGTCACTTGAATGATAAGTGAGGTTAGTGTACTTGCCTTTGGGTTTTTAGCAGTTAGTCACACTCGCAAACACGCATCTATTCTGAAATTTTGTCTTAAAACATCACCGTACTTCTTTTCAACACTTGACTGATATGCTGCTCCTGCGATTGCTAGAAGCCAGATGCCCAATACCATTCCATCTCATTCTTTATCCAACATCTTGTCCTGATCAACTCGAGAGATCCGCATCTATAATTAAAAGATATAACTTTAATCGTCTAAACGATAACCACTCGACGAACTACGCGTCAAAAGCCTATCGTCTACCCATACGATAGCCCACACATAATTATATCAGCCAAACACAGGAATCTTGACCCACATATGCACATAATTCACATAGCACGTAAGCACATAATCCACGTATCACATAATTCATATCACATATAACTCAGTTCGTCTAAAGGTTCGACTTGGTACACTTAAAACTGAAATCAGGTCAAAAATATGATTTTTCGATCAATAATCGACTCAAATTGATTCGTAAAACAAGCGACCTTTCGAAACAAAAGGATTTGGGTCTCGAAAGTATTTTTAATGAAAGCAGAATATTTTTCTGAGTCTGTACGCTTTCGTTTCGTATTAAACAGACGAACGGTTGATTTATTATGAATTTTTGAACATTTTTCGGAATAAAAACAATCTCCGAATCATTTAATAATTAAATAATAGGGCTCAAACACTCGAAAATAATTTTATAAAAATTATCGAGGTTGGAAAATAATTTAAAATAATATTTTAAAGCCCGAAACTATTTTTCGAAATTTTTAAATCAAAAATAAATAATTAAATCTAATTAAATAATCAATTAAAATTAATTAATAACTAATTAAATTAATTAATCAATTAATATTTAAATTAATTGACTAATTAAATAATTAATTATCAACTAAAATTAATTAACTAAATCATTTGGATTTATTTTTATATTAAAATAAATTTTTAAAATTCACAATTAATAACTAAATAGTTTTGAAATTGCAAAAAAAATGAATTTTAGAAAATCAAATGAATTTTGATTTAATTAAATCAGAAAATGCACAAACAGGTTTGGGAAAACAGAGAAGGGACATTTTGAATCAAAACCGGGTCGGGAATTTCTGGAAAACGGGTCAGGAACGGGTCGCTCAAGAACAGTTCAAGAACCGCCGGAAAATCTGCAGTTTCCGGCGAGCTGCAGAAAATCCGGCAGCCCCTCCGGCCACCTCCGAACGACCCCAAAAACACTCCATTACATCTGTTTTTCAGTCACGGTGGAATCACTAACAACCCAGCATCTCAATTATCCCCTAAACAGCAACAAACGACTCAAAATTCGAAGATTCCGGCCAGAACCTCCATAAAATCCGACGAGGTCGACTTCTTTCCGGTCGAAACACGATTTTACTATTTACTGAACCAAATTCAACAATTATCATCTTAAAATGAAGCTTAAGACATGTATAATCAGTTAATATCATCAAAATAATCCAAAAATCACCCAATAAGAAACCCCTAATTTTTGAATAAAAACCCTAAAAATCGACTTTGAATTTTACCAGTCGTTTAAACGATTTGATAGTTGAAATAGGTAGAACAGATCAAGGGCTTCACAACGGTTACAAATACTTGTAATTTGGTGTTCAATAACGCCTTCAAAATTGACTTTGATTTTCAGAATTTCTCAAGAACATCAAGATCACATATTCAAGAAATTTTCAGAAAATCAAACCTTAATTTCTATATGATATTGAACTCTATTTTTGACATATAATATACCAAATTGACCAGAAAAACATGCTCTACAACATGGAATCATCAAATCACATCAACAACATCAAGAACAAAAATTCGTAATTTAATTATCAAATAATTCGAATATAAATAATTAAATAAGAAAATTACTGTGATTTCTGGAAGGAAACTGATGATTGATTCAGATAGAGGATTCCGAGAGCTTCGTTTTGATATGCTGCACGCCCGAATCGGAGTTCGATAACGCCTTCGTTCGTGTGTTTGATTCTCGGGAACGTATCGGTTTTCTCGAGTTTTTCTCTGTATTTACGGTGTTTTAACTGGTTGCAAATGAATAAACGGAATAAACGAAATAAGAAATAGGCTATTTATATTTATGGAATATTGGATCGTTCTGGATCGTTTTGGATCATTTTGGATCATTAAATTAGTTGCTTAGCCGCTAAGTAACTGCAATAACGATCCGATTTAATACCAAAATTGGATAATTATCAAAACCGAGCTTTTTATAAAATATTATATACGAGAATAATATAAAAAAAATATCCCGTCTCTCGAAAATACGGGTTTTATTGATTACCGAAATAACTATCGTATCGAAAATCTTGCGCCGGGCCGCGCACGGGTCAAACCGTAATCCGGATCGAAAAAATTAAAACACGGAAAATGTCCGGAATTACCAGATTAGGTTAGGAAGGAGTTTTCGGAAAAATTTCGGGTTGTAAAAACGCAAAACGGTTGAAGTCGGACGATTCCCGGCTTTATAAAATAATTTTGGTAATTATTCAGAAAATAATTAATAATACATAAATCATTATAAAATCATATAACACTCCAAAAATTACCAGAAAAATATCACAATTATCAATATTTTATTCTGAACATATAAAAATTAGAACACTCAAGGAATATCACATATAAACACCCAAACATCAATTCCACTTATCATATAATTCACAAAAATTCACATAAAAATCACATATTAATTCCAATTAATAGTAATAATAATATTTGAAAATATTGGATATTACAATCTACCCACCTTATAAGGATTCCGTCCTCGGAATCAGCAGACGACAGTACTAAGGGTTTTCTAACCAACTTTCCGTCACACCGCCTTACTTTGACTTGACCAGGATACTCAACTTAACTTGATTGGCATACCTTCGAATATTTGGAATGATAAAATTATGGAGTTTCAAAAAGAAAAGAATCTGATGCCATAACGGGACCAAAATCTGAATTTGAGAAAAAGTATTGTTGAAATAAAAGAATAACTGAGAGATCAATATGATCAAATGAACTTGGTATTGCGTGCCCAAATTAAGACACTACTAAAGGTTGTTAACCTTCATGTATTCACAATACACACAAGTGATGGCGTCCCATCCAACTCCTATCACACAGACAGGGATACCTTGTGTCCCCTATAGTTAGGGTTGTTCATCTCAGTCAGAATAAAAGAATATGAAAGAAATTGAAAATCAACTGAATAAAGCTGACAAGATTTCAAAGCTGATATTTCTGAAGGAAATGAAATCCAGATAACAAAATTATGTCACCAAATGAGCAAATGGTGTCACATCATCAAGAAACTATCCACCAAATAAGAAAATTGGAATTAATTACCATAAGTTGACAGAGCTATCAAAACCTGAAAAAAATAGGCTTCATGACAACCTCTGGCACATTTAAAACACAGTTATGATTGAAAATGAGTGTTAGGGAATATATCCTCTAACAATTACTTCTTTTTGAGAGATGTCAAAAGGAATTATAGAAAGAAAAGGTATTGCCAAAGTCTTAATATTTATCTTCAATTTGACTCTCCAGTTGACTCGCCATCTGATTCTAGACGCTTCTTCATGTTCCAAGGATATCGATAATCTTCACCGTCGTCAAAACGTAGTAGCTTCGAAAGGTTCCATAATAGAAGTTTTGCAACTGCCAGGAGTTTTGTCCAGCTCAACACAACCATCTCAAACGAATACGCCTATCTTAACTTAATCGTTGGTACTATATCCAATAGTCCAACAGGAACTCGATATGAGCTCAAACGTCCTCACATAGCTATACACACTCCTACACACTCTCGTTTCTAGTTTACTATAACCTCAGCTCTGATACCAACCTGTAACGCCCCCAAATCCGGGGTCAGGGGATTTGGTCGTCACGATGAAACCTCAATCCAAACTAACCTGTTAAATCAAATAATAAATGCCAGCGGAAGATATTTATCATAAATGACCCCAAACTACTCCAAGATCTTTTAAGGTTACAGTTCTAGAAACAAGATATCCAAATTCCACAAATAAATTTTTCTCACTTTCTTTTAAAACTCTTTTCAATAAATTCCAACTCACAATTAAACCCACTAGTATAACTTCGAAATGAAGTATACTAGGCCCAAATAAAATATACAACTATAATATAATCTAATATAAATAACTTTACACAATAAAACTTACACTAGTCCGCAAACCCTGGACCAACCACCTTCCAAGAGCTTCTTCTTTGCTTCCTCGAATTTCGCAGCTAAGTAGCGCAAGCTAATCCTCACTGGAGGTTAAATTTAAAAACAGGCAAGTATGAGCGGAAGAAATGCTCAGCAAGATCATTATAGCATATATAGGGTCTTTTGATATAAAATCGATATCTGCATTAGAGCAGAACATTTAAAATCATAATTGCTGAATCATAAACTCTTTTTGATATTTTCAAGCGAAATGCTTCAGCACTACTTTGAATCTTGACGAGAATAAAACTCGTAAAAACAGTGTTTACGGAAATATCGTAAACAACAACAACAAGAAGCAATGATCATGGAATGAATCATAAACTTTACTCAAAAACCAACTCTTGAAATTAATACTTATTTTGTTGTTATATCAAATTAGATATAAATACGAACTTTGATGCTCACAACATTCCATACTGAAGTCAACATCAATCATCTATACTAATACCACCTTTGATATTTAACAACAACGTAAGTATCCACAAAATCAGAAACTGAATCAAAGCCACAATTCACTTTTAATCCAAAACAGAATCAGTACTTTTAATCCAAAAAGAATCAGTTGATAAATTATTTATTCTATGAATATCAAAAATGATATGATAATTTAGATTAGGATCATTCTCCGACGGACGTACTATCACATGCTGATCAGCCCGTGTGATAGCACAAGGTCATGATTCATAGAAACGTGACCCCAAAAACACGAGTACTCAAACAAAAAGGCATAACTAGCCTGTGGCAAAATGGTGTCATAATATTTCATATGGCACTTAGAAATAGCCCTCCGCTGGACCGTCCGTCCCGGTCACTTACGCAATTATGATCCAATCTTAAAACCTTTTATTGAAATGGGGTCATAATAATCGACACCCGAAATAATTTTATTCCCCCAATTCTTGGGTAGGAATATTCGCAACCAAATCACTTTTCTCAAAATCCAAAGCATTTATAAATCCGATAATTGGATAAGTAAAATCACTTAGCTATTCCAGTAGAAGAATACTTGCATAAACAGAATTATTTAATTCAGCGATATGTAAAACATTTATCGATTCTAAACTGAGAATAGGGAAAGCAATACTTGCATCAAAAGATTTAAAATAAATATCACTTGAACAATAAGTGATGATAGGGATACTTGCATAATATGAATCGAAATAAATGTCACTTGAATGATAAGTGAGGTTAGTGTACTTGCCTTTGGGTTTTTAGCAGTTAGTCACACTCGCAAACACGCATCTATTCTGAAATTTTGTCTTAAAACATCACCGTACTTCTTTTCAACACTTGACTGATATGCTGCTCCTGCGATTGCTAGAAGCCAGATGCCCAATACCATTCCATCTCATTCTTTATCCAACATCTTGTCCTGATCAACTCGAGAGATCCGCATCTATAATTAAAAGATATAACTTTAATCGTCTAAACGATAACCACTCGACGAACTACGCGTCAAAAGCCTATCGTCTACCCATACGATAGCCCACACATAATTATATCAGCCAAACACAGGAATCTTGACCCACATATGCACATAATTCACATAGCACGTAAGCACATAATCCACGTATCACATAATTCATATCACATATAACTCAGTTCGTCTAAAGGTTCGACTTGGTACACTTAAAACTGAAATCAGGTCAAAAATATGATTTTTCGATCAATAATCGACTCAAATTGATTCGTAAAACAAGCGACCTTTCGAAACAAAAGGATTTGGGTCTCGAAAGTATTTTTAATGAAAGCAGAATATTTTTCTGAGTCTGTACGCTTTCGTTTCGTATTAAACAGACGAACGGTTGATTTATTATGAATTTTTGAACATTTTTCGGAATAAAAACAATCTCCGAATCATTTAATAATTAAATAATAGGGCTCAAACACTCGAAAATAATTTTATAAAAATTATCGAGGTTGGAAAATAATTTAAAATAATATTTTAAAGCCCGAAACTATTTTTCGAAATTTTTAAATCAAAAATAAATAATTAAATCTAATTAAATAATCAATTAAAATTAATTAATAACTAATTAAATTAATTAATCAATTAATATTTAAATTAATTGACTAATTAAATAATTAATTATCAACTAAAATTAATTAACTAAATCATTTGGATTTATTTTTATATTAAAATAAATTTTTAAAATTCACAATTAATAACTAAATAGTTTTGAAATTGCAAAAAAAATGAATTTTAGAAAATCAAATGAATTTTGATTTAATTAAATCAGAAAATGCACAAACAGGTTTGGGAAAACAGAGAAGGGACATTTTGAATCAAAACCGGGTCGGGAATTTCTGGAAAACGGGTCAGGAACGGGTCGCTCAAGAACAGTTCAAGAACCGCCGGAAAATCTGCAGTTTCCGGCGAGCTGCAGAAAATCCGGCAGCCCCTCCGGCCACCTCCGAACGACCCCAAAAACACTCCATTACATCTGTTTTTCAGTCACGGTGGAATCACTAACAACCCAGCATCTCAATTATCCCCTAAACAGCAACAAACGACTCAAAATTCGAAGATTCCGGCCAGAACCTCCATAAAATCCGACGAGGTCGACTTCTTTCCGGTCGAAACACGATTTTACTATTTACTGAACCAAATTCAACAATTATCATCTTAAAATGAAGCTTAAGACATGTATAATCAGTTAATATCATCAAAATAATCCAAAAATCACCCAATAAGAAACCCCTAATTTTCGAATAAAAACCCTAAAAATCGACTTTGAATTTTACCAGTCGTTTAAACGATTTGATAGTTGAAATAGGTAGAACAGATCAAGGGCTTCACAACGGTTACAAATACTTGTAATTTGGTGTTCAATAACGCCTTCAAAATTGACTTTGATTTTCAGAATTTCTCAAGAACATCAAGATCACATATTCAAGAAATTTTCAGAAAATCAAACCTTAATTTCTATATGATATTGAACTCTATTTTTGACATATAATATACCAAATTGACCAGAAAAACATGCTCTACAACATGGAATCATCAAATCACATCAACAACATCAAGAACAAAAATTCGTAATTTAATTATCAAATAATTCGAATATAAATAATTAAATAAGAAAATTACTGTGATTTCTGGAAGGAAACTGATGATTGATTCAGATAGAGGATTCCGAGAGCTTCATTTTGATATGCTGCACGCCCGAATCGGAGTTCGATAACGCCTTCGTTCGTGTGTTTGATTCTCGGGAACGTATCGGTTTTCTCGAGTTTTTCTCTGTATTTACGGTGTTTTAACTGGTTGCAAATGAATAAACGGAATAAACGAAATAAGAAATAGGCTATTTATATTTATGGAATATTGGATCGTTCTGGATCATTTTGGATCATTTTGGATCATTAAATTAGTTGCTTAGCCGCTAAGTAACTGCAATAACGATCCGATTTAATACCAAAATTGGATAATTATCAAAACCGAGCTTTTTATAAAATATTATATACGAGAATAATATAAAAAAAATATCCCGTCTCTCGAAAATACGGGTTTTATTGATTACCGAAATAACTATCGTATCGAAAATCTTGCGCCGGGCCGCGCACGGGTCAAACCGTAATCCGGATCGAAAAAATTAAAACACGGAAAATGTCCGGAATTACCAGATTAGGTTAGGAAGGAGTTTTCGGAAAAATTTCGGGTTGTAAAAACGCAAAACGGTTGAAGTCGGACGATTCCCGGCTTTATAAAATAATTTTGGTAATTATTCAGAAAATAATTAATAATACATAAATCATTATAAAATCATATAACACTCCAAAAATTACCAGAAAAATATCACAATTATCAATATTTTATTCTGAACATATAAAAATTAGAACACTCAAGGAATATCACATATAAACACCCAAACATCAATTCAACTTATAATATAATTCACAAAAATTCACATAAAAATCACATATTAATTCCAATTAATAGTAATAATAATATTTGAAAATATTGGATATTACAAGAGGTTTGAGTGACATCCTTAAACCTGAGGACAATCCTCAAGTTCCCATGACAATTGAGAAAATTATTTCATGTCAGCTCGACCTTCTCAAGGACTATTACATAGAGAAGTTTTTATTGTTATTTGTCATTCGATGTCTACAATGTTAAAGTGCATAAATGAATTAGTCTACAGATTATCATTAAAATATGTTCAAGTGATTATTCATATATATTCACAATATATATCTCCCACTATTTTTATCAAATCAATAGCCCTAACTATTAATTCGGAAAGAATATCTTCTATATCATTTCTAGTGAGTCAAGATCCGTATTTCACCATGCGTTAGGTCAGATTTGGCTTTTCTCCTAAAATATGATTATTTAAGTAGATAACATGTTAGGTCACACACATTGTAGAAGGGGGTTGAATACAGTGTATAGCACAATCAAATCGAATTCAAAGAACACAAGTAACAGAAAATAAACTTTATTAAACTCTGTTACAATATAGAACTGTCCTCTCTCAGTGATGAACAAATATCACGAAAGCTGCTAGGGTTACAATTAATAATATTCTCGATAATGATAACACTTATAGTGTAAACCCTATGTCTGTGTTTATATACTACACAGTTACAAGATAATCGCTAATTGATATGGAATATAATTCTGCTTCCTAAAATATATCAATTAGTTATCTTTTCTTCCAAGTATTCCATTCTTCACAGAATTCCTTCTTCATGCATATCTTTTCTTACGTTTGTCTTGATCTTCTTACCTTTCAATCAGCCGCCTTTCTTATCTGAAAGTTTCCTTTATGTCCTGATATTATCTCCTAATAAATATCTCCTGAACCTTAAAGACTGATAACTTAAGTTCTGTCTTCAGTATAAGTGTTGATTTCAGTTAAGTACTGATTTCTCCTGTTTAAGTAAGATCTGAAAACTAAACACAAATCATATTAGACATGACATTATCAAATATATCTAACAATCTCCCCCAACTTGTAAATTAGCATAATATACAAGTTTAACAGATATTTGATGATGTCAAAAACATTAAGTACAAATGCATGAGAATTTGACTAGATACTAGATAACTACAACTTACAGTCCTTACAGCTTTACCAACTTTAACTTCTGATAACAACTTTAGTCTGTATACATATCAGAATTTGAGCAGTTGTAGATCTTGACTTGGTTTCACTTTCTGATCTCTTCGATGTCAGGAGTTGTTCTGAGATAGTTCTTTAACAAACATCTCTCAGCATATCTGAGTTCATCAATCATCCTCCTTTTAGCATCTTTAAGCTCTGCAGTATCTTCACCAGTTTGGAAGATAGCATATCTGAGATCATTAATTTTTTGCTTTTCTCAACTCCTGATCTAGTCTTATGACATAGGCTTTGTCAGACTCTAGATTGAATTCAAGTCCCTTAATACCAAGATATGTTCTGATCTTTGCAGTATTAGGCTTCATATCAACAATATCACCCTTGTGATCTATGTACTTGGGACAGTATGTGCTGTCAGACTTCATAGAATAAAGCTTCTTCTGTCTCTGAATTTGAGTCTTCAAATAATTTACAACACTTTCTGTTATTCTGTCCTTCACTTGAAGTAAGAATAAAACATGTTCTAGTTCCTCAAAATACTTCAGTGGTATAGAATTTTCCCTTATATGGTAAACCCTTCCATCTGTCATGAAATATAACAAGATGTGTTCTTTGAAGAAGGTATGGTAAACCATCTGTACAGATTCTAGTTGATTCAATCTTTCAGGAGTTGCTCCAATACCTGGTTAACTTAAGGAAGTTGGATCATTGGTTGTGTTCTGCACTCTTCTTTCATCAGCACTACCCAATCCAGATTTATCTCTTGCTTCCTTTCCAGTAACCACTCTTGCTTCAAAACCACTTGCTGCAGTCTTCAAAGGTTGAGTCTGTTTGGCTTTAGTGAATCCTGGTAGGAGTAACTTTGAGGATTTAACATGAGCAATGTCAGAGGTTTCCTTTGACTTATCTTCTGATATCAAGCCAACTTGAGCTATGTCAGAGGTTGCTTGCTTCATTGTTATATCAGAACTAATTATATCTTAACTCTGAACAACTTGAGCCATGTAAGAGGTTGTCTTAGAAATCTTCCTTGAAGTCAGAGTAAGATTAGCATCTTCATCAGAAATTTCTTCATCCATAGGAGGCACATAAACCTTTACAAGCTCACCAACTTTTTCTTTGCCCTTGGACCTTGGATCTATCTGCAATTGTGATTTGGCTTTGGTTGCCACAGGATTTGTCCTTTCTTTTATAACAATGCCTTTAGTCGTAGGAAGTTTCTTTTTAACAGCAGAAGCTTCATATTTGGAGTTGACTTTTCTAACTTAAGTCTAGCTTCTTCTTCCATTAGACTCTCAAAGTCCATTCCTGGATTTTCTTTCAGAAATAACTGTCTTGAAATTTCTTCATCAAGTTCCAAAAGTTCATCAGAACTTATCCTTTTACCAGTATCAGAAGTTATTATTCTCCCAATATCAGAACTTGTGCTATGCCTAGTAGTTCCAGCTCTACTTGATGAGAGACCTCCACTTGACCATGACCTCCACCCATTCCAGAGTTTCCCGGGTCATTACCATCATCCTTTTTCTTCAGCATCTTATCAGATTTGCATTTGTACTTAATTACTTTCTCCCCTTTTTTGGAATTAGCGGGTAAAAGAAGAGAGAGAAGCAATTCCACTGAGGATTGGATCTCATTGAGTTGAGATTGCTGAGAAGCTTGATTTTTCAAAATTTCATCAATCTGAGACTGTTGCTTCTCTTGGGTTTTCTCAATGTTGGTAATTTTGTCAAAGGAAGGTTTGAAAAACCTTTTCTTGTCCAACTTGAAAACTGTATCGTGCTGATTTAAGGTTTCTTGAATCTTGTCCACCTTGGCCTGAGTTACAGAGTGTTGACCCTGAAGGTGCCTTGTACTTAGTGCAGTAACTTTGAGCTGTGTCTTGAAATCATCATTAACTAACATCTCATCAACTTTTGGCAAGTGATCAGCAAGAATCTTTTCAGAAGGAACAAAGGTAATTGTGTTCCACTCCTTAGTCCACTCCTGTCCTCTAGGAGTTTCTCTCCAAGGTACTGGTGCTTCCCCTGTAACAAACTTTTTGACTATCTCAGCTTTTGAAGGAGCTTGTAGAGGTGCATGTCCAGAAGGACCAGCTACATCAGCATCTAAATTTGTAGCAGCATTACCAGTATAATCAACATTTACAGCATCAGAACTTACAGAGTCAACATCTTCAGCATCTTCTAATAAAAGAACAGTATGAGAAGCTATGGAGGCTTCAACATCATCCTCTAAGGGATGATCTCCAACTAAGTTCGGATCACCATCCATATTCTGATGCTCACCTAAAATCTGATCTTCAGTATCTAGATGCAGAGAAGGTGTTGTAGGAAATTCTGGATTAAATCAGCATCAGGAATTGGTGTTGTTGGTGGAGTGACTTGAGTTGGTGGAGCTTATAGATACAAAACCTGAGGCACTTCTAAGTTATGTAAGTCAATTTCATCACTTGGCCCCTGGGTATCAGCATGTACTAGAGATACTAGAGGTGTAGGAACATGAGTAGTTTCTGGCTCATGTAGTGGAGAGTGATGAGTTGCATGAGGGTCTGGATCAGCACTAGGAGAATTGTGAGCTTCAACAGAGTCTTGTGAAATCAGAGATTCCTGATCCCCTTCCTTAGCTGCTGCTTCCATTTCTTTGCCAGAATCTTCAGGCCTTTTTGCCAATGTTTTGAATCTTTTAGCTTTTAAGGTGACTTTAGGAGTTGTATCATCAGAATTACGCTTTCTAAGCCTTGTTAGGGGCCTAGAACTCCCAATATCAACATCCTCCTGAGAAGAGACCTTCTCAGCTTCTCTAATAACAGGTTCTGATATAGTAACCTGTTCCTCAGCATCTGATTCATCTCGCAGAGTGAATCTCCTTCTCTTCTGTTATGTTTGAGGTACTTTCTTAGTCCTCTTAGGTTTGGAAGATGAAGGCTGCACTATAGGATCTGAAGGTTGAGGTGGAGAAGGTTGAGGTGGTTGAGTAGAAGTGGTAGGTGCTGATGGATGAGGTGCAGATGGTTGAACATCAGGATATAGTGCAGTGTACTTAACAGGATCATAGGTTATTAAGGATTGTTTGACAGATAAAGGAATTAAGAGGGGTCTTAACACAGCCTTCTTATTATCAGTAGATAATAAGTTAGTAAAAGCTCTTTTAGCTATTCGGAATGTTGATATTAATTCACCATAATTTTGGGGCTTATTATCACAACAGAAACTATAGATAAGCTAACAAAATCTAGCAAAATAAACAGTAGATCTATCTTCATGCATTATGTCCCCAATAAAACCTAAAACAGCACTTGCATAGTCAAAATCAGTTTGATTTATGAGAGCATACCCGATTTGTTGGCTGAATATGGGAATTGCATCAAAATTGGAACATTTGTTTGCAAAAGCTTTAGTTATACAATCAAAGAAGAAACTCTATTCCCTCCTTATGAAAGATCTCTTCAACTGGCCCAGCTTTGCCAATGTCCTTTCATATCCCAGACTTGTCATCATGTTTTGAAGAACTGGCTCGTCAACAGTAGAATAAACACAGTTCTCAGGTAGTTGCACTGCTTGTCGAACCGTAGACAATGTCACAACATACTCATCCTCCCTTGATGAAAAAATAATACTTGGGGACCCTTGAGCACCACCATCATCATATACACCGCTTCTCCAAAACTCCAGTACTTGAGTACCAGAGACTGCTTCGGGTTCAGTCAGAGCATACTCAATATCAGAACTAGCAAGAAAGTCCTGAATGAAGTGAAGTTCAGAGGGTGCTTCTGACTTGCTAAGAATAACAGAGAAGTTATTAGGAACAAACGTAGCTCCATCAAAAATTATGTCTTTGGGTGCCATGAGAATTTGTGAGAAAGAAAATTGCCTGTAAGGTGTTTGAGAAAATGTCTGTATGAAAAATCGCCAATAGATGAGAGAGAATAAAAGTAAAAAGAGAGAGATAAAATATGAAAGTAAATAAAAGATATTACAATCTTTTCTCTCTTTTACTTATACACGGTAGAAAAAGTAACCGTTGAGACACCTGTCAGACATGCAGCAGTAAAAGATAATTAATGGGCACGGGTATTCAGTAATCATTACTTATCACATGTTTTTCAAGGAAAAACCGTTCCACTTACCAAGTAATCCCATTAATCAAGGTTGTTCAGTTTTATTTTAAATTTTAAAACTGATCCTACTTAATAAATTATTATTACTGCTTTACCAATATTCTGTAAAAATATGACCAATGATAGAATGACCATTAATAAACCACGTAAACAGATACTGCCACGTCAGAATCAGAACTTGATTTGTATCAGAGCTAAAAAGGTCATCAGAATATGGTTAGTATCAGGATTTAGCATGTTATCAGAATATCAAACGACTCAGGGAAAAAATCTTGCATAAATATAAATTTTTATTAATATATTGAGCAAATACATTTCATGAAATTAAAATTACATGCTGAAAAGTACAAGATTGTCCTAAGCTATAAATCCTAACATCAACAGCTTTAGTCCTAAGCTAAGAAGCCAGACAGCGCTGACGGTGAAGAGAAACAGATAGCAGAAATTATTTCTTCTTCCTACTCTCAATAAAAAGAACAGCGAGACGAATGATTCGCTCCTGCTGTCGGAGAGCTTCTCTCCGTTCCTCTTCCAGACGCTTAAGATGGCGATGGTAGTCCATGTAGAAGAACAAGAGGTCTGTGAGGACCTCTTGGGGAACTGAGTCCCGGATATCATCAGGAATGGTAGTGACATGCCATTCCTGCTGCCATTCAGGACACCTCAAATTGATAGTAAAAGTGTCATAGTTCAGAACTAAGTTAAAGTGAACCATGGTTGTGATGAGTGAAAAAGAAATGAGTTTGAGAGTTTGAGAAAATGAGAGATATGTTGGCTGGAATGAGGTGTTGGTTTATATAGCCAATAGAATGCCAAGAGACGCAAGGAAAATTGAATGGTTATACCTCATCTCCCTAGACTGATGAGAATAATAACAGCCATTGTAAGTTTAAAACAAGATTTAATGCGCACATGAAACAAGTAAAAATTACTGTGCATAGACGTGTACCACTAACCCAAATTATGTTGACTGTTAATATCTCACCCAAACATATTCTGATTTTAAATAAGACTGTTTCAGATTTTAATCACAAATAAGTCAAGTAAAAAATCAGAGTTTAATATCAGAACTTAGACTTATATCATAACTTAACAGTCATCAGAACATAATTCCTTAACTCGAAAAGTGAATGCCCATTTCTGTAATTCTTCACACAAATTCTGATTTCGTTTCTGCAGAACTTAATCATCAGAACTTCCATCATTACTTGTCCTCGGAATTTATGCAACTGGCACTTAAACGTTCATCTAAAACAACATTTAACACCACAGTAATTTTCATCATTCATATGGAGTGTATGTGTATGTGCAGTAAGCTAAATATCAGATAAAGATTAAAGTCTGATTCACTTCAGTATATCTTAGAAATAAGGCAAAACTAAGAACATTACTCAAAATCTGTCATGATTCTGAAGTCTACTTTAGAATGAGTTCATGCATGAGTCCACCTCAACAGTTTTGTGCTCATTTTATGCATCTTTTGAAATTCCATTTTACAGTGGCTTCTCAGTGTAAGTGAGTCACGACTGCTTATCAGAATTTATGCTATTATCAGAGTATTTCAACAGTAATCATAGAGTGTGAAAAGTCACCAAGAAAAATATTTATTTTGCTTTTCTGATGCATATTACTTAATACCAGTAATGCACTTGGCTCTTCCCTTCCACAGGTTTTACTCTAGATCTCAAAGGAGTACCTGATTTTTATTTCTTTTTCTTTTCCTTTTCTTTTGATAAGTGAGGCTTATCAGCACTTAGTACATTCACCAGATTTACTAACATCAGAACTTAACAGATAAGAAGCATTATTCTAGTTTTTGACTTAGTAATAAGATAGACAAAGTAAACTTAACTAAGCTCAATATCAAAATTTTCTTGTGTCAACGGATTTCCACATAAACAATTACTTCAAACATGGGATTTGTTGGTATATTAAAGACTACTAGGTCAGCATCTAGCATAGTTATCCTCACTGGATTGAATAATCACAGAAACATTCATATCACTATCAGAGTTTAGAAATTCACATCATACAACAATCAGTACTTAAGTAATTTTCAATTAAGCACAGAATACACAAAGATAGTAATATTTGTAAATACTGATCATAAAATCTGATGCATTAGAACAAAAACTAAGCAGATTTAGAGAAAGAACCTGAAACCATGCCAAGTTCATTTACCAATCTTGTAAAAGTAGCTTCACACAGTGGTTTTGTGAAGATATCTGCTAGTTATTGATATGTGGGAACAAAGTGCAATTCCACTGTACCTTCATCCACATGTTCCCTTATGAAGTGGTACATAATGTTGATGTGCTTTGTCATTGAGTGTTGAACTGGATTACCTGTCATAGCAATAGCACTTTGATTATCACAGTAAATAGGGATTTTAAAATATGTTAGCCCATAATCCAGTAATTGATTCTTCATCCAAAGAATCTGTGCACAACAGCTTCCTGCAGCAATGTACTCTGCTTCTGCAGTTGATGTGGAAATTGACTTTTGTTTCTTGCTAAACCAAGAAACCAATCTGCCTCCAAGAAATTGGCAGCTTCCACTAGTGCTTTTCCTGTCAATTTTGCATCCTGTAAAATCTGTATCTGAGTAACCTATTAGCTTAAAGTCTGATTCTCTAGGATACCACAATCCCAGATCAGTTGTTCCCTTAAGATACTTGAAAATTCTTTTCACAACTGTTAAGTGAGGTTCTCTTGGATCTGCTTGAAATCTTGTACAAAGACAGGTAGCATACATGATATCAGGTCTACTAGCAGTTAGATAGAGTAGAGAGCCAATCATACCTCTGTAATCAGTAATATCTACTGATTTACCAGTATCCTTATCCAATTTTGTTGCAGTGGCCATGGAAGTGCATGCAGTTGAACAATCTTGCATTCCAAATTTCTTCAGCAAATCTCTGGTGTACTTGGTTTGACAAATAAAAGTGCCTTCTTCATTCTTCTTGACTTGAAGGCCCAGAAAATAGCTAAGTTCCCCCATCATACTCATTTGATATCTTGACTGCATCAATTTGGCAAACTTCTTGCAAAGTATGTCATTTGTAGAACCAAAAATGATATCATCAACATATATCTGCACCAAAAGTAAGTCATTTCCATGGTTGAGGTAGAACAGTGTTTTGTCAATAGTTCCTTTATTAAATCCACTTTCCAGAAGAAACTGAGCTAAAGTCTCATACCATGCTCTTGGAGCTTGCTTAAGGCCATAAAGTGTTTTATCAAGCCTGTAGACATGATTTGGAAATTTGGAATCTACAAAGCCTGGAGGTTGTTCAACATATACTTCCTCTTCCAATTCTCCATTGAGAAAAGCACTTTTCACATCCATTTGAAAGACAGTAAACTTCTTGTGAGCAACATAAGCCAAAAATATCCTTATAGCTTCCAGTCTAGCAACTGGTGCAAATGTTTCATCATAATCAATTCCCTCATGTTGAGAATATCCTTTTGCAACCAGCCTTGCTTTATTCCTTGCAATTATGCCATCACTATCAGTTTTGTTTCTGAACCCCCACTTTGTACCAACAACAGATCTATTCTTTGGTCTTGGCACTAGGGTCCAGAGTTTGTTTCTTTCAAATTCATTTAACTCTTCCTGCATTGCTTGCACCCAATCAGCATCTTGAAGAGCTTCTTCTACTTTCTTTGGTTCAGTCAGAGAAAGAAAAGAATTATAGAGACATTCACTTGAAGTAGTTGTTCTAGTTCTAACACCTGCATCAGGATTTCCAATAATTAAGTCAGGTGTATGTGATTTAGTCCACTTCCTTGCAGATGGAAGGTTTTCTCTAGAACTGGAGGATCCTCCATGATCCATGATGTCTTCATCAACATTTTCTGATGCTCCCCCTGAAACTATGCTCTCTGAGTTGGATCCTTCAGAATTTAAGTTATCAGAACTATCAGAACTTGGCTTATCAGAACTTGATGAATCAAAACTTGAAGAGACAGTTTCATGTTCTTATGCTTCTTGAGATGTGGTTGTATCTTCAGTATGCCCCCCCTGCACAGGTGCATCTTACTTTGGCGTAGTCACCACAGTTTCAATAACATCAGAGTTTAATCCATCATAGTTTGCAGTATCAGGATTTAGACTGTCAGGATTTTTAGTATGTGAATTTAAGTCTTCATTTTCAAATCTCAGCTGAACACGATCATTGAAATCTTCAAGTCCAGTAATCTTCTTATCATCAAAGGAGACATTGATAGATTCCATGACAACCCTTGTTCTTAAATTGTAGACTCTAAAGGCTTTTGTGGAAAGTGGATATCCAATAAAAAATCCTTCATCAGCTTTTAAATCAAATTTGGATAGCTGTTCAGGGTGAGTCTTAAGAACAAAACACTTGCATCCAAATACATGAAAATACTTCAGATTTGGCTTCTTTTTCTTCACCATCTTATATGGTGTATTTCCATGCTTATTAATGAGTGTTGCATTCTGAGTAAAACAAGTAGTCTGCACAGCTTCAGCCCAAAAATAGGTTGGTAGCTTTGCTTCATCAAGCATAGTTCATGCAGCTTCAATAAGAGTTCTATTCTTTCTTTTAACAACTCCATTTTGTTGTTGAGTTCCAGGAGCAGAAAATTCCTGCTTGATTCCATGATCTTTGCAGAACTCTTCCATGATCAAATTCTTGAACTCAGTGCCATTATCACTTCTTATGATCTTCACAGAATCTGACCAATTTATCCAGTTGCTTGACATGATCAATCAAGATAGATGCAGTTTCACTTTTTGTGTGCAAGAAATACACCCATGTGTATCTGGTGAAGTCATCCACTATGACCATAGCATATTTCTTCTTTGAAATAGACATGATATTCACTGGACCAAATAGATCTACATGTAGTAGGTGATAAGGCTCAAGAATTGATGATTCAGTCTTGCTCTTGAAAGAAGATTTTCTTTATTTTGCCTTCTAACATGAATCACAAAGGCCATCAGGAGCAAATACTGATTTTGGCAGTCCTCTCACAAGATCTTTCTTGACTAATTCATTTATATTATTGAAATTTAAATGAGAGAGTTTCTTGTGCCAATCCCAGCTTTCTTCAATTGATGCTCTACTCAACAGACAGATTGCAGAACCAACAGTACTTGTTGAAAGTTTGGCTTCATAAATGTTACCATGCCTGTATCCTTTCAGAACAACTTTGCCTGTAGATTTGCTTACAACTTCACAGTGTTCTTCAAAGAAATCCACATGATAACCTCTATCACAGATTTGACTAACACTCAGCAGATTGTGTTTAAGTCCTGAGACCAGAGCTACTTCTTTAATGATGACATTCCCAAGATTGATATTGCCATATCCCAGTGTTTTTCTAATGTTGTCATCTCCATAAGAAACACTTGGGCCAGCTTTCTCTACAAAGTCTGATAGCAGGGCTTTATTTCCAGTCATATGTCCTGAACATCCACTGTCCAGAACTAGGATATTTTTCCTGTTGCCCTGCAATCACAAAGACCATTAATGATTAGTTTTAAGGAACCAGACTTGCTTGGATCCTTTGGCCTTATTAAGTTTGTTAACATTTCCAGCGGATTTAGCATCAGAGTTTATGTTAACGTTTTTCTTATCAGCATTTACACTATCAGACTTTGTATCAGAACTTACAATAGAAGGAACAATGCTAACTTTCTTTAAAGAAGGTTTTATTTGATAATAATCATAGTACAAACTATGATATTCCTTATAAGTATAAATGGAATGCCATAAACTACCACAAGGAAAACAAGGATTTTATGGTCTATATCTTACAGACTGACTCTTAACTCCTGACTTTGAAGGTAAGGAGTTTATGTTCTTATTCTTCCTGCAAAAAGAAGCCAGATGGTTAGAGCTTCCACAGTTATGACATGTTTTTCTAGGAGCATCAGGAACAGGCTTATAATCATTGTTTTTATTCATACCTTCCTTTCCATTCCTATTTTTCCTAGGTGACTTTACCTTGTTTACATTCTTAACATCTTTAAGCTTATGCTTAAGCTGCTTCTTTGTCATTAAGCCTACATTAACTTCAGTTGTCTTTTCCTGTTTTAGTTTGTCAGAAGTTAATTCCTCTTTAACTTCTGATTTCTCAGTATCAGACTTTACAGCTACAAACTTAACAGGTTTTAACTTTGGCTTTTGTTTAACAACTATAGGCTTAATTTCTACAGTTCCTTTATCATTCTTATCATCTCCATAACCTAAGCCCTCTTTCCAGTTTCCACTACTTAACAAATTTTGAGTTGTTCAGCCAGAGTTAGTCCAAGTCCTGATAATCTCTCTTTCCTTTTATAACTCAGTTTTTAGAGATTCATTCATTTTAAGTACTTCATCCCTAACATAGAAAGCATCATCTCTATCTTTCTGAGTTTGATGGAACATGACTGACTCTTTTTCTAAATAATGATTCCTCTTTTTACAAGCAAGATTTTCAGAAGTTAATCTTTCACATGTTAAAGTTTGATCTCTGTAACTAATGAACATGGTTTTAAGATATCTTCTTAACTCATTAATGTCATCAGTATGAAAGGCATAAGTAGTTTGAGGTACCTTTAACTCAGCAGTTTCAGAACTGCTATCAGCATTTGCCATCAAGGCATAGTTCACCTCACTTTCAGAATCTGAAGTGTCTGTCCAGCTCTTCACTTTCTTGCAATCAGGAGATATGTTGCCTTTCTCACCACAATTGTAGCATTTGACATTTGTGTAATCTCCTCTGTCAAACTTCCCTCCTTTGCCTTCAGATTTTCTGAAACTCTTCTTATCAGAACTTGCACCTTTCCTGGAAAACTTCTTTCCCTTCCTGAACTTTCTGTATGCAATCCTTGTGATTCCTTTCACCATAAGAGCACACAGCTTCATCATCTCTTCATCAGCATCCATCTCAGGCAAGCTTTCAGTTTCTGAGTCATCATCACTATCAGAACTTGATGACTCAGTTTTAGACTTTGTGATGAGTGCTTTTCCCTTGCCTTTCCTTGAGGTGGCTGCTTTGGGGGATTCTTCCTCGGCCTTAAGAGCAATTGTCCTTGACTTTCCTCCTTTCCTCTTGCTTCTCTGTTCCATCTCAAGTTCATGAGTCTTGAGCATCCCATAAATTTCATCAAGAGATGTTTCTTCAAGGTTATAGTTGTCTCTTATAATTGTGGCCTTCAAATCCCAACTTTCAGGAAGAGCTAACAGGAATTTAAGATTTGAATCTTCAAGATCATACTCCTTATCAACTAGTGATAAATCATTCAAGAGTTTGACAAATCTGTCATATAAATCAGTCAATGACTCATTAGGCTTTGAGTCAAAGTGTTTATACTCTTGAGTGAGCATAGTCTTCCTGTTCTTCTTAATCGAATCAGTTCCCTGGCATCTTGTCTCCAAGGCAAATTCTCCCATTCTCCCATTTATGCAAATTTATAGTGCCTAATTATCGTCAAATCTTTCTTGATAAGCCTATCCTTCAAACATCCTTTGAAGGTGTTCAATCACATCATAAGCATCAATATGCTCTTGTTGCTTCCAAAGCTCGGCACTCATAATTACATGCATGAGACATGAAACATCAGTTGCATAATCAATTTGCTTCAGGTAAACATTTTGTTCAGCACATGTTTCATCCTCATCTAGAAGAAATAAGGGAGAGGTTTGAGTGACATCCTTAAACCTGAGGACAATCCTCAAGTTCCCATGCCAATTGAGAAAATTATTTCATGTCAGCTCGTCCTTCTCAAGGACTATTACATAGAGAAGTTATTTGTGTTATTTGTCATTCGATCTCTACAATGTTAAAGTGCATAAATGAATTAGTCTACAGATTATCATTAAAATATGTTCAAGTGATTATTCATATATGTTCACAATATATATCTCCCACTATTTTTATCAAATCAATAGCCCTAACTATTAATTCGGAAAGAATATCTTCTATATCATTTCTAGTGAGTCAAGATCCGTATTTCACCATGCGTTAGGTCAGTTTTGGCTTTTCTCCTAAAATATGATTATTTAAGTAGATAACATGTTAGGTCACACACATTGTAGAAGGGGGTTGAATACAGTGTATAGCACAATCAAATCGAATTCAAAGAACACAAGTAACAGAAAACAAACTTTATTAAACTCTGTTACAATGTAGAACTGTCCTCTCTCAGTGATGAACAAATATCACGAGAGCTGTTAGGGTTATATTTAATAATATTCTCGATAATGATAACACTTATAGTGTAAACCCTATGTTTGTGTTTATATACTACATTTTACAAGATTATCGCTAATTGATATGGAATATAATTCTGCTTCCTAAAATATATCAATCAGTTATCTTTTCTTCCAAGTATTCTATTCTTCACAGAATTCCTTCTTCATGCATATCTCTTCTTACGTTTGTTTTGATCTTCTTTCCTTTCAATCAGCCGCCTTTCTTATTTGAAATTTTCCTTTAAGTCCTGATATTATCTCCTGATAAATATCTCCTGAACCTTAAGTACTGATAACTTAAGTTTTGTCTTTAGTATAAGTGCTGATTTTAGTTAAGTACTGATTTGTCCTGTTTAAGTAAGATCTGAAACCTAAACAAAAATCATATTAGACATGACATTATCAAATATATCTAACATAACATTTGTCAATTATATCAACTATATAACTTTTGGATAGCTTGGTGGAACAACATTTGTTCATATTTATATAATAAATCTCACCAAAATCTATGCCTCTAAGTTCACAATCCTCTTGTGGTAACTTAATTAAGTCAAACCCAATAGTCAAAAAGTATCAATATACTTCAACACATCTCCCATGATAGATGGGAGTACTTCGCTTTAGCGAACCCACTCCTTATCAATCTAGGGATTAATGCATTGGACTCATTGGAAGGTGTAACACCCCCAGATCCGGGGTCGGGGATCCGGGTTGTCACGAGTTCCATTTCCCTTAACAACACCCAATCTTAATAAATAATCAACTACTCTGTACTGTGACCCCACAATAAACACACACACCACAAGTTATAGTCTCAGAGATTAATATTCAAAAATAATCACAAGTCGTTTTATTCCACAATTATATGCCCATACACCTTAAACAGGTTTCTGAATAAATTTACATTTCTTTGCCATTATTACAATTCATAAATATACATAATCTGATACATCAAAAGTTGAAAGCCTAGCCTATTGGTAGTTCCTACCTCAGCTATGGCGGCATCAGTGCTTCTAGAAAACTGTGGAACGTCTCCTAACCTCTTGCGAATCGGTAGCTTGGTCCGGTTCATCTTGTCTATCTGATGTTGTGTGATGAAAGAAGAAAGCAAGGGTGAGCAGCAAGCCCACCAAAATAATATGTATAATGATTAACAATATATGAGCCTTCTCTTAGTACTCATGAAAGTCTTGGTCAAAAGAAATGAACCAAGTTGATATCTTAATGCGATGAAGTCGCAAAATATTCAGTATATATATATACATATATACTTTTCAAAATATTGGAAGTCCTCTTCCATGCATAATATACACAAAGTCCCAGTGTATAACTGTATATAAAAAAAATATCGTTGCAAGGTGATCTCATATATCTAACCTTGTCTCAACGTTTTTCTGAAAATCTTTGTCATTCATAAGACAATTATTAATTAGATATAAGTTTAAAAGATGAGGTTACCAAATACCCCAATATACTTATATCTTTCCCAATACTACTTGAACTACCACCGTTCAAGTTATAATCAGTTTCAAAAGTTCATCACATAGATGAGACTACAAGACAAGATTTGAATAGATTCAATCTTTGAAATATTATTGAATGAAATAAAGTTACGAGATACTTTATTTAGTCCCGATATGTATATATCCATATATATATATATATATCTCTTAAACATTTCCTGGAACCTCTGTTATGTAAAGTATGAACAGAGTTTGAAACATCCAATGAATTTTGGAAAGGAAAAGAATTTTGGCATAAACCAGATATCTTGCTGATCAGGCAAAGATACCAATAAGTAACCTTTTCTACTAGTAGATGGATGAATCCCCCACCGGTCATCACCCTGGCCTCATAAGGACCTTGTGCTGGACCGCCACCCGGCCTCTTACGCGTTGATGGACTGCCACCCAGCCACTTACACAATAATAGACCGTACCCCGGCCTGTCGCTTATGCCGACACAATTAGATGGGCTTACTTCCCGAACATTGGGCAAGTAATCAATTCATTTACCAAAACTGCAACCTCGTTGCGAATATAAAATACACCACAGAGCCGGATTCCCCAGGTTTTGAGCGAGTACTTAAATCCCCTTAAAAAAAAGAAGATCTTAAATATAAAAATGAATTTTGGGATCCGCTCTAACTTTAAAAATCATTTTGAAGACTCGAAAACACTTTATAGAGTGTTTGGAGTAAAGCTGATTTAATGAAGTAAATCAGTCCCCAGAATATTTAGAAAATGACTGAATATTATTATTTAAATAATATTCCCATAAAGAATAATCTTTATAAAAATAATTGAAGTAGAAGTATTAAAACTTATACTTGAAACGAGTATTAAATAACCAAAGATATACTTATATGAAAGTATTATCTTTATTTGAATAATCGAAAATAAGTTTGATTATTGACACCTTATTCTTTAATAAAATAAAGAATATACCTCAGCAAATAATCGGAGTCATAGATCCTCAAATGAATATTCAAATAATATTCAATAAATAATATAAACTGAGTCATAAGCCTTCGAATGAATATTCAAATAATATTCAAATAAATAAATAAAAGGAGTCATACGCCTTCGAATAATATTCGAAATAATATTCAATAATAAAATAAAGTTAAAGTTATCGAATAAACCTTATTCGATTAATAGTTTGGAAAACTATAACCATATAAATATATAAATATATATATATATCCATATCCATATATACAAAATCTACTCGGGATCCTCGACTCCCGGTTTTAGAAAATATTTCCACCTTTTGGGTCCCTATACTAAGGGTATATGCAAGTTACCGCTATCCTCTAGCATAGGTATTATCAACTGAATCAACAGATATATATAGCAAGAATACGAAACAGGCATGCATATATATATATATATATATATCATAGCAGCATGCTTCAATATATTGCAACATTTGCTAATTAACCAACATGCATCTATCGCAAGATAATGCAAGTACATATATACATCACAACAACAGTATAACGGGTAGAAAACTTGCCTGAGCGACTTGGGGTGATAAAAGGCTTGGGACGAGTCTGGTAACCTATAAACAACAAGTAAGTTGGAATTAAACCAAAATCACTTGTAAATCTATACTTTAACTAACTTAGACTCTAATGCTTGTTTTGCGCTCACTGATTCGCTTAAGTCACTCGGGTACCCTCGGCTCCACCATTTTTAATAATTTAACCTTTACGAGTTTTAAGGCGATTCCTTCGCGGGTGTCTTAGCAACTGCCTAACACACTTACCATAAATGTTTCATACATTAATTAACCCTTTTTGGTCTTTAACCTATGTTTCAAAGTAAGGCGAGGGGAAAAGTTTCGTTCGCGAAACGCCGTTACTTGAAACGGTCGTTTCTCCTAAACCGTGCATCGGAATCGAATGAACTATATATCAAAACGAAGCTCGTAACATGAGCTATCTAAACATGGCAGTGGTCATAATCTAGCAGGGGGTTCTCGGGTCCTAATGCTATGCACAAAAACAGTCCAAAGAAAATCGGACGTTACGACGGCTATGTTTACGCGATTTCCCCATTTTAAGCCATTCAAAACCAACCACAAACCAACCTCAAATCCAACATACAACCAACATCCATCCTTATCACATCATAACAACCCCAACCAATTCAATTTAATCATTCATACTTATGCCTAAACTTAACTTTAATCATACTTAAGTTCTTTTAATCAAAACCACAACATTTACCATTCCATTTCGCTACCATTTCAAATCCCAAACTCTAATCACAACAACAAGCTACCATAGCACCCTACTAATCAAAATCATCTTATATTATATAGGAATCTAGGGTTTGGAGATGGTATACCTTCCTTGAAGTGGTGGGAGGAGCTAGGAAGCCTTAAGAAGCTTTGAGAAGTCTTAAGAATGCTTGGATCTTCAAGATAAACAAGAAAAACTTCAAGTTAAAAACTTGAAAACACTATTCATAGTCTTCTTCTTTGATTAAATGAAGAAGATTGAGAAGGAATTAATGGCTTAAACTCATGATATAGTCCTAACTAAGCATGAAGATGATTAGGGAATTATCTTACCAATTTAGGAAGCTTGGATCTTTGATTTTGAATTTTTCTTGCCTTTTGAATAGTGAAAAGCCGTGAGCAATGAAGAACTAATGCCTTGGTTCTTTTTGATTTTTTGATAAAGAATGAATTTACTTGGCTTGGTTGCTTGGTTTTTTTGTGTTTGATTTAGTAAATTACCTAGTTGCCCTTGATTTTGTGTGGTTACAAAGCCACCACACCTCCTTCCTTCCATTGTCATGCTTATGTCATCCTCATGATGTCATCCTCCCTTCCTTGTCCTCTTTCTATTGGTTGGATGACATCATTCCCACTAATCCCTTTGATTAACTTCCTAATCGTTTGCCTAATGACCGCTGATCTGTTATACGGTTCGCTTAACTTTCGTTCTCGTTTATCGTTTGAAGGATCATACCCGGGATCTTATTACTTAGGTTCCCTTAACCTTTCTCAATACATTATATTCCTTTTTATGATCCTCTATTATAATCCTTTAATTTAAATCCTTTTTATCCTGTTACCTTATACTCAATTCTCTCCGTATCTTGTGGATTTCCGGGAAAAACCAAAGTGTTCGGAATTGGATTCTGACGATCTTTACATACACTTATATACCACATAGAGTACTAATAATATCCCATAAGATCAATAACAGAACCCCTACATAGCGTGGCATGAAAAGTTTTCTCGTTCAGCAAAAACACTATTCATAAGGGTTTCAAAATTTCTCAAAAATTGGGGTTATTACAGTCTCCCCTCCTTAAAAGGATTCCGTCCCGGAATCAGATAGAAAACAAATGGGGATACTTTCTTAGCATTACACTTTCTAACTATCGAGTCAATTTTCCCACATTGTGGTTCTACCACCAAACTCTGCCTAGTTTGATAATCCTTCTCCTAAGCACTTGTTCCTTTTCACTCTATAACCCTTCCTGGTTGCTCCATATAGGTTACGTCGGGTTGCATATCTATGCGCTCATATGCCTCTATTTATCTGGCATCTGAATTACACTTCCTTAACATTGATACGTGAAACACGTTACGACCTGCTACATGTTCGGGGTTAGGGCTAGCTCATATGCTAACTTCCCAAACGTCTTAATATATCCAAGGGTCCAACAAATTGTAGACTTAGCTTTCCTTTCTTTCCGAACCTCATCAATCCTTTCCAAGGGATACCTATAACATTACTAGGTCCCCTATTTCATACTCTTTGTCCTTTCGAGTCAAATCAGCATACCTCTTATGTCCATCTTGGGTTACTACCAGCCGTCCTCTGATTAGATCTATTATATCCATGGCCCTTTGGGCTACTGCGGGTCCGAGCATCTTGCGCTCTACAACTTCATCCTAACATAAGGGAGATCGACATTGTCTTCCCTCAAGGATCTCATAAGGCGATATCTCGATAATGACATATGATCTATTGTCGTAAGATAACTCAATCTGCATTAAGTGATCATTCCAAATTCTTTCAAGTCTATTACACAGACTCTCATCATAACTTCTAATCATTAGAACTTTTGCTTCTCAATACCCATTCTTTTCCAGTTCTTAATCGCTACTACCTTCCGCTCCTAATATTATACGGGTTATACTTTTGCTCGTTAGCGTTCTATAACCTTTTAATAACCACGTCAACCTTAGTATCACGAATGTGTTCCCATTCCGCATACTACCACCACTTTATTACTCCTTTTTTCAGTTGTTTCTATTTTCCAAAATTTGATCAATCAAATAGAAGTAAAGGAATTTGTTGAGAGATCACTATGATCATGAACACTTGTTATATCGCATAGTTAGTACAGAAGGTGGCCAGCCTTTAGTACTTGACAAGCAATTAAACAATAGCTGGTATCCTACTCGGCTTCTATCACACAGATAGATAGTCATTCGGCAATACCTCCTCTTTTGGAAGGGTTGTTCTTCTCAGCTTACATGAAATGAAAAGAAGAGAAAAGAACGAACTGAAGAGAATTGTATATATGAAAAAAATATACTGCCACAAAATATCTGGCTTGGAACCTACCTCTGAACTATAGAGGTTTGTCATAGGAGAACAAATCATATACATATATAAGTCAACATGAAGCATTATAGCCTCGTATTTCCCATGCCTAAATATTTTCGCTATCCCGTCCATCATTCTATGGACCCACACTCTTCCTCGAGCTTATACATAATCACCTTTGAAACTCCCTCGACATCGAAAATCGAATCTGGGATCTCATTCTATACATCATCGTTACTAGAATTCTATGCTTGCACCGCAACCTTCCTCGTATAGTAATACGACTCTCTATTGATAAGAAAGAATAATTATTCAATAGGTAGATACTCTACTTAATTAGTCTATCAATGATAACTTATACACTACCACGACCCGATTAGTGGTACTCAATCTCAACACCCATTCCAATACAACTCTCACGGTTGTAATCAGCTCATTACTCGCAGAATCATTGTTGCCTTACTATGGTCCACCACTGACCTACTGTAGTCATTCATTTTCCATGAAGTCTTAATAGCTAACCATACGGAGTCCATACATCTCGTATCTAATTCTCTTAAGGAGTTAACATAACCACCAATCACAATTCATGAAGAACACTCCAAACTCTGACGTACTTTCATGACATGAAGCAGATAAAAGTGCAGAAGAGTTTCAATCAAAGCAACGATAGCAGGTTAATACCATTCTTAATCATATGCCTTAAATAGAAGACTTAGCTCAAAGGTTCGTCTAGTCCTTTTTGAAACATGGTCCTGGCTTATCTCAAGATAGGACCTTCTAAGATAGATAGCCCGTTCATGGCGATTACATGAATTAAACCTTTACCAACTACTATTACGGTTGGGTATTGCACAGTCATCAGAAGGAATGTCAATCTTCCAAACCATAATTCAACCTTCACATTTTTAACCATCATCACTGTATTCTTTTGGCACACGCGCCTATAATTATCCACTTACCTTTAAAGTGTCGGCCACCTCTTTGGCCTTTCCTGATAGTAAAATTTCCTTACAGTCAATGTCATTTTAACCACCTCCAAATAAATTTTCTACCTTATTTCCGATCACTGCTTGAGTGAAGATGTTTTCCTTAAAATCAGATGGGAAAAAAAAATATCACCATTTTTTTTTCCATAAGTTATTGCCTCAGTCTTTAGAGGCTAATCACTGTCAAGACTGACTCTCAATCATACTTAGAACATTTTTTTTTATCTTAAGTCCTAATTGCCCTGAACAATTTCGACCATTACTGGTTCGATCCATACTTTTTCGTGGTTTAACACGTGCCCCACTTGGCATCATTATAATTACGTCATATTTCCTTTATCCACATTTCTATTCTTGAGAATTTTGAATATTACCTTTTTCCTTATAAAACCTCTAAGGTTATCCTTCAATCGTTCCTCCTGTATTCCCTAGATACAGGGCATATCACAATACCATTTACTAATAGTAGAACCATTGTCTATATACTTCTGCAAAATTTCACCACTGATTCTTAAAGGTTGTTGTTACCTTAACCCTTTCCCAATCGTACTGTCAAAACTCATACTGTCCCTATTAAGGGTGAAATGCCAACCTTTATGCATTCCCCTAGGATTCATTTTAAGTTACCGATGTTCTATTCTTAATTCCACCTTTAAAAGGTACCTGCATCCTTCCATGGATAAATCAAGTCATATATCCCTGATAAGGGTGTCTTATTCAATCATTCCCACCTCGATAGTCTATACCTAACTTCATAATAGCATCCTTATTCAAATTGAGGTCAATCAATATGGCTTCCAAAAGATAACAATGGTCATCCGCTTTTCTTTCCTGATCTGGTAATGATAACATGGATGTTCTGGAAGATATTGGTCGTGTTCAACGTGAACTTCTTCTTAATAATTCCTTATTTACTTTTGTTGTTTATCTCAACAGTCACCTCAATGTTGGGATATCTTTCATACCTGGCGTCTCCCTTCCTGGGTATCAAGCCACCGGTCTTACACTTCACCTTCTTGAAGGTCACTTCCTTCATCCAATTTTCTTAATTTCTTACTTCCTTGTCTCCTCAGTCTATTCGCGTCTCATTATTTATCCTTCGAATTATCTCAAGGTTTCCTCAAATCCTCCCAACTTACAGGGGATAAAATGTACATAACTCGTATGCCTTCAACCATCAACTTTAACTCATGGTGAATCACCCGCATCCTGACGATCATAAAATTTTCTATTTCTATTAATATGAGTCTTTAGGGTTTCCCCATACCCAACTCCCTTATCATTCCTCAAACTCTGTTGCCTTTATATTCCTTTCCACTTCAATTTCTTTTTATTTTCCTTTCTCTTATCATTATTTCATGAACCAACACAACATAAGCATTGATTTCAAACATCCCGTCATTCTGGATTCGTGTCCTCAGAACGAATCTTGACAACTTTTACATCTTAGATTCATAATTCATCATACTCGTCTGCCTTTGTTCTAGCTCTAAGCTTTTACACTATCTCCTTATCTTTGGGAATTACTTTCCCGAAAACAATTGACT
Organism: Apium graveolens; assembly: GCF_009905375.1. NCBI lineage: Eukaryota > Viridiplantae > Streptophyta > Magnoliopsida > Apiales > Apiaceae > Apium > Apium graveolens. The sequence continues at coordinate 175,535,464 of NC_133648.1, read as the reverse complement.
GAACTTAAATCAGTTTATTCTAACCTCTGGCTCTGTGCCTTTCTTGGTCTTTCACCAGCGGGGGGTCTCTCTCTTAGGAGGGTAAGTGATAAAAACGGTCTTTTGTGGTTCATCAATCATTTTGAATCTCAAATGATTCCTATATTTCCTTTAGCCAGGCTCTTGCCTCGGCTGGGTCAGCCTGTTCCTTGGAACTCTGAGAGCTTAGTGATTTAAAGGTCATGAAAGAATTTCACACCACATTGTTTCCTCAAGGTGGTGGTTGGGAATACAATATAAGTTCTGTTTAGACAGGTTCATGAATTTCCGTATAGGAGTACCGTCTCAGATCTCCTTATCTCGCTCGACTTTTGCTTTCTTAGTCTAATATTTCTTCCTACTCCCCATAATTGGAGTCATCTTTTAATTTAAAATCTTCATTTTTCACTTTATTATATTCCGGGTTCTTTATATCTTAATTGCGACCTCCCTGATTATCACGTTCAAGGTTTGCCCTTCATCTTATTCCTTGTGGGGGCATATTACTTGGAAAATTTTGAGAATCTCCGGATATTTGTTTTACTTACTTTGCTTAAGTCTTCCCCTCGTTTAGTCCTTGCACGATTGCAAATTATGAATTCTTAAGTTCGATAAACTTCATGACACTCTCTTAAGTGTTAATAGAGCAATTAACAATGTGATTTATCACAAATAAACTGATCTGAACTGAAATTAACGAATATATACATAACCAATTGTTCGAGGGTACAACAACTGAACATATTAAAGAGGATTACATCATATGAACTTATCGCTCCTATCCCAAAAGTACTACCATAGATAGTCATCTCGTCATTAAAACTAATCATTCACAACTTAGGCTAATCCTCCAAAAGCGGTGCTACATAAAACCCTTGCTTGATTGCTCTGGCTCTACACACTACCAGGGATTAAGAGATGCGAGCACGCACGACATCCCTAACCTGCTCCATCACAGAGGTGATGAGGTCTAAGATAGTCGCAAGTAGAGCTGGATCAACCTGACCCTCAAGATGGCCCCTAGCTGTAACACGGGTGGTAGCCTCAATCCTTTCCATGCTATACGCTAATCCTGCCGGAAGTATCCCACCCTCAATCTTTGGTGCAGTAAGTCGATCCAACAGATCACTCCTAACATTCCGGGCCTCTGACAGGCCACCCAAAGTCATATGATAATCAGCGATAAGAGAAGCCTGAGTGGTAGCATCTAGCAGTCCATGGGGGGCAGGTGGTGCAGACCCAGGAGATCCAAATGGATAACCAAGCACGGTATCAGGTGACAATAGTGCAGGGGATAAAGGTGGCATTTCCTCAGTATGTGCTGGGCTCTGTGCAGGGGAGGGAACAGGAATTGGTGGAACCTCATGGATGTCTACAGGAGCCTCTAGAAGAGGGTCTGATACTGGTATAATTGGGGTCGTGGAAGGCCCCACTCCTTCTGCCCTCATTAACTTTTGTGCCCTTGGTAACTCTTCATCCTCTAGGGCCACCCTCGCGGCCATTCTTGCTCTGGTAGTCGCCCTGACTACGGTCATCTGTTCCTCAACGGTCCTCTCTTCATTCTCATCAGGATCCTCCATGAGATCCTCCTCAGCCACAATCCTTTCCGGAATAACATCCTCAACCGCAGCATTCTCTATCTGAACCTCATCCGGTCCCTCATTAGGGTACTCCATCGGATTCACAATTTGATCTCCAACTTGTAATAAAACATCCTCATGCTGATGCTCCTGAACCTCAAGGTTTGGTGCCCCGCTGCCCTATACGAGAACAAACTATGTTACTATCACGATACCTATAAGGGTTCCCATAAGGGTTTTAACTGTCAGTGCTACGTTAGGTAGCCCGACTATGAACTTGGCAAGAGTTCTTATTATCTTAGTGAACTTATTATCTTAACGTCACATCATCTCTGAGGTTTATAACGCTTAGCTCTGATACCATTTCTGTAACACCCCCAGATCCGGGGTCGGGGATCCGGGTTGTCACGAGTTCCATTTCCCTTAACAACACCCAATCTTAATAAATAATCAACTACTCTGTACTGTGACCCCACAATAAACACACACACCACAAGTTATAGTCTCAGAGATTAATATCCAAAAATAATCACAAGTCGTTTTATTCCACAATTATATGCCCATACACCTTAAACAGGTTTCTGAATAAATTTACATTTCTTTGCCATTATTACAATTCATAAATATACATAATCTGATACATCAAAAGTTGAAAGCCTAGCATATTGGTAGTTCCTACCTCAGCTATGGCGGCATCAGTGCTTCTAGAAAACTGTGGAACGTCTCCTAACCTCTTGCGAATCGGTAGCTTGGTCCGGTTCATCTTGTCTATCTGATGTTGTGTGATGAAAGAAGAAAGCAAGGGTGAGCAGCAAGCCCACCAAAATAATATGTATAATGATTAACAATATATGAGCCTTCTCTTAGTACTCATGAAAGTCTTGGTCAAAAGAAATGAACCAAGTTGATATCTTAATGCGATGAAGTCGCAAAATATTCAGTATATATATACATATATACTTTTCAAAATATCGGAAGTCCTCTTCCATGCATAATATACACAAAGTCCCAGTGTATAACTGTATATAAAAAAAATATCGTTGCAAGGTGATCTCATATATCTAACCTTGTCTCAACGTTTTTCTGAAAATCTTTGTCATTCATAAGACAATTATTAATTAGATATAAGTTTAAAAGATGAGGTTACCAAATACCCCAATATACTTATATCTTTCCCAATACTACTTGAACTACCACCGTTCAAGTTATAATCAGTTTCAAAAGTTCATCACATAGATGAGACTACAAGACAAGATTTGAATAGATTCAATCTTTGAAATATTATTGAATGAAATAAAGTTACGAGATACTTTATTTAGTCCCGATATGTATATATCCATATATATATATATCTCTTAAACATTTCCTGGAACCTCTGTTATGTAAAGTATGAACAGAGTTTGAAACATCCAATGAATTTTGGAAAGGAAAAGAATTTTGGCATAAACCAGATATCTTGCTGATCAGGCAAAGATACCAATAAGTAACCTTTTCTACTAGTAGATGGATGAATCCCCCACCGGTCATCACCCTGGCCTCATAAGGACCTTGTGCTGGACCGCCACCCGGCCTCTTACGCGTTGATGGACTGCCACCCAGCCACTTACACAATAATAGACCGTACCCCGGCCTGTCGCTTATGCCGACTCAATTAGATGGGCTTACTTCCCGAACATTGGGCAAGTAATCAATTCATTTATCAAAACTGCAACCTCGTTGCGAATATAAAATACACCACAGAGCCGGATTCCCCAGGTTTTGAGCGAGTATTTAAATCCCCTTAAAAAAAAAGATCTTAAATATAAAAATGAATTTTGGGATCCGCTCTAACTTTAAAAATCATTTTGAAGACTCGAAAACACTTTATAGAGTGTTTGGAGTAAAGCTGATTTAATGAAGTAAATCAGTCCCCACAATATTTAGAAAATGACTGAATATTATTATTTAAATAATATTCCCATAAAGAATAATCTTTATAAAAATAATTGAAGTAGAAGTATTAAAACTTATACTTGAAACGAGTATTAAATAACCAAAGATATACTTATATGAAAGTATTATCTTTATTTGAATAATCGAAAATAAGTTTGATTATTGACACCTTATTCTTTAATAAAATAAAGAATATACCTCAGCAAATAATCGGAGTCATAGATCCTCAAATGAATATTCAAATAATATTCAATAAATAATATAAACTGAGTCATAAGCCTTCGAATGAATATTCAAATAATATTCAAATAAATAAATAAAAGGAGTCATACGCCTTCGAATAATATTCGAAATAATATTCAATAATAAAATAAAGTTAAAGTTATCGAATAAACCTTATTCGATTAATAGTTTGGAAAACTATAACCATATATATATATAAATATATATATATATATATATCCATATCCATATATACAAAATCTACTCGGGATCCTCGACTCCCGGTTTTAGAAAATATTTCCACCTTTTGGGTCCCTATACTAAGGGTATATGCAAGTTACCGCTATCCTCTAGCATAGGTATTATCAACTGAATCAACAGATATATATAGCAAGAATACGAAACAGGCATGCATATATATATATCATAGCAGCATGCTTCAATATATTGCAACATTTGCTAATTAACCAACATGCATCTATCGCAAGATAATGCAAGTACATATATACATCACAACAACAGTATAACGGGTAGAAAACTTGCCTGAGCGACTTGGGGTGATAAAAGGCTTGGGACGAGTCTGGTAACCTATAAACAACAAGTAAGTTGGAATTAAACCAAAATCACTTGTAAATCTATACTTTAACTAACTTAGACTCTAATGCTTGTTTTGCGCTCACTGATTCGCTTAAGTCACTCGGGTACCCTCGGCTCCACCATTTTTAATAATTTAACCTTTACGAGTTTTAAGGCGATTCCTTCGCGGGTGTCTTACCAACTGCCTAACACACTTACCATAAATGTTTCATACATTAATTAACCCTTTTTGGTCTTTAACCTATGTTTCAAAGTAAGGCGAGGGGAAAAGTTTCGTTCGCGAAACGCCGTTACTTGAAACGGTCGTTTCTCCTAAACCGTGCATCGGAATCGAACGAACTATATATCAAAACGAAGCTCGTAACATGAGCTATCTAAACATGGCAGTGGTCATAATCTAGCAGGGGGTTCTCGGGTCCTAATGCTATGCACAAAAACAGTCCAAAGAAAATCGGACGTTACGACGGCTATGTTTACGCGATTTCCCCATTTTAAGCCATTCAAAACCAACCACAAACCAACCTCAAATCCAACATACAACCAACATCCATCCTTATCACATCATAACAACCCCAACCAATTCAATTTAATCATTCATACTTATGCCTAAACATAACTTTAATCATACTTAAGTTCTTTTAATCAAAACCACAACATTTACCATTCCATTTCGCTACCATTTCAAATCCCAAACTCTAATCACAACAACAAGCTACCATAGCACCCTACTAATCAAAATCATATTATATTATATAGGAATCTAGGGTTTGGAGATGGTATACCTTCCTTGAAGTGGTGGGAGGAGCTAGGAAGCCTTAAGAAGCTTTGAGAAGTCTTAAGAATGCTTGGATCTTCAAGATAAACAAGAAAAACTTCAAGTTAAAAACTTGAAAACACTATTCATAGTCTTCTTCTTTGATTAAATGAAGAAGATTGAGAAGGAATTAATGGCTTAAACTCATGATATAGTCCTAACTAAGCATGAAGATGATTAGGGAATTATCTTACCAATTTAGGAAGCTTGGATCTTTGATTTTGAATTTTTCTTGCCTTTTGAATAGTGAAAAGCCGTGAGCAATGAAGAACTAATGCCTTGGTTCTTTTTGATTTTTTGATAAAGAATGAATTTACTTGGCTTGGTTGCTTGGTTTTTTTGTGTTTGATTTAGTAAATTACCTAGTTGCCCTTGATTTTGTGTGGTTACAAAGCCACCACACCTCCTTCCTTCCATTGTCATGCTTATGTCATCCTCATGATGTCATCCTCCCTTCCTTGTCCTCTTTCTATTGGTTGGATGACATCATTCCCACTAATCCCTTTGATTAACTTCCTAATCGTTTGCCTAATGACCGCTGATCTGTTATACGGTTCGCTTAACTTTCGTTCTCGTTTATCGTTTGAAGGATCATACCCGGGATCTTATTACTTAGGTTCCCTTAACCTTTCTCAATATATTATATTCCTTTTTATGATCCTCTATTATAATCCTTTAATTTAAATCCTTTTTATCCTGTTACCTTATACTCAATTCTCTCCGTATCTTGTGGATTTCCGGGAAAAACCAAAGTGTTCGGAATTGGATTCTGACGATCTTTACATACACTTATATACCACATAGAGTACTAATAATATCCCATAAGATCAATAACAGAACCCCTACATAGCGTGGCATGAAAAGTTTTCTCGTTCAGCAAAAACACTATTCATAAGGGTTTCAAAATTTCTCAAAAATTGGGGTTATTACAGTCTCCCCTCCTTAAAAGGATTCCGTCCCGGAATCAGATAGAAAACAAATGGGGATACTTTCTTAGCATTACACTTTCTAACTATCGAGTCAATTTTCCCACATTGTGGTTCTACCACCAAACTCTGCCTAGTTTGATAATCCTTCTCCTAAGCACTTGTTCCTTTTCACTCTATAACCCTTCCTGGTTGCTCCATATAGGTTACGTCGGGTTGCATATCTATGCGCTCATATGCCTCTATTTATCTGGCATCTGAATTACACTTCCTTAACATTGATACGTGAAACACGTTACGACCTGCTACATGTTCGGGGTTAGGGCTAGCTCATATGCTAACTTCCCAAACGTCTTAATATATCCAAGGGTCCAACAAATTGTAGACTTAGCTTTCCTTTCTTTCCGAACCCCATCAATCCTTTCCAAGGGATACCTATAACATTACTAGGTCCCCTATTTTATACTCTTTGTCCTTTCGAGTCAAATCAGCATACCTCTTATGTCCATCTTGGGTTACTACCAGCCGTCCTCTGATTAGATCTATTATATCCATGGCCCTTTGGGCTACTGCGGGTCCGAGCATCTTGCGCTCTACAACTTCATCCTAACATAAGGGAGATCGACATTGTCTTCCCTCAAGGATCTCATAAGGCGATATCTCGATAATGACATATGATCTATTGTCGTAAGATAACTCAATCCGCATTAAGTGATCATTCCAAATTCTTTCAAGTCTATTACACAGACTCTCATCATAACTTCTAATCATTAGAACTTTTGCTTCTCAATACCCATTCTTTTCCAGTTCGTAATCGCTACTACCTTCCGCTCCTAATATTATACGGGTTATACTTTTGCTCGTTAGCGTTCTATAACCTTTTAATAACCACGTCAACCTTAGTATCACGAATGTGTTCCCATTCCGCATACTACCACCACTTTATTACTCCTTTTTTCAGTTGTTTCTATTTTCCAAAATTTGATCAATCAAATAGAAGTAAAGGAATTTGTTGAGAGATCACTATGATCATGAACACTTGTTATATCGCATAGTTAGTACAGAAGGTGGCCAGCCTTTAGTACTTGACAAGCAATTAAACAATAGCTGGTATCCTACTCGGCTTCTATCACACAGATAGATAGTCATTCGGCAATACCTCCCCTTTTGGAAGGGTTGTTCTTCTCAGCTTACATGAAATAAAAAGAAGAGAAAAGAACGAACTGAAGAGAATTGTATATATGAAAAAAATATACTGCCACAAAATATCTGGCTTGGAACCTACCTCTGAACTATAGAGGTTTGTCATAGGAGAACAAATCATATACATATATAAGTCAACATGAAGCATTATAGCCTCGTATTTCCCATGCCTAAATATTTTCGCTATCCCGTCCATCATTCTATGGACCCACACTCTTCCTCGAGCTTATACATAATCACCTTTGAAACTCCCTCGACATCGAAAATCGAATCTGGGATCTCATTCTATACATCATCGTTACTAGAATTCTATGCTTGCACCGCAACCTTCCTCGTATAGTAATACGACTCTCTATTGATAAGAAAGAATAATTATTCAATAGGTAGATACTATACTTAATTAGTCTATCAATGATAACTTATACACTACCACGACCCGATTAGTGGTACTCAATCTCAACACCCATTCCAATACAACTCTCACGGTTGTAATCAGCTCATTACTCGCAGAATCATTGCTGCCTTACTATGGTCCACCACTGACCTACTGTAGTCATTCATTTTCCATGAAGTCTTAATAGCTAACCATACGGAGTCCATACATCTCGTATCTAATTCTCTTAAGGAGTTAACATAACCACCAATCACAATTCATGAAGAACACTCCAAACTCTGACGTACTTTCATGACATGAAGCAGATAAAAGTGCAGAAGAGTTTCAATCAAAGCAACGATAGCAGGTTAATACCATTCTTAATCATATGCCTTAAATAGAAGACTTAGCTCAAAGGTTCGTCTAGTCCTTTTTGAAACATGGTCCTGGCTTATCTCAAGATAGGACCTTCTAAGATAGATAGCCCGTTCATGGCAATTACATGAATTAAACCTTTACCAACTACTATTACGGTTGGGTATTGCACAGTCATCAGAAGGAATGTCAATCTTCCAAACCATAATTCAACCTTCACATTTTTAACCATCATCACTGTATTCTTTTGGCACACGCGCCTATAATTATCCACTTACCTTTAAAGTGTCGGCCACCTCTTTGGCCTTTCCTGATAGTAAAATTTCCTTACAGTCAATGTCATTTTAACCACCTCCAAATAAATTTTCTACCTTATTTCCGATCACTGCTTGAGTGAAGATGTTTTCCTTAAAATCAGATGGGAAAAAAAAATATCACCATTTTTTTTCCATAAGTTATTGCCTCAGTCTTTAGAGGCTAATCACTGTCAAGACTAACTCTCAATCATACTTAGAACATTTTTTTTTTATCTTAAGTCCTAATTGCCCTGAACAATTTCGACCATTACTGGTTCGATCCATACTTTTTCGTGGTTTAACACGTGCCCCACTTGGCATCATTATAATTACGTCATATTTCCTTTATCCACATTTCTATTCTTGAGAATTTTGAATATTACCTTTTCCCTTATAAAACCTCTAAGGTTATCCTTCAATCGTTCCTCCTGTATTCCCTAGATACAGGGCATATTACAATACCATTTACTAATAGTAGAACCATTGTCTATATACTTCTGCAAAATTTCCCCACTGATTCTTAAAGGTTGTTGTTACCTTAACCCTTTCCCAATCATACTGTCAAAACTCATACTGTCCCTATTAAGGGTGAAATGCTAACCTTTATGCATTCCCCTAGGATTCATTTTAAGTTACCGATGTTCTATTCTTAATTCCACCTTTAAAAGGTACCTGCATCCTTCCATGGATAAATCAAGTCATATATCCCTGATAAGGGTGTCTTATTCAATCATTCCCACCTCGATAGTCTATACCTAACTTCATAATAGCATCCTTATTCAAATTGAGGTCAATCAATATGGCTTCCAAAAGATAACAATGGTCATCCGCTTTTCTTTCCTGATCTGGTAATGATAACATGGATGTTCTGGAAGATATTGGTCGTGTTCAACGTGAACTTCTTCTTAATAATTCCTTATTTACTTTTGTTGTTTATCTCAACAGTCACCTCAATGTTGGGATATCTTTCATACCTGGCGTCTCCCTTCCTGGGTATCAAGCCACCGGTCTTACACTTCACCTTCTTGAAGGTCACTTCCTTCATCCAATTTTCTTAATTTCTTACTTCCTTGTCTCCTCAGTCTATTCGCGTCTCATTATTTATCCTTCGAATTATCTCAAGGTTTCCTCAAATCCTCCCAACTTACAGGGGATAAAATGTACATAACTCGTATGCCTTCAACCATCAACTTTAACTCATGGTGAATCACCCTCATCCTGACGATCATAAAATTTTCTATTTCTATTAATATGAGTCTTTAGGGTTTCCCCATACCCAACTCCCTTATCATTCCTCAACCTCTGTTGCCTTTATATTCCTTTCCACTTCAATTTCTTTTTATTTTCCTTTCTCTTATCATTATTTCATGAACCAACACAACATAAGCATTGATTTCAAACATCCCGTCATTCTGGATTCGTGTCCTCAGAACGAATCTTGATAACTTTTACATCTTAGATTCATAATTCATCATACTCGTCTGCCTTTGTTCTAGCTCTAAGCTTTTACACTATCTCCTTATCTTTGGGAATTACTTTCCCGAAAACAATTGACTGAACTTAAATCAGTTTATTCTAACCTCTGGCTCTGTGCCTTTCTTGGTCTTTCACCAGCGGGGGGTCTCTCTCTTAGGAGGGTAAGTGATAAAAACGGTCTTTTGTGGTTCATCAATCATTTTGAATCTCAAATGATTCCTATATTTCCTTTAGCCAGGCTCTTGCCTCGGCTGGGTCAGCCTGTTCCTTGGAACTCTGAGAGCTTAGTGATTTAAAGGTCATGAAAGAATTTCACACCACATTATTTCCTCAAAGTGGTGGTTGGGAATACAATATAAGTTCTGTTTAGACAGGTTCATGAATTTCCGTATAGGAGTACCGTCTCGGATCTCCTTATCTCGCTCGACTTTTGCTTTCTTAGTCTAATATTTCTTCCTACTCCCCATAATTGGAGTCATCTTTTAATTTAAAATCTTCATTTTTCACTTTATTATATTCCGGGTTCTTTATATCTTAATTGCGACCTCCCTGATTATCACGTTCAAGGTTTGCCCTTCATCTTATTCCTTGTGGGGGCATATTACTTGGAAAATTTTGAGAATCTCCGGATATTTGTCTTACTTACTTTGCTTAAGTCTTCCCCTCGTTTAGTCCTTGCACGATTGCAAATTATGAATTCTTAAGTTCGATAAACTTCATGACACTCTCTTAAGTGTTAATAGAGCAATTAACAATGTGATTTATCACAAATAAACTGATCTGAACTGAAATTAACGAATATATACATAACCAATTGTTCGAGGGTACAACAACTGAACATATTAAAGAGGATTACATCATATGAACTTATCGCTCCTATCCCAAAAGTACTACCATAGATAGTCATCTCGTCATTAAAACTAATCATTCAGAACTTAGGCTAATCCTCCAAAAGCGGTGCTACATAAAACCCTTGCTTGATTGCTCTGGCTCTGCACACTACCAGGGATTAAGAGATGCGAGCACGCACGACATCCCTAACCTGCTCCATCGCAGAGGTGATGAGGTCTAAGATAGTCGCAAGTAGAGCTGGATCAACCTGACCCTCAAGATGGCCCCTAGCTGTAACACGGGTGGTAGCCTCAATCCTTTCCATGCTATACGATAATCCTGCCGGAAGTATCCCACCCTCAATCCTTGGTGCAGTAAGTCGATCCAACAGATCACTCCTAACATTCCGGGCCTCTGACAGGCCACCCAAAGTCATATGATAATCAGCGATAAGAGAAGCCTGAGTGGTAGCATCTAGCAGTCCATGGGGGGCAGGTGGTGCAGACCCAGGAGATCCAAATGGATAACCAAGCACGGTATCAGGTGACAATGGTGCAGGGGATAAAGGTGGCATTTCCTCAGTATGTGCTGGGCTCTGTGCAGGGGAGGGAACAGGAATTGGTGGAACCTCATGGATGTCTACAGGAGCCTCTGGAAGAGGGTCTGATACTGGTATAATTGGGGTCATGGAAGGCCCCACTCCTTCTGCCCTCATTAGGGAATTATCTTACCAATTTAGGAAGCTTGGATCTTTGATTTTGAATTTTTCTTGCCTTTTGAATAGTGAAAAGTCGTGAGCAATGAAGAACTAATGCCTTGGTTCTTTTTGATTTTTTGATGAAGAATGAATTTACTTGACTTGGTTGCTTGGTTTTTTTGTGTTTGATTTAGTAAATTACCTAGTTGCCCTTGATTTTGTGTGGTTACAAAGCCACCACACCTCCTTCCTTCCCATGTCATGCTTATGTCATCCTCATGATGTCATCCTCCCTTCCTTGTCCTCTTTCTATTGGTTGGATGACATCATTCCCACTAATCCCTTTGATTAACTTCCTAATCGTTTGCCTAATGACCGCTGATCTGTTATACGGTTCGCTTAACTTTCGTTCTCGTTTATCGTTTGAAGGATCATACCCGGGATCTTATTACTTAGGTTCCCTTAACCTTTCTCAATACATTATATTCCTTTTTATGATCCTCTATTATAATCCTTTAATTTAAATCCTTTTTATCCTGTTACCTTATACTCAATTCTCTCCGTATCTTGTGGATTTCCGGGAAAAACCAAAGTGTTCGGAATTGGATTCTGACGATCTTTACATACACTTATATACCACATAGAGTACTAATAATATCCCATAAGATCAATAACAGAACCCCTACATAGCGTGGCATGAAAAGTTTTCTCGTTCAGCAAAAACACTATTCATAAGGGTTTCAAAATTTCTCAAAAATTGGGGTTATTACAGAAGGCATCTAATCAACTTAATATTTAAACTTAGGGTTTTGTTAATTTTAAAACGATCATGATCCCATCATAAAAATATTTCCAATTTTTCAAAATACTTCAAATCAATATTCGTCAATGCTTTGATTTCCAGGTAGTGAGGGAGTCACAACGGTCTCTCTTAAAAAACCACAACCTTACAAGTTTTATAAACCCGCTTTTGACAAAACCGCCATATGTCGGAAATAAACAAAATTTATATTTTATTCTGTGTTTCATAAATACGAGAATCTCATAAACGTTCGTTCATTTTGAAATCTTGAGTCATTACAGATTTTATCTTGTTTAGCAAGCATGGCATGAGTGGCGTATCTAATACATACATCATTAATCTAATTAAATATGCATCATTAAACTACTTTACACATACATTCGTTATATGAGCATATATATGTAAAGTACAATAAAGTAAACATGGTTGGTTATGGCTTTATCCTATGTGATCTTCATCAAGCTAATGACAAAGATCTAGGTCAATCTAAGGTGATAAGTAAATACAAGCTAACTATTACATGCTTTCTTTTCTTGAGTTATCTCTTCCTTGTATTTCTTCCTTGGATGGCCTCCGTGGGAATTCCATTCCTTGATCTTTAAGTCTTCATGTACATTACATTAATAAAATATAAAAGCTAATCTAATGAACTTACGAGAATAACTCGAGTTACATTCGAGATTTAATAATTACATGATCAAACGACATGCAAGCCGTATTTAAAAAACCAAAACCATTAACCTAAGGTCATAAGCCATAACCATCCACCATTCTCAATTAATACTTAAGAACATGTTAAAACACATAATCTGATCTTAACATATCATACCCGTCATGATCTAATCATAAAAATAAAATTTGGCAAAAATCAGAAAAATCAGAATCAAATTCTGAAAACATTAAATCATTGTTTACAAGTAGTAAAAAACGTCAAACGCCTTACAGACGTGTCGATGATAGCTTTAGCTATCTGTTTTGTTCAGACGCTCGATTCCCTATCGAATAGGGTATTCGTTCGTGAAAATCGGACACCAGAACCAGATTTTAGAGAATCTGCAACATCTTATTCAAAATCGTATCTAATACGATTTTTATAATAAGAACAAACATAAATCATGTATATACATACAGATTATATAATCATTATATGATTATACAACTCACATGAATATCATCTATTCAAACTATACAAATACAAACATATTGTATTAACATCAAAATATGGAAAATCACGTATATGCTTGTATATCCAAAATGGTTAAACACATAAACAAATTAAACACTTTCGTAACTAGCTCTGATGCCATTGAAGGGTTTCGAGCACATAAACACAACGGAATCGATGTAAAATTAAATTTAAACGAGAACAAAATCAAAACCCTACGCAGGATCCATGAGAAAATAGATATTTAATTTGTAGTAAGAATATTTACCTTAAAGAAGTTTTCAGAGTTCATTAATGGAAGACTAATGGAGTTCCAAACCTTTTTGAATCACCGTGTATCCCGCTCTCGCGATCTACGCTCTAAGATATCCACACGAACGCTTTTCTTGAAGGATTGATGTGTACTAGCACCCGAAAACACCATCTCTACCTCTCTTCCTCTTTCTTCTTGAACGTCTAGGATTTTGTAAACCATGTATCCTTCTATATAAATTAGCCCTCAAAAAGTTTATACAGAGAGAAGAATGAGTTTTCTAGTTATAATCTAATTATAATTAATACTAATCTGAAATTCGAATTTATTATTTAATGAAGTCACACTTAATTAAATAATAACTTATTTCGGAATTAGTTTAAATAATTTCTCTATTTTATTTATTTAATTAATTAAGTCATACTTAATTAATATCATAAATAAAACAAATTACTTAATTAATTTAAATTCATAGTTTAAATTATTTCTTCTTCTAGCGTTCTTTGTGTGTGACCTTGTAAGTTATTATTATGTTGGCAATAATTTTAATATCTCATATTAAAATTATAAACAATGAGCGGTATCTAGTAATACATCATTGATACCCAAGTTATATTAATTAAATCGATGATTAGATTAAACCTTTCGTGATAATGTACAATGTAATATAATCCCTTTAACCAAATATTATAGATTAAACTAGAGTCATGTAATGTGTCATCCCCATCATAGTTTAATCCAGGTTGTAACGGCCTCAACCCCGGGGTCAGGAGTTGACGTCACTAAACACAATTACTCAAAAATATAAATAACAGAATTATTATTAGAATATATTAACTTGACCCCAAACCAAGATCCGATCCAGGTTCAAGTATAATTCAGATTCTTATTATTACAAACTCTTTATTCACTATCTACGACACACTAACTTTATTCAGCAACTCCTCAGACCTCATTGCCTGATACAAACTACCTCAGAGGAGCCGGGTCCAGAAGGGGCGGGAACATTGGTCGGTCTGACTGATCTTCTAGGAATCTGCGAAATGTACATCACAGTTTGTAAGGGTGAGCATAATTGCTCAGCAGTACCAAATATGAATAATAGATTAAAACAGTAATGTAACAATAATGGGAACAGAGCTGTAATCATGATATCAACATTTCATAATGATAATCAAAGTAACTGGATATCACTAATTAGCATGCTTTATGAAAACAACATTATAGTGTGTTGCGTAGTACCAGAGTCCAATTTTAGCATGCTAACCATTTTATAAAACCGCTGTATCAATCAATCATGCTTTCATATAATTCACAAATCCCAATCAGATACATAGCGGATATGTGAAGATAGCTGATCAGGCTATCAACACCAGACGGCTCTAACTGCCATCCCATTTACCTGTTCCGGAACTCAGAGACTAGCTAGGTCTCTGACCTGCTGGACTAATCGGTTTTATAATGCGCGCAACCGAATTAGCCTCTTACGCCACCTCAATAGGCCTACTCTGGCCCCAATGTATCCCATATCTGACCGTTTTATCCAGTTTTCAAAAACACTTGTACCTATCTCATTTTCAAAATCATTTATTTAGCCAGCACACATATAAAATCCGTTTCACAAATCATTCTATTTGAGACAGGTACCTTTCGAAGTTACTTTTCCCCAAAACAATTTGAAAACAATGATTTTATAACTACAGGGGATACGTAACTTAAAACATTTCTATTCCATCACGAGAATAAAACATTTAGCTATTCATATACACTGAACCATAAAAGAATGGTCAGGGGTACTTGCCTTGCAACGCTTTACAAACCCTAATAGCTTTCACGCTGACTTTGATCCTGGAACAACTCGACTGGGATCTACAATTACAGAATACCCTAATTAGTTATACCGACATGCTAGATATCCTCAAATCCTAATAACCCAAATCCGACAACCCGACTCGTATTAATATTATACACATAATCATGCAATTATATTTCTCAAACATAAATAGGGATATCACGTAAAACATAATTATGTATAATTATAAATATATTTTTAGAAAATTTTGGCAGCAACTTCTTTATTTATAAGACTACCCGTCGATTATAGTCGACGTCAACAATTCTCAACCATCCACAATATTATTCTGTACAACCCAACACCAATAAAAATTAATTATTCAAATCCAAACATATTTTACATAATTATTTTATTTTATTTATTTATAGAATTTAGGACTCAGAACATCGTCATCACCGCCCACCGTCGGCTCGCCGAGGCTCATCGCCGACGGCGGTAAAATTCACGGGTACCCGTTACTTTGGGTTTCCATCGCGCATTTCACCGATTAATCATAATTCCCGCACGAAATTATTAATATCATGAATGCTTAATCAAATAATTCCTGCATAAAAAGGAAAATAGAAATTAAAAATTTAATAATCAGCCCACTGCAACAAAATTCGGCCCAATAGTCAAATCCAACTGCCAGGCCCAACAAAGAACCCAAGGCTCGAATGAACAGGCCCAACAGAGCCCAAAACAAGCAAAACATGGAAGCACAGATTACGGCCAAACCTCGGCCACCACACACGGCCAAGCCGCCACACACCACACACAACACAGACGCACACACACAACACAGACGTGCACACACACTTCCGGCCACCTAGCCGGAATTTACGCGGCGGCAACTGGAATTCATTGTAATAATTAAGGCAACACTGCACAAACATATACATACACACAGGTGCATATATATATACATCCAACAGAAGAAATTGAAGCTACAGTTGGGAGTTAAAACAACCGAAACTCAGCGGAAAACTGAAAGAAACCGGCGAACAAAGAATCAGGAGGAAGAAGGAAGAACATAAATAATCGAGAGAGAATCGAAGAGAAACGAAGAGAGTTACAGCCGAGGCCTGAGAGAGAGACAAATGAGAGGTGATGTTTTTAATCCCCCAAAACCAGCTGCTGACACGTATCTTCTAATTAGGATACGTGTCACTCCCTTATAACCACCACACCGAGCCGAACAGGGTCTATAACACCCCACAGTTATTATTTACGCAATGGGTTCGCGAGAAAACAACTTCATAAATTTATTGAAACCACTTCAAAGTTTTATACGTATCCCAAACTTAATTAAAACATAGGTTTTGAAATTTTAGAATAATTCTGAAATACAGTTTGTACCCGCTTTTATCAATTACACGAATCAACGCACGGGCGAAACTAACTCCGATAATTCCCAAAATAATTCTAAAATTCTCAGAATAATACGAACATAATAAAATATAAGTTTCATAATTTTTAAAGATTCCCATAATTAAATATGGATTTTAGCATTTAACACACTCAGAAAATCATTTAAACATAAATAATTAACAAAATATTGATTTCTCAATTTTATAAAGTCCTAAAAATAATTATTGAAATTATAAAATTGGAAAACCAATTTTAAAGACAACCCAAATATGTATGGAATTAAAATTATCATAAAATCACTTTTACAAGCGAAATAAAATCATATAACTCGCAAATAAATCACATAATTCCAATTCTACATATTAACAAGTCATAAATAATTAAATAACAATTAGTAATCGCTGCCAAAATCAATACACACCTTTTATTTATTTACTTAAACTTTTATTACACTTCCAAGTATAAAATAAAAATAAAAATACACGAGTCGTTATATTCCTTCCCCCTTAAAAAGATTCTGTCCCCAGAATCTGACTCATCTAAACAAATGAGGATATTTATCAAGTATGTCTGACTCTAATTCCCAAGTAGACTCTTCTACTCGAGGATTTCTCCACAAAACTTTTACTATTGGAATTGATTTATTCCTAAGGACTCGTTCCTTACGGTCTAGGATCTGAACCGGTTGTTCTACATAGGACAAATCTGGTTGAAGCTCAATCGGTTCATATTCTATAATTTGATTCGAATTAGGGACATAAGGCTTCAACATAGATACATGGAACATATTATGAATGTGCTGCCACTGCGGTGGTAACGCTATCTCATAAGCGACATTTCCCACTCTCTTCAAAACCTCAAAGGGTCCTATAAATCTAGGGCTAAGTTTACCCTTCCGACCAAATCGTACTAACCCTTTCCAAGGCGATACTTTTAGTAACACCAAAGCTCCTATCTCAAAGTCCATGTCTTTTCTATGCAAATCTGCGTATTTTCTTTGTCTATCTTGAGCTGCTTCCAATCTTTTCCGAATCAACACTATAGCATCTCTAGTCTGCTGAACCAATTCAGGGCCTAACACTTTCTTTTCTCCTACCTCATCCCAGTACAATGGTGACCTACACTTTCGGTCATACAAAGCTTCATAAGGTGGCATCCCTATACTGGCATGGTAGCTGTTATTATACGAGAACTCAATCAAAGGTAGGTGCTCATCCCAATTACCCTTAAAATCTAAAACACAGACTCTCAACATATCCTCTATGGTCTGAATCATTCTCTCACTTTGGCCATCCATCTGAGGATGATAAGCGGTGCTCATATTCAATTTCGTTCCTAGGAACTCTTGGAATTTAGTCCAGAACCTGGAATTAAATCTCGGGTGTCGATCTAACACTATAGAAACAGGAACTCCATGTTTGGTAACTATCTCATCCAAGTATAACTTAACTAACTTTTCCAATGAATACCTTTCATTAATCGGAAGAAAATGCGCCGACTTAGTCAATCTATCAATGATTACCCAAATAGCATCATGATTCGCTCTCGTCTTTGGCAATCCCACTACAAAATCCATAGCAATATCTTCCCATTTCCATTGGGGAATCTCCAAAGGTTGTAACAATCCACTCGGTCGTTGATGCTCTGCTTTCACCGTCTGACACACGTGACATTTACTTACCCAATTGGCAATATCTTTCTTCATTCCTGGCCACCAAAAATTTCTCTTCAAATCCTGGTACATCTTGGTACTACCAGGGTGGATAGAAAACCTAGAGTTATGTGCTTCCTGCAATACCTCGTTCTTCAACTCTGTTACATTAGGAATCCAAACTCTGGACAAAAATCTATACAAACCTTGACTATCTTTTTGAGTACACAGCTCTTCTCATGTCAAAGTATCCAACTCTTGTTCCATAACTCCTTCTTGACACCTTTTGATCTTTTCCATCAATGCTGGCTGGAAAGTAACTTCATATAGCTGCTCCTGACTTTCATTAGCTACTCGAACTTCAATTTCCATTCTTTCTAAGTCTTGTGCCAACTCTTCCGCAATCTTAATCATATTCAGCCTTTCCTTTCTACTCAAGGCATCAGCCACTACATTGGTTTTACCTGGGTGATAATTAATTGAACAATCATAGTCCTTAATCAACTCCAACCACTTTCTCTGTCTCATGTTCAGATCTTTCTGCGTGAATATGTACTTCAGGCTCTTATGATCGGTGTAAATATCGCATTTCTCTCCATACAAGTAGTGACGCCATAACTTTAAAGCAAATACTATAGCCGCCAATTCAAGGTCATGAACTGGATATTTTTGTTCGTGAGGCTTTAATTGTCTGGAAGCATACGCAAACACTTTGTCATGCTGCATTAACACACATCCCAATCCTCTCAGAGAAGCATCACTATAAATTACAAAGTTTCCCGTCTCATCTGGCAATGCTAACACTGGAGCCGTCACTAATCTTCGCTTTAACTCCTGGAAACTCTCTTCGCACTTTTCCGTCCAAACAAACTTCTCATTCTTCCTGGTCAACTTAGTTAGTGGGGATGCAATCTTTGAGAAATCTTTCACAAACCTTCGATAATATCCTGCTAATCCAAGAAAACTTCTTATTTCCGTGGGTGTCTTCGGTTGCTCCCATTTTGATACGGCTTCAATCTTTACCGGGTCTACTTTGATACCTTCCTTACTCACCACATGTCCAAGAAACTGTACCTCCGTCAGCCAAAACTCACACTTAGAAAACTTAGCATACAATTGCTTTTCTCTTAACTTTTGAAGGGCAATCTGCAGATGCACCGCGTGATCTTCTGGATTCTTCGAATATATGAGGATGTCATCAATAAATACAATAATAAACTTATCCAGATACTCCTTGTATACCCTATTCATCAAATCCATGAAAGCTGCTGGCGCATTCGTCAATCTAAATGATATTACTAGAAACTCGTAATGGCCATACCTTGTTCGAAATGCAGTCTTGGGGATATCCTCGGGCTTTATCTTCAATTGGTGGTAGCCGGACCTTAAATCAATCTTTGAAAAGTAACATGTTCCCTTAAGCTGGTCAAACAAATCATCGATCCGCGATAAAGGATATTTATTCTTTATCGTCAACTTATTCAGCTCTCTGTAATCAATATACAATCTCATACTTCCATCCTTTTTCTTCACAAATAACACTGGAGCACCCCACGGAGAAACACTGGGTCGAATAACTCCTTTATCCAATAACTCCTGAAGTTGCTTAGCCAATTCTTTCATTTCAATCGGGGCCATTCTGTATGGAGGCTTAGAAACTGGTTCAGCTCCAGGTATCAAATCAATAGAAAACTCTATCTCACGATCAGGTGGCAATCCTGGTAATTCTTCTGGAAAAACATCAGGGAATTCTCTTACTACAGGGATGTCCTCCAAAATAGGGGTCTCTTTCTTCGTATCCACTACATGAGCCAAGTACGCTTCACATTCTTGTCTCAGCAATTTTCTTGCTTGTATCACTGAGAGAAACTTCCTATCTTGCCTCTACCCTTGGTAACTGATCCTTTTATTATCTGAGGTGTACAGAACAACTCTCTTTTTCTTACAATCAATATTTTCCATATATCAAGACAACCAATCCATACCTAGAATAACATCAAAGTCTCCCAACTCGAAGGGTATTAAGTCAACAGGGAACATATACCCCGAAATCTCTAAGGAAAAACTAAGACAAAATTGTTTTACAAGTACTTTATCTTTATTAGCCACTTCTATAGTTAAGAGTTCATCTAAATCTTCTAGCATTAATTGCATTTTACTCAAACAATTCACGGATATAAAAGATTTGGACGCTCCCGAATCAAACAAAACGTTAACAGGTACGGAATTTAGAGTAAGCGTACCTGCAACCACATCAGAATCATGAACTGGAGACTTCTGGGTCATCTTAAAAGTCCTAGCTCTCGCTGTACTGGTTGTTGGTCCTTGAGACACACTCCTTCCCGCATTACCTTGAGTCACTAACTTGCAATTCCTAGCTATGTGTCCCACTTTGCCGCAACTAAAACAAGTAACTCCTGAATCTCAGACTTACACTCCGTGGAATAGTGACCTTTCTGTCCACACTTAAGACAATTAACATTCTTTCGACACTGACCACTGTGCTTTTTCCCACACGTCTTATAATCAACTACTGGCTTACTCATCCTCGTCAGGGCAGAGTTAACTGATGTTGTACCGGGCTTAACTTGGGGAAAGTTCTGCCCTTTAAACTTTTTATTCTTATTCCTACCAAACCAACGCTGAAACCTTCGACTTGCCATTCCTGATTCTGACTTTGCAGGTCCACTTTCAAATTTCCTTTTCTTTTCACCCTGCTCCTTTGCAGCTAACTTCTGATTACTCTCTATCACCAGGGCAGCCTGAACTACCGAAATATATGTCTTGAGTTGTAAGGCTACAACTCCACTTCTTATTTCTGGCTTCAACCCTTGTTGAAACCGCTTCGTTCGTTGGGCTTCGGAACTCACATATTCCGGTGCTATACGGGCCAACTCCGTAAACTTCGCTTCATATTCTGTAACACTCCTATTTCCTTGTTTTAACTCCAAAAATTCCATCTCCATTTGACTTTGGAGACAGGCTGGAAAGTATTTTTCCAAAAACAATTCTGTGAATCTGGCCCAGGGAACTGGACCTTCTCCTTCTAGGGCTCGCGTAGATTCCCACCAATAATTCGAATCATTCCTCAGAAAATAACTAGCATAATCAGTCTTTAAATCCTCACTCACCTTAGTGAGCGCAAACGCCTTTTCCATTTCCTTTAACCATATCCAGGCAGCAACAGGATCTACCTCTCCTTTAAACTCTGGGGGCTTCACTGCTTGAAAAGACTTAAAACTAACACCTTGATTTTCCCCTCTCATCTCATGCTGCTGTTGGATTTGTAGTTGCTGCTGTTGGATTTGCTGTTGTTGTTGCTGTATGAGCTGCTGTTGTTGTTGTTGTTGCTGTTGCAATTGTTGCTGCTGTTGCTGGAATTGTTGTTGATGTTGGGCCAGCTGTACAGTCTGCTGACGCAACAAGTTCATCAAATCACTCATGGAAGGATCCCCAGCAGATCCGTTATTGGGCTGAGAATTTCTCTTTGGTGGCATCTCCTGAAACATAATAGTCATATATAAGAAAATGGATTGCTCCAGCAGTTTATATTTATGCATCAGGAGAGCGTTGCCACTAAGACAATATTCTCATCCCCCATTATAATTGGATCCATCCTGAGTGAATGATTATAATCTAAAAATGCCAGCAACAGAATCAACAATGAACAACAATAATAGCAACACACAATATGTAAAACTGAATAATAATATAAAGCAGCTGAAATACAATAACCAACAGAATCCAACCAGTACAACTGAAAATCCAAATACAAAGAACCATCCGAATACACGCCAAAATTGGCTGTCATAACAGCCGCGCCTACTACAAACTATCACAACATAATGTACATATACAAAGAAAACCATCACAGAACTCCTAGAAGTCAACTCTGAGCTCTGCATCCCTCTACTGCAACTCTTTCAAGTCTCTACCACTGCCACCAATGGAACCAAGCTCAAACATTAGCCAGTTCACTAGGTCCTCATACTGCACAGCTCTGAACTCTGAACTAATGAAACGGTCAACAGACCTAGCCCTCTCTACAGCCATCTGGGTCAATGCTCTCACACGGGCTCGCACCTCAGGGGAAGGGGCAGAAATACCCTGAAATGGTGCAATAGGTACCTGGTCCAACTGGGCAGCAAACTCTGGACTCTGCTCTCTAATAAAAGAAGTATTCACCGCCCTATGCACATGATAAGGGATCGGTGAAGAAATACCACTAGGGGCCACAGGAGGTGCCGGAGGTCTCATCATGGAAGAACTGGGACCGCAGCCGGGAGGGAAATCCCTGACAGCAGACACAGACCTACGTACCAAAGGGGACGAGGACCAGATCCAGGGATGTTGTAACGCCCCCAAATCCGGGGTCAAGGGATTTGGTCGTCACTATGAAACCTCAATCTAAATCAGCCTGTTTAATCAATAAATAAATGCCAGCGGAAGGTATTTAACATAAATGACCCCAAACTAATCCAAGATCTTTTAAGGTTACAGTTCTAGAAACAAGAATTCCAAATTCCATCAATAATTTTTTTCACTTTCTTTTAAAACTCTTTTCAATAAATACCAGCTCAAAACTAAACCCACTAGTATAACTTCGAAATGAAGTATACTAGGCCCAAATAAAATACACAACTATAATATAATATAATTAAACAACTTTACACAATAAAACTTACACTAGACCGCAAACCCTGGACCAACCACCTTCGAAAAGCTTCTTCTTTGCTTCCTCGAATTATGCAGCTAAACAGCGCAAGCTAATCCTCACTGGAGGTTAAATTTAAAAACAGGCAAGTATGAGCGAAAGAAATGCTCAGCAAGTTCATTATAGTAAATATCGGGTCATTTTGATAAAAAAAAAAACTAACATCTGCATCAGTGCAGATCATTTAGAAATCATAATTGTTGAATCATAAAACTTTAGTTGAGGAATCCCAGAATTGATTCCTTAATCGTATTCAAAACCATTTTGATATTTGTGAGCGAAACGCTTCAGCACTACTTTGAATCTTGACGACAATAAAACTCGTAAAACAGTGTTTATGGAAATATCATAAACAATTCTAACATGAAACAATGATTATGGATTGAATCGTAAACTTTACTCAAAACCGAACTCTTGAAATTAATACTTATTTTGTTATCATATCAAATTAGATATCACTACGAACTTTGATGCTCACAACATTCCATACTGAAGTCAACACCAATCATCTGTACTAATACCATCTTTGATATTTAACAACAAACTAAGTATCCTCAAAATAAGAAACTGAATCAAAACCATATTTCATCTTTTATCCGAAAATAAAATACTTAATAAATCATTCCTTGTAAGATTATCAAAAACAATATAATAATTTAGATTGGAATCCTCGAACGACGGTGTGTTGCCGCCGGTGATCAGCCGCGGAGCAACACCGGTATGCCGAAGCATATCCAACTAAACAAAGGGATACCCAAGGTACATATCGGCCTAGCAAGGTGTTATATCCCGTATAACACATAGCTCACGCTGGACCTCCGCCACGGCCTCTTACGCAACCATCCAATCTTAAAAAAATATTTTATTAAAAGGGGTCATAATACTCGACACCCTTATAAACTTTTATTCCCCCATTTACTTGGGCAGGAATACTCGCAAAACCAACTCATTTTTCTCAAAATCCAAAACATTTATAAATCCATTAATTTGATAAGTAAAATCACTTAACTATTCTGAACATAGAATAGCAGAAGAGTACTTGCATAATAAACATTTAACTCAGCGATATGTAAAACATTTATCTATTCTGAACTGAAAGTAGGGAAAGCAATACTTGCATAATAGGATTTAAAATAAATATCACTTGAATAATAAGTGATGATAGGGATACTTGCCTTTGGGTTTTAGCAGTTAGTCACACCCGCAATGACGCATCTATTCGAACATTCTGTCTCAAGACATCACCGCCTTTAACTTCAACACTTTACTGATATGCTGCTCCTGCTATTGCTAGAAGTCAAATATCCAATACCATTCCATCTCATTCTTTATCCAACGTCTTGTCCCGACCAGCTCGAGAGATCCGCATCTATAATTAAAATATAGAACTTTAATCGTCTAATCGATAATCACTCGACGAATTACGCGTCAATACCCTATCGTCTACCCATACGATAGCCCGCACAATAATTAAAACAGTCAAACACAAGACTCTTAACCCATGTACGCACGTAATTCACATAACACATAACCTATAACTCACATATCACATAATTCATATCACATATGACTCGGTTCATCGAAAGGGTCGACTCGATTTGTTTACAACTGAAATCGGGTCAAAATATGATTTATCGATCAAAAATTGACTCAAAATGATTCATAAAACAAGAGACCTTTCGAACCAAAAGAATTTGGGTCTCGAAAGTATTTTTATTGAAATCGGAATATTTTTTCTGAGTTTGTACGCGTTCGTTTCGTATTAAACGGACGAACGGTTGATTTATTATGAATTTTTGAACATTTTTCGGAATTAAAACGGTGTCTGAATCATTTTATAATTAAATAGTAGGGTTCGAATACCCTAATCTAACTTTAAAATAATTTTATAATAATTTTCGAGCCTTGAAAATAATTTAAATAATATTTTAAAGCTCGAAACTATTTTTCAAAATTTTAAATCAAAATAAATAATTAAATCTAATTATTAAATCAATTAAGATTATTTAATAATTAATTAAATGAATTAACCAATTAATAATTAAATTAATTGATTAATTAAATAATTAATTATCACTTAAAATTAATTAATTAAATAATTAGGATTTAAATTCAAATTAAAATTAATTTTTAGAATAAAGATAATGATTTTAGAATTAAAATAAGATTTTTGGAATTATTAATAAAAGGAATTCTGCAGAAACAGTTTTACAGCTTTATTACTCGTTCCAACAGATCAAACGGAGGTCTTCGTGGGGAAGGTGACCGGAAGGCCAAGAACACGGCCACCGGAAATTCTGGAAATTCCAGAATCCGGCACCGCCGGCGGACCTCAGGCCAGCCTCATCCGGCCACAAAACACCACCGTTTCGATCGGGTTTTGATCTCAATCGATTCCAGGGAGTTTTCCAGACACGATTCTAACGTCACAACATTCAAACCATCACTGCCTCACAAATTCTGATCCAAATCGATGAAGAACACCGGCCAAATCGCCGAGTTCCGGTGATAAACAGAATTCGACCATTCCTTAACCAAAATCATTGATTTATATATGAAATTAAAGCCCTGATTACCTACAACCTATCCCTAAGATCACAATCAACATTCATCTAATAGATATTCTGAAAAATCAAAAATGAAAAAAACGAATAGAACGAAAATAAACAACTTCGGTTTTTACTAATTACTATACCAAATCAATCAAACCGGGTATGAAAATGATCCTTAGCATCTCTACCAACATAATCAGCAATCAAAAACGTTAAACAATTACTCAAATTCCAAAACCGAATTCCATGTTCATGAACAAGAACACCAAAGTTCGATTTTTATAAATATCTCACCTCAAATCATGATTTTGGTATGGATAGAAAGAGCTCGATGAGAGGATTGATTGGGTTCAAAAATTATCAGAAACGATTCATTCAATCTCCCAAAATCATCAATCGAAGTCCAAGCTTAAAATTTCACCCCCAAAACTATGATTTTCTATTTTGTTTTTAATAAAAAAAATGAAATTAAATGAGTATTTAGGCTATTTATATTTATGGAATATTGGATCGTTCTGGATCGTTTTGGATCGTTAAATTAGTTACTTAGCCACTAAGTAACTATAAAAATGATACAATTAAATACCAGAATTGGATAATTATCAAAACCGAGCTTTTTATAAAATACTATATACGAAAATAACGTAAAAATATCCCGTCTCTCGAGAATACGGGTTTTATTGATTACCGGAATAACTATCGTATCGAAAATCTTGCGCCGGGCCGCGCACGGGTCAAACCGTAATCCGGATTGAAAAAGTTAAAACACGGAAAATGTCCGGAATTACCAGATTAGGTTAGAAAGGAGTTTTCGGAAGAGTTTCGGGTTGTAAAAACGCAAAAACGGTTGAAGTCGGACGATTCCCGGCTTTATAAAATAATTTTGGTAATTATTCAGAAAATAATTAATAATTCATAACTCAATATAAAATTATCTAACAGTCCAAAAATTACCAGAAAAATATCACAATTATCTATATTTTATTCTGGACCTATAAAAATTCAAATACTCAAATAATGTCACATCTAAACACCCAAACATCAATTTCACTTATCAGATAATTCACCAAAAATTCACATAAAAATCACATAAATAATTCCAAATAATTATAAAAATAATATCTGAAAATATGGGATATTACAATCTACCCCCCTTATAAGGATTCCGTCCTCGGAATCAGCACAAGAAAGCATTAAGGGTCTTGTTACCAACTTTCCAAATCCTGCAAACGCAACTTTTCTCAAAATTTCTAATAACACTACAATTCCTTATACCACACAGTTACCACGTGAGCTTCACTTCGCATTATTGTTCTATCCATATCCTTTGACCAGTTTCTCAATAGAATCGCTTTTACTGATTGCGAGAAAGAAGAATAGAGAGAAAGATAAAGAGAAGAAAAGAAAGAAAGATAGAGAGAGAAATAAAAGAACAGATTGACTTCGCTATATGCCAGTGATAGTTTAATCGCATTACACTCCACTATCGTCCTTCATAATTCCATCAGATCTCCTTACTTTGACTTGGCCAGGATACTCAGCTTAACTTAATTGGCATACCTTCGATTATTTAGAATGATAAAATCATGGAATTTTAAAAGAAAAGAATTTGATACCATAACGGAACCAAAATCTGAATTTGAGAAAGATATTGTTGAAATAAAAGAATAACTGAGAGATCAATATGATCAAACGAACTTGGTATTGCGTGCCCAAATTAAGACACCACTAAAGGTTGTTAACCTTCATGTATTCACAACACACACAAGTGATGGCGTCCCATCCAACTCCTATCACACAGACAGGTATACCTTGTGTCCCTTATAGTTAAGGTTGTTCATCTCAGTTAGAATAAAGGAATATCAAAGGATTCCAAAATCAAATGAATAAAATTGAAAAGATTTCAAAGTTGATATTTCTGAAGGAAATGAAGTCCAGAGAACAAAATTCTGGCACGAAATGAATAAACTGGTGTTAGGGATTATGTCTTCTAACTGATATTTCTTGTTAAGGGAAGTCAAAAGAATTTATAGAAAAAGAAGGTATTGCCAAAGTCTTAATATTTATCTTCAATTTGAACTCTCCAGTTGACTCGCCATCTGATTCTAGATGCTTCTTCATGTTCCAAGGATATCTATAATCTTCATCGTCGTTGAATCGTAGTAGCCTCGGAAGATTCCACAATAGAAGTTTACAGCTTCCCGGAGTTCCATCCAGCTCAGCATAATCATCTCAAACGAATGCGCCTATCTTAGCTTATTCGATGGTACTATATCCATTAGTCTAACAGGAACTCGATATGAGCTCAAACGTCCTCACATAGCTATACACACTCCTACACACTCTCGTTTCTAGTTTACTATAACCTCAGCTCTGATACCAACCTGTAACGCCCCCAAATCCGGGGTCAAGGGATTTGGTCGTCACTATGAAACCTCAATCTAAATCAGCCTGTTTAATCAATAAATAAATGCCAGCGGAAGGTATTTAACATAAATGACCCCAAACTAATCCAAGATCTTTTAAGGTTACAGTTCTAGAAACAAGAATTCCAAATTCCATCAATAATTTTTTTCACTTTCTTTTAAAACTCTTTTCAATAAATACCAGCTCAAAACTAAACCCACTAGTATAACTTCGAAATGAAGTATACTAGGCCCAAATAAAATACACAACTATAATATAATATAATATAAACAACTTTACACAATAAAACTTACACTAGACCGCAAACCCTGGACCAACCACCTTCGAAAAGCTTCTTCTTTGCTTCCTCGAATTATGCAGCTAAACAGCGCAAGCTAATCCTCACTGGAGGCTAAATTTAAAAACAGGCAAGTATGAGCGAAAGAAATGCTCAGCAAGTTCATTATAGTAAATATCGGGTCATTTTGATAAAAAAAAAACTAACATCTGCATCAGTGCAGATCATTTAGAAATCATAATTGCTGAATCATAAAACTTTAGTTGAGGAATCCCAGAATTGATTCCTTAATCGTATTCAAAACCATTTTGATATTTGTGAGCGAAACGCTTCAGCACTACTTTGAATCTTGACGAGAATAAAACTCGTAAAACAGTGTTTACGGAAATATCGTAAATAATTCTAACATGAAACAATGATTATGGATTGAATCGTAAACTTTACTCAAAACCGAACTCTTGAAATTAATACTTATTTTGTTATCATATCAAATTAGATATCACTACGAACTTTGATGCTCACAACATTCCATACTGAAGTCAACACCAATCATCTGTACTAATACCATCTTTGATATTTAACAACAAACTAAGTATCCTCAAAATAAGAAACTGAATCAAAACCATATTTCATCTTTTATCCGAAAATAAAATACTTAATAAATTATTCCTTGTAAGATTATCAAAAACAATATAATAATTTAGATTGGAATCCTCGAACGACGGTGTGTTGCCGCCGGTGATCAGCCGCGGAGCAACACCGGTATGCCGAAGCATATCCAACTAAACAAAGGGATACCCAAGGCACATATCGGCCTAGCAAGGTGTTATATCCCGTATAACACATAGCTCACGCTGGACCTCCGCCACGGCCTCTTACGCAACCATCCAATCTTAAAAAAATATTTTATTAAAAGGGGTCATAATACTCGACACCCTTATAAACTTTTATTCTCCCATTTACTTGGGCAGGAATACTCGCAAAACCAACTCATTTTTCTCAAAATCCAAAACATTTATAAATCCATTAATTTGATAAGTAAAATTACTTAACTATTCTGAACATAGAATAGCAGAAGAGTACTTGCATAATAAACATTTAACTCAGTGATATGTAAAACATTTATCTATTCTGAACTGAAAGTAGGGAAAGCAATACTTGCATAATAGGATTTAAAATAAATATCACTTGAACAATAAGTGATGATAGGGATACTTGCCTTTGGGTTTTAGCAGTTAGTCACACCCGCAATGACGCATCTATTCGAACATTCTGTCTCAAGACATCACCGCCTTTAAGTTCAACACTTTACTGATATGCTGCTCCTGCTATTGCTAGAAGTCAAATATCCAATACCATTCCATCTCATTCTTTATCCAACGTCTTGTCCCGACCAGCTCGAGAGATCCGCATCTATAATTAAAATCTTTAATCGTCTAATCGATAATCACTCGACGAATTACGCGTCAATACCCTATTGTCTACCCATACGATAGCCCGCACAATAATTAAAACAGTCAAACACAAGACTCTTAACCCATGTACGGACGTAATTCACATAACAAATAACCTATAACTCACGTATCACATAATTCATATCACATATGACTCGGTTCATCGAAAGGGTCGACTCGATTTATTTACAACTGAAATCGGGTCAAAATATGATTTATCGATCAAAAATCGACTCAAAATGATTTGTAAAACAAGAGACCTTTCGAAACAAAAGAATTTGGGTCTCGAAAGTATTTTTATTGAAATCGGAATATTTTTCTGAGTCTGTACGCGTTCGTGTCGTATTAAACAGACGAACGGTTGATTTATTATAAATTTTTGAATATTTTTCGGAATTAAAACGGTGTCTGAATCATTTTATAATTAAATAATAGGGTTCGAATACCCTAATCTAACTTTAAAATAATTTTATAATAATTTTCGAGCCTTGAAAATAATTTAAATAATATTTTAAAGCTCGAAACTATTTTTCAAAATTTTAAATCAAAATAAATAATTAAATCTAATTATTAAATCAATTAAGATTATTTAATAATTAATTAAATGAATTAACCAATTAATAATTAAATTAATTGATTAATTAAATAATTAATTATCACTTAAAATTAATTAATTAAATAATTAGGATTTAAATTCAAATTAAAATTAATTTTTAGAATAAAGATAATGATTTTAGAATTAAAATAAGATTTTTGGAATTATTAATAAAAGGAATTCTGCAGAAACAGTTTTACAGCTTTATTACTCGTTCCAACAGATCAAACGGCGGTCTTCGTGGGGAAGGTGACCGGAAGGCCAAGAACACGGCCACTGGAAATTCTGGAAATTCCAGAATCCGGCACCGCCGGCGGACCTCAGGCCAGCCTCATCCGGCCACAAAACACCACCGTTTCGATCGGGTTTTGATCTCAATCGATTCCAGGGAGTTTTCCAGACACGATTCTAACGTCACAACATTCAAACCATCACTGCCTCACAAGTTCCGATCCAAATCGATGAAGAACACCGGCCAAATCGCCGAGTTCCGGTGATAAACAGAATTCGACCATTCCTTAACCAAAATCATTGATTTATATATGAAATTAAAGCCCTGATTACCTACAACCTATCCCTAAGATCACAATCAACATTCATCTAATAGATATTCTGAAAAATCAAAAATGAAAAAAACGAATAGAACGAAAATAAACAACTTCGGTTTTTACTAATTACTATACCAAATCAATCAAACCGGGTATGAAAATGATCCTTAGCATCTCTACCAACATAATCAGCAATCAAAAACGTTAAACAATTACTCAAATTCCAAAACCGAATTCCATGTTCATGAACAAGAACACCAAAGTTCGATTTTTATAAATATCTCACCTCAAATCATGATTTTGGTATGGATAGAAAGAGCTCGATGAGAGGATTGATTGGGTTCAAAAATTATCAGAAACGATTCATTCAATCTCCCAAAATCATCAATCGAAGTCCAAGCTTAAAATTTCACCCCCAAAACTATGATTTTCTATTTTGTTTTTAATAAAAAAAAATGAAATTAAATGAGTATTTAGGCTATTTATATTTATG
The DNA here is from genome assembly GCF_009905375.1 of Apium graveolens. NCBI lineage: Eukaryota > Viridiplantae > Streptophyta > Magnoliopsida > Apiales > Apiaceae > Apium > Apium graveolens. The sequence goes on along the minus strand of NC_133648.1, from coordinate 175,503,988 downwards.
GAATATTGGATCGTTCTGGATCGTTTTGGATCGTTAAATTAGTTACTTAGCCACTAAGTAACTATAAAAACGATACAATTAAATACCAGAATTGGATAATTATCAAAATCGAGCTTTTTATAAAATACTATATACGAAAATAACGTAAAAATATCCCGTCTCTCGAGAATACGGGTTTTATTGATTACCGGAATAACTATCGTATCGAAAATCTTGCGCCGGGCCGCGCACGGGTCAAACCGTAATCCGGATTGAAAAAGTTAAAACACGGAAAATGTCCGGAATTACCAGATTAGGTTAGAAAGGAGTTTTCGGAAGAGTTTCGGGTTGTAAAAACGCAAAAACGGTTGAAGTCGGACGATTCCCGGCTTTATAAAATAATTTTGGTAATTATTCAGAAAATAATTAATAATTCATAACTCAATATAAAATTATCTAACAGTCCAAAAATTACCAGAAAAATATCACAATTATCTATATTTTATTCTGGACCTATAAAAATTCAAATACTCAAATAATGTCACATCTAAACACCCAAACATCAATTGCACTTATCAGATAATTCACCAAAAATTCACATAAAAATCACATAAATAATTCCAAATAATTATAAAAATAATATCTGAAAATATGGGATATTACAGATGTCTCGAGGCATAAAAGAAGGAACTGGGGGAGGAGGCATAGGGGTCTCCTCGGCAACAGCATTAAGGGGTTTCTCCGAATCTGAGCTATCCGAATCAGAAGCCCGAGATGGAGAACTCGAAATCGCAATAGGCCACTGCCAACATAATAAATATACAGGCAAGACACAACCAGGTCAAGGCAATTCTATCAAAACATTTAATAGATGTCAGGGTAACGCCGTCGGAACCCTCGACTGACTCTAAAGGTCTGCTCCTCTATATGAGTTGCTGACTCACACTTAAAGACTCACGTTATAACCTACTTGACACAATCCCTAACCTGAATCAGGGACTTGAACCTGTAGCTCTGATACCAACTGTGACGGCCTCAACCCCGGGGTCAGGAGTTGACGTCACTAAACACAATTACTCAAAAATATAAACAACAGAATTATTATTAGAATATATTAACTTGACCCCAAACCAAGATCCGATCCAGGTTCAAGTATAATTCAGATTCTTATTATTACAAACTCTTTATTCACTATCTACGACACACTAACTTTATTCAGCAACTCCTCAGACCTCATGGCCTAATACAAACTACCTCAGAGGAGCCGGGTCTAGAAGGGGCGGGAACATGGGTCGGTCTGACTGATCTTCTAGGCATCTGCGAAATGTACTTAACAGTTTGCAAGGGTGAGCATAATCGCTCAGCATTACCAAATATGAATAACAGATTAAAACAGTAATGTAACAATAATGGGAACAGAGCTGTAATCATGATATCAATATTTCATAATGATAATCAAAGTAACTGGATATCACTAATTAGCATGCTTTGTGAAAACAACATTATAGTGTGCTGCGTAATACCAGAGTCCAATTTTAGCATGCTAACCATTTTATAAAATCGTTGTATCAATCAATCATGCTTTCATAAAATTCACAAATCCCAATCAGATACATAGCGGATATGTGAAGATAGCTGATCAGGCTATCAACACCAGACGGCTCTAACTGCCATCCCATTTACCTGTTCCGGAACTCAGAGACTAGCTAGGTCTCTGACCTGCTGGACTAATCGGTTTTATAATGCGCGCAACCGAACTAGCCTCTTACGCCACCTCAATAGGCCTACTCTGGCCCCAATGTATCCCATATCTGACCGTTTTATCCAGTTTTCAAAAACACTTGTACCTATCTCATTTTCAAAATCATTTATTTAGCCAGCACACATATAAAATCCGTTTCGCAAATCATTCCATTTGAGACAGGTACCTTCCGAAGTTACTTTTCCCCAAAAAAATTCAAAAACAATGATTTTATAACTACAGGGGATACGTAACTTAAAACATTTATGTTCCATCACGAGAATAAAACATTTAGCTATTCATATACACTGAACCATAAAAGAATGGTCAGGGGTACTTGCCTTGCAACGCTTTACAAACCCTAATAGCTTTCACGCTGACTTTGATCCTGGAACAACTCGACTGGGATCTACAATTACAGAATACCCTAATTAGTTATACCGACATGCTTGATATCCTCAAATCTTAATAACCCAAATCTGACAACCCGACTCGTATTAATATTATACACATAATCATGCAATTATATTTCTCGAACATAAATAGGGATATCACGTAAAACATAATTATGTATAATTACAAATATATTTTTAGAAAATTTTGGCAGCAACTTCTTTATTTATAAGACTACCCATCGATTATAGTCGACGTCAACAATTCTTAACCATCCACAATATTATTATGTACAACCCAACACCAATAAAAATTAATTATTCAAATCCAAACATATTTTACATAATTATTTTATTTTATTTATTTATAGAATTTAGGACTCAGAACATCGTCATCACCGCCCACCGTCGGCTCACCGAGGCTCATCGCCGACGGCGGTAAAATTCGCGGGTACCCGCTACTTCGGGTTTCCATCGCGCATTTCACCGATTAATCATAATTCCCGCACGAAATTATTAATATCATGAATGCTTAATCAAATAATTCCTGCATAAAAAGGAAAATAGAAATTAAAATTTTAATAATCAACCCACTGCAACGAAATTCGGCCCAACAGTCAAATCCAACTGCCAGGCCCAACAAAGAACCCAAGGCTCGAATGAACAGGCCCAACAGAGCCCAAAACAAGCAAAACATGGAAGCACAGAACACGGCCAAACCCCGACCACCACACACGGCCAAGCCGCCACACACCACACACAACACAGACGCACACACACACAACACAGACGCGCACACACACTTCCGGCCACCTAGTCGGAATTTACGCGGCGGCAACCGGAATTCATTGTAATAATTAAGGCAACACTGCACAAACATATACATACACACAGGTGCATATATATATACATCCAACAGAAGAAATCGAAGCTACAGTTGGGAGTTAAAACAACCGAAACTCACCGGAAAACCGAAAGAAACCGGCGAACAAAGAATCAGGAGGAAGAAGGAAGGAAGAACAGAAATAATCGAGAGAGAATCGAAGAGAAACGAAGAGAGTTACAGCCGAGGCCCGAGAGAGAGACAAATGAGAGAGAGAGACAAATGAGAGTTGATGTTTTTAATCCCCCAAAACCAGCTGCTGACACGTATCTTCTAATTAGGATACGTGTCACTCCCTTATAACCACCACACCGAGCCGAACAGGGTCTATAACACCCCGCAGCTATTATTTACGCAATGGGTTCGCGAGAATACAACTTCATAAATTTATTGAAACCACTTCAAAGTTTTATACGTATCCCGAACTTAATTAAAACGTAGGTTTTGAAATTTTAGAATAATTCTGAAATACAGTTTGTACCCGCTTTTATCAATTACACGAATCAACGCACGGGTGAAACTAACTCCGATAATTCCCAAAATAATTCTAAAATTCTCAGAATAATACGAACTTAATAAAATATAAGTTTCATAATTTTTAAAGATTCCCATAATTAAATATGGATTTTAGCATTTAACACACTCAGAATATCATTTAAACATAAATAATTAACAAAATATTGAATTCTCAATTTTATAAAGTCCTAAAAATAATTATTGAAATTATAAAATTGGAAAACCAATTTTAAAGACAACCCAAATATTTATGGAATTAAAATTATCATAAAATCACTTTTACAAGTGAAATAAAATCATATAACTCGCAAATAAATCACATAATTCCAATTTTACATATTAACAAGTCATAAATAATTAAATAACAATCAGTAATCGCTGCCAAAATCAATACACACCTTTTATTTATTTACTTAAATTTTTATTACACTTCCAAGTATAAAATAAAAATAAAAATACACGAGTCGTTATACAAGTTTCCTTGATCAATGAGTACACTATCATATCAAATCAACATTTGAGCGTGGCCACGCATTTCATAGTCTAGCTCACATAAGAGGCCAATAATATCACTCCTTAAATTAGGAGGGTTAAATCATTTCTAGATCATTCATATTTCTCATATGATTCATAATATACCCGAAATACACTTTTATCATTACCCGACCAAAGGTAACTTTTAATGTAATCAAAGTACATTAATTCTCGTATAAAAAATATAATGATTTCAAGTCTAAGGATCATTACATCATTATCACAGTGAGAATTACTTATGACACAACAGACATGTGGAATCTCACATTGGGTCTGTCCAGCACCATGTACATTTACATCTGCCTGTGTTTTTGACTTTAATATCATTATACCTATGATCAATGAGATGTGATCATGAGTCAACAAACACACCAGTCTTAATGCCTTATAATTGCCCCTTAATAATAATACTCGACTAGGGACCTTTAGGAATATTGATATTATTCTCATGATCTCATTTCTAAGTCACGTACTTAGAGATATAGAATCACATCATATTCCAAGGACATTTATCTAACATTTATATCGCAGTAAATTAAGACATAATAAATTATAAAGGGAATAATCGATAGAACATAATTAATAATTCAAATGTCTTAAACTAAAACATTATAGTGTAGTCTCTAAGGTACAAACACTAACAGCCATCTCCCCTGTTAGACTTTTGATGTCATCTTCAAGATCTAAATATAGGACATCTTCCTTCTCTTCCTTTATGATAACATGGTTGTATCACTTTCTTTACTTTCCTTCTAGCATGCACATGTTGTAGCATTCAAGTTGGTTTTGGTACCCACACTCTGTTGGGTCCATATTTCTTAGAGACGGTTTTATCATGCTCAATCTTTAACACAGGGTACTTCATCCTTTTGTTAGTCTCAAAAATAGTTTTCTATGACTTGGATAAAGTTCCAGCATTTCCAATATTGGATAAGTCCCTTGTATTATTTCGTGTGTTTGTGTGTAAGTTATTCAAATACATGGCATCAAGATTTTGTCTAACAGATATGCATTGAGAAATAGCAGTCACATATCATATCATTAAGTTATGTTTATCAAAGAATCATGCATGTTGACATTTATGTGAGCAGACTTACAGTACATTGCATTCATGTCGGGAGTAGCTGGAATTTTACACTTATGTGTCTAATGGTTCTTAAAGCCACAATTTTGACACTTTCTAGGAGCATTTTGCACATAGGTATAGTCATTACTTTTGTTGACTCACATCTTGCCATTCCTATTAGACTTGAATTTCGTTGTAATATTTTGTATGATCTCAGATTATTTGGCATTACTTTTGGTTTCTGGCTCTTTCTCATAAACAAAAGTTGCATCCTTTTTGGCCTCATCTTCATCAAGTCATTTGTTGTTTGATGATCACTGAGTCTTCCTCAAACTCAATTTATGATTTATTGAAGATGGGCTTCTCAACTTTTTATAAAATAATGGGAACTTCTTTGTCATTAGAAATTCCTTTGTTTTTGTTGGATGCGCCCTTATTTTTTTGTTTCAGAATAATCAAAGCAAATGCCAACTTCCTCATTCACAGTCATTTCACAACAAGCTTTAACAAGATTAGTGGAATTCTTATAGGCCTTAGTTATGAGTTGGTTTGTATCAAGTTGCTCTCTGAGAGCTTTCTCAATCGTTTCAGCACATTCAAGCTTATTCCTCAGATATTCCACTTCTTATTTAATGCTCTCAAATTGAACTAATATTAGACCAAGTTCATCATTCAATTTCACTAACTTAACATTCTAAGCATTCAGTTTTACATTCTCTTCATTAGCAGCAGTTAGCCTTGTATATATGTTAAACATTTCAACGCTAAGTTTCTCAACAGTAAACTTATATTCAGAAGGAGACATGTCAATAGAATAAGAATTGGTACGTGACTAGAAGATTCACCAGCATCTTCTGACTTCGCCATCAAGGCATAGTTCCCATATTCACACTCATATTCTCATTAGTGTCATCCCAACACATTCCTTCTAAAATATAGGCCTGAGTCTTTAGCTCCTAGAGCAGTGTTCCAAACTTAGCTTCTACTTCCGAATAGGCCTTGTCCTTCTTAACTTGTTTTCGATTTTTGCACTCAGTGGAAAAATGGCCCAGTTCATTGCAGTTGAAGCACCTGATGTTTAACCTGTCAACATTCCCTGTCTTGTATTCATACCTCTTTACCAACTTGTTCCCCTTGTATCCACTTCCACCTTCACCGGCTCTTTCTTTGAATAGTTGATTCTTCTTAAATTTAAATTGGAGAATTTTGTTGCCATGAAAAATCATGAATTTGTTGTTCAGCTTCTCAATTTTTTCCATGGTGTAGAACTCATCATTACTATTCTCCTCTTCACAGCCCTTGTCATTTTCAGAATCGACTCTTCCCTGTGAATGTCTTCAATTTTTGCTTTTCCTGAATGCTATGTTTTCCTTTTGATGGGATTCCCTACCAACAATGAACAAAAATTATTAAATATAATACCTTGCTTGGACTATATGGATCTCTTTTGAAACAACTCCAGCCCATAGGTTTTCAAAACCCCACAATACATTATAGCTTATCCTGGATATATATCTTTCTCTGAGTGAAGGGATTCTGTTCTCCAAATGATTTGGAAGAGTTAACAAGAACTTCACGTTCAACTCTTTTTTCTCATAAATTTTGCCATGAAGCTTCTGATCATTTATCAACCTATTGAATCTCTCAAACACTCTATTGATGCCTTCATTAGGCTTTGCCATGAAGGCTTCATACGGTGAGACAAAAATCTGCTTCATGAAATATTATCACTTCCTCAGTGCCTTCACATAGAACTTCTATGTGATTCCACGTAAGCTTAGCACTGTCAAGATGAGTAATAATGCCATACATATCCAGATCATCCGTAGAATCACAGTTAATAACCTGGAGACATCCATCCAAATCCACTTTCTCATTTTCGGTCTCATTGTATTATGATGGATCTTTTGAAACAGACCTTGCTGGAATGACTATTGTTCCTTGAGTGGACTCAGCATTCTCTGTCTGAGGGACAAATGGACCAAATATCAGGATGTCCAAATACGGAGGATTAGAACTATAATGAACAACATCATCTTCTTTTTTCATAGATCACAATGCTCTCTATAAAATTTTGGGATCTTAATACTACTCAGTTTTGACAACTCATTGTTTGAATAGAACCTTGACTGTATATGTGTTTACAGCCTGCTCTGATAGCACTTGTTAGAAAACAAGGATCTCAAAACTAGGTAGGGGATGAATGACTAGTTCAAAAACTTTTCAAACTATTTTGAAACTTAAAACTTGGTTTCTCAAATATCAAAAGTATAAGAAAATAAAGCATGTAAAATACTGAGAGATTTGGGTCAATTTACTTTATATATGATATAAAGAAATCATTGCTACAGTTCCAAAAAAAACGATGGTGTTTTTCTTAGCTTCTTCTCAAAAACAGTTTCTTGAGTTTGGCTTACAGAGAGAGAAAACATTACAAGAAATGATTCTCTTTGTTTTGCACCAACTAAAAAAAATATTCAAATTTGAACTCAATAACAAGTTCGAGTTGAGTCGAGTTCGAATTGATTCGGTTCAAATTACACTCGATGAATTTAATGTTAAAAATAAGATTGGGTTTTATGTGGATATAAATAATGATTTTTAATGTTTTAACAAAAAGCACATGTGATGTAGCGGTTTGAGATACACCCAAAAATCATTTTTCTTAAACTTGAAGTCACGGATTTGATTCTCAACAAAAATATTTCTTTAAATTTTTTTATATGTGTATTACATAAAAGTACATAAATAATTTACTAAATAGGAATAAAAGACCTTGTCTAGCCATTATATATATACACATATATATATATATCATCAAATATTAACGACCGTTAAAATGAAAACTATAAACTAACCTAAATCCTACATCAATATAATGTAGAAAAATAAAATTCAATGAGGATTTGGTTCATCCGACACGTACTCCTCAATTAGTGATTTCTTTTTAAAATTTGACTTCACTGTATATTCTACATCTCCCGGTGATCAATTTGCTTACCATATGTGCTATATATATATATATATATATATATATATATGGTCCTGATCAAATAAAATAAGATAGCAGAGGAGTTCCATTCGATTAGATTACGAATGCCCAACCCACCTTCTTGTTTTGGAAGACTGCACTCACCCCATGCTACCTTATAATGACATTTCGTGTCCCTTGTGCCTCCCCATAGAAATTTAGCGAAAAGAGACTGGACTCTCTTCGGCACACATTTAGGAAGAAAAATGTAAAGCGGCCAGTTTTCTTGAATACTGGATAAAACCGATTTTAGCAGTAGCAGTCTACCTGCATAAGATTGAAACAAAGAAGTCCATGTTTCTACTCGAGAACAAAGCTTACAGACCAATGGTTGGCAATGTGCAACATTTAGTTTTCCAGTAATCAAAGGAAGACCCAGATATCGAATTGGGAGAGTGCCACTATTAATTCCAGTAGCTGCAGTGATGTTTTGGATTTCACCTTCATTGACATTTCCATAGAACACATTACTCTTCTCTAGACTGGGCCTGAGACCCGGGATGGTGGCAAAACGTGTCACTCCATTCATGAGCATGCTGGTAGAGATGGCGTCACCTTTACAGAATAACAAAATGTCATCTGCAAAAATGATGTGAGATCATTTTAGTTTTTCAGTTTGCCAGTGATTTTTAAACTCGGTTCTCAGTAGATTTCTTGACACAAGCTGAGAAAACCTCCATAGCCAACACAAACAGATACGGAGAAAGCGCATCCCCTTGCTGGAGCCCTGATTTGCTGCTAAAAAACCCCTCCAGAGATCCATTGATCTTAATAAAACTCATACATGTTGTAATACATCTCATTATCCATGATTTGAATTGGTGAGGGAATCCTATACGAGTCAGCATACTATCCAGAAAATTCCAATTGATAGAGTCAAATGCTTTGTGAATATCAAGCTTTATAGTACACCTAGGCTTCCCACTATGAAGATGACAATCACGGCACAAAGCCTGAGCAAGCATAATATTGTCCCCAATAGTGCGCTTCGGGATAAAAGCCATCACCTGTTTTAACCGAGTAGCGAGAAGCTTAGAGATGCATTTATATATCACATTGCAGCAAGAGATCGGTCTATAGTGAGACATATTAACGGGAGTATCTTGCTTTGGGATCAGAGTTATGGCTGTCGAATTCACTATTCAGGGAAGGTGCAAAGTAGAGAAAAACTTTGAACCGCCTTACTAACATCATCATTTACAATGTGCCATGAAGTAACATAAAATTCCACAGGGAACCCATCAGGACTGGGACTACGGTTCTTTGCCATAGATTTGGAAACCTTCTCAATCTCTCAGTCCGAGATCGGAGCAATGAGATACTCAGCTTGATTGGGATGAAGATGACGTAGCTCTAGAACCTCAGGAAAATCCACTACCGAGCCAGCCGAGCCAATTGTATCTTTAAAAAAATTAACTGCCACTTCTGAGATCGCTTCATGAGATGTATGGATATTACCCAGCTCATCTTCTCATCCCACCATTTTATTCTGATTCCATCTGCCTCTACAGAAATTGTGGAAGAATTTATTATTTCCATCACCTTTTTCTAGCCATTTTACCCGAGATTTCTGCCGAAGGAGCTCTTCTTCTAAGCAATTTGCTTCATTATATTTAGAGATAAGCAAAGCTTCATTTTCTATTTGAGACAAAGAAGGGTGCTGAGGCAAGCTATTCTGGAAATCTAAAAGAGCATTGTGAGCAGGTCGAGAAGCAGTACAAACATTGCCCATATCCTTATTTAGCCGAATCAAAGCAAATTCAACCCTTTTCAATTTATTAGTCAGAACCCACCACGGGTCTCCCTCAATACTGCAGTTCCAAGCTTCAGAGACAATTGGGATGAATTGAGGATGCTGAATGACATGGTTAAATAATTGAAAAGGCTTTTCAGTTTCGGAGTTGAGATACCAAGGCTAACCGCAGCTGGACAGTGATCAGAGACTCCTCTAGGAAGAAAATTAGCATACGATAGAGGAAAATCCGACAACCATTTAGCATTAACAAGAACTCTATCTATTTTCCTGAATTTCAGAGTATTAGGACTCTTGTCCCTCCAGGTAAAGTAAGAACCAATCCCACGGAGATCCTACACCCAGCGAATATACAAAGTCATTAAACTCCGTCATGCTAATATCCCAAGTAGGGTTCCCCCCAGAAGCTTCATCCAAAGATAAGATGGCGTTGAAATCTCTCAAAATACACCAAGGAATATTTTGAGATTTCACTATAGTAGAGAAATTAATGAGATCCTCCCAAAGCATTTTTCGATCAGTATACGTATTATGTCCATAAACAAAAGAGACAAACATTGGAAGATTACTGTCCAAATTAGTGATCTTACAGGACATATGTTGAGCAGAAGAAGATAAAACATCAAGTCTCCAAATGAGTCTATCCCATCCAACCCAAATCCAACCTCCCGGATGATGAGAATAATTAAACTTCCAACTGAATCTCAGAGCAATCTTACCTGCAATGAACTCTGCTCTATCTTTATTAACTTTTGTCTCCAAAAGAGCCACCAAAGACAATTTATTCCCACAAATAAAATCCTTAACGGAAGTTTGTTTTAAATTCAAACCCCTAACGTTATAGGAACAAAAATCAATGATCATAAAGTTATGATTATTAAGAGGGGGATCCCCTCGAGGCCGCAGCTTTACCATTTTTGTGCTTTTTATTCTTAGAATTGCTCCTCTTGCCATCATTCTTCTCAACCAGATCTATCTCATCAATCCTTTTGAGATTCTTAAAAGAATTAGAAGGTGCTGGAGAAGTGTCCGAGTAAGCAGGGGAAGCGGGGGAAGGCGAGCGAGAAGGTTTGCGCTTTACCTCCGTTCAGCCACCTCCATCCTCAACAGTAGGGTCAGATGGAATATTCTTGGGTGATCCTGCACTAACAGGCAAAGACTCCAACTCAGCCTGCACCTTAACCTCGTCCAAAACACGGCTTGAAACCCCTGGGTCATCCAAATTACCATCACTCGGGATATTGATCTCCTCAGACTTCTCACAGGTAGCTGGCTTGATTTTTTGGACCCAAATTCTCTGAGTTGAGGGACAAGATGAAATCAAGTGACCCAAATTCTTGCAGCCAGGGCAGACTAAAGGTTTACTAAAGTAGGAAACAAGGACCTCAAGTTGTGTTTTTACACCCCGCGCATCCAAAGCCATAGCTGAGATTTTATCCAGGAGGGGATCCCCAATTGTACACATCTTAGCGAAAGGAAGAATATCCAGTTGAGCTGTAAGATCATCAGAACAAATAGGGGTACCAATAACACTAGCCAAACTACTCAAACCCTCCTCTGTCCAATAGCAAGCCGGCACTTGACTCAGTTTAAACCAAAGAGGTAAGCATTTCACAGGATCCGAAATAGAAGTGCCCCAGTCACTAATAACAAGTGGAGATTGAGCAAAAAACCAAGTGCCCTTTGCTAGTACCTCTGACTTATGCTCCAGAGAATCAAATTTAAAAATAAAAGTTCTGTAATCCTTTTGAGAAACCTTAAGAATACCTTGTTTCTGCCAAATTTCCTTTGCCAATTCCACCACTCTCTTAAACGGATGATACCTTTTAGTAAAAGTACCCACCACATAGAATTTCATTTTATCAACTCCTTTTTGAAAAACCGCATCCAGAGGAGAAACAATAGTCGAACCAGGAGCAAGGGGAAATTCTCAAATTTCACGTTGTTCATCATTGAAGGAGCATCCTTTTACCACGTTCGACCACGATTTAATACCCTTCCCCTCATCCACACATTCTGCATTACCTTTTGCATTTGCTTCGTTTAGGCCAGAGACCTCAGGCTTTGAAACATTAACACCAACATTAGCAGCCCCTTTTGACAAAGGTGGGAAAAAACCTTTTACCCCAGAGTGTCCAGCATCCGTCTTGCTCGAATCAACAGTTGTCCCGAGAAGTGGATTGGACATTTCATAGAACATCTTGTCCACCTGACCAGTTTTTGGCAAAATATTAGCCAAAATCTCAGACACTCTAGAAGCATTTGGCTTTAACTTTGAAAACAGAAGCCCAAAAACCTCTTGTCGACCATTAAGGAACACAGCATTAGAACCCAAACCACCATTGAAATTTTCGTCCTCCAATATCATTTCTCTTTCTATGTCAGTTAATGAAATTCCATTTTTCTTGAAAAAAGAGTCCAAAGCCATCCATTTTTTCCTCAAATTAATCAGTTCTACTCTTTCATTTTTCTCGGCTGCTCTATTCACGGACAAACGCTCCATAGTTTCCAAATGAGACTCTTGATGAGTGTCTGTCTTCATCAGAGCTAACATAATCCTCCACAACAACCCTGTCAACGGGATCAAGATTCCCCTAAACGTAGTAGGGAATACCCCCGGAAGAACTAGGAAAGGTTGTTACATTATATAACAACCTTTCATATACGCTACGTATATATCCATGAGTATGTATAATATGTATACAGTTGATGGCCTAAATATCACTTGTCACTGGAATTAAAAATAGTCCTAAATGTTATTTCAAAACGGTATATCGTGAACGTTTATGTAAAAGACCTAAAACGGTATTTCGTGTAACATTTTGAAATTTTAAATTTATTTTATGCGTAAAACGGTAGATAAAATACCGTTTTGAGCCAAAACACTACTTCAACTAACGTTTTGCACATTATAAAAAAATTAAAGTACCAAAACGGCACACTATCTACCGTTTTGCATTAAAAAAACGTAATACGAAGTACCGTTATGAAGTGACATTTTGGGCCATTATTTTCAAAAGTGACATTTTGGACCATTTAATACTCACAAATGACATTTTGGTCCATTGTTCTAGGGATTTAAGAGCATCTCCACAGACTTTCTTAGTTTATTTCCTAAATTTAATATAAATATTAAATCCTAGCAACTTACGGCATTTCTAAGAGTTTCTTAATTCATTTTTTAAATTTAACATAAAATATTAGGTCCTAATAACTTAAGATATCAATAACTATTTTCAATTTTAACAACATTCCAAATATACATTCCTTATATAATATTTTATCTTTAAAAAGTATCATTATTACAAAAAGTGAAGAAAAAAAAAAGTATTTCCTTCAAATATATATTATAAAATAAACGTTAGAAGAAGAGAGAAGTTGACTAAAAATAAGGAATTAGAAGAAGATTCTGGTAAATCTTAGTGATTTAAGAAATCACTGGAATAGTGTTGGAGTAGTTTTTTTTCTCATATTCCTTATATTATACTTTTAAGAATCCAAATAGTTAAGGTCTTAGAATTACTCTTAAGAATATCTCCAATGGTGTTGCTAAAGTGGTTCTCTAAAATGACATTAAATAGTGATTATGTAAAATTTGTCGAACATATTAGTAGATTTACTCCGGCAGAGTTGGTTATAATCATTTGTTATATTTTAAAAAAGTATATTTTTATCAATTTAAGTTATTATAAATAGAATGTATAATTTCAATATAGTAAGTAGATTATGTGTAATGTAACTAAATGTGTGTAAATGTTCAACAAATATTGCCAATATAGGGAGGGAGGTTGACTAAAATTTTAGCTAATAGGAATGCACCATTGAAGTAGATTAATTTCTACAAAGTCTCTATAATATTTATTTATGTTATCTTTGACACATTTTTAGCTAAGAATTTTTATCCATTCAAGATGTACTAAGACATCAATATCTATTTTCACCTATGACAACATTTCCTATATCTATTTTTTATATAATATTTTATCATTAAAAAGTATCATTATAACAAAAGGTGAAGGAAAAAAAGCACTTCTTTTAAATATATATAATAAAAAATATTAGAAGAGGGAAAAGATTAGCTACAGATAAAGAATTGGAAGAAGATTTTAGTGATAATAACTAGGATACTGTTAAAGTAATTTTTTTTCTTTATTCTTAAGTTGTATTTTAAGACTCCAAATATCTAAATTCTCGAAGTTGCTCTAATAGCATCAGGTTTTGGTATTAAGGATAGAGATGTGAAATACAATTTTTAAAAATACATATACTACTTTGATTTTTAGCGGAGGTGCAAAATGAAGTCCACACTATGATTTATATAGATTAGGATGCTATTTAATTTTAACAACATTGAAAATTACCAAAACGACTTAAAGGGAATTAGAATGAATCGACTTGACAAAGCTGCTGCTTTTACAAACAAACTCAATTCTTCACAACAAGAAAAGGAAGTTAAACGTACAACAAATTTGTTGATATCAAACAAATGAGTGGCATACATCAATACCTCCAAAAGACTCGCACTCTTAGATCAACACCATTAAGATTTAACTCTCCAATATATGCTTTTGTACAACACAAAACACTTTATAAATGACAAGATGTGTACAGCTCACAACAAAACAATTTAATGTTACACTAGGAACTAAATGTCTACAATTTTGTTTTTCAGGTATTGCAGAATAGCCTTCGTACCACGATCCAGGAATGTCCTACGGATGCTAGAATAGGAAAAAATATACGAGATACTTGTGAAAACACTTATTCAAAAATTAATGAGAAGTATAAATATTAACTGCTGTCTGAATATTAACCTAATCCGGATTCTGGAACCAATTAAAGATAATGTAAAAAGTCTATCCAATATCAACGTGTCCACAATAGCGGGCAAGAATTGATATAGTTATGCCATTAAGATATAATGCGACATATAGATCCACGTCTTTACAGAGATAAATTTTAATAAAACAGCAAAAGAAAAAAGGTTTTTCTAGTTCGAAATTGTAGCATGTACCCTATAACCACATGCCACATCATCAACCACATTGAGCATATTGTTACCATCTAGCTGACCAAAACCTTAAGGTGTTAGTAGAAGCCACTATACATATCTTGTACATTTGCACTCTCCCTTACTAGCATGAGCTAACTACCATAACAAACCCACTAAAAGGCACAATCCAATCACACCAAGGATCAACAAACAAAGTTGTCTACTGCTTAAGATTACCAGGGGTAGAAGAAGGGCTCAAACTTGAGGCCTCCCTTAAAGAGTTCTGTTACCAATTTATAATTCATTGGGGAAAAAAGGAATATGAACATAGACAGCACAAAAACATAACATCTGCAATACTGGATCATTACGATATAGAGAATTGTTTTTTAAAAAAAAAAAAACCCGAACTACCTAAATATTCTAGCTTTATGAAAAACTAATATATTTAGTACAAGGAAACTACCCCATGTGACATTGATGAGCCACATCTTGAAAAAATGAATAGTTTTCCAATTAACAAGAGATTAGTTGCAACTTTGTTTGTTACAGAAAGAGATGGATGGATGCACCAAGGAATATGGTTGCTAGGTGGTGCTGAACATGAAATCAAGGATTTAGTAGTCAACTACTATACATTAGTTTGAAAAGACAATTGGTTGTAAACATTTAGCAGTTTTAAGAATATGAAGTTAAAATAGCACTTCTCTTTATTATTAATCATGATAGTGGATAAGTCTTTAGATATTTAATGCGGAACAAAGAACTGGGAACTTGGTTTGAAAAGATTTTATGTTTATTAATTAAGAAAAGGTTTATTTGTAATTTAAATAAAGCTTATATACACATGATATATTGATATTCCAGAACCTGGCAGTATAAAAAAAGAATTGTTTCCTTTACTATTAAGATTTTACTTGGTGGCTAATTTTAGGGATTTACTCCTCTATATAAGATGTAATATTTCATTATTGGAAGACTACACATTAATCATTATAATTGAGATTGTTTTCTCTTTTTTAATGGGAACCATGCGAATTTTTCTCTTCTACAGTTGACAATCCTAGGGGTGGTGGTGGTTCTTCTGTGATTGGATTTATTGTTTTTTATTCCACTATCCTTCTTTTCCATCCTTGTCCTACGTCACTTATAGTTATCAATTAATAAATAGTTCCGTATTATTAAGGATCTTACTTGTTTTTCAAGTACTAGTAAATCTGTATGTACAATTGTAAGCATCACTATTACTAGGAATGTATTATATAATTTGCCGAGTAACTTACAATAATTTTACAGATTTGTTATGTGTTTTGCCCATTTTGTGCGCATAGAGGGTAAAATACCTTATTTTACTCTTCAACCTGTCTTACATCAAGTGGTATCAAAGCCAATTTCCGGTTGTTAGACCCACTCAAACCTCTGTAACACCTGCTAGCAACCATCAGCAGTCACCAGCCAGCAAACCTAACAGCCATCATCAACCACCACCCTACAACCTCAATCCAGATGTTTAGTGTAAGGGCTTGTAAAAAACCCAATTTTAGTTATACCTTTACTATGTTAATAAAGCTGAAACATTAGAAGTTTTGTAGTCAATAGATCTTGGGCCTTGGCTTAGTCAATCAATAATTGAGCTCGATTAAGATCCATATCATGTGGACACCCATTGCAAGTTATCAAATGTTGCAACTAATGAACTGAAGGAGCTATGTCTTAGACACACAAATCAGCCCGGTATACAACTATTTTTAAAATAAGACATGAGATATATTTCTCAACTTTTCAAAAAAAAACAATTGGTATGTCATCAAAATCTTACTTCTTTTAATACATACATATATATATATATATATAATGTTCAATTGAACCTTTTAAGGATTAGGGTAATGCAAAATTATTTACAAATGCAACAAATATTTTTTTTTCATGTTTAATTAAATAGGCAAATGATCAAATAGAAACTAAACTTAAAATAGAAACTAGAAACTCATCCAAGTCATTAAATCAATCTAATCTAATGACCCCTCTAAAAGCACCACACCCAAGTAATCTGCACCCTTCCACGCACAATCTCAGCTTCTCCCCTCCGTTTTTAATTTGATTTTCCCGTCAAACGGTCACTGTATTTTTCTCCATCTCTCAACGATCGATTTGCATACCATATGTGTTATATTTCAAAGTAATTTTAAAAAAAATATATTATTTAGTTTCTAGTTTGCTCTAAAATTGGTTTCTATGAGAGTAGCCCCTGATTAAATATATGTTGAACTCAATATACTTTATTATAATTAGAAACTAATTGTGACATTAGAATTATATTAGGATTACATATTCACAATAAACCACTTCTATTAAAATTTTATTAAACTTCTAAATTAAGATTATAAAATAGAAAAACCCAAACTAAATATAATATGTTGGTACGCTAGAGAGTTGTATGGGTTTACAAGCTTTTACAAAATATATGAATTTCTATATTAATAATACTAGCTAATAACCCGTGCAATGCACGAGTTTCTTTTAATATATTACAATTTTTATTTAATATTATAATGTTTTTTTGTATATAACTGTGCATGGTTTAGGAATTTTGAATTATTGGTAATAGTTATAGTTGTATGATTAATGACATGTATTGTTTACAACCTAAGTTACGGGACCATTTAAAATTCATCCCATACTGGTATCGACCCAACAAGACCTGGACGTGAGTACAGGATCTGTGTCCGCTCCGTCGATTTGAAATCAGACACCTCAATGCGCCAGCCCAATTTTATATAGGTGGCAAGTTGGTGCTTAAACGCACTTCATGTTCATGCTATATTCTTTCTCTACAAAGACTTCTGATGATCTAAGAAGATGGAGGAAAAAATCGAAGCTTCGAAGAAGATATATATACATATATTGTATGTATATTGTTTACAAAGTATAAAGAAGGCGGTGGATGATCCGAAGATGTAAAGTTGTAACCCTTTTTTTTTAATTTATTATTATTATTAGTTGTACTTGTATCAGCAACTTGTAACTTGTTTCCATGGGCACTCATTTTTATATTTCATAATTTACATCTGGAATATAAAAAAAAATTCGCAAAAATTAAAAAAAGGAAATTTATTTCAAAATGAGTTTTTTCAAGTAAAAAGAACTAAATAGGTGTTTTTATTTTGATATATAAGTGGCCTCGAGTGCCAAATTATAATATTATTTAGATAATTCATCGAGACTAAAAATATTAAACATATGCTATATTTACATGCCGAGGTAGTCCCCGTACCTGTGTCCAAATTCGGATCCACGTCCAAGTATCTTAAATTTTTTAAAATGAAGAACCGGGTGCTTGGATCTACACCAGTGTCCGACACCCGTACCCGAGTCCGGGAAACATAGTTCACAACTAATGTCTAATGATATAAATTCTTAATTTAGATATTTTATTTACGAATTCGAACCTCAGACCTCGGCTAGAGTAGTATAAATATTAATATATTCATTTACCGAGGCTTTGTTAGGTTACAGGGTTGAGATGGGTTGTGAAATGAAGGGTCCAAGAGTGATGAGTTCAATATTTAACTTATATGGATGACGAGTTACAATAGGATGTTGTAAGGTTGGAATTATGAAATTTACAAAAAGAAAAATTAGTTTAAGAATAGATTAGGAAAATTATTAAATAGAAATTAAGTTCTAAAATAAAAATTGAAATCTTTAAACTTTAAAATATTATATTAAACGATTATGGTATAATGTGACCAGAAATCGAAAAATCAAAAAATTAGTAATACATAATAACAAAGATAAATTTTTTCAATTAAAATGGAATACATTCATGATTAAACTTTAATTATAAAGAAACAAACAAAAAACACAAGTAAATTTCAGTATTATAGTAATACATAGTATTATTATACAGCCTTACATTAATTATGCATGTGTACAAGGTGGCGGAGCGGCGTTAGAACGGTTGAACACAGAGGAGATTTGGTGTGGAGGGAAAAGGAGATGTAGGTGAAAATGTTTGTGACAAAAATTTCAACTTTCCTGACACCGCAATCTGGGGTGTTGGATTTCTTACAATTTAACTATGTTCAACCCTTGGTCAAACCTGCGCAACCCCAACCCTTCCCGAAACTGTTTTCCAAACATGGTTCGACTTAAACATGGTCATTAACAAAGAAGATAATAGATTAATGTAATAGATACTACAGCAATGCTACACTTGTAGTGCAAAAAGCTACTCCCTCCATCCTACTTAAACCAACAATGTTGAATTTTCAGTCATATTGACCAAGACCTGACCAACAATTAATACTTGTTGTAATATAAATGAATTACAACAAAGATATTATAAGGTACAGTTGAAATTATGAAATTTTAAACTTTAATTTGCAGTCAAACTTTGATAAATTTGACTGAAAAAAGTCAAAATAAGTCAATTTGAGTGGGATGGTGGGACATTAAAGTTGTAAGAAATGATAAAACTGAACCTATCCATATAGTTCGGATGTGTAATGTAAGCAGAAATCTGAGTACAGGTAGAGAGTGTGATGATGGGTTAGTTCATGGGAAAGAGATTTAAGATCAACATGGTGGTAGATCATATCGATATTATTGTTTCGGTAACCTTTAGGTCGTAAAGATTTCAAAGTTCATTCCTACAGTGATGCATTCTAGGCATGGACTACAAAACTGCAATCAAAAATATTCTTCTCCATTAGTGCTTTCTTATTCCTAATTTCTACAAGAACTCGTGGACATCTTTTTTCCAATGCTGAACAATGATGTGGAATACAATATCAAGTATTTAACTGTCAATTATTTTATATGTATTGGTAAATATAAATTACTTCTAACTACTTAGTAGTTCTAAGAATATTAAGATTAGATGATAAATTTTAAATTACTTTTATGTTAGTCGATAAGTATCCAATTATAATAATCAATTAGAATTAGTTTATTATTATTAAGGTCCTAGTTTTTTTCCAAGTACTAGTATATCTAATATATATAACTGTAACCAGCACTATTATTAATTGATGACTGTTTTATAATAAATCTACGGATTGTTACCAATTCACTATTACTGCATAATAAAAGGGAATATGCTTTCGGTTTGAGGATAACCAAAGTTAATACTAGGGGTAGGACTCTTACAATGACAAGCAACAAGAAAGAGAAGAAGGGAAAGTGACCTAAATAAGGAAAATGATCCAATGACTTCAGAATAATTGAATGAGGTTTTTATTGTTAGATTCGTGTACATCTTATTTGGTATTACATTTAATTTTGTTTAATGCTCTTCAAGAATAGATCATTTCAGCAACCTGAAGTTAAATCAGTTCTCGCAAAAGAAGCTCTCATTTTTATAAACTAATAATTAAACTTCAAAACAAAACAATGATACATTATGTATAGTACCTTCTCAATGGGTTTCCATCAAGTCTTAACCCCTGTAGGCTTGGTTCAAGAATGCCCTGCAAGACCAAGTTTCTAGTTAAATATAGCAGCAACAAAGTACTAAATGCATATAATTTTCTAGCAGGAGAATATGAAACAATGTCACAATGACGGTACTCTTGGATAGAAGTTCCTAGTTCAGTTGGCCTACAACATGAAAAGAATAAGAAAATGTGAAACACAATCCAGTCAAATGTTGGATATAAATTTACAGTCCTGGAATCATTGTTCTACTTGTAGCACACTTGCAAAAAGAAGCTACTAAAAGTACAAAACAACAGTAAATTGGAGAATTGGACTAAAACATGTTTGTTCTTTGTCAATGGTTAAAATCATGTCTCTTTTCAACTCACATGATGTAACAAATCAACTATAAAGAATGATGTAAAAAATATCCCATCAAGACAGATAATTTTCATCACAAGTTACTAATTACCACAGATTTTATTATCACAGGTTACTGATTACCACAGCACATGTGAAATACTTGTACATAGAAAGTCTAATGCATTCTAACCAGTTCTGGTGGAAGTGAACTAATATTATTGTCGGTAAGATCCAGCTCCGCGAGAGAAGTAAGATGTTTAAAACCCTACATTGCCATCATAAAAATACATTAACAGTTGGAAACTTTTGCAGCTAACCAGAACGAGTAAGTAGTACTATACTCATGTCTAACCATGATATTATCGCGTCTTTAGTTACTTGAAGGCAAATAGACAGTGATGAATGGAAAGTCAAATCGGCATTATATTTTACTTGGGTTCAAAATACAAGTTAAAAACAAACAGCATTTTATATATTAGAAACGTGAGTTGTCATTTCTGAACCTTTCATTAGTATCAGCAACCCATTTACCAACACGTCAGAAATTTGTAGTGGGAGATATTACAGCTTAGTTACCCAGACTCTTCATTTTGCTTCAAGTACCCGTGTCGGACACTCGACACTCGGACAAGGGTATGGACACTTGGACACTTATTTTAGGCCAAAAACATGTAAATTTTTCAGAATATTGCCGAGTCCGACACTTAGATACGAACCCGTGTCCGAGGTAACATAATATTGCGGTACTCAACTAAGGCTTCTGGAAATAACAGTCAACAGATGCTTTACTCATAATATGTCAGATTGCACGCAGTTACTTTATAACAGTAGAGTGGACTGGATTATGCTTAAAACTTAAGACTTAAGAGCTGAGGTGGAAATGCAATCACATCGGCTATAGATGGATACCCTGAGAGAAGATTATACATATATGATATAGTGCTGCATCAACAGGTAAAAACATGTTTTTAATAATGATTGAAGCAAACTCATTCTTTATAATCCCTGAAAATTTGTTAACTTATTTCCTTTGAACACAGGCTAACAGGGTAGTTCATTTGTTACTAGATAACAATGGACTTCCAGCTTTTAGAGCTAATAAACTGTTTCGCACTTTCGCTTATAAACAGGTACCATAATATCCCCCCAAAGCCACATTACCCCCTACATTAAAGGAGGCACGAGATGCTGCAACAACTTATAGCTATAGTTACTAGTTTGATCATAGTAGATACTGTAGAAATATATATCCACTTGCTTTAGCATATAAAGAGTATAAAATCAAGTTATCTGCAAACACTCATTGTAATTGTGTTTTGTGCCAAACTCAAGTTTGGTATTTTTAACTTTAAATAAGCATACATATACCCAGCAGGATTTCCAGTACAGAGGTGGTTTTGTTATTAAAAAATCAAGGATTACCTCAGGGACCGACTGAATGGCATTTTGACTCAAATCAAGAATTTTTAACTGCTGTAGACTTGTTATATCTGAAGGAACTTCTGATATTGACATCCGTCTGTTCAACATGAAGAAGATTGCAAGTTAAAGGAAAAGTAATTATTATAGCTACATATGAACATTAGATAATTTTTTTGTTTCTTCTTGAAAGACCTCAAGTAAAGCTCTTGCAACATCGGTAAGCTAGAAAATGTAGCTCGTTCTGGTAAAGCACCCCCATTAGCACTTAAGTCCAGAATTTGCAGCTTGGATATAGCCTGGAACCCATCTGCTGGAATCTATTATCAAAGAGACGATTAGGTGTAAATTATCAATTACTACAATACATACATACCTAATATCTACTTCATGAATACTAGTTGAGGATCATTTTGAGGGAACAACTTGATATGATCCCCATTTAAATCATGTCATTTAAGCAATATGCTCAACTCAAGTTGGTTTCATATAAAAAAAAAATTTAAAGACAGGAGGAAACACATCAAACTAAAAACTGATAGTCATACTAAATCTGGAATCCTATAACGAGTTCATTGAAAAGTTATGAATTTTTTTTGGGGTAATTTTTTGTTTAGACATTCTGACCTGTGGAGGCTCATATCTGGTAACAAAGAGGAGCATTGGGCTAAATCTCGGTGGGCTCTACTAGTATGAAGCCAAATAACCAATAAGGAGATGGAATTCGTCTATATATATTCATCGTGATAAGCCTTCAAACAAACTTACCACTTAGCGACAGAGAAAGAAAAACCTTCAAGCTATATATACAAAAAAAATGATTTTCCAAGTAAAATAGAACTGATATGCAGAATTTCATGAAATCTGGTAACATGCAATAAACTTCCGCGGAGATAGAATAATTAGCATATTCATTAGGTAACACGCAATTGTATCTACAATAAAGAAGAGCTAAACCTAAAATATGCTTTGTTTGAAAAAATAAACTACAATTCAGACTATCTAATCTTCACGCATCCCATAAATTATTTAGGTACAAATGTTACAGCTATGTGATCATAGTATCATACCCTCACTAAGAAATGACGCCTCTTAAGAATAAAGCTGCTTCTATAAATTCCTGATAAAGTTTCTGAATGGGTTGAGGTATCTCATTAAAAATTAGTTTACCTGCCCGAGTAGATTATTATCAAGCTTCAGACATAAGAGATTAGATAGTGACTTCAAAACTGCACTTGGCCAGACTTTAATCTTGTTTCTTGATAGAATCAAAACCTGCACATGATATATATAAATCAAGATCAAAATCACAACTTCAAGTAGCCATCAAGTTGATAACAGGAATTAGACACTTCTTTGGCAGCTCAGATTCAGCTATGATGTAGTCAACGGAATTCATTTACTGTATATGAATAATTCTAAAAGCACCTTTTGGTTTGTCTTATGAAAGGAAGAGTTCCCAAGACAACATTCCATTCATTAAACAATAGGTCCCAGAGATAGCAATAAATTTTCATTTAAGTTAATGAGCATTGCAGTTTAATACTACTTATTACAATCACAAAGAAACAAAGTAAACTGAATTATTACCTCAAGGGACACACAAGAGGAAAGCTCAACTGGTAACTCTTCAATTAAGTTTCGTGATAAATCAATTTTCGTTATTCCACTTGACTCCCATATTTTTGCAGGGACAGCACTCAAAGATAGCCCTCCTAAAGACAGTTCCTGATTTCGTTTTTAAAGATTGACATAATTAGAATTCAGATAGCAAGAAAAAGTCTTGATCTAGTTCAAACAAGCATAAAAGATTGTGCAAAAAACATTTTGTTTAATTTCATATTTTCATTTGCATTTCTCAAATATACATAGAAAAAACTGCACACACGGTATAAGTGTAGGGCCTCTTTTTTCTACAATGAGAATGTCCTGAAGTGAGACTGACTAAATAACCGCAACATAAGAGGAAAATGGGAAACGGAGGAAAGATTACTAAAAGAAGAAGAAAAAAAGGATATAAATAAACGAGGAGATGACTGCTGACTTTAACACCTTTGAACTAATAGATAACCGTGCTGCCATATCCACAACATCTTCCTTTTTGGCAGAACTGGATCCAGGCTCTGCATAAAGTTTTGTTTGGGTTCATGTGAACAAAAGAAAAAAGTAACTATTAACATCTTTACATGTTTTCAATTCGAATGGTTGTGTAGTTGTAAAGATGATACAGATTAATTCATAAAGAGTCTTTGTGTCAGAAATGAAATTTCATAAATAGACCGGACAAAATTTAATCAATGACCACGGACCTTCTTCAGATGGAAGTCTACTTCGAAGATACTTCAACAAAGCCGGTGTAGGTCCAGATAGCAGTGAGCTGAGTGAGTAGAAACATCAGTCAGAACACCCTGTCAAAGATTATGAGCTCCTTGCTAAATTAACTAAATTGAGATACTGATTGAATGTTCGCAACCTTCGTAGGGTTCTCATTGGATTTCCGGCTAGCAAAAGTTTTCGCAATGTTGTCATTGTTCCTAAATAATAAAATTGCAACACATCTTTAGTAGGCTGTCAATTTTCTGCATTTAATCAAACATCAGAGTACATCATAGACGATTTGTACATGTTTTTCGTTTATTCCCTCCCTCCAGGTTCTTCTTTATGTATGAATATGTCACTAGCCTCATACATATAGGTTGAGACATTTTTTTGTGCAATTATAGTTATTATTTTATATTTTTAGCAACACCGAAGAGAAGATATAGATAAAAAGGATCTGAGAGAACAGGAAGAAAAAAAGAAAAAAATGGAAAGAATATAAAGTAGATAATTCATGTTCGGGAAAAATATATTCAGAGAAGACAATGAGGAAAATGGAAATCAATTAACAAAAGAAATATTTTACTCCCCTGAACACATAATACACGTATATGTGCTATTATATTGTATACTCGTAGGGGTGTGTGTGTGTGTGTGTGTATACACGTATATCTTTATACGATTTTTGTATACCGAATTTTTAGTTTTCTAATATATTTTAGATCTAGTTATCTTTCTTGACTTTGAAGTAGAATTTAATTTCAGCTTAACTTTGTATTTTGTATTTAATTAATAAAACACATACAGTTTTTTTCTATAACTATAATGGAAAGTACTTCTTTTTATTTTAATTTATCAGTTACACAAAGAGGGCAATAAACTCTTTTTTTTTTAAAATGCGCATAAAAACTAAAAAAAAAATCATAAAACTTTACAAACATGTTTCCTAATTGAATACATAGTCGTAGACAGTTTTTTTGATGGAACAAAACGTTCACTTCTTTTATTCAAGGAACAGAGTACAAAAACTTGCTGCCTGTGACATAAAGAGAATAGTAAAGCCTAGTAATGTATTCAGGGAAGAAAAAAATTGATGAGAAAGTCACACATGACACATGTTATAGCAGTACTTTGCTTTAAGATATTATTTATTTATATATATATATATATGTTACATAAAGCACCAGGCTCTGATATGAAATAGGCTTAAGCAGAGAGCCGGAAAAGCCACATGTTATGCACTTCTTTTCATTTTTTTGTGTACTGTTCTGCATTTCGTGTTCAAGTGCAGAACATTTAGTTCTCAGTTCTCCGGTTCTTATTTTAACTCACTTTATATATACATATATATTTCAACCTACTAGCTTATTTTCTTTCGATAGAAATACGTACTGTAGTCCTAACCTTAGTTACCCAGACTCTTCATTTTGCTTCGAGTAGCCGTGTCGGACACTCAACACTCGGACATGGGTATGGACACTTGGACACTTATTTTAGGCCTAAAACATGTAAATTTTTCAGAATATTGCCGAGTCCGACACTTGGATACGAACCCGAGTCCGGGTAACATAGGTCCTAACTTCTAACTGTTATTTTTAAGTCTTTGTGATCAACTGATCAAACTAGGCAGGCTGCCTTGGCTGTTGAGCATTGAATTGAACGTGTCAAAAGTCAAACCATACACATGCGCCTTTATTAGTTGTAAGGAAATCAAACTTAAAATTATAAATTTAGGAAAAAAAATACCTAACAACGATTCAGAACATAAGAAGATACCCTTACCAATCTCACTAGGCAAACCAGACAATGAATTATTTGATAAATCTAGAACTGAAAGATGCAACTTGCATGCCTCCACAGGGTACTCCTTTAACTGCGAGCAGAACTAAAAAATTAATCGCAGATATGGGCTATTACTATTAGCATCTAGTATGCCAAGTAAAATATCACGCTTACCATGTTTACATTCTACACATGTAATTTATAGATAGAATCTTAAAAGTGACGAACATTAGAGAGTATGAGCATGCAAATTTTCCAGCAAGTTTAGAATATACATTGCCGCACCTGATTTGAGTGAAGATCAAATGTCCCCAGCTGAGAGAGTTCCCCTATCTCAGCTGGTAATATATACAAAGAGTTATTCCTGTATGATGAAGAATAAAATGCAAGTGATTACAATTTGAAAAATATTAGGAACTAAGTAGCTAAAAATGCTTCGCAGCAATGTAAACAGAAATGACCCCAGGTAAAGCTCAGCAAGGGAAGAGCAGCCCTTTATTGACATTGGGATTGATGAGATTCCTGCAAACATCAAGCAAAAAAGTTATTCACACAAAGTGAATTCAATAGTTAATGGAGTCAGCTTATGATCAGATATGTAAACCCACGGTTTTGGTGAAGGTCAAGACGAATCAGACGTGAAAGATCTCCTATACTCTCCGGCACATTGCTCAGACAATTTTTCGCTGCAAAACGAGTTATGCAATTAATAGAAAAGAAGAATCTACTCAGGAATAAGTTGAAAAAGAAGTATATTAGAATGTTTTAAGCTATGAAGCATTAAGATAAATCCTAAAAAAGAAGTAGAGAATTTTACCCGCATTGAGTTCACTTAGCTTGGTCCATGATGCAATCACATTCTCAGACAGCATACTAAGCTTGTTTCCCTGACATAAGATATATATATAGAGAGAGAGAGAAGATGCTTGAAACTTCCAATAATTTCATTTATTCTATCAAAAACAACTTTTAATATATTTAATTTCTTCCTTGCGTGACAGGTATTAGAGATTCTCAAGTATTATAAAAAGGCAAATGCATATACCTCCAAATCCAATTTCATCATCTTGGAACATTTGGAAAGATCTTCCGGTAACATGGTTAAACCATTGTTTGATGCCTGGGAAGAAAACAATCATGAAACACTTGTAGAAAGTGTAGTCTTATAAAGTAATGTCTTTACTGATACATGTATTAAAACGGATATTGGCTTATTAGGACATCCACACTACCTAATAATCATTAATCAATATATAGCTATGTAACATATGGAACTAAATAATTAAAGAAAAAGGTATCAGCAGTTTTCGAATGACGAGAGTAGGTGAAACTCAGACTATTTCAAAAGAGGAACAAACAAAAAGATATCTAGGCAGTAAAAGAGCCCTTTCATTTTTACTTGTTGCAAAAGAACTTTTTCAATATATTTAATCTTGTTAAGATTTAGGGTAAGCGTACTGTCTTTAACATTAAATTATCAGGATTTCTACACATTAAAAGGAAAAAAATTGCAAAATAGGAGCAGCACCTGAATCTACTGCACATGGGTCACAGTTTTTGTTGCAGGGAAATGTTTCACTGGCTTGCAATATGAATAACTTTAAGTGGCAGAAAATATGAGCAGTTAAAGTGACACTATATGTTTGCGCTGTCTGTGAATAAGATAAAATGTTTATACCTTCTAAATATTCATTTCATACGATCTGAGGCATTTAAAACCATAATTATCGAAGGTTCAAAACTCAGAGTAATCTAGATGCCAACATTGATCTTTTTTTGTGGATGATGCAATAAAATGGACAAAATGAAAATTTAATTTGAAGTTTAGACGTTTATTATGAAGGTACACTAATCTTCTTGTTTTTTCTGCTTAATGCATGCTTACTGACAACAGCATGGAATGGTGTCTAATTAAATTTATATGATTAGAATTAACAAAAAAATTCATGAATCATGATACATCAAGGTCCTTTGGTAAAGTAGAGTGTTGTTGAAGGGCGCGATTAATTGTAGCGCACGCTTAGGCACGAGGTCTGCGAGTCTAAAATGTGCAATTTCAAAATTCGCAAATAAAAGTGGATGAAGCGAGCTTCAGCGCAAAAAAGCACAAAGAAGTGCACAAGTGCCTAAAAGACAAATATACCACTATATTAAAAAAAGCAAAAAAAAACCATATATCCCAAGTCTTTCACATTAAATGCGACTTTAAGCAAACCTATATATGGATATTTTTCTTCAAATTTAATAGACCGAGATAATAAGGAGCAAGAGCGAGAATTTGAGGGGCCGGGAATCCAGCTAACTGATTCAGAAGCTTATTAAATGTTGAATGTCATTGATGAAGGCTTTGTCTCTTCTGTTAAATTTGTGGCTAGTTTTCTTTTCGACAAAAAGGTGTTCGCTTAATTGCGCTTCGCAAGTTGAACTTCAAAATTGGTTTTTAAAAATGTGTGCATCATAACACTGGTAAAGTGTGAATATGTACTGAAGAAATTATAGAATTATGATAACTGAAAGGTAACCATTGGAAGCATGAAACAACAATATCAACAAGGAGAGCGTAAAAAGAAAGTCTCCATGGAATTACCCCCGATGTCATCCATGTCACAGGTATATTATATCAGTGCATAATAAAGGCAAGTAAAGTGCAGCTGGAAGCAAAAATTTACGAACAAATTTCAAGGCTGTCAGAAACCACATACTTAAGGAAGAAAACAATTATACTGATTCTAGATTCATTAGATAATAACAACGATAACTAAAAGGTTCACAAAGTAGATTATAGGGGATACCTTGAGTTCTGATAAATTCAAGCAATTCCCTAGAGAGCTGGGAAGACTCGTTAATTGGTTGCTTGAGCAATCCAGCCTGATGTATGAAAAACATAAGGCCTTGCAACCATAACAAAACTGAAAGATTTGTTTATCAGACATATGAAAACAACCAGTATAATAATTACACTGAATTATTACAAACTTTTAACAAAATGACAAAATATTTATAATTTGCATGTTAAAGAAGCCATAAATGAAACCTACTTGACCAATGAGGCAGCTGATCCAACTTCTAGTGGCAGATGGAGTATCAAGTTGAACGACACGTCCAGCAATTTTAACATTTGAAGTCTGTTATATAAAAATTGAGAAACAATCATCAGAAAAATGCTAGAAAACAAAAATGAAACATAAAAATGAAATAAATGACATACTCTCCGATAGCGGGTGGGAGGTGAGAAAGCTTGTTATGGCTCACATTGAGCACCGTTAATTGAGGTAAATTTCTAATGTCTTGTTTTAAAGTTTGGAGATCATTATGGGCCAATATTAACTTTTGTAACTCCACTGCCTACAAATAGGGACGGAACAAAGCAGCAATATAATCGAAATTAGAAAAAGGAATGATAAATCAATTTAGCAATAACCAGTAATCGAAATAAAATTAGCAATGTAAAAGATAGGCTTAATGACCTTTTCGACCTTAATGTTTACACCAGTATACCCATAAGCCACTGAAGTTTAAAACTGTATCTTTTCGCCACTCGGGTATACAAAATATATCTTTTTAACCTTGGGCCGAGTTTTTAAAAAAAAGGCCCAAAACAGAAGGGTTATTTAAGTCATTTAACAGCAGAGACATGAAATATATTTATACGAACACATATACGAACTCTCTAACCCCTCCTCTCCTCTCATCCACTCTTTTATCGGGATCAAAATCAAAATCTTGGGCTTGAACAAGTGTGTAGTGGTGTGAAATCATGGTCCATTGAGACTCTCCGGGTATGACTCTTGAACAATATTTTTGATTTTGAATTGATCGTGTTTGTATTGTATGAGTTTAGCCTGGTATGTATGCTTATGTTTTCGGATCGTTGATTTTGAATTGATCGTGTTGGAGATTCAGTGACCCCTTTTGAGTGATATAATACAGTGGTGTGAGTAAATTTGATGAATTAAGCGCGAAACGATCTCGACAAGGTGTTGCAGGTGTAATTTTGTTGGGAGTAGAGGGCAGCAACAGAGAAGATTGTGGGTGAAAGACAGATCAAAAACTTGGTGGGATTTGTGTAATAGTTAGGAATTTCTTATCATTGGTACCATATATACCTGGATACAATAGCCCGGTATGCAAAGTTTGTTCAAGAGAATAACCTATATACACCTCTGGTTCTTGCTGCCTTCTTTGATGAAAGCGATATACATCATCCAAATGTGAATGTGCCCATTTGTAATTTCTCAAAACGAGCTGAACCATGTTCTAGAATCACCGCTACTGGAAAACGTTTGCGGGCAGCTGGCTAATACAAGCTATTACATAAAGCAGGGGAATATTGATATGACTCTGAGGTAATGGGAGCATCTAAAGCAAATTCTATGAAACACAAGTGTTTCCAAATGATGAAATACAAGTTTAAAATTAGCATTTTCCAGATATCAAGCTGCACCTAAAATCCTAGTGATCTCTAACCTTAAAGTATGTTCACTACTTCCATGTTTGTTGCAAGCTTCCCGACAGAGATGGTTGAGTAAACTTTTAAAAAGGTACGGACACCGGACAATAATTGCTGCTGCTTTACTTCATAAAGGAACAGCTTCAATTGAAGCCTGTATGCATCATGCCAAAAGATATATGCTGCAAGTGTCATCGGGCAAGATGGAACAGAAAAACTAAGGTAGAGACGAAAGACAGCACCACGGGTCTCCTAGGGTAAAACCTGGACTACCTAATCTAGTTGAAAAATGTTAATTTCTAGGTCAATTGTCTGTATATAAGTAATATATGTTTGAATCAAATCCTTGTACATATGCAAGGAAGGGCCATCACAACATACATTCAACGAGTCTCTAAAACTAATTAAAATTTTAAAACAAATTACAATATATAGGAGTGCAAGTCTATCATTTTCATTTCTTTAGGGGCTTATGGTACAATTTCAAACTTTAAGGTTCAAAAGGTACATTTTAAACTTGTCTGAATATCGGCTGGTTAATTACTGAAATAGCCTCGCCATTATATATTGTCATCTGACCCGTCTCGGCCCAAGGGTAAAAAAGCAGATTTCGGATACCCGAGGGCTCAAAGGATACGCTTTCAAATTTCGGGGTTTTATGGGTACACTGGTGCAAACGTTAAGGTTGAAAAGGTCATTAAGCATAAAAGAAAAGGTATGTAGGAGTAGGAGTACCTCCCACCAATTTTCACCTTCAGCAACAGCATCTAAACTTTTATAAACATCATCAGGCACTTCCCTGTTAACACAAGTACATATATATATATATATATATAAATTAGCAGGCAGGCAGGCAGTATATAAATGGTAAATTAGTTCAAATTATATAGTAACTAACTAACTTGAGAGATCTATTGGAAAGGTTGAGAGAACCAGAAGCTCGGGCAGCTTTTAAGACCCGATCCATGCCTACTATTACTACCACTACAACAATCTCTCCTGATTCACAGATGCACAAACCTCCTCTCTCTCCCTCCCTTCGTCCCTCCGTCCCTCCTTGATCTGTCCCTGTCCTTATAGTTGGGTGAAACTAGACAAACGTTTAGTTTACTTTTGTGTTTATCCTAAACGAAAAAAGGCCCCAAATCTAAGATTCGATGGTAAATCATCCTCAATGTCCCTTTCAAAAACATCTTAAAAAGTTTCATGTCATGTTTTTATTTTTTATTGAAAAATGGAGTTACATGTTTCGTTTTGTTTTTTTTTTAAAACCTGAAAATGCAACTTCAATTAATGTTAGGGTGGGGCAAAACGTAACATGAAAGTTAGTTTTTGAAATTAACGTAAATTGATTTTGTTTTTTTGTTTTTTTTTAGTTTTTTTTTGCCAAAACATGATCTTAATAACGTTTTTAGTTTTTGGGCAAAAAAACGGAACTTCAACTTATATTTAACACCTCAAAACAAGATCCTAAGTTGTGTTTTGTGTTTTTAAAAAAAAAGTAAAGAAATAATATAATTTCAACTTGCGTTTTCTCTCTTCAAAAAATTAAAAAATATGTTAAACGGGAGACGCAATTGCGTTTTTAACACTTTTTCAAAACAGAACATGCACCCCCATTTTGAAGTGACATTTGGGGCCAATTTTTTAGAAAATGGCATTGGGGGCCATTATATCCCAAAAAGTGACATTTGTATCCTAAACCGAACCTGAACTCGAAATTAATGTATTTCTATTTACCCGTTTAGTATACCAAAGTACATGAATTATATATATATAAAAATATTTAAAAAGTGTAATAATTGAATAGTCTATGATAGTTATATAGAAAATGCAATATATAATTAAATATTCTAGGAAAAATATAATATATTTTAGTATTTATATATGTTACATAAGAATAGGAAATTCGTATTTGATATTTAGTATGAATATATATTTTTAAAAAATTTAACTATTTATTTATTCTGTATACTTTCATTTCATGTCATTTACCTATATCGAAAATCCAAAACAGTCACTAACTATATTCATATTTTTTCGTGTTCGTGTACTTTTGTATTTGTGTACCAAATTTTCGAACTCAACCACTAATTATTCGTGTTATTTCGTACCGTGTTCACGTGTCATATACCAAAATTGTCAGCTCTAGGTGAAACCGTGAAAGAGGTACTTAATACTTGTTATTCTTTTTTCAAAAAAAAAATCAATGAAAATAAGAATGGTATGGTTAAAATTTAAAAATAACGAGTCATTCTCGGTTTAGTCGAATTATAAGCATTTTTGTAACCCAAATGGGCCAAATCAATTATGTAGGTTTGAAAATTTTTAATCGAACCCATAAAAGATTATTTTATAAACTAACCAGATCCATTGTACGCTGGTTTGAATTGGGATGAGTTGGTTTGAACAACTAAAATATTTTATGAAAGGTGTTTATTATACAATATCGGTCATTTCAAAATTTTAAATAAAATTAAAATATGTATAACTTAGGGTTAGTGCTAATATATATGTTATTTTTACAAGTATTTTGTTGAAAATTGCATATGTCAGGAATCAAGATCTGCCTAGGAGTCAGGATCTGACAGAGGTATTAGGATGTGTAGCCAATCAAGATCTATCTGACAGTCAGGATCTGATGCATTCAGGATATGCATCAGGATTGAAAGACTTTAGGATATTATTGGATAAGTCACAACTACAGAATAAATTAGAATTTGCTGATTTATAGGATCGTGGTTGCTGATTTAAATATGTATAGAAACTAAATAAATTATACTGTAACATATTTTGTAATTGATAAAAATTGATTGTAGTTGTGTGATATATAAACACAGATTAGGTTATCACTTTGTGGCGCGCATAATTCGAGTATTTTCGTAACCTAACAGCCCTTAAGAATATTGTTCTTGAGAGAGTTTTTTAACATAGCGGTCAAATTAACTGTTAATTTGCAAAGATCAAATATGTATGGAAGTAAGTATGAAAGCATGAAAGTTCCTATCCTGAAGAAAGATGATTACTCTACATGGAGAGTAAAGATGTTGATGTTACTTGAGGCTATTGATATGCATATATTGACATTATCAACAAAGGACCTCGTTATCCTCAGAAGGTTGTGTCTATGACATCAACTGTTCCTGGATATTATATCACGAAAGAAAAATCAGAATTGTCAGAACCTGAGAAGGCTGCAATGCTTAAAGATGCAAAAATCAGGAATATTCTGCACAACAGTTTGGACAATGTGATGTACAACAGGGTGATTTCCTGAGGGATGCTTTGAAAATACAGTGCCAAGGTACAATGGCAATAAAGAAAAATAGAAGAGTTATTCTTGTGCAAGAGTATGAGCAGTTTGATACCAAGGCTGATGAGTCAATTACTGACATCTATGATAGATTCCTGACACCGTTGAATGATCTATCATTGGTCGAAATAGAGTATGACAGGGAAGACTCAAACACCAAGTTTCTAAGAGCTCTTCCTGAAGAATGGGATACTCAAGCATCAATGAGCAGGCATTAATATGATCTTGATTTACTGACAATGGATGAAGTCTATGAAATGCTGAAAACCCATGACTTGGAAATTCGACATAGAAAGAACAGGAAAGGTCAGAAGATGAAGGATGTGGCTCTAAATATTGAGACTCATAAAGGAAAGGAAAAGATGAGTGAAAGGTCAAGAAGAAGGAATATTGCGGAAGAGTCAAATACTGATGAATTCATCAGATCCTGACACAGATATTGATGAGGATCCTGAGATTGAAATAGATGATCCCCAAGTGGTTCAAATGGATGCTATGCTGGTGAAAGGCTTTAAAAGGATGAGGTTTGCTAAACCGCAAAGAAAATGTGGTTTTAATAGAAAGTACTGTTAGGGCTAGAACATGCGCTAATATTCACGCAAGTATACGTGATCCCAAGTAATATAGAATAAATTCTAGTTCGTTCCCACAGGAAATGGTTTAGATTAATTTCAATCAATGTATCTATGAAACACTAGTATGGTTATTATCCAATGCTAAGATGAATAACAAATTGAGGTTGTTAATAACCAAGATTAACTAAGAATTATACTAAGATCAAAAACTAGGAGATTAAAGAGAGTTGAATAATATATGACACAAACATGGGATTCTAACTTCATTAAATACTTCATTCAATAGCCTCTTCGTTCTTAACCTTAGCATGTAATGGTGATGACACTAATCAGATAACACGAAACTGATAAACGCCAACTTTCGTTGTACGAATACCATACTACCAGACATCCACAAAAGAGATAGAAGTTGAATAGATACCAATTATACTGAGACCCTATATGTCTATAGAATTTGACAACATAATGGTTTAATGCACAAGTTATCTATCGTGATTACATAGGGCAAGTAAGATGGTTAAAATTACCTGCAAATCATGCATATCACATAAATGAACCTATGCTAGCATGGCAAGTTCTAAACCCTTAAATTCACTTTTGCTTCTTTAAAGATTAACACATTATCTTATAAGTTCGCGACGCTCATAAGACAAATAAGCACAACCAATAGTAGGTTATCATACAATCACCACACACTAAGGTATCGAAACAAATTAACTAAAGAAATCCATAAATAAATCCGTTAGAACCCCACGATAACGATTATCCCATAATCGGACTCATCATCAACGTGGGTTTTGATTAAAGCATGGTATGATAAACGTAGTCTTTATACTGAATAAATAATAAAACCAAGTACGAAACAAGAGTATAGGTTCACGAATAAGAAAACTAGCATCCAAAGTTACAACTTAAAACAAGAATCACAAGAATAAACTAGATCTTTTTCGCCTTGGTTGAATTGTGCTCTACGGTCTTCTTACGCCTTCTCCTTAAGCTCTGGTACGTCTTATTATGAAAAATGAGCATAAGTTATGTATATATAGCAGCCCATGCAGAGTAGAAGCCCAACGGATCAAAATTCCAGAAGAAATAGGATTTTATTTTCCCGACCTGGCGCGACCGCGCGCTTCACCAGCGCAGGCGTACTGACATTCTGCTCTTTGGGCGCGGCCGTGCGCTACTTCAGCGCAGGCGCGCCGTCTCTCTGGAGAAATTTCTGCCTTCTTTCTTTTCATGCTGATTTGAGTTGGTCTTTTCATGAGCTTTTATTCAGGACATCATCCTAGCACCAAATTAGCATCCCAACAATGCTAATTCACATGTATTCCTAATAAATGCTTGAAATGCAAAAACACTACAAAAACATGTTAAAAACACTAACAACTTGAGTACAGAACACCAATTCAAAGCTTTACGGAGCGTTATAAAGTGTCATAAATTCCACTCAACATACCGCCAAACTTGAACCGATGCTTGTCCTCAAGCATAAACAGACTCAAAGAATAAGAAGTAAAAATGCATGAATGCAAACTATATGAATGTAACTATCCTCATAGAATAACTAAACCAATCAAGAAGCAACATCTCAATAAATGCAGTTATTCACACAAAGATCAATCAAGCCCCACAAATCAACTTACAAGCCAGACACGTGCGTGTGTGGAAATGCTTACAGATATACTATCATAACTAGATCAATAATCATGACTCACTACTCAATAAAGCAATCGTAGGGTTATAAATAGAATAAAAACTAGACTCAAAATAACTTATAACACTTCAATTCTTATATTGGAGTTTTACATGGATTCATGCTTTTATTGCTAACACAAAACAACATAAATATGCTTATTTGACCGTGCAATGAGTGAGGTCCACAAAAGACTTATACTGTTAGGTCACACAAAACTCTAGAAGGGGGTTGAATACAGTGTAGAATACAATCAAATCGATTTAAAGCACAAGTAACAGAAAACAGATGTATTTGATATAATAAACTCTGTTACAATGGAACTGTTCTCTCTCAGTGATGAACAAATATCACAAGAGCTGCTAGGCCTAACGGATGATCAAATTCAAATATCTGTTGACAGTGACAACACAGTCACATGCGTTGGGTGTTTGCAAAAGGAATGTGGCAGCCTGTTAAGTAGGTGTAACACCCCCAAATCCGGGGTCGGGGATCTGGGTTGTCACGAGTTCCATTTCCATTAATAACACTTAATCTTAATAAACAACCAACTGTTGTGTACTGTGACCCCATAATATACACACACACACACACCACAAGTTATAATCTCAGAGATGAATACCAAAAAAATAACACAAGTCATTTTATTCCAAAATTATTAGCCATTACACCTCAAAAGGGGGTTTCTGAATAAATTTATATATTCTTTGCCATTATTACAATTCATAAATATACATAAGTCTGGTACATCAAAAGTTGAAAGCCTAGCCTACTGGTAATTCTTACCTCAGCTACAGCAACATCAACGCCTACAGGAAACTGTGGAACGTTTCCTATCCGCTCGCAAATTTGGAGCTTGGTCCTATTCATCGTGTCTAGCTGTTATTGTGTGATGAAGAAAGGAAGCAAGGGTGAGCAAAATAGCTCACCAAAATAACATGTATAGTAATAAACAATATATGAGCCTTCTCATAGTACTCATGAAAGTCTTGGTCAAGAAGAAATGAACCAAGTTGATATCTTAACGCGACCTTGTCGCAAAATATTCAGTATACATATATATATACTTTTCAAAATCTTTGAAATCCTCTAACATGTATAATATACACAGAGTTCCAGTTTATAACTGTATAAAAATATCATTGCAAGGTGATCTCATATATCTAACCTTGTCTCAACTTTTTTCTGATCGATGATCGTAACTCTTATAGAGTAAACTTATGTCTGTGTTTATATAGACATACAGTTACAAGATAACTTCTAGTTGATATGGAATATAATTCTGTCTCCTAAAATATATTAACCAGATATCTTATAATTCTTCTAGTCCTCGAACTCTTTCCTTGCATATCTTCTTCTTGTATTAGTCTCTTTTTTCTTTCCTGTAAATCAGCTTCCTTCCTTAACTGTAAGTTCTCCAGTACTTAAGTTCTGATATCCATCTTCTGATATTATCTTCTGATAATCTAAGTTCTGATATCCTTAAGTTCTGACTTCCAGTAAGTCCTGATTCCAGTAAGAGCAGATATTTCCTGTTTATTAAGATCTGAGAACTAAACATGAAACATATTAGACATGACATCTCAAATATATTCAACAATCTCCCCCAACTTGTAAATTATGCAAGAATGTACAAGTTAATAGATTTGATTATGTCATAAATATTTAAGTTCAAATGCAATAAGAGTTTGACTAAAAATAATTACAACTTATAAAACATCCAGCTTTACCAGCATCACTGAATCAATCTGAATCCATAATGATTCTTAACAAAATCTCTTATCAGATTATCTTCAGCTTTCTTCAGAACTTCAGCTAATTGTGCTTTGACCTGCATCAGTTCTTCTTCTTTACTATCACCAATTTGATAAATGGCTGTTCTGAGAGCTTGAATGGATGTTCTTTCAAGCCCATCACCAAGTCTGATAACCTTAGGATGTGAAGAGTTTTCATTATAACATAAGCATCTTCCTTTCAGAATAACTTCCACCTTAGCAGAATTCTTCAGCATAGGAATTTCTCTTCCATCACCTTCAATAATCATTGGTGTGGCGTCCCAAAATCCGGGGTCAGGAATCTCGGAGGCCACGCCATCTAAACTATTACAACCACACAACTCACACTATAATATATAAATACTCACGCTTCACGAACCTACACTTATCACACACACAGACTTTAGGTTATTGTCTTGGAAACGAACCATTCATAACTAGAGTAATTTCAACCATCAAGTGATAATTATTACAACCCAAAAGTGATTTAGTCTTACCGGGGAGTAACCTTTAAGTAAGGCTAGTCCTCCGGCCAAATATACGTTTCTTATTTATTATCTTACATAAGTCATAC
Source organism: Apium graveolens (assembly GCF_009905375.1). Classification (NCBI taxonomy): domain Eukaryota; kingdom Viridiplantae; phylum Streptophyta; class Magnoliopsida; order Apiales; family Apiaceae; genus Apium; species Apium graveolens. The sequence goes on along the minus strand of NC_133648.1, from coordinate 175,465,419 downwards.
TTATCAATAAGCCGAACTAAAAACAACTAAAAACTAATCCAGCTTATTCGGACTACCTGTGGTACAACACCAAATAATCTACGGAACAGCTGGCCATTTCCTACCCGTTTCCTGGCTGTGGTTCTCATGGCAGGCATCTTGATTCACTATGGTGTTGTGTCAATTTAATAAAACAAGTGTGAGCTATAATGCCCATCATAATAATGTACAGTATGAAAATGACTGTATGATAACTTATGTAAAACATCATATATGATAATTATGTTTTATTCGAAAATAGTTTTCCTTGGTGATACACACCTTCTGTTAGTCTCTTAACAATATAGCAAGAATTACAGAAGGGGGGTTGAATGGAATTCTTGAACCTTTTTCTCAAAATAAAAATATTCAACTCGAATATAGATATAAGTGTTTTGATTAGCACAATGCGGAATAGAAACTTAATTGAATCAAAACATAAGTAATTAAAAACAAGAGTCTTTAAAAATTTTCTGGTGGATTTAAACAATTCCACCATAGATATATATTATATATCGAGAGGACTCTGTGTGCAAGAATGCTCACAGCTGCTTACAAATCGAACTACTGAGAATACAGGGAAATGCTAAGGATTTTGTTTACAAAGATTTCTCTCTTTTTTGTATCTCAGTTATATATTTTTATTTGCTACGTTTTTGGTTTATATATTACTAAGATTACAAAGTCAAAAAGACTAAATAAATATAAAAACTATCAGTCTTAAGCTTTGCTACTTTTCATCCTCTATTACCCAGTTAATGGGCTTCCACAATAGATTTGTATACATCTCGACGGCTGTGCTCAGTTTTCACTGTTCAACTGATGTTTGAATTCTTTATATGATCATCCGTTGGACTTTATGAATATCCGTTGGATATATGATCATCCGTCGACTTTCTGAACATCCGTTGATGGCTTTATTGATCATCCGTTGACTGCTATATTAAACATCCGTTGATAGTCATTTGATCATCCGTCGATGGCTTTGTTAATCATCCGTCGGTAGCTATTTTGGCACTTGACTTCATTTCACTTATGCAGAATTACAAGACATCATTTATATACAATTAATCAACCTATTCTGCATATCTAGTTAAAGTCAAAATGACTTATAGGCTACTACAAAATCTATACAAAGATGTATACAGAACTGTGCTACAGACTCATTATTACATAATCTACTCACTCGATGGATAATAAGTTAACATCCGTCGGGACTATAATGAGTTATCCGTCGGGACTATAATTCTTATCCGTCGAGTGCTACTTATTTCACTAAGTAAAATCTACTTAGATGTTTTGTTTATGAAATCATCAAGTACACAACATATGCACAACAATCTCCCCCAATTTATGTCTACTGGAATTGTAGCCATAAATTATGAGATACTTGATGATAACAAAACATCCTAAACATACAGCTTTAAAGATAAGCAGATAATACTGAAAGTGTTTCAATTGATCAAAATGTACAAAGTTTGGCTCACAGTCATTTCAAGATGCTCCTCTAGCCTGAGCAGATTTTTCTAGTTTCTTGAAGGTCTGGATCTTCTTCCAAGCTTCCTGTTGTTTTCATCAATCTGATTTTGGAGCTGCCTGTGGAATTCCAGTTCATCAGATTCTGAGAGATCTAGCTTTTCTTGCATTTCCAAGAGAGTCTCATTGCTAGAGATACTCAATTGGTCTTCTAACTTGAAGAATCTTCTCACACCTTTGTCATCTATGAACTCCATCAGCCAGTAGGGCGGTAGAGGCACTCTTCTCCCTGTGTATGGGATGATTAGAGTCTTTGGGAGTGCATATTTAGCTATAATACTCCTTAGTTCTTCAATCTTCTTCAATACTAGTCTTCTTGCAATTACATTGAACCCAAAGTTCTTCTTGAAGGATGAATAAACTTTAATCGGTACAGCTTGGCTTTCTTGAAGAATCCTGTGAAGTGGCCACACAATCTTCTTTCCTCCTTTGTACTTGTACAGTAACCTTTCAGGTAGGTTTCTGTATGCATCAATTCCCCTCACTTCATCTAGTTCATCCAGATAGAGGTTTAGATCAGAAAATTCCTTGATGTCACACAAGTACAAGTAGTCTCCCCTATTGACTTTGGGTTGAACTTTAACTACTGATTTGGATTTGAGAGGTGACAGCTTCACTTTCTTGACTGCCCTTGACTTTGTCCTTTTTGGCTTGCTAAGGATTGGTAAACTGAAGTCAGGAATTGGTATTTTATCCCACTCTATTGGCTCATCCTTGGGCACAATAGGTTCACCATGAATATTCCTGTAGGGATCCACCACCCTTATATCTTCAAATACCACAGAGGGCTTTGATGCTTGAGTTGTAACTGGTGTGGGTACCTTAGGAAATTGATCTTCCAATCCTTTGTCAACAGTATCCAGTTTCCTTTTTGTTCTTCTAGCCGATTCTTTCTTTCTTGGAGATTTCTTCTGTTATTCAATTTTCTTCTTTGATTCAGCAGCTTCAGATGGTTGAGAAGGAATTTGTTGAGATGAATTCACAGCCTGTAGTTTGGCTAAGATAGAAATTTGCTCTTTCTTTTGTTTAGTCTTCTTTGCATCTAGAGCAGCTTGCTTCTTTTCCTGCTTTAATCTGGCTTTTTCTTCTCTCTTTGCTTGAGCAAATTATGGATGTCCAGCTACCACACAAATTTCCTTTCCATTTCTGAATATTTTCGCAATTCTCTTTTTTGAAGCTAAATCAGCTGGATCTTTATAGAAGACAATTGATCTTGACAGAAGCTTCTTCTCATCAGGCTTGGGTGTCTCATACACAGTGTCCAAGGGGTTCTTTAAAGATGATTTTGGATAGTTTGCCCTTGGTTTAAGAATTATTTCAGCCTTTGTAGACTTGATGCTTGAAGATTGTCCTCTTTCCAGATAATTCATGCTCATGTCATTCACACTGATTTGCTTGATTTGAGAGTGATGGATGGCTGACTTAACTGGCTCCTTAACAAGTTCAAACTTTTTCTGTATCTCCTCATCAATCTTATCCCAGTTGATCAAACTCAACTTTTCTTTCTCAGCAACTTTCAAATTTGATGCTGCTGCTGCTTTAATTAGATCTATACCATCTGCAACTGGTGGCTTGGAGACAGTAATTGAAGGTACAATTACTTTGCTGATTTGAACTTGAAGTTTCTCCCCCTCACTTGGTTCTCTCTCCCCCTTTTTGTTATCATCAAGTTGAGGAGTTAGGCCTTGTGCTTTAGCCAGTTGCATGAGAAGATTTGTCTGAGACTGTTGATTTTGAAGAAGGGTAGCCACTGAATTCTCAATAATTTGAACTCTATCTTCCAGCTTGGCCAGCTTCTTTTCAGAATCTGATTCTCTCATCAGTCTCAGTAATAGATCCTGCATGGTACCATATGGCATGACTGAATCCATCTTCTCAGAATTGTAGGTCTTCAAGTCAGCTATATCCTTTTTGAGTTCATCCACACTCAGATTATGTCTTAATTGCTGGATCTTCATGAGATGTAGAGAGTCTAGGTGAGCTTGAAGAATAGCCTTGGTACCAGCATCTGAAGTTTCCTGAAGGGCCTTTTGAATAGCCATAACCTGCTTAACTAAAGATACACCAAATTGTCCTGGTGTAGATTCCTTTGTATATGCCCATTCAGGTAAATTTGGAACAGAACTTGGGCCTTCATCTCCCCCTAAGTTCATGCTTCCATCCAAAGAAACAGAGTCATCATCATTAGAATTTACTTCAAATTCTTCAGATGGCTCACCAGCTTGAGAAGGCATCCTATTGACAGCAGCTTTATCTCTTTGAAGAGATTCTGAAGTGTGTACTAAGTTCAAAGTCTGTTCTGCCTCCACATTGCCCTGAGCAGCCAACAGTTGATAGACTGACACAGGGTGAGTAAAAGTGTCAGCATTCAAGGAAATGTTATCAATTATAGCTTTGTAATGTTGCTGAAATTGTCTTTCCTTTTCAGCATCATCCACAATCATTGACTCACTAACAATGGCTGGATCCACCCTTATAGCTTATGTACCTGCTTTTCTCTCATAATCTCTCTTTTGTTGCATCAGGGTCTCACCCTGGCTCCCCACCCTCACACCCTTACCTACTAAGGTGGGACTCCTCTCACTCACTTTTGCCAATCCTGAATAAATGGATTGCTGATTTTCACTCTTTTCCTCTTCTTTTGCCTGGGAGCAACCTAGCCTTTCACTCAATACATTCTCCTCTCTCAGTCCTAAGAGTGACTGTACAACCACTAAATCTTCTGCACTTGAAATCATTGAGGTTTGAAGTTGCGCAGAGATACTCGACGGATAAGTGATATCCGTCAAGTGAGTGGTAATGCTATCCGACGGATAACTGCTGTTAGGCTTATCCGTCGGGATATAATCACTACTCGACGGATGAGCAATATCCATCGAGAGAGTAAAAATGAATGAGGTGGGAAGAGAAACTATTGTTGACTCTGTGTTGATTGAAGATATTTGGGGCACATATGTCACAATAGAATCTGAAAGAATTGGCAAGTGAGCCAACAAATCATCTAAAAGATGATGCTCACTTGCACTAGATTTTGGCTTCCCCAACAGAGTTAACGAAGGGGAATCAGGAATTGAAGTGTTTATCATATCCATTTCCAGAGAGTTTGTTGGTGAGTATGGTGTTTCAGATGCTTCTATTATTAGAGATTTTGGCTGTGACTCCACATTTATTGGAGCCACATCAAACTGAATTTGAGAGAGTGCAGGGACTGTGTCTTTAGCACCAGTTTGCACTGTGTGTGTGCCCTGTGCATCCCCAAAGGTCTTAGATTTCTTCTTTCTTGTGTAAGTTTGGGGTGAGCTTGTGTCCCTAACCCTTTTGGCCTGTGCTCTTGGCTGAGAGCTTTGTTCAATAACTACATCCTTTTGGGAGGATGTAGCTAGAAGTGAGCTTTTATCCTTTTTAAGCACTGCAGTTTGTTGGGAAACAACAGTGTGGCTAGGCTGGGATTCACTCAACTCTCCATCCTTATTCTTGGGGTTTCTTTGATGTTCACCCCTTCCCTCACCTGACTTTCCCTCCTTCACACTCCCCTCTTTTGCTTTTGTGGATTTTATAACTGGTATCTTTTGAGAGATACCAGAAGGGGTTTTCTTTGATTTAGATTTGGAAATTATAGAGGGTTTGGAGGCTTTGGTAGGCAACTGTTTGGTTATTGGCACAGTTGTCATATCTACTCCTGAAGTCAAAGAAATAGTGGAGGTTGGAATAGTTGTAGGGATGGATGAACTTACCTCACTTACCTGAGGTGCCTGCATTACAGGAAAGTAGAACATTGGCACATTCCTGTGATGGTTGGCCCTGTTCAGATCTGCAATTATCCTCCTCTCTTGAACCCAACAATCCAGTTTGTTATTAGGGTTCTCAAGAACTATTTCTTCACAGAGGTGGTTAGCCAATAACATAAAAAATCTGGCATAATAAACATTCTTCCCTCTTTTATTTAGCTCTCCTAATTTGTATCCTAACTCAAACATGATAAGGTCACTGAAGTTGTAAAATTTATCTGTAACTAGCATGTATAGCATGTTAAGCATGGAAATATTCACTGAATCAAAATTACTGATTTTTCCAGAGAAGACCTTAGTAACTACATCACACATGAAACTCCATTCCTTCCTAAGACCCATTTTCCTAATATCACTCATTTTTGAAGTGGAAAGTGCATAGTGAATGGAATTAAGCATATTGATAATATCAGTTTCAGTGTGTGGTGAAGTCACATTGTTATCAGGTATTTTAAAACATGCTTTTATCACATCACTATTGATACAAAATTCTTTACCTTTGATAGTTAAAGTGATGGTCTTGTCAGTAGAGTTGTATATAGCAGTGGTCCACATCTCTTCGACCACTTCACAGAAGATTGTGGGTGATTCCAGCACGGCGTAATTGAGCTTGCAATTCTTCACGAAGTCCATCATCTTGTGGTAGTCCTCTGATTGCTGAATACCCTTATTGACCAATGCAGTAAAATTGTTATTCTCATAAATGAACCCAGTTTGAGACATAATCTTTACTACAGGTGCCATTGTTAGTGAATGAAAGCTTGAAGAGAAGGAGAGTAATTGCTTGAGAGAGAATGGAATTAGAGCAGTTGAATTTGAGAATGATAAAAGAAAACAATTACAATGAAATAAGCTTTTATACTATCTCAAAAATAACTGATAAAAATAATAAAGTAAAGTAAATTAACCAATAGAAATCGCCTAAAATAGCCGTTTAAAAATAAACTGTAAAAATTCCACCCATTATCCGTCGTGTAATGCTTACTAACTGTAAGTATACTCGATGGATAATGTTCAGGGAATTAATGGCTGAGATTTAGACAATTCGACGGATGAGGATAAACTGATATCCTTCGAGACATAAAGTATTCCAGAAAAATAATTGACTTTTATTAGCAAGTAGTATATCGACGAATGACTAGACTCGATGGATAAGGGTCATCCGTCGAGATGCAAATTTTGACTTAGCCAAAATTTCATCCAAGATTTAAAGATCAATTAAATTTCTGGCTGCATTCCAACTTGCAAAATAACTCAGATAAATTTAAGAGTAATTAAGCATACCTAACTCACTTACCAACCTTGAAAATGTGGATTCATCCAGTGGCTTGGTAAAGATATGTAACACCCCCAGATCCGGGGTCGGGGATCCGGGTCGTCACGGTCTTTCTTTCCATAATATCACTTCACTTAATTAATAATAAATATCCTTATGCTGTGACCCCACACTAACACACACCACAACCCGTTATAGTCTCAGAGATGAAATTGAAATAAGTACAAGTCTTTGAATCCACAATTTAAAAGTTATTACAACCCAAAATGATTACTTGATAATTTACAGTTAACTGCCATTATCTGCCATAAGTTATAATTATACATAATTTGATTCTCAAAAGTAGAGTGCCTAATCTACCAATTTGATTCTTTATACAATTTCCTGAAAACTTCTGTCATGTAAAGTATGAACAGAATTGCAATATCCAATAAATTTGGAAAGGAAAAGAATTTGGCATAAACTAGATATCTTGCTGATCAGGCAAAGATACCCATAAGTAACCTTTTCTACTAGTAGATGGACGAATTCCCCACTGGTCATCACCCTGGTCGTAATAGGACCTTATGTTGGACTGCCACTCAGCCACTTATGCATTTGATGGACTCCCACTGAGCCACTTACACTATCATGGACGCCCACTGAGCCCATGTTGCTTATGCCGACTCAATAGATGGACTTACTTCCCGAACGTTAGGTAAGTAATCAATTCATTTACCAAAACTGCAACCGTGTTGCGAATATAAAATACACCACAGAGCCGGATCCCTCAGGTTTTGAGCGAGTATTTAAATCCCCTTAAAAAGGAAGATCTTAAATATAAAAATGAGTTTTGGGATCCGCTCTAACTTTTAAAAATCATTTTGAAGACTCGAAAATACTTTAAAGAGTGTTTGGAGTAAAGCTGATTTAATGAAGTAAATCAGTCCCCAGAATATTTAGAAAATGTCTGAATATTATTATTTAAATAATATTCCCATAAAGAATAATCTTTATAAAAATAATTGAAGTAGAAGTATTAAAACTTATACTTGAATGAATAGCAAATAATCAAAGATATACTTATACGAAAGTAATATCTTTATTTGAATAATCAAAAATAAGTTTGATTATCGACACCTTATTCTTTAATACAATAAAGAATATTATTAAGTAATAAGCGGAGTCATAATACCTCGAATGAATACTATAAATAATATTCATAAAATAAAGGAGTCATACATCCTCAAATGAATATCCAAGTAATATTCAATAATAATATAAACTGAGTCATAAGCCCTCGAATGAATATTCAAAATAATATTCATTAATAAAATAAAGTTAAAGTTATCGAATAAACCTTATTCGATTAATAGTTTTGAAAACTATGACCATATATATATATATATAAGTATATATATATATATATATTTATATCCATATATACAAAATCTACTCGGGATCCTTGACTCCCGGTTTTAGAAAATATTTTCACCTTTGGGTCCCTATACTAAGGGTATATGCAAATTACCGCTATCCTCTAGCATAGGTATTATCAACAATTGTATATGGAAAGAATACGAAATAGGCATGCATATATATATACCATAGCAGCATGCCTCAATATATAACAACATTTGCTAATTAACCAACATGCATCTATCGCAAGATAATGCATATACACATATACATCACAACAACAGTATAACGGATAGAAAAACTTGCCTGAGCGACTTGGGGTGATAAAAGGCTCGGGACGAGTTTGGTAACCTATAAACAACAAGTAAGTTGGAATTAAACCAAAGTCACTTGTAAATCTATACTTTAACTAACTTAGACTCTAACGCTTATTCTGCGCTTACTGATTCTCTTAAGTCACTCGAGTACCCTCGGCTCCACCATTTTTAATAATTTAACCTTTACGAGTTTTAAGGCGATTCCTTCGCGAGTGTCTTACCAACTGCCTAACACACTTACCATAAATGTTTCATACATTAATTAACCCTTTTTGGTCTTTAACCTATGTTTCAAAGTAAGGCGAGGGGAAAAATTTCGTTCGCGAAACGCCGTTACATGAAACGGTCGTTTCTCCTAAACCGTGCATCGGAATCGAAGAACTACATATCAAAACGAAGCTCGTAACATGAGATATCTAAACATGGCAATGGTCATAATCTAGCAGGGGGTTCTCGGGTCCTAATGTTATGCACAAAAACAGTCTAAAGAAAATCGGACGTTACGACGACTATGTTTACGCGATTTCCCAATTTTAAACCATTCAAAACCAACCCAATTCAACCTCAAATCCAACATACAACCAATATCCATCCTTATCACATCATAACAACCCCAACAAATTCAATTTTAACATTCATACTTATGCCTAAGCTTAACTTTAATCATACTTAAGTTCTTTTAATCAAAACAACAACATTTACCATTCCATTTCACTACCATTTCAAATCCCAAACTCTAATCACAACAACAAGCTACAATATCACCCTACTAATCAAGATCATCTTATAATACATAGGAATCTAGGGTTTGGAGATGGTATACCTTCCTTGAAGTGGTGGGAGGAGCTAGGAAGCCTTAAGAAGCTTTGAGAAGTCTTAGGAATGCTTGGATCTTCAAGGAAAACAAGAAAAATTTCAAGTTAAAAACTTGAAAACACTATTCATTGTCTTCTTCTTTGATTAAATGAAGAAGATTAAGAAGGAATTAATGGCTTAAACTCATGATATAGCCCTAACTAAGTATGAAGATGATTAGGGAATTATCTTACCAATTTAGGAAGCATGGATCTTTGATTTTGAAATTCTTGCCCTTTAAAAAGCTAAAAAGCCGAGAGCAAAAGATGAACAATGCCTTGGTTCTTTTTGATTTTGATGAAAAATGATTTTGCTTGGCTTGGTTGATTTGTTTTTGTGTTTGATTTAGTCAATTACCTTGTTGCCCTTGAATTTGTGTGGTTCTCATTCAACCACACCTCCTTCCTTCCCATGTCATGCCTATGTCATGTTGTGATGTCATCTTTCCCTCCTTGTCCTCCTCTCATTGGTTGGGTGACATCACTCCCTCTAATCCCTTTGCTTAACTTCCTAATCGTTTGCCTAATGACCGTTGATCTGTTATACGGTTCGCTTAACTTTCATTTTCGTTTATCGTTTGAAGGATCATACCCGGGATCTTATTACTTAGGTTCCCTTAACCTTTCTCAATACATTATATTTCTTTTTATGATCCTCTATCATAATCCTTTAATTTAAATCCTTTTTATCCTGTTACCTTATACTCAATTCTCTCCGTATCTAGTGGATTTCTGGGAAAAACCAAAGTGTTCGGAATTGGATTCTGACGATCTTTACATACACTTATATACTACATAGAGTACTAATAATATCCCAGAATATCCATAACAGAACCCCTACATAGTGTGGCGTGAAAAATTTTCTCATTCAGCTAAAACACTATTCACAAGGGTTACAAAAAGTTGAAAATTTTGGGGGTTATTACAAGATATCTGCAAGTTGCTTCTCACTTGGAACAAAATGTAACTCCACAGTACCATTCATTACATGTTCCCTTATGAAATGGTACTTGATGTCTATGTGCTTTGTCCTTAAATGTTGCACTGGATTTTCAGTGATGGCAATTGCACTTGTGTTATCACAGAAAATAGGAATCCTTTCAACTTGCAAACCATAGTCTAGCAATTGATTTTTCATCCATAAAATCTGTGCACAGCAACTGCCAGCAGCAATATATTCAGCTTCAGCTGTAAAAGTAGAAACTGAATTTTGCTTTTTACTGAACCAGGACACAAGCTTGTTTCCTAGAAATTGACAGGTTCCTGTTGTGCTCTTTCTATCAATTCTACAACCTGCATAATCTGCATCTGAATAATCAGTTAGATCAAAGCCAGAATCTCTACGGTACCAAATGCCAAGTTTTGGTGTTCCCTTGAGATATCTGAAAATTCTTTTAATGGCAATTAAGTGAGATTCTCTAGGATCAGCCTGAAATCTAGCACATAAACATGTAGCAAATATTATATCTGGCCTACTAGCTGTTAAGTATAGAAGTGAGCCAACCATGCCTCTATAACTTGAAATATCCACAGACTTTTCAGTAGTGTTTAGTTCAAGCTTAGTTGTAATGGCCATGGGAGTTTTTGCAGATGTGCAATCCATTAGATCAAACTTCTTTAAAAGATCAAAAATATATTTAGTGTGACTAATGAATATTCCATCACTAACTTGCTTAACTTGCAAACCAAGAAATTAAGTTAGTTATCCCATCATACTCATTTCATACTTACTTTGCATCAATTTGGCAAACTTTTTGCAAAGTTTCTCATCTGTAGAGCCAAAAATAATATCATTTACATAAATTTGAACAAGTATACTAGAGCCATTAACATTTCTGAAAAATAAAGTTTTATCTACAATACCTCTTGTGAAATGATTTTCCAAAAGGAACTTTGATAAAGTGTCATATCAGGCTCTAGGTGCTTGCTTCAGTCCATAAAGTGCTTTCAGAAGATAATAGACATATTTTGAAAATTTTGGATCTTCAAAACCAGGAGGTTGACTAACATACACTTCTTCCTCCAAATCTCCATTTAGAAAGGCATTTTTGACATCCATTTGATAGACCTTGAAATTGGCATGGGCTGCATAGGCTAAGAAGATTCTGATGGCTTCAAGTCTTGCAACATGAGTAAAAGTCTCATCAATATCTATTCCTTCTTGCTGACAGTAGCCCTTAGCAACCAATTATTGCTTTGTTCCTGACCATTATGCCATTTTTATCCATCTTGTTTCTGAATACCCACTTGGTGTCTATTGGATTCTTTCCTTTAGGCTTGGGTACCAGCTTCCATACATTATTCCTTTCAAATTGGTTTAGCTCCTCCTGCTTAGCTAAGATCCAATCAGGATCCAACAAAGCTTCTTCTACCTTCTTTGGTTCTTCCTTTGATAGAAAGCTGCTGTATAGACATTCTTCCTGAGTTGCTCTTCTTGTTTGAACTATAGAAGAAACATCACCAATGATAAGCTCAAAGGGGTGATCTTTTGTCCATTTCCTTTGATGAGGTAGATTAACTCTAGATGAAGAGACCTCATGATTGTCTTGATGTGTGATTGAGTTTTGATTGCTAGAAACTCCACCTGAGTTTGTGGATCTTTGATTTGAGAAAGGAGAATTTTCTGTAGGTGATCTGTCTTGACCTCCTGCTCCTTTTGATAACCCGACGGATGGTGAATTTTAAGTACCGATGGATGAGGCAGGTTATCTTCCAACGGATAACACAGATTGCCTTCCGACGGATGAAGCATTATGCAACTCGACGGATGTTGAGTTTTGTGCTTCATTGGTGGTAGATTTATCTGCATATCGTTAGACACTATTTCTTGATCACTCTCATCATCACTGTCATTACTAACCATCTCAACATTGTCGAATTTGAGGCTCTCATAGTAATCTCCATCTTCCAGTCCTTCAATCTTTTTATCATCAAACACAACATGTATAGATTCCACAACAATGTTGGTTCTTAGATTGTAGACTCTATATGCTTTACCAACAGCATATCCAACAAAAATTCCTTCATCTGCTTTAGCATCAAACTTCCCATTTTGATCAGTTTGATTTCTCAGGATATAGCATTTGCAGCCAAAGACATGAAGAAAGTTTAGAGTTGGCTTCTTGTTCTTGAACAATTGATAGGGAGTCATGCATCTTGCTTGATTAATCAGAGAAATGTTCTGAGTGTAGCATGCAGTATTTATAGCTTCAGCCCAGAAATATGTTGGTAGTTTAGATTCTTCAAGCATTGTCCTTGCAGCTTCAATAAGTGATATGTTCTTCCTTTCCACTACTCCATTCTGTTGTGGAGTCCTTGCTGCTGAAAACTCATGCAGTATCCCATTTTCTTCACAAAATGCTCTCATGACGGAATTCTTAAACTCAGTTCCATTGTCACTCCTGATTCTTCTAACTTGGAAATCAGGATGATTGTTGACTTGCCTTATGTGATTGATGATGATTTCACTAGCCTCATCTTTAGACTTTAGAAAATATGTCCAAGAGAACTTTGAGAAATCATCTACAATTACTAGGCAAAATCTTTTCCTAGAGATGGACAATACATTGACTGGTCCAAATAAATCCATGTGAACCAGTTGTAAAGGCTCTTCAATTGCTGAATCAAGTTTCTTCCTGAATGATGCTTTGATCTGCTTCCCTTTTTGGTAGGCATCACACAGTCCATCCTTTGAAAACTCCACTAGAGGAATACCTCTTACCATTTCTTTCTTTACCAGCTCATTCATGGTCTTGAAGTTTAAATGAGATAGCTTCTTGTGTCATAGCCAACTTTCATCCTGACTTGCTTTACTGAGAAGACAAGTTACAGATTCTGCTTTAGTTGAGTTGAAATCAGCTAGGTACACATTTCCTCTTCTCACACCAGCGAGAACCACTTTGTTGCTTTGATTATTAGTCACAACACAAGCTTCTTTGTTGAAGGATACTGAATTACCTTTATCACAAAGCTGGCTGATACTCAACAGATTGTGTTTGAGACCATCCACTAAGGCAACCTCCTCAATGATGACATTGTCTTTTAAAATCAAGCCATATCCCACAGTATAACCCTTGATGTCATCTCCAAAAATAATACTTGGGCCAGCTCTCTCCTTAAACTCTGTGAGCAGGGTAGAATCACCAGTCATGTGTCTTGAACAACCACTGTCCAAGTACCAAAGATTCCTTCTGTTTCCCTGCACATATCAAAATCAAATCAAGTTGATTTTGGTACCCAAGTTTCCTTGGGTCCTGCCTTGTTATCTTTCTTCTTCTGTTTCTTAGGTCTTAACTCATTTGACTTAGGAATTTCAGATTCTTCCTTAGTCATTTGGGTTGGGCCTTTGAAACCATTTAATGCAACAGAATTATCATGCATATTATGGCTAACAGGAAATTGCATGCTTGGTGTAAACATGTTATTCCAGTAAGGCATGCTAAATGACATTTGAGGCATACTGTATGCAGCATAATATGGATTAGGTGCAAATGGCATATTAGCAAACTGTGCATTCATGTTCTGTGTAGGCATATCATTAACAGGCATGGGAGGCATTGCATTCGTGTTAGGAAATTGAGACTGAACAGACATGGGAGTAGGCATGGCAGATTTGCAATTAACAGACAAATGATTTACACTACCACACTTGACACAGATTTTTCTAGGAGCATATTTATCAGGTGTGTAGTTATTGTGTTTGTTAATCCCTACTTTACCATTCCTGTTGTTTTTCCTTTTAGTCTCTGTTTTTATCTCAATTTTCTCAAGTCTGTCACTTAGCTGTTTGACAATCTTGTGACCAACATTAGCCCTTTTTCCTTTCTTAACTTGACTTGACTCTCCTGAAACAAAGTTCTTGGAAACAGACCCATACTTCTCATTTAGCTTGATTAGTTTGGCTTTGCTAATGGGCTTGCTCACAGCCGACAGATGAGGATTTTCATCTTTCGACGAATAACACTTTTTGTTATCCGACGGATAGTCCTCATCATCCGTCGAGTCTACATCTGTCAGCAAACCATCTACCAAATTAGGTTCTAGTTTCTCTTTACTCTTTTTCCAGGCTTCATCACAAAAAGACTCAATTCCTTGAACTTTGGTGATTTGAGCATGGACATCCCTGGATGTTTTCTATGCTTTAATCACCTCTTGTTCACGCTCGAGCTGCTTCTTTAAAATCTCTTCCTTTTTCAAGGACTCATTTAATTCCTCCTTGGCAATCTTACACTCAATCCTTAGTTTCTCAAAATCAACAAACTAAGACTCAAGCACATTATTCCTCTCACTTAAAAACAAGTTGTTTTCTTTGATTTTAGCATTTTCTTTAGTAAGAGACTTAAGTGTAACACACAAATGATATAATTCTGTAGACATGTCATTTATGGCATCATTACACTCAGCTTTAGATAAATGTGCAAGATTTGTAGTAATTACCTGATTGCTTGAGGAACTTGTCTCTGTTTCATCAGACTTGGCCATTAGGGCTAGATTGACATAGCTGACATCTTCATTTTCATCTAAACCATCTGCTGCCCAGTCATTCTCTTGTATAATAAAAGCCCTTTCCTTTTGTTTGAGTAGATCAAAGTATTTTTGCTTATAATCCACAGACTCAAACCTTTTCTTACTGGAATCTGACTTTCTACACTCATTTGCAAAATGCCCTGCCAAGCCACATTTGAAACATTTGAATTTTGACTTATCCACCATGTTTCTTTTTGGCCTGGTTGCTCCAAAGTTCTTCTTAAACTTGAGCTTGGCAAATCTCCTGGAAAGAAATGCTAGGTGCTCATCAATGTCCTCCATGTCATCTTGACTCAATGAATCTTCACTTTCTACTGCAATCCTCTTGCCCTTCCTTTCATAGACTTTAGAAGTTGACTCAACAGCTTCCATCTTCACTTCCTTCTCCTTTTCCAAATCAGCAACTAGTGCAATGGATCCTCCTTTCTTCTTTCCTCTCTCCATCCTTTCATCCTGCTCTATCTCAAGCTCATAGGTCTTCAGGATGCCATACAGTCTCTCCAAAGTTAACTCTTTATAATCTTGTGAGTTTCTTAATGAGACTGTCATTGGTTTCCATTCCTTTGGAAGAGATCTAAGGAATTTCATATTAGAGTCTTTAGTCTGATAGACTCTTCCATGCAACTTAAGAACATTTAGTAGTTTTTGGAATCTACTAAAAATGTCAGTGAGTGACTCACTTTCCTCATTGTGAAAATGCTCATATTGCTGAATCAAGAGCTGCATTTTATTTTCTCTAACTTGCTCGGTGCCATCACAGATTATCTGTATAGTATCAAAGACTTTCTTGGCAGTTTTGCAGTTAATAATGTTGTCAAACATGTCTGCATCAACTCCATTGAACAAAATGTTCATGGCCTTTTTATCCTTCCTGACTTGTTCAATGTCAGGATCAGACCATTCGTGCCTTGGCTTGGGAACTGATGGCTCGTTTCCTGTTGCAGCTCTCATTGGAACATGAGGACCTCTTTCTATGCAGTCCACATAGGCCTCATCTTGAGAAAGCATATGAAGATGCATCTTTACCTTCCAATGATGGTAATTATCTTTATCTAGAAAAGGAATCTTGACTCCAACGTCTTTCTTGTTCATCTTGCTGAATTGTTTTGATCTTTAAACTCTTTGTAGATTAAGAGCTTGCTTTGATACCAATTGTTAGTCCCTTAACAATATAGCAAGAATTACAGAAGGGGGGTTGAATGGAATTCTTGAACCTTTTTCTCAAAATAAAAATGTTCAACTCGAATATAGATATAAGTGTTGTGATTAGCACAATGCGGAATAGAAACTTAATTGAATCAAAACATAAGTAATAAAAAACAAGAGTCTTTAAAAACTTTCTGGTGGATTTAAACAATTCCACCAGAGATATATATTATATATCGAGAGGACTCTGTGTGCAAGAATGCTCACACCTGCTTACAAATCGAACTACTGAGAATACAGGGAAATGCTAAGGATTTTGTTTACAAAGATTTCTCTCTTTTTGTATCTCAGTTATATATTTTTATTTGCTACGTTCTTGGTTTATATATGACCAAGATTACAAAGTCAAAAAGACTAAATAAATATAAAAACTATCAGTCTTAAGCTTTGCTACTTTTCATCCTCTATTACCCAGTTAATGGGCTTCCACAGTAGATTTGTATACATCTCAACGGCTGTGCTCAGTTTTCGCTATTCAACTGCTGTTTGAATTCTTTATATGATCATCCGTTGGACTTTATGAATATTCATTGGATATATGATCATCCGTCGACTTTCTGAACATTCGTTGATGGCTTTATTGATCATCCGTCAACTGCTATATTAAACATCCGTTGATAGTCATTTGATCATCCGTCGATGGCTTTGTTAATCATCCGTCGGTAGCTATTTTGGCACTTGACTTCATTTCACTTATGCAGAATTACAAGACATCATTTATATACAATTAATCAACCTATTCTGCATATCTAGTTAAAGTCAACATGACTTATAGGCTACTACAGAATCTATACAAAGATGTATACAGAACTGTGCTACAGACTCATTATTACATAAGCTACTCACTCGATGAATAATAAGTTAACATCCGTCGGGACTATAATGAGTTATCCATCGGGACTATAATTCTTATCCGTCGAGTGCTACTTTATTTCACTAAGTAAAATCTACTTAGATGTTTTATTTATGAAATCATCAAGTACACAACATATGCACAACATCTTCTTATGAAAACAATTCTTTTAAGGGATTTTAATATCTTGTGAATACCTTATAGTAATCCCAGCACATAGGCTTGGGTTACGGTATTGCATCACAATTCCAATTGGAAGATTTAGGACATTCGTTGGAGCCACCGTATACGATAATCAGTCGTACTGCGATAAAAGTAACCTTTTCTACTAGAGTAGGACGACACCTTCGTATCCCGGTTATCACCCTGGCCGCATTCGGGCTACGTGTCCCATTTCGGGTATACACACACTTCGCAGGTCCTTAGGTACATATTGTACCGTCTCCTACGGTACCAGTAGTCTATCCAATACACGAAGTACTTGGATCCTACCCCTCCGTTGTCCTTTAGGAAATCCTATCATATCTCGAGAACTCGAACCACATCGAAGTTCCCCCAAGCGTTTTGCTTGTTGATAGGCATAGCTTTACTTCATATTTATATAAGTACTTCCGAAAGTTTTCGGAGGAAGTACTAAGGATGTGAGTTGACCGTTGTCAACATATAATAAAACAAGGGGGAAAGTTTCTCCTTGAAACTATATTCAAAATATTAAATAAGTCGGGGTAATATTCTCCGACGATCTGAAATTACTCGAATGATTTTCCAAAATCAGAAAGTATGTTTTAAATTAGGATCTATGATTTTTAAATCAATAATAAACCCATTAATTAATAATAAATAATTAAACGATATTCGATAAATAATTTAACCTTGAATGAGTTTATTCTTTAAAATAATATTTGAAATAATATTCCTCAACTAATTTGTGTCTACGTAATTAATAATCCTTTGAAATAAATAAGCGTTGGAGAATACTTCTCCTATAATAAATGATTAGTAGATAAATAATTCTTGTCTGAACGATAAAGTATATGATAGGGATAAATAAATTATGATTCAATACTACAAGGTGTGGGCTGCTAGGCCCAATAAAAAGATATATGATACTCAGACCGGAAAGGTTAAGCCTGATAGACCAGGTCAGGTCTGATGGAATAAAGAAGGCCCAAAAGCCCTGATTATTAATTAATTTCGTAATTAATTAATAAGGTAAAAATCAGCTATTGAGAAGAGTCCCGATAAGGATATAAATCCTTATAGATTATCCTCAAGGGGATCTAAAAGGATAAGGAATCAGTTTCCTACTATTTAGGACTCCTAAGTCCATTCTAATTATGAGACTTGCCCACCAAGTCTCCTATACCAAGTCCAATTCAAGGACTCCCAACATCTATATAAGGGGCCTCACCCCACAAATCAGAACTACGTTTTAGACTTAGTCCTTGGAGGACATGAAAGTCACTACGTCCTTGGTAGCCCTCGCCGCCATAGCCCCGAGGGCAAGTATCACCAAGAACTACGTTTTTTGACTTGATCCTTGGCAATCAGCAAGGTACGTAGGCATCTTGTTAAAGACAGATTGAGTCACGAAACACAAGAGCAGTCAAATCGAGCCTTGAAGTTCACGTTCATTAGTACTAAATACAGCAATTATATATATTAGTTTTTTATCCATAATATTTGGCGCCGTCTGTGGGAAGAAGGAACAACAACCATGGCGAGAACACGGAGAACAACCAGCACTCTGGAGGAGGGAACACCATCAGGGATAACTCAGGTGATTTCGTCAACCGTGGAGATTCCTCCCCACTCAACTTATGCATCTACTCAAGCGGAGACCCAGATAAGGGCAACTCAATCTCAGCCACAAGGAACGACTCCCCCGACTATTCAAGGTACGAATCCTCGAGTTCAACAAGTACATATACCTGTGAATTCTCGACCCATCGGGTATGAATATTCAACTGTTGTTACCACTAACCCCCCTTATGGGATGCCCCTTCACCCTGAGGTTGGAGGAAGCGGATATGCTGGGCGAAGCGAAGCACGAGGGCAGTCGCCCCCCTATATACGAGGTCTGGGTCCTATCCCTGAGGATCGGGAATTTTCTGGTCCTTACACTGAGAGAGACTCTGAATCTTCGGATGATGAAGTGGCCCCAAGAAGGAGGCGTCCTGGAAAAGAGCCAATGGCCGATGGAAGGCAACGCCCCCAAAGCACCCCAGGGGTGAATCCCCAAGAAGTGCAGGAAAGGATCAGGGCTCATGAGGCTGAAATCCAAAGGCTGAGGCGTGATTTGGAGGCTCACCAGGCCACCAGACCCCAGATACCTCCTAGGGGGAGAAATCCTCCTCCTGTCATAGACCTGGATGGTCCGGTAAGAAGAAGGGCTGCTGTCCCAAGAACTGATCCAAGCAATCTCCTTCCCCTTGGAGATCCTGATGATCCAACTCCACCCTTCATAGAAGAGATAATGAATGCCCATATCTCAAGGAAATTCAAGATGCCCACTATCAAAGCCTATGATGGCACGAGAGACCCCGCTAATCATGTTAGGACATTCTCTAATGCACTGCTGCTGCAACCCGTGAATGATGCTATAAAGTGTCGGGCCTTCCCTCAAACCCTGTCGGGTATGGCTCAAAGATGGTACAGTCGCCTGCCCCCAAATTCTATTGGATCGTTCAGAGAATTAAGCTAGGCTTTTATTAAGCAATTCATCAGTGGAAGAGTCCATGAGAAAAGTTCAGCATCTCTTATGAGTCTTGTACAGGGAGCTAAGGAATCCTTGAGAGATTACCTGAATCGTTTTACAAAGGAGGCTTTAAAAGTCCCAGACCTTGATGATAAGGTAGCCATGATAGCACTGCAACAAGGAACCAGGGATGAGTTTTTCAAGATGTCCTTGGCCAAACGTCCCCCTGAAAACATCTTGCAACTCCAAGAGAGGGCAGGGAAGTATATCAAGGTTGAAGAAAGCATGAGGAAGACCGTAGTAAGTAATGAGCCCACTGGAGGCAAGAAGCGAAAAACTGATCTGGAGTATATCGCTAAGGACAAATATCCTAGAACCGAACAAAACCCTGATTCAACCCCCAAGAAGGGAGGACCTGGGCAAAAGTTCACTGAATACGCTAAGCTGAGTGCTCCTAGAAGTCAGATTTTGATGGAGATTGAAAAAGATAGAGATATTCGCTGGCCTAAGCCCTTGAAGGCTGATCCCGCCAAGCTAGATAAGAGCAAGTATTGCAGGTTTCACAAAGATGTTGGCCATGACACCGATGAGTGTAGACAATTGAAAGATGAAATTGAGTTTTTGATTCGAAAAGGAAGGTTGAACAAGTATACTGGAGATGGAGGAAACAATAATGGAAGGAAGAACTTTGAAGATCATAGGAGGGACCAAGACGATCAGGGGCGGAATCCCCAACCTAGAGGACCGGTTATAAATGCAATTTTTGGAGGACCACGACGTCCTCGAGGACCTGTGATAAACACGATCTTTGGAGGTCCAACTGCTGTTGGATTGTCCAAAAATTCCAGAAGGGCATACACCAGGGAGGTTATGCATATTGTTGGAGAAGCCCCGAAGAGGGCCAGGACAGAAGTAACATTGGCTTTTGATGATTCCGACCTAGAGGGTGTGAAGTTTCCCCATGACGACCCGCTGGTCATAACACTGATAATAGGAAATAGCCCGGTTAAGAGGGTCCTTGTGGATAATGGTGCTTCTGTGGATATCTTGCTCCACGACACCTTTCTAAGGATGGGGTATAACGACTCCCAGTTGACACCTACCGACATGCCGATATATGGATTTGCTGGAGTAGAATGTCCTGTGGAAGGGATAATCAAATTACCGACCACCATAGGTACGGAGCCAAGGCAAGCAACGCAGATGCTGGATTTCATGGTGGTAAAGGCTAGTTCGATTTATAATGCTATCATGGGGAGAACAGGGATACATGCCTTCAAGGCAGTCCCCTCTTCCTACCATTCAGTCATGAAGTTTCCCACCCGAAACGGGATTGGAGAAGAGAGAGGAGATCAAAAAATGGCTAGAAGCTGTTATGTGGCCTCTTTGAGGGCAGATGGAGTCGGGGGGCAGGTTCTTCCTATTGAAGATATGGATGTCAGAGAAAATGATGAGAAGAGAGGAAAGCCAGCAGAAGATTTGGTTTCGATTCCTTTAGACCCCAAGAATCCTGAGAGGATGACTTTCATTGGAGCCACATTAGAGGAGCCCCTTAGAGGGAAGTTGATGAAATTTTTGCAAGAAAATAGTGATGTGTTTGCATGGTCAGTAGCTGATATGCCAGGTATAGACCCGGAACTGATTACTCACAAGTTAAACGTGGATCCAAGCCGGAAAACCGTGAAACAAAAGAAAAGAAATTTTGCCCCGGAAAGACAAGAAGCTATAAAACAGGAGGTAGAAAAACTCTTAGAGGCTGGTTTTATCGAGGAGATTCAATTTCCAGAATGGTTAGCAAACCCGGTAATGGTAAAGAAGGCTAATGGAAAGTGGAGGATGTGTATAGACTTCACTGATCTGAATGATGCATGCCTCAAAGACTGTTTTCCGCTGCCTAGAATTGATACTTTGATTGATGCCACTGCTGGACATGAGATGCTGAGTTTCATGGATGGATTTAGCGGATATAACCAGATCAAAATGCATAAGGATGACATTCCAAAGGTATCATTTATCACTGACTTTGGTGTTTATTGTTATCTTGTTATGACATTTGGTCTCAAGAACGCAGGAGCCACCTATCAAAGGTTGGTAAATAGAATTTTTAAGGATCTTATTGGTAAGACTATGGAAGTCTATGTTGACGACATGTTAGTCAAGAGTCTAGTAAAGACTGATCATATAGCCCATTTAAGGGAAGCTTTTGAGGTCCTGAGGTACCACAAGATGATGTTGAATCCTACGAAGTGTGCTTTCGGAGTAGGATCTGGAAAATTCTTGGGATTGATGGTCTCAAAAAGAGGAATTGAGGCTAACCCCGATAAAATAAAGGCGATCCTGGACATGGAACCACCAAAAACTATCAAGGATGTTCAGAAGCTCACAGGAAGGGTTGCTGCGCTAGGACGATTCATCTCCAAGTCAGGAGACAAATGCTTGTCATTCTTCAAGTCACTAAAGAACATTAAAGACTTCGTATGGAGTGAGGAAAATCAGAAGGCATTTGAAGAGTTAAAGAAATATATGGGCCAGGCCCCGTTGTTGGCCAAGCTAGTTCTGAGTGAAGTTTTATTCTTGTACTTGGCTGTTTCAGAGAGCGCCTTGAGCGCGGTGTTGGTTAAGGAGGAACTGAAAGTCCAGAAACCCGTATACTATGTTAGCAAAATCTTGCATGGTGCTGAGTTGAATTATTCAACTATTGAAAAATTCGCTTTAGCCTTGGTAATGGCTTCAAGAAAGCTGCGTCCTTATTTTTAAGCTCACCAGATTGAAGTACTAACAAATCAGCCACTGAGAAACATCATTCACAGTCCCAAGGCAAGTGGAAGACTGATTAAGTGGGCAATAGAGTTGGGAGAGTTCGATCTCAAGTATAAGCCGCGCACGGCTATAAAAGCCCAGGCACTAGCTGACTTCGTGGTGGAATGTACCATACCCAACCAAGAAGTCGGGGGGCAGGAAGATATCATACCTCAAGACAAGGGAGTCAACAATGGGGACAAAGAGAAGGATGATAAAGAATATTGGGTTCTCTATTTTGATGGGGCATCAAAAACAAACTCCAGTGGAGCAGGATTGGTTTTGCAAAGCCCTGATGGATTCTTAATTGAGTATGCTATGAAGCTAGACTTCCCAACCACAAACAATGAGGCAGAGTATGAAGCCCTGATTGCTGGCCTTGGTCTAGCTGGGACACTTAGAGTCAAAAACTTAAAGGTCCGTGGAGACTCGAAGCTGATCATATCCCAGGTAAAGGGAGAATTTGAGGCAAGGGATGATACGATGGCTAAATATGTTCGCCTAGTAAGGGCTGTGATGACCCAATTTAATGAATGCCATGATGAACACATTCCAAGGGAAGAAAATGCTAAAGCAGATGCGCTATCAAAGTTTGCTTCATCTGAGATTGAAGAAAGTTCAGGAAGTGTGTACTTCCGTGTTTTGAAGACACGAAGCATAGATGTTAAGCTTGTGGCTCCCGTAGGCCTGGGGGCGTCATGGATCGATCCCATTAAGGCTCACATTCAAACTGGATGGTTGTCAAGTGATGCAACTGAAGCACGAAAGTTAACTATTCGAGCACTAAGGTACTCTTTGATAGATGGGATTCTGTATAAAAGATCTTTCGTGGTTCCTTACTTGAGGTGTCTCAGGCCCGATGAGGCACGCTTGGCTCTTGAGGAAGTGCATGAAGGTATTTGTGGACAACACTTGGGGGGCAGGGCCTTATCTCATAAGATAACCCATTTAGGCTTTTATTGGCCAGAAATGATGGCTGATGCCAAACAATATGTAAAGAAGTGTGATCGCTGTCAGAAGCATGCACCAGTTGTTAGACAACCCCCCGAGATGCTGACCTCTATCAACTCGCCTATTCCCTTTGCTATGTGGGGGATGGATATTCTAAGGCCTTTTCCTATGGCCACGGCACAAAGGAAATTTCTGATTGTAGCCATTGATTATTTCACCAAGTGGATCGAAGCCAAACCCTTGGCCAAAATCACAACTAAGCAGGTTGCACAATTCCTGTGGGAAAACATTATGTGCCGATATGGAATTCCCCGTATCCTCGTCACTGACAATGGAGCACAATTCAACAATGAGGAATTCAAGAAGTATTGTGAAGAAAATGAAATTGAGTTACGATTCACCTCTGTGGCTCACCCGCAAGCCAATGGGCAAGCAGAGGTAGCAAATCGGATAATCCTGGATGGACTCAAGAAGAGGATCGAGAAGTCAAGAAATAATTGGGTGGATGAAATACTTCCAATACTATGGGCCTACAGGACTACCTGTAGAGTCACGACAGGAGCAACCCCCTTCATGTTGGCATATGGGGCAGAAGCAGTAGTTCCAGTAGAGATATCACATTCCTCTCCAAGGATTCAAGCTTTCAATTCAGAAGAAAATGAGGAAGGGCAGAGGTTAGCCCTGGATTTAATCGATGAAGTGCGAGATAAAGCTCATGCAAAGATAGTAGAATATCAGAAAAAGGCTTCATTCTACTATAACCTAAGGGTTAAAGAGAGGTTTTTCAAACAAGGTGACCTAGTCTTGAGAAAAATAGAGGCTTCTGGTGTCGGACAGAAAGGAAAGCTTGCCCCAAATTGGGAAGGGCCGTATAGATTCAAGAGCGTTCAGGGTAGAGGAACCTACAAGCTGGAGACTATGGATGGTTTTGAAGTCCCGAGAACCTGGCATGCACAAAACCTGAAGGTTTACTACGTGTAAGATGGTCAAAGTACGATTCTCACTTGTCATTATGACAAGTAGGTTTAAAAGCACCTTGAAGCTTTGTTTGTATAGGATTTTTATTATAGATCAGGGTCGAACCCATATTATGTAAGGTTTTGGAAAACCAGACTTGAAATTGAAGAGTTCGAAATTATTTCAACCTATGGATGTTTGAGTTGTGATAATACTTGTGTGGCCCATTAAGCCAAGTTTGAATATTAAAGTATCGGAAAAATGAAGGAGAGAATGCAAATAAGGAAAGAAGCATATAAAATAGCCCCGGAGGGTAATAAGTTTTAATACAAACAAAAGTCCAGACATAAGTTAAGGATAAAATTACAGAATAGAAAAACTACTCCTCCATGCGGGAGCCTTCATTCTCTTTCTCCTTATCAGCGCCTTCAGCATCCTTCGCAGGAGAAGCGGGAGGAGAAGCAGTGTTAGGATCCAAGATGTGATCATCTGGTTGAGGGGAGTTGAAGAGGGCGTCTATGCTGTCCTCCGACTCAGCCTGCTCGGGACTTATAAAGTCCTTAGGGTCGACTAAGCCCGGGTGCTTCTCAGAAACCGCCTTTACGGCCGCATCCCATCCCTGAGTAAACTGTAGGGAATAAAGACCATCATCATGAATCTCCATGAGATTCTTAAACTTGTCAGAATCCATATAGTCATCAATGAGCTTATCCTTATCGCTCCTAAGTTTCACCAGCTCGGAATGAGCCTTACCCAGCTCCTCTTTCTTCGTGTCCAGCTTCTTCTCCAGGACCTTGGCTCTCTCCTCCCACTTCTTCATCTCCTTCTCAAAATCATCAGAGTTACCCTTCCAGGATCTAGCCTGATGTAGGGCCGCCTGGAAATAGGTATTACTCTGCAAAGAAATATGTATGAGTTAGCATAAATTCATTGGGATACAAGAAAAGTTGAAATTCACAAAAGGAAGAGAAGAAAAAAGAAAATTACCGCAGCTTGGGCTTGAGAACCCAGAAGCTCAATAGTCTCGATATCACTCCCCGTAACAATGTCAGTGAAATCGTGGGGAGTGATGGAATGGTACGACCAATCCTTGGCATATTTGGTGGATCCAACCACCGTATCGCTCCTCCTGAAGCCCCAGTTAGGCCTGAAGGAATGTGCCTTAAGTGGAGGATCCACATCGTCCCCCAGCTCGACCACCGGGACGTGGGGCTTAAGGAAAGAAGGACCGTCAGGTTTGCTCCTGGGGTCCCTGTTTAACTTGGCCCTCTTCTGGCGGCCAGATTCCCCCTCCTTGGGCCTATTGACATTATTAATAGCCTCACAAGCTGAAAGGAAAAGTAGAAGGAATATTAAAATCCAGAAAAAAGAAAAAGTGCGATTAAAGAGAAGGAAAAATAATTACGCAGGTATAAATTTACCCTTATCACTGGCCTGGGAGAGACCAACTTTCTTCAAGGAAAACTCCTCTAAAAGGGTCCAGGTGTCTGTTTTCCCATCATCTAAAATTAAGGCTTGGTAGGCCACCTCCTCCTCATCAGTTAATCTGATGCTACCAGGACTACCATCTGATACTTTGCAAAATGGCCTACGGAAGAGTGTGGCCCAATCACCCCCAGCCCAGGTCAGCCTGACAAACTCATCCCTCCATTTAGGGTTGTTCTCGACTATAGAGTTACTATCAAAAATATGGGGAATTTTGGGCCGTTGGCGAATTAAAACCCAGCCCGGCTGACTCATGGAACTATTATAGAATTGGAAAACTTTCCTAAAGACAGCTACGGAAAGAGGGAAGCTATTCCTGAGACAAAGGACCATAAAACAGATAATGTTCCTCCAGGCGTTAGGAGGGAGTTGACAAGGGTTGATTCGTACATCGGCTAGTAAACGAGGAATAAATTCGTGGAATGGGAACCTAAGACCTGCGGTCAGGGCTCCTCGATAAATGAACAGGGTATCCCCCTCCCAATTACAAGTCCTATCCCCAGGGGCGGCTGGAGTGATCCTAAGGTGGGGTGGAAGTCTGTACAGGGTGTTCATAGACTCTATTCTACCATCTAACTCATGAAAAGTGTTACCATGATTATACGAATCTAACTCAGATAGAGAAGGATATTCATCACCTCTCGAGTTAATCATATCAATGAGGGAAGTATATGGAGATTGAATTTGAATGTTTGTACCTCTTTTAGAGACATTCATCTTCTGCAAACGAGCCAGGTCACGGTCCGCCATTGATATGCTTCGGTTGAAGGCTTGAAACCCAGAAATACTTGAAAATGGTGGAGCTGCGGTGGCTTTGGTAGCCGGAAATTGCCTTCTCAAAGGGAGAACTCTAGAGAAAATTGTGAGAGAAAATGAGAAGTGGGAAGTGAAGTGAGGATTCTCACTCCACACTACACTTATATAGGCGAAAAGCTCGGAATACGAGGCATTTTTAGGCCCATTTAGCCAGGCCCAACCTAGAGGCCCATCTACAAGAAGTATCAGGAACAATCTAGAAGCTCTTGTGGAATTTAAAAAGTCAAAAATCGACCAGAACCTTAATATGGTTCGATCAGAGTCCTGATCGATGCAAAAGAGGATCCTGATCAATATCTTATTCGAACAGGAGGGAAGAAATCCCCTAAGATGGATCAGAGTCCTGATCGACGCAGAAGAGAGTCCTGATCGATATTCCATTCGATCAGAATGGTCAAGAACCACTTAATTCGATCAGAGTCCTGATCGACACAGAAGAGAGTCCTGATCGATATCTTATTCGAACAGGAGGGAAGAAATCCCTTAAGATCGATCAGAGTCCTGATCGACACAGAAGAGAGTCCTGATCGATATTCCATTCGATCAGAATGATCGAGAGCCACTTAATTCGATCATCCTGATCGAAATCGATCAGGAATCCTGGTCGATTAAGCCCGTGTAACAATCGACTAGGGTGTCACTTTGAAGGCCAATTCGGTCAGAATCCTGATCGAAATCGATCAGGAATCCTGTCGACCAGAGTGTAAGATCCTGAGCTAATTCGATCAGGATCCTGATCGATTTTGGCTGCATCCTGATTGATTTTGGCTGCATCCTGATCGATTTTGAATGCATTCTGATCGATTTTAAGTCAGAAAATAAAGGATAAATCCCAGAAAATCAGGAAAAAATCCATAAAATTAAGGATAAATCCCAGAAAATTAGGGAAAAATCCAGAAATTAAAGGATAAATCCCAGAAAATTAGGGAAAAATCCAGAAATTAAGGATAAATCCCAGAAAATTAGGGAAAAATCGAGAAAATTAGGGAAAAATCCAGAAATTAAAGGAAAAATTCCAGAAAGTTAGGGAAAATCCCGGAAATAAGGGAAAAATTCCTGGAATTAAGATAGTTCCTGAATAAAAGGAAGATTCATTGTAAATGTGTAGGTCGCTCCACACTTTACACAAAAACAAAACCCTGTAAGGGAATAAACAGACTTAACTTCTGCGAAACCTAATCAATGTTTCCCAAAAGTTGGGGGGCAAATGATAGGGATAAATAAATTATGATTAAATACTGCAAGGTGTGGGCTACTAGGCCCAATAAAAAGATATATGATACTCAGACCGGAAAGGTTAAGCCTGATAGACCAGGTCAGGTCTGATGGAATAAAGAAGGCCCAAAAGCCCTGATTATTAATTAATTTCGTAATTAATTAATAAGGTAAAAATCAGCTATTGAGAAGAGTCCCGATAAGGATATAAATCCTTATAGATTATCCTCAAGGGGATCTAAAAGGATAAGGAATCAGTTTCCTACTATTTAGGACTCCTAAGTCCATTCTAATTATGAGACTTGCCCACCAAGTCTCCTATACCAAGTCCAATTCAAGGACTCCCAACATCTATATAAGGGGCCTCACCCCACAAATCAGAACTACGTTTTAGACTTAGTCCTTGGAGGACATGAAAGTCACTACGTCCTTGGTAGCCCTCGCCGTCATAGCCCCGAGGGCAAGTATCACCAAGAACTACGTTTTTTGACTTGATCTTTGGCAATCAGCAAGGTACGTAGGCATCTTGTTAAAGACAGATTGAGTCACGAAACACAAGAGCAGTCAAATCGAGCCTTGAAGTTCACGTTCATTAGTATTAAATACAGCAATTATATATATTAGTTTTTTATCCATAACAGTATAGTTGAGGGAATACGATCTTTGAAAATCGTTTTAATAAAAGTTCGAGGTATTTTAATGTTTCGTAAGTGGACGTTGAGTCCCTTTAAAACGTACTACTATGGACTTATAATCTTCCTATAACATCACCAGAATGATTCCCGGGTTATTATCTTAAAATCCCGACCGACTCTCGGTCTTATTATAATACTTCACGCTTATAGCGGAATAAACATTTCACGATATATACTTATCGTACCACATCGCTACATTATGCGAAAATTCGATAACTACGTATCATCGCAAGCATGGTATTTATATAATGATAATAAAATAATCCTTTCAAAACACAATAGTAAATGGAGTTGGGTTCGCAAACTTGCCTGGGTATCTCGAGGTGGAGGATGCTCTAGGTTCCGCTCGGAAATCTATAACCATAAACACAATTCATTTCGTTAGGTCCCGTTCTAATTTACGGCGACTCGCACTCATGTGCTACTTATTATGCACCCTCTCAACTTATAATACCCTTATTATTCCTTTTAAGTCATTATTCATATTATGGTCGCTTTATTTTTCAAAGTATCTTAGGTTCATTCTCATTATCGCCATCGGCTCCGCTTATGGATTCTACGGTTTCTAATCGCGCGGTCTCGGCTCCGATATTTTTATAAAATTGAGAAATCATTATTTTCACTTGAAATTTTTATGGAAGTTAGGAAAATCAATATGTTACTCTCTGTAAAAATTTCATGATTTATGAATAATTTTAAGTTGATCCTTTATATTTTCAAAATTCGTAATTCGTAGCAGTTTTTGTCGCGTAAATCACTTTTAGTAAAATGACAATAACTTTTGATCCGTAAATCGGAATAAAGCAATTCAAGCGCCTAAACGATCCTTATAACATTGTCTATCATAATCAAGGGTTAGTTTTCAAGAAAACAGTATACAACTTCGGTACTTTCTGAAGAAACTTAAAGTTACGATTCGTTGGTTTTAACGGAGTTACGTTTACGATCGGGGTTTTGTTTACGCCCTAACTCCTAACACAACCACCAACAATCGTCATTTCATCACTACCACTTCTAAAACTAGGTTTACTACAATCATATTCTTGAGGAAACAACAATCAACCTTAAATCTACTTAACTTAAACATCAAGATTTCATCACTACCACTTCTAAAACTAGGTTTACTACCACATACTAAATGGAACTTAAAAATGAATCTTAAATAAAGTTGGGCCAAAGATTTTTACCTTTCTTGAAAGCTTGAGATGTGTTCTTGAGGATGGTGGAGGCTTGGAAGTGCTTGGTATGAACTTTGGAACCTAAAACCACCATTGAAATTAAGAAACCAAAGAGGAGTTACTATTCATACTATTCACTAGTGACTTTCTTGATTTTATTTCACCCATCAAACCTTGATAAAAAGAGATGAAAGAATTTTTTTATCTTAGTTTTATTGCTAGGAAGCTTGAGAATTAATGGGATAATTTTACCATGGCTAGATTTTGAGATTTGAATTTGGATTTCTCATTTTTCTTCTTGAAGGCCGAATGGAAGCAATGTGAGGGGGGGGGGTATTTATGCTTGCTTCTCTTGGTTGCTTCTAGGAAATGGGGGTGATATCTTTCCTTGATTTTTATTCTTCCTAGTATAGAATTCTAGGTTTATTCCTTGTTGCAAACCTTGGGGATAAAATCCAAGTAGCTTGCTAGGTTACAAGCTAACTACATGTGTTAGCTTCCTTGGCACACTATTTTAACTATCTTGCTTGATCATCCTATGGTTAGCTTACTATTTGATAAAGTAACTATGGTTACTTTCTTACCATGGTTTAGTTAGTGCGTTACGTTTATTTAATCGTTTACGCGTTTGCTCGGTTGCTTAAACGTTTTCGTAATACTTACTCATAAACGGTTCACGACGTAATTCCTTTCGTATTTATTCCTTATATTTTGAATTATCATACTTGAATATAAATCCGTAGGGTTTTAATCTCGTAATTATAGTGTGATTCCCGTAATCCTCGATGAGTCGTGAATACAGTCATTTTTCAAAGTTCGTTTTCTTCGAAAACTAATAGCGTTTACATACACTCATTTGGTACGTATAATCATAATATCAACTCTGAAACTCATTTTCTCATGTACTACATAGTGTGGGCTCAAAAGTTTTTCTCGTGTGTCAGGGTTACTGTAAGTCATATGTCATAGGCCTATTTGTATATTCGAGGATTCAACTCAACTCAAATATGAATGTAATAAATAGTGGATCGACCGTCAGAGAGATCTCGCAAAGTAATATCTGTCAAATGATTCAGAAACAAGGTTCATCTACAGACTTGAGGAGTTAATTCACTGGAAGAAGTTCAAGAAGTTGATCATGCCTCAGTGATATAAATCAAGATCGTGGATTTAATCAAGTGACAGAGATCTCGTCAGAGTATCATTAATTACAAGGATTTAATCTGAAGAAAATCAAAGTGTCAAAGTTAAGACATGAAGAAACGTCACGGAAGTTAGTCACTCATGAACCAGACAGTACATCGAGTGTCAACATTGAAGTGGTGGAATTGATTCATAATTTTCAGTGATTTTCAGAAGATTTGCAGAAGGATGGGTGCTATTGAAGACTAGAATTAATTCTCTATTAATTTATTAAGTCATCTAATTTAATTAAGAAAATAAATTATATCTGCGAAGAATAATTTATTTATTAATTGAATTAATTGATTAATTAATTCTAAATTAATTTTAGGAATTTTCAGAATTTAAATTGGATTAAAATTCATTTAAATTCAGCAAGTCAAACTGATTGTACTAGTATGACAATCGGTATGACAATCAATAGTCATACCGAAAGTCATGCTAGTACAAACAATAGTCTCACCGAAAGTTACACTGGGAGGAGGATTGTCTTGCTAGTTCATTCTGATTGTCTTGCTAGTTCATTCTGATAGTCTTGCTAGTTTATTTGATTGTCATACCTAAAGTCTTGCTGAGCTCAGGATTGTCATTCCAGTTCAATTCAATTCTGTTGAATGAATTAAAAAGAAACAGAAGCAGCAGAAAGAATAATCATCAAATACACAAGTCAACAAACAAGAACAGAGCAGCCGCAGCAAACATTTTATTCTTATCTGCTTATTTCAAAGATCAATTTCTAGATTGCAAAGTTAAATCCAATCAACTAGAAATCTTTATCTTGTTCTTGTGTAACAATCTAGCGGATCAAAATCCCTAGAACTTAATCTCAAATCGCGTTTAGCATTTGATTCTAATTATTGCAAAAATAGAAAAAGTTCATGTCGAATTTATTCTAGATTTGTGATAATTGATTTGAGATTAATTCCTTGTAATCGATACAGTTGTTGTAACACCCTTCAAGTTTAATAATATTCTTATTTAACTTGAATTTTGTTTCATTTTTTTTATTCCGCATTTATTCGATTATTTGGTACTGTTTGTATTCAACCCCCCCTTCTACAAACACATTGGGACCTAACAATTGGTATCAGAGCCTTCTGATTAACGAACAAATCAAGATCCTAGACTTTTGTGATTTTTCAACTCTTTGAATTTTTATTCATTCGAAAATTCATAATGACTTCACATAAAGTTGGAACCGTTAAAATTCCACAATTTGATAAAGAGAATTATATTATGTGGAAGAAGAAGATGCTCTTGTTTTTACAAGTTGCAAATCCCAAATATTCAAGCTTGTTAAAGAAGGGTATAAAAACTCCGATGGTTATTGAACCGGAGGTAATAATAGATGGTGTGGTGACTACCAGAGCTAGAACCTATCCAAAAGAGCCTGAAGATTTTACTTCTACTGAGAAGGAAGAAGCCTCCTTGGATGCCAGCCTTCAATTAATATTAATTGATTCCCTTGATCCCTTGATGAACAAACATGTGATGAACTGTAAAAATTCCAAACACATGTGGGAAACTATTGAGGTGATTAATGAAGGCACAAAGGAAGTTAGGGAGAACAAGTTGGAGATCCTAACCTCTGAGTATGAATATTTTAAATCAAATCCAGAAGAAGGAATTACTGAAGTGTTTGAGAGGTACAATGCGTTGATCAACAACCTGAACATAAATGGGAAATATTATTCAATCAGGGAGGTCAACAAAAAGTTCCTTTTAACACTGCCAACTCATCTTGAACATAGAATCACTGCCATTAGAGAAGCTAGAGATCTGAGTGAGATTTCTTTGGACAGGCTCTATGGAGTGTTAAAAACCTATGAGTTGGAGCAGATTCAACAGAAGGAAGTCTACGGGAAGGATAGAATGGTCAGCACATCTACTGCACTTGTAGCTGAAGGTCAACAACAACAGCAATCTCAACAATTGGAGAGAATGGTACAGTGTTCCAAGGCTGAGGAAAATATGTTAGTAGCAGAATATGATCCTCCTACTACAAATCAATCAAGTGATGATTTTTATTCCTTGGAAGAGCTGGAGCAATTGGAAGACGAGTCAATGGCCCAAATTGTCAAGAGATTCTCCCATGTCAGATTCAAGAGGAATCCCAAGCTTAAGTACAAGTCCAACTACAACAAATTCCAGAAAGGTGGATCTTCATCCTCTAACACCAGCAGTGGTGGATACAAAACAGGGATGGTTGATCGGAGCACCATTAGATGCTATAACTGCAATGAGTTGGGACACTTTGCCACAGAATGTAGGAAGCCAAAGCAAGTAAGAAAGAACTCTGAAAGGGCTTATCTGGCAAAGGGAAGAAGCTGGGATGATACTGACAGTGAAGATGAAGATGAAGGAAATCTTGCTCTTATGGCTATTGATAGAAAAGCTTCATCGTCAAGAATAGAGGTAAAACTTTCTGATGCTGAAATGGTTTATCATCTAAGAGGTAACTTAGATTGTGCATGTTGTGATAATGAACTGTTAAGTTTACAGATCACAGACCTTGAGAAAGAGGTCAATGAATTAAGACTTGTGCACATTAATCAAGACAAATTAAAAGAACAAGTATCTTTTCTAGAGAATAGAGTTGACTGTTATAGAAAACTCGAAACTATTCTCAAAGACAAGATCACCGGTCTTGAGACTAAGGTTAGAGCCTACTTCAATTCTTGTTCGAAGGCTAAAGAGTTCTACAGTAAGCAATCTGTTAATCAAACATCTGGAATAGGTTATGATTACAATGTTGCTATTGGAGAATTAGGCATAAACTCCCCTCCTCGTGTCTGTGCTAAAGGGAGGGAAGTACCACATGTGCTTAAGGGTGTTGATGAACCCCTCTATAAACCATCAATTGCTGAACCATTTGATGGTTTATAGAGGGGTTCATCAACACCCTTAAGCACATGTGGTACTTCCCTCCCTTTAGCACAGACACGAGGAGGGGAGTTTATGCCTAATTCTCCAATAGCAACATTGTAATCATAACCTATTCCAGATGTTTGATTAACAGATTGCTTACTGTAGAACTCTTTAGCCTTCGAACAAGAATTGAAGTTGGCTCTAACCTTAGTCTCAAGACCGGTGATCTTGTCTTTGAGAATAGTTTCGAGTTTTCTATAACAATCAACTATTTGATGCGACCTCTTCTGTTATTCAGGAAGAAATACGTGCTGAAGATCATGCTAATGAGAAGGTTGTTTCCAAGTCAAGTGTGTCGAAAGTTCCAGTCAAAGTTGTGAAAGCAACTGAGACTAACTCAGACACATATGAGTTGGATAACAAAAATGCCATGTCTACCATGCATAAATTGCCTGCTGTTAATCACTCTCATAAAGCATGTGGTGTTTCTAATTGTATGTCTTGTGCTTTTAATATGATGTATGCTTATTTTAATGGTAAGCATGTTTCTAATGATAAGACTACTCCTCGTCAGCATGTGAATAACAAGAAGCATGATAGGTCTAAGACTGTCAGTCCTTCTAAGGCTAGAAAGGAGACATTTGTGCCTAAGCTTAAACATAAATTTGTTAAGGCTGTTTACAAGGTCAAATGTTCAGTCATTGAGAAAGTTGAGACAATTAAAATTAAAAATGTTGTTTTGCCTGACAAAGGACAGTTCTACAAGTATGCCGGGCCCAACCAAGTTTGGGTTCCGAAGAAGGGTTAATCCATTTGTGTTGCAGGGCATTAAAATAGGTGAAACCGGAAGTGTGGATTCTTGACAGTGAATCATCAAGATATATGACCGGAGATAGAGCCCTGCTATCAAATGTGGATTGAGAAAGCTGGCCCCCTGGTTACCTTTGGAGATAACAGCAAAGGTTTATCTGAGGGATATGGCTGTTTGCAAGCTAGGAATGTTATCATTGTAATTTTGTATATTGTGCTAGGTTATTATCAGGAAGCAGTATCTAACATATAGCACCAGTGACGAGACTTGAGAATATTATGACATATCAGGCACCTGCTGCACATTACACTTGGAATTGGACTCTAGTAAGATGTGTACAAATGTACTCCTGGTTGGTGAGTCAAAAGAGGAAGTCAATGCACCACAGTTCATGGACTTTGCAGCTGCAGATCTATTGGACTATGCAATCTCTTCTTCACAATCTCACTTCAGGTTGGTATGAACTAGTGTACTACTCAAGCAATCGTCAAGAACATGGTATGACACTCTAACTGAAGTTATTATTTAATATGAACTAGTAGAGTCGTCATATTTTTAACTCTCTTATCATTAGGCACAATCATATTGTTTTATATGTGCAGTGATATATTGATTATGCAACATAACAATTAGTATCTAAAGTACTTGACAAGTATCGGTCAATGATATGTTGTTAACATTATGTTGCAGATATTTGTAAGCTTTTGACATGAATGAGAATTACTTAGACTTTACCCTAAGTGATCAATGTTTTATCAAAAACTCATTCATATTAAAAAACAAAATCAAACTTCTTTCTACATTAGTGATTTCTTATTTCATGTAAAATCCTTTGAAATCACTATTGTACATCATTACTCTCAAAAGATTAAATGTATAATTTTCATTCAGAAAAAGATCCTACATGTACACTACACCACACCATTGTTGTTTGTAACTACAGATCCTATTGTACGGGAGAGGTGGTAAACACAAGGTGATTTTCTAGTAAGGGAAGAAGCTGTTTTCAAACGGGGAGTACCATTGGCTTTTATCTGCGGATCCTATTATACGGGAGAGGTGGTAAACGAAGGTGATCTTCTTTAATCAGTTGATTCTCATAGGGGGAGAAGCAAGAGAGATATGGGCTTCTCAACAGGAAATGTGGTTGTACAAATGAAGATGGAACTACTTGAAGATATGTTCAGTCTAGAGGAACATCTACTTGGAATCTGGAAAATGTTAAATCTAGTCCAGAACTTTTCTACTATTTACTTTGCATTTCTGTTTATATCTTTTTCTTATTTGTTAGTTGAGTTATCCTCTAGGTATTTGTGTGTTATTGTCTAACAAACAAATAGGGGGAGATTGTAAGTCATATGTCATAGGCCTATTTGTATATTCGAGGATTCAACTCAACTCAAATAAGAATGTAATAAGTAAATAGTGGATCGACCGTCAGAGAGATCTCGCAAAGTAATATATGTCAAAGGATTCAGAAACAAGGTTCATCTACAGACTTGAGGAGTTAATTCACTGGAAGAAGTTCAAGAAGTTGATCATGCCTTAGTGATATAAATCAAGATCGTGGATTTAATCAAGTGACAGAGATCTCGTCAGAGTATCATTAATTACAAGGATTTAATCTGAAGAAAATCAAAGTGTCAAAGTCAAGACATGAAGAAACGTCACGGAAGTTAGTCACTCATGAACCAGACAGTACATTGAGTGTCAACATTGAAGTGGTGGAATTGATTCATAATTTTTAGTGATTTTCAGAAGATTTGTAGAAGGATGGGTGATGTTGAAGACTAGAATTAATTCTCTATTAATTAATTAAGTCATCTAATTTAATTAAGAAAATAAATTATATCTGCGAAGAATAATTTATTTATTAATTGAATTAATTGATTAATTAATTCTGAATTAATTTTAGGAATTTTCAGAATTTAAATTGGATTAAAATTCATTTAAATTCAGCAAGTCAAACTGATTGTACTAGTATGACAATCGGTATGACAATCAATAGTCATACCGAAAGTCATGCTAGTACAAACAATAGTCTCACCGAAAGTTACACTGGGAGGAGGATTGTCTTGCTAGTTCATTCTGATTGTCTTGCTAGTTCATTCTGATAGTCTTGCTAGTTTATTTGATTGTCATACCGAAAGTCTTGCTGAGCTCAGGATTGTCATTCCAGTTCAATTCAATTCTGTTGAATGAATTAAAAAGAAACAGAAGCAGCAGAAAGAATAATCATCAAATACACAAGTCAACAAACAAGAACAGAGCAGCCGCAGCAAACATTTTATTCTTATCTGCTTATTTCAAAGATCAATTTCTAGATTGTAAAGTTAAATCCAATCAACTAGAAATCTTTATCTTGTTCTTGTGTAACAATCTAGCGGATCAAAATCCCTAGAACTTAATCTCAAATCGTGTTTAGCATTTGATTCTAATTATTGCAAAAATAGAAAAAGTTCATGTCGAATTTATTCTAGATTTGTGATAATTGATTTGAGATTAATTCCTTGTAATCGATATAGTTGTTGTAACACCCTTCAAGTTTAATAATATTCTTATTTAACTTGAATTTTGTTTCATTTTTTTTATTCCGCATTTATTCGATTATTTGGTACTGTTTGTATTCAACCCCCCCTTCTACAAACACATTGGGACCTAACAGTTACTATTCATTAAACGTTTTACAAGGTCTAAAAAATTTTGAGTTATTACAATTGGACTGTATTGAGAAGTCTTTGTACCAGAGATTCTGAATAGATCTCTTATAGCCTTAAAAATATATTCTGACCATCTTCTTGTAACATCAGATTTTACTTCCAAAAGATAATGAATATGTTGAAGCTGTTAGTCCCTTAACAACGTAACAAGAATTACAGAAGGGGGGTTGAATGGAATTCTTGAAACTTTTTTTTGAATAAAAATGTTCTAACTCAAATATATATAAGTGTGAATTGATTAGCAGAATGCGGAATAGTTACTTGAAATGAATCAAAACACAAGTAATTAAAAACACGAGTCTTTAAAAACTTTCTGGTGGATTTGAATGATTCCACCAGAAATATATAATATATATCGAGAGAACTTTGTGTGCAAAAAGCTCACAGCTGCTTACAAAATGATAACAACTAAGAATGAGAGAAATGCTAAGAATACAGCTTACAAAAATTTCTCTCTTGGTTGCTTGGTTCCTTAGTTTTTATTCTATTTGCTGCTTCTTGGTTTATATATCACCAAGATTACAAAGTAATAAGACGGGATAATAAAACAAAAACTATCAAGTCTAATACAATGCTACTTCATTACTCTATTCCAGTATCTTTGAATATCTTCATAATAGCATGGAAATGGCAATGCTTCTTTGTTCTCGAAAAACCCAGTTGAATAGGCTACCACATTCCATTTGCATACACTCGACGCATGTGACTGTGTTGTCACTGTCAATAGATATTTGAATTCTTTATCCGTCGGGTTTATGATCACCTGTCGAGTTAATGATCATCCGTCGGGTTGTTGATCATCCGTCGAATTCATTGTCATTTATCCGTCGGGTAGCAATCAGGCACTTGACTTCATTTCATTTATGCAGAATTACAAGACATCATCTATGTACAATTAATCAACCTATTCTGCATATCTAGTTACAATCAATATGACTTAAGTACTACTACAGATTCTAAACAATGTGTATGCAGAAATGTGCTACAGACTTATTGTTACATAAGCTACTCATTTGATGGATAATAAGTTATCATCTGTCGGGACTGAAATGAGTTATCCATCGGGACTATAATCCTTATCCGTCGAGTGCTACATTTTCACTAAGTAAAATCTACCAAGGTATTTTGTTCATGAAATCATCAAGTACACAACATATACACAACAATCTCCCCCAATTTATGTCTACTGGAATTGTAGCCATAAATTAAGAGATACTTGATGATAACAAAACAATCTAAAAATACAACTTTAAAAGAAAGTAGATAATACTGAAAAGTGCTTCAATTAACAAAATGTACAAAGTTTAGCTCACAGTCATTTTCAAGGTGCTCCTCTAGCCTGAGCAGATTTATCTAGTTCCTTGAAGGTCTGGATTTCTTTCCAAGCTTTCTGTTGTTTTCTTCAATATGATTTTGGAGCTGCCTGTGGAATTCCAGTTCATCAGATTCTGAGAGATTTAGCTTTTCTTGCATTTCCAAGAGAGTCTCATTGCTAGAGATGCTCAATTGGTCTTCTAATATGAAAAATCTTCTCACTCCTTTGTCATCCATGAACTCCATCAGCGAGTAGGGCCTTAGATGCACTCTTCTCCCTGTGTAAGGGATGATTAGAGTCTTGGGGAGTGCATCTTTAGCTCTAACACTCATTAGTTCTTCAATCTTCTTCAGTACCAATCTTCTTGTAGTTATATTGAACCCAAAGTTCTTCTTGAAAGATGAATAAACCTTAATCAGTACAGCTTGGCTTTCTTGAAGGATCCTGTGAAGTGGCCAATGAATCTCCTTTCCTCCCTTGTACTTGAACACTAACCTTTCAGGTAGGTTTCTGTATGCATCAATTCCTCTCACTTCATCTAGTTCATCTAGATAGAGGTTTAGATCAGAAAATTCCTTGTTGTCACACAAGTACATATAATCTCCTTTGTTGACTTTAGATTGAGCTTTGACTAGAGATTTGGATTTGAGAGGTGACAACTTCACTTTCTTGACTGCTCTTGACTTTTTTCTTTTTGGCTTGTTAAGGATTGGCAGATTGAAGTCAGGAATTGGTATGTTCTCCCATTCTATTGGCTCATCCTTAGGCACAATAGGTTCACCATGAATGTTCCTGTAAGGACCCACTACCTTGATATCTTCAAATACCACAGAGGAATTTGATGCTTGAGTTGTAGTATGAGTGGATTCCTTAGGAAACTGATTCTGCAATTCCTTATCAACAATGTCCAGTTTCCTTTTGGTTCTTTTAGCCAATTCCTTGATTCTTGGAGATTTCTTCTGTTGTTCAACTTGCTTCTTTGGATCTTGAGATTTAATGATTTCAGATGGCTGAGCAGGAATTTGTTATGATGAATTTACAGCATGTAGCTTGGCCAAGATAGCAATTTGCTCTTTCTTTTATTTAGCCTTTTTAGCATCTAGAGCAGCTTGCTTCTTTTCCTGCTTCAATCTATCCTTTTCTTCTCTCTTTGCTTGATTAAATTGAGGATGTCCAGCCACCACACAAATTTCTTTCCCATTCCTGAAAATTTTAGCAATTCTCTTTTTAGAAGTAGAATCAGCTGGATCTTTGTAGAAAGCAATTGACCTTGACATGAGCTTCTTTTCATCAGGCTTAGGTGTCTCATACACAGTATCCAAAGGGTTCTTCAATGATAATTTTGGATAATTCACCCTTGGTTTCAGAATTATTTCAGCATTTGGAGATTTAATGCAGGATGACTGTCCCCTTTCCAGATAGTTTATGCTCATCTCATTCACAGAAATTTGCTTGACTTGAGAGTGATGGATGGCTGACTTTACTGGCTCCTTGACTAGTCCAAACTTCTTTTATATATCCTCATCAATCTTCTCAGTTGCTCTAATGTTGGCTGCTGCTGCATTTATCAGATCTATACTGTCTGCAACTGGTGGCTTTGAGATAGTAATTGAAGGCACAATTACTTTAATGATTTGAATTTGAAGCTTCTCCCCCTCACTTGGTTCTTTCTCCCCTTTTTTGTTATCATCAAGTTGAGTAGAGGAGGGGGTTTGAGCAGCCAC
Organism: Apium graveolens; assembly: GCF_009905375.1. Taxonomy (NCBI): domain Eukaryota; kingdom Viridiplantae; phylum Streptophyta; class Magnoliopsida; order Apiales; family Apiaceae; genus Apium; species Apium graveolens. The sequence goes on along the minus strand of NC_133648.1, from coordinate 175,425,233 downwards.
CATTTTTTGAAGTAAAATCTGTCTGTTGGGCTTGATGAAGATGAATGGCTGTTAAAGATGCTTCCATGGATGACATTCTTGTATCCAAGGCATCTATCTTGGTTGCAAGATCAGAATTTTTCCTTAATTGCCTCTTGATGTCAAGCATTGTAGCTTCTGGAAGCTTAGAATCCATCTTGTCTGAAATGGCCTTCTTCATCTCCTCAATATCACCCTTGATGGTGTTTACATCCCTAGCATGTTGGAAGCCTTGAATTTGTTGAAGTTGTAGAGAGGCTAGATGTGCCTGAAGGAGCTTCTTGGTGCTGGCATTTGAAGTGGTTTGAAGAACAGTATTTGTCTGATTGATTAGTTGGATCAGGGTTATCTTGAAGTAGTGCTCATCATAGTGCTTTGAAAATGCCCATGATGGCAAACCTGATCTTGAACTGGAACCTACTTCTCCCCCTATGTCCATTGCTTCATCTTCACTATCCCCACTTTCATCACCAAAGAAATCAGCTGAGCCACTAGTCTCATAATCCATATCACCAGCTGTAGAGGGCAAAGCTGTGATGTCATCCTTAGCTCTTATCATAGACTGTGTGGTATGCACCAGATTGAGCATCCTTTCTGAATTGTCATTGCCCTGTTCAGCTAGAAGTTGATAAGCTGGAACAAGGTGAGTAAATGCCTCAGTATCAAGGGAGGTGGAATCTATAACAGCTTTAGGTTGCTGAGATAGTCCCTCTCTGTCTGCATCCTGGATATTCATTGACTCACTAGCAATGAAATCCATCCTTATAGCTCCAGTACCTGCATTTCTCTCGTTTTCTCTCTTTTGTTGCATCAGGGTGTCACCCTGGCTCCCCACCCTCACACCCTCACCTTCACCTTCTAAGGTGGGACTCCTCTCACTTTCTTTTGCCAATCCTGAAGAAATGGATTGCATAATTTCACTCATTTCCTCTCCTTTTTCCTGGGAGCAACCCAGACTCTCACTCAAAACACTCTTCTCTCTCAATCCTAATAGTGACTGTACAACCACTAATTCTTCTGCACTTGAAATAAATGAAGTTTGAAGCTATGCAGAGATACCCGACGGATGAGTGATATCCATCGGGTGAGTGGTTTTGCTATCCGACGGATAACTGCTGTTAAGCTTATCCATCGGGATACAATCACTGCTCGACGGATGAGCAATATCCATCGCGAGAATAGAAATGAATGAACTAGGAATGGAAACTATTGTGGACTCTGTGCTGATTGAAGATATTTTGGGCACAGATGATTCAACAGTTCCTGAAAGAATGGGCAAGTGAGCCAACAAATCATCTAAAAGGTGATGCTCATTTGCACTAGATTTTGGCTTCCTCAACAAAGTTAAAGAAGGGGAATCAGGAATTGATGTGTTTATCATATCCACATCCAATGAGTTTATGGGTGAGTTTGGTATTTGAGGTGCTTCTATTACTAGAGATTTTGGCCGTGACTCCACATTTATTGGAGTCACATCAAACTGAATTTGTGAAGGTGCACTGACTGTGTCTTTAGCACCATTTTGCACAATGTGTGTACCCTGTGCATCCCCAAGGGTTTTAGATTTCTTCTTTCTGGAATAAGTTTGGGGTGAGCTTGTGTCCCTAACCCTCTTGGCCTGTGCTCTTGGTTGAGAGCTTTGTTCAATAACTACATCCTTTTGGGAGGATGCAGCTAGAAATGAGCTTTTATCCTTTTTAAGCACTGCAGTTTGTTGGGAAATTATAGTGTGGCTAGGCTGGGAACGACTCAACTCTCCATCCTTATCCTTTGGGTTTCTTTTATGTTCACCCCTTCCCTCACCTGTCTTACCCACCTTCACACTCCCCTCTTTGGTTGTGGTGGATTTTGCAACTGGCATCTTTTGAGAGATACCAGAGGGGGCTTTCTTTGATTTGGGTTTTGAAATATTTGCAGGTTTGGTAGCTTGGGTAGGCAATTGTTGGGTCATTGAAACAGTTGCCATATCCACACTAGAACTCAAAGAAATTAGTGAAGTTGGAATAGTGGTAGGAATAGATGAACTTACCTCACTTACCTGAGGTGCTTCCTGAAAGGAATATGTCCTAAGTCCAATCATGTATTAGGATTTAGGAATAACTTCCTGTGTAATCTGTTTTGATTTCATTGATATTAATAAAAGACTTGTTTTATTTTTATTACGGGCTTTATCTATTTAAGTGTTTAAATAAGATATACCATAGTTTAGAGTAAAGCTTTTTATGGATTATGATGAGATCATAATAGTGAGACCTAAAAGATGATAACTCTAAACTTAAATAGTTCCTGGTCATAGGATTACTAACTGGTAATTAATAATCCGCAAAGATCGGTACATGCTATGCTTGCTTCATTATGAAGGATGTCTGTTCTCATAGACATTTGTGTGGTGACACTATAGCTAGTATGTAGGTGCTTATTATAGAATAAGTTCACTGAACATGACTCGCCCAGCTGAACAACTGATGAAGTTCACTCACGTGTCAGCAGTTGTTCACATAGTGATAGTTGTACAAGTGTCCTTAGACTTGAGGTCTTCATAGTCATCTTGTGTACACTGAACTATACTTTGGTTTAGTTCTTAGTCTCCAGGGACAATTATTAGGGCTCTACTGGGTATAGGAATTTGTACACGAAGATAGTGTATGATCAATAAAGGATCTACCCCTTCCAGTGAAGGAAGCGAATGTTTAAGGCTGATCCACTTATGCTAGTTCAGGAATCTCTGGCCAGAGTGAATGAAATTAGAAAGGAGTTTCTAATTTGCATAGAACTACGCATAGTAAATGGTAAGCAAGTGATTGAATTAGATAGGCTTGACACGAGATCCATGCCTTGTATTTAATCGGGACATTATAGGGTAGAAGGAGTTTATTGTACGGTAACTATTCACTGAATAGGTTCTTGGTATTCTAAGCAGTGAATTCGTATTATCCGGATAGTCGCGATATGCTGAGAAGTATCCCTCACGATGTAGAATAAGTGTGATTAATTAATTAATCATATTTAATAAATTAGAGAATTTATATAAATAATGATAAAATAGTTTTATTATTATTTATTTCTACTACCGGCTTAATATTGAACCTACAGGGTCACACCATAAAAAGAGAATGATTTAATGGTGGAGGAATTAATTAATAATGGCTAATAATTATTTATTTGTGAAATAAATAATTAATTGGCAAATTTAATAATTGATTAAATGAGATTTAATTGATTATAAATTAATTAAGAAAAGTTCTTAATATTATTAATTAAGGATTTAATTTTTTGGAAATTAAATCAAGAGAGAGAATTATTTCTAAAGTTTTTAGAAAAAAGATTAATAATTAGAAGGTGTTTTAATTATTAATGAGAATGATAAATGGGATAATAATAATAATATTTATGGAAAATTTCAGCTGAAAATTTTGCCTATAAATATACTATTATAAACCCTATTTTTATTCTAACCCCAAAATTTTAGAAAAACCTAATTCTCTCCACCTCCTCCTCCTTAGCATCGTTTTCTTGGTGGATAACGGTGGAGTACTTCACGTTTGAGGAGCAGCTGCTAAGGATCTCCGATCGTTACTTTTGGATCGCATATTAAAGGTTAGTAATCGATCCATATGTTTTTACCACGATTTATATGCTTTTATTTGGATTTTTTATATGTAAAAAGTGTTTTACCATGCCTCCACTGCGATTAAAATCCAACAATGGTATCAGAGCTTAGGTTGTATGCATATAGATCTGTGGTAAAAATTTCAGAATTTTATGTGCTTGTATGAATTAATTATGATTTTTACAAGTTATATCATGGATTAATTTTGTCTGATGAGAAATCGTTTCTCAGAATAATTTTGAATGTTGATCTGGGTTCTACAAGTGTTGTAGATCGTCTGGGTATTTTTTTCATAATTTTATGATATATAGATTATTTATTATGAATTTTTGAAGTTGTTGTAATTAAATTCGCAATTAAATAAGTATATATATATGATATTGTAAGTATGTATATGTATTTGTACATCTGTTTGTCTGCTGTTGTTTCTGTGATGCACGGAATGGAAGACATAGCAAAGCAAAGGTACAAGGAACAGTCAGGTACGGCGACACGCTAGTCGAGGAGGAAAGCGGCGGCGAATCACAGAAGGGCAAAGGACCGCGCGTCGAACACGCGCGCGTGGGGCTCACGCGCTGGCGTACCACGCGCGGCGCATGGAAGACACGCGCTGATGACGTCATGCTGACGTCATGCTGACGTCATCAGATGATGTCATTCTGACGTCAACATACGGGGGTTAGGCGCGTGACGCGCGGGTGCGCGTGGGAGACCTTCTTTCGGCGCGTGCGGGCGCGTGGCAGCTCAGATTTGGGCAATTTTGGTGCCGTTGGATTCATCTTTTCGAGACGCTTCTAATGGTATATTATATGATATTTTATGAAATTGTTTCGAACTGTTTATAGCTAACAGAAGTGTTTTAAAGCTGTTTTTGATCATTTGAATTGCTTTTAAATGCTTCATGTGATACATAGAGATGTATAATGCTTAGACCTATATGCTAGATGATGTAACATGCCTACCTTGATGTTTATTCATGTTTATATATGTGATATATGCTTAGTTTATCATGCGATGATAGATTTAGGTGAACTTAAATGAACATAAGGCGTTTGTTAGACAACCTAGTATAGTGAAATTGTTTCATAACCTTAATAACAATATTATGAATACAATCATGAGATTCTTGTGTTTATGAAACACGTAATTGAATATGAATTTTCGATATGAGAGAAAGGATGATTCTGTCAACAACAGATTTCTATGTAAGAAAGGGTTATTAAGTGACGCCTCTTGACAATGCTCCACCCGATCTGGGAATCATCTGATTATTGATTATTGATTTAAAAGGAAGAATCTCTTTATAATATGATTATGATTGTAACGTAATATAATCCCTCTAAAATTAAATAATATCAAGTAGTAATTGGCCAATGACACAACGGGCTTGTGTCGGTCATAGCCTTCCAACATGATAGAAAGTAGTTCTTATTTTTAAATCATTGTCATTTCATGCCACAGCCGAGGGCTTTGATTTCGAAATAAGAAATACTTGTCTATTACATAGAGATGTGTACATTGAATAAGAATCTAAAGGTCGGTACATGCCACAGCCGTGGGCCTTTGGGGACTGATTCAACTGTACAGAATGTTGGGTTAGACTTGACTTAGAATATTGAGTTTGTCGTGCCACAACCGTGACTCAATTATTCAAGAGGCTAAAGTTTGATTAGGGAATAATATAAGATGTAATTGACAAGAGTTGTCTGCCTATTGAACATTACATGGTGGTTCATGCTACAGCCGAGGTTGTGTAATGGAATTTAGGATCCCTATTCCCACTAGCATTATGAATGCTTAATTTTTCACGTAGGGGGTTGAATAAATTAGATAAACTAGTGGGAGCCACTTATGAATAAAGACCCGATTCATATAGTGTTTTAAAATGAAATCGAATATTTGCTAAGTGTTGTTATGTGTTTATCATTTACAGATTTACAATATACATTATGTCTTCTGCACTATCACTCAGGAGCATACTGGATGCTCACAAATTGACTGGTCCTAATTATGCTGACTGGCTTCGAAACTTGAGAATTGTTCTCAGGATTGAGAAGCTGGAATACGTGATTGACTCACCTAAGCCTACTGAACCTGCTAGTGATGCACATAATGATGAACATGTTGTGTATCGTAAGTGGATAGATGATGCAAATGTTGCTCAATGCATCATGCTAGCTTCCATGAATATTGAGCTGCAGAAGCAACATAAGCATATGGATGCTCACACTATCCTCATGCATCTACAAGAGTTGTATGATGTGGCAGGGAGGACAGCTCGATATGAGATATCGAAGGAGCTGTTCGGTTGTAGGATGTCTGAGGGATCATCTGTGAATGACCATGTACTTAAGATGATCAATTTGATTGAACGTCTTGGACAACTTGGTTTTGCCATGGATGGGGAGCTGAGCCAAGACCTGGTCTTGCAATCGCTTCCGAGTTCGTTCTCGCAGTTTGTTGTGAACTTTCACATAAATAAGTTGGATGTCAGCCTGCCTGAACTCCACAACATGTTGAAGACTGCAGAATCGAATTTTCCCCCTAAGAAGAGTTCTGTTCTTCTAATTGGTGAAGGTTCCAATCCTAGGAAAAGGAAGAGGAACCCTTCCAAGAAGAATAAAGTAGGTGAGAAAACGCCGGTTCCACCAAAAGCTGAAGACCCCAAGAGCAAAGTTGTTTGCTTTCACTGTAACAAGGTGGGGCACTGGAAGAGGAACTACAAGGTTTACCTTGCAGAATTGAAGAAGAAGAAGGGTAGTGAGACTACCGCTTCTGATTCAGGTATGTTCATGATAGAAGTGAATATGTCATTAAGCCAAATTTCTACTTGGGTATTAGATACCTCCTATGGTTCTGACATCTGTAATTCATTGCAGGGACTAAGGAGAAGTAGGACTCTTAAAGAAGAGGAGGTGATTCTACTGATGGGAAATGGAGCAAGAGTTGCTGCTGAAGATGTAGAATCATTTCATTTAGATATGCCTACGGGAAAGACTATTGTTTTTTAAATAATTGTTATTTTGTCCCTCGATTGTGAGGAATATTATTCCCATGTTAGACTTGGCTGGATTTTCATTTATTATTGAGAATAATGAATGTTCTATTCTTAGAGATAATATTCTTTATGGACATGGTACTTTAAATAATGGTCTGTATGTATATGACATAGAGCATGATTTACTTCAGATTGACCAAACTAATAAAAGAAAAGGGATGATGAAAATCTCACTTCATTGTGGCACTGCAGTCTCCATTTAGTGGACATGGAGAGAGGGCTGCAGATTTACTAGGATTGGTACACACAAATGTATGTGGACCAATGTCTACGCAAGCCATGGGTGGATTTTCATACTTCATTACTTTCATAGATGATAGATCTAGATTCGGATATGTGTTTGATGAAACACAAGTCTGAAGCCTTTGAAAAGTTCAAAGAGTATAAGTATGAAGTGGAGAAACAACCAAACATAGTATTATAACTCTTCGATTAGATCGAGGTGGTGAATGCTTTAATGGAGTGTTTCTAGATTATCTCAAAGTAAATGGTATAGTCTCCCAGTGGACTCCTCCAGATTGGTATCTGAAAGGAGAAATCGAACTTTGTTAAACATAGTTCGGTCCATGATGAGCTATGAGAATCTTCCAGTATTCCTATGGGGTTATGCATTAGAAACCTCAGCATATTTACTGAATAAGGTGCCTTCCAAATCTGTTCCTCAAACTCCGTATGAGATATGGAAAGTAAGGAAACCGAGTCTTAAACACGTTAAGATTTGGGGATGTCCAGCTTATGTCAAGTAAGTTGACCCAGATAAGCTGGAATATCGATCCGTAAAATATAGTTTTGTGAGATATCCTAAAGAGACTTTAGGGTATTACTTTTACACCGATCATCGGGTGTTTGTCTCCAGACATGCTACCTTCTTGGAAAAGGAATTTATCCTTGAAGGAAACAGTGGGAGCAAAATTTGAACTTGATGAAGTTCAAGAAGCACAAACTATTACGGATCAAGTGGAAACACCTGTTCTGACTGAACAACCTTTTGTGGAACAGCCCATTCATAGAACAGGGAGAGTGTCTTGCCAACCTGAGAGGTAATATGGCCTTGTTATTAAGAATGACAATGAGTTGTCGATCATTGATGATGACGACCCTGTGACCTATAATGAGGCTATGAGTAGTGTTGACTCAGAGAAATGGCATAGAGCCATGAAATCTGAAAAGAAATCAATGTATACGGTATACGAAAGAATGATTAGAGCAGATGGCCAGGTGGAGAATTATAAGGCCAGGCTTGTGGCAAAAGGATTCAAACAAAGGCAATGAATTGACTTTGATGAAACCTTTTACCTGTAGCCCTGTTAAAATCAGTTCGGATTTTGCTTGCGATTGCCGCTTACTACGACTATGAGATCTGGCAAATAGCCAGATGGTTTTCTTTCCAAGAGAAAAGAAAACCTAGTGTGTAAGCTGCTGCAAACCATATGTGGTTTAAAGCAAGCTTCTCGAAAGATGGAACATTCGTTTTGATGAGACAATCAAAGAGTTTGATTTTATCAAAAATGTAGATGAACCATGCGTCTACAAAAGGGTTAGTGGGAGCGTGGTAACATTTCTTATATTGTATTGAATTAGAGTTGACACACATAACAACATAGCAGACCCACTCACAAAGCTACTTTATGAAAGTCACTTTGATCGTCATAAAGACAAGATGGGTATTAGATACCAGAGTGATTGGCTTTAGTACAAGTGGGAGATTGAAAAAAATATATCCTAAGTCCAATCATGTATTAGGATTTAGGAATAACTTCCTGTGTAATCTGTTTTGATTTCATTGATATTAATAAAAGACTTGTTTTGTTTTTATTACGGGCTTTATCTATTTAAGTGTTTAAATAAGATATACCATAGTTTAGAGTAAAGCTTTTTATAGATTATGATGAGATCATAATAGTGAGACCTAAAAGATGATAACTCTAAACTTAAATAGTTCCTGGTCATAGGATTACTAACTGGTAATTAATAATCCGCAAAGATCGGTACATACTATGCTTGCTTCATTATGAAGGATGTCTGTTCTCATAGACATTTGTGTGGTGACACTATAGCTAGTATGTAGGTGCTTATTATAGAATAAGTTCACTGAACATGACTCGCCCAGCTGAACAACTGATGGAGTTCACTCACGTGTCAGCAGTTGTTCACATAGTGATAGTTGTACAAGTATCCTTAGACTTGAGGTCTTCATAGTCATCTTGTGTACACTGAACTATACTTTGGTTTAGTTCTTAGTCTCCAGGGACAATTATTAGGGCTCTACTGGGTATAGGAATTTGTACACGAAGATAGTGTATGATCAATAAAGGATCTACCCCTTCCAGTGAAGGAAGCGAATGTTCAAGGTTGATCCACTTATGCTAGTTCAAGAATCTCTGGCCAGAGTGAATGAAATTAGAAAGGAGTTTCTAATTTGCATAGAACTATGCATAGTAAATGGTAAGCAAGTGATTGAATTAGATAGGCTTGACACGAGATCCATGCCTTGTATTTAATCGGGACATTGTAGGGTAGAAGGAGTTTATTGTACGGTAACTATTCACTGAATAGGTTCTTGGTATTCTAAGCAATGAATTCGTATTATCCGGATAGTCGCGATATGCTGAGAAGTATCCCTCACGATGTAGAATAAGTGTGATTAATTAATTAATCATATTTAATAAATTAGAGAATTTATATAAATAATGATAAAATAGTTTTATTATTATTTATTTCTACTACCGGCTTAATATTGAACCTACAGGGTCACACCATAAAAAGAGAATGATTTAATGGTGGATGAATTAATTAATAATGGCTAATAATTATTTATTTGTGAAATAAATAATTAATTGGCAAATTTAATAATTGATTAAATGAGATTTAATTGATTATAAATTAATTAAGAAAAGTTCTTAATATTATTAATTAAGGATTTAATTTTTTGGAAATTAAATCAAGAGAGAGAATTATTTCTAAAGTGTTTAGAAAAAGGATTAATAATTAAAAGGTGTTTTAATTATTAATGAGAATGATAAATGGGATAATAATAATAATATTTATGGAAAATTTTAGCTGAAAATTTTGCCTATAAATATACTATTATAAACCCTATTTTTATTCTAACCCCAAAATTTTAGAAAAACCTAATTCTCTCCACCTCCTCCTCCTCCTTAGCATCGTTTTCTTGGTGGATACCGGTGGAGTGCTTCACGTTTGAGGAGCAGCTGCTAAGGATCTCCGATCGTTGCTTTTGGATCGCATATTAAAGGTTAGTAATTGATCCATATGTTTTTACCACGATTTATATGCTTTTATTTGGATTTTTTATGTGTAAAAAGTGTTTTACCATGCCTCCGCTGCGATTAAAATCCAACACTTCCATTACAGGGAAATAGAACAGTGGCACCTCCTTGTGATGATTGGCCCTGTTCAAATCTGCAATGAGCCTTCTCTTTTAAACCCAACAATCTAATTTGTTGTTAGGGTTCTCAAGCACAATACCCTCATAGAGATGGTTAGCTAACATCATAAAGAATCTAGCATAATACACATTCTTACCTCTCTTATTAAACTCTCCTAGTTTGAAACCCAACTCAAACAAAACAAGGTCACTGAAATTATAGAATTTATCTGTAACTAGCATGTAGAGTATGTTAAGCATGGATATATTGACTGAATCAAAATTACTGACTTTACCTGAAAAGACCTTTGTCACTACATCACACATAAAACTCCATTCTTTCCTAAGGCCCATTCTCCTAATGTCACTTAACTTAGAAGTAGAAAGAGCATAGTTCATGGAATTAAGCATATTGATTATATCAGTGTCAGTGTGTGGTGAGGTCACAGTGTTATCAGGAATCTTGAAACATGATGTTATAACATCACTATTGATACAAAATTCTTTACCTTTAATGGTTAAAGTGATGGTCTTATCTGTTGAGTTGTATGTAGCAGTGGTCCACATCTCTTCAACAACTTCACAAAAGATTGTGGGAGATTCCAGCATGGCATAGCTAAGCTTGCAATTCTTCACAAAGTTCATCATCTTGTGATAGTCACCAGATTACTGAATACCCTTGTTTACTAGTGCAGTGAAATTGTTCTTCTCATAAATAAACCCAGTTTGAGACATAATCTTGACAACGGGCGCCATTGTTAGAGAATGAGAGCTTGAAGAGAAAGAGTATTTGCTTTGAAAGAGAAAGAAATTGAAGCAGTTGATTTGAGAATGATAAAAGAAAAGCAATAGAAACGAAATAAGCTTTTATACTATCTCAAAAATAACTGCTAAAAATAATAAAGTAAAATAAAGTAACCAATTAAAATTGCCTAAAATAGCCGTTTAAAAATAAACTGTAAAAATTCCACCCATTATCCGTCGTGTTATGTTTACAAACTGTAAGTATACTCGATGGATAATGTTCAGGGAATTAACGGATGAGATTAAGACAATTCGACGGATGAGGATAGACTGTTATCTGTCGAGTCATAAAATATTCCAGAAAAATAATTGATTTTTATTAGCAAATAATATACCGACGGATGATCAAACTCGATGGATAAAGATCATCCGTCGAGATGTAAATTTTGACTTAGCCAAAATTTCATCCAAGACTGAAAAATCAATTAAATTTCTGGCTGCATTTCAACTTGCAAATTTTCTCATATAGATTTAAGAATAATTAAGCATACCTAACTCACTTACCAACCTTGAAAAGGTGGATTCATCCAGTGGCTTGGTAAAGATATCTGCAAGCTGCTTCTCACTTGGAACGAAATGTAGTTCCACAATACCATTCATTACATGTTCCCTTATGAAGTGGTACTTGATATCTATGTGCTTTGTCCTTGAGTGTTGTACTGGATTTTCAGTGATGGCAATTGCACTTATGTTATCACAGAAAATAGAAATCCTTTCAACTTGCAAACCATAGTCTAGCAATTGATTTTTCATCCATAAAATCTGCGCACAGTAACTGCCATCAACAATATATTCAGCTTCAGCTATAGAAGTAGAAACTGAATTTTGCTTTTTACTGAACCAGGACACAAGCTTGTTTCCTAGAAATTGACAGGTTCCTGTTGTACTTTTTATATCAATTTTACAACCTGCATAATCTGCATCTGAATAACCCGTTAGATCAAAACCAGAATCTCTAGGGTACCAAATGCCAAGTTTTGGTGTTCCTTTGAGATATCTGAAAATTCTCTTAATAGCTATTAAGTGAGATTCTCTAGAATCAGCCTGAAATCTAGCACATAAACATGTAGCAAACATTATATCTGGCCTACTAGCTGTTAAGTACATAAGTGAGCCAACCATGCCCCTATAACTTGAAATATCCACAGACTTTTCAATAGTGTTTAATTCAAGCTTAGTTGTAGTAGCCATGGGAGTTTTTGCAGATGTGCAATCCATTAGATCAAACTTCTTTAAAAAATCAAAAATATATTTAGTTTGACTAATGAATATTCCATCACTAACTTGCTTAACTTGCAACCGAAGAAAGTAAGTTAGTTCTCCCATCATACTCATTTCATACTTACTTTGCATCAATTTGGCAAACTTTTTGCAAAGTTTCTCATCTGTAGATCCAAAAATAATATCATCTACATAAATTTGAACAAGTATACTAGAGCCATTAACATGTCTAAAAAATAAAGTTTTATCTACAGTACCTCTTGTGAAATGATTTTCCAAAAGGAACTTTGATAAAGTGTAATACCAGGCTCTAGGTGCTTGCTTCAATCCATTAAGTGCTTTCAAAAGATAATAGACATGATCTGGAAAATTTGGATCTTCAAAACCAGGGGGTTAACTGACATAGACTTCCTCCTCCAAATCTCCATTCAGAAAGGCACTTTTTACATCCATCTGACAGACCTTAAAATTGGCATGGGCTGCATAGGCTAAGAAGATTCTGATGGCTTCAAGTCTTGCAACATGAGCAAATGTTTCATCAAAATCTATTCCTTCTTGTTGACAATAGCCCTTAACAACCAATCTAGCTTTGTTCCTGACTACTATGCCATTTTCATCCATCTTGTTTCTAAATACCCATTTGGTGTCTATTGGATTCTTTCCTTTAGCCTTGGGCACCAGCTTCCGAACATTATTCCTTTCAAATTGATTTAGCTCCTCCTGCATAGCTAAAATCCAATCAGGATGCAACAAAGCTTCTTCTACCTTCTTTGGTTCTTCCTTGGAAAGAAAGCTGTTGTATAGACATTCTTCTTGAGTTGCTCTCCTGATTTGAACTCTAGAAGAAACATCACCAATTATGAGCTCAAAGGGGTGATCTTTTATCCATTTTCTTTGTTGAGGTAGATTAGCTCTAGATGTAGAGGCCTCATTGTTGTCTTGATGTGTGATTGAGTTTTGATTATTAGAAACTCCCCCTGAGTTTGTGAATCTTTGATTTGAGAAAGGGGAACTTTCTATAGGTGATCTATCCTGACTTCCTGCTCCTTTTGATAACCCGACGGATGGTCAATTTTGAGTATCGATGGATGAAGCTGGTTGTCTCCCGACGGATAACACAGATTGCCTCCCGACGGATGAAGCATTATGCAACTCGACAGATGTTGAGTTTTATGCTTCATTAGTGGTAGATTTTTCTGCATTATCCTTTGATACTGTTTTTTGATCACTTTCATCATCACTGTCATCACTAACCATCTCAACATTGTCGAATTTGAGGCTCTCATGGTAATCTCCATCTTGAAGTCCTTTAATTTTTTTATCATCAAACACAACATGTATTGATTCCACAACAATGTTGGTTCTTAGATTGTAGACTCTATACGCTTTACCAACAGCAAATCCAACAAAAATTCCTTCATCTGCTTTAACATCAAACTTCCCATTTTGATCAGTTTGATTTCTCAGAATATAGCATTTGCAGCCAAAGACATGAAGAAAATTTAGAGTTGGCTTCTTGTTCTTGAACAATTGATAGGGAGTCATGCATCTTGCTTGATTAACAAGGAAAATATTCTGAGTGTAGCATGCAGTATTTACAGCTTCAGCCCATAAATATGTTGGCAGTTTAGACTCTTCAAGCATTGTCCTTGCAGCTTCAATAAGTGATCTGTTCTTCCTTTCCACTACTTCATTCTGTTGTGGAGTTTTTGCTGCTGAAAGCTCATGCAGAATCCCATTTTCCTCACAAAATGCTCTCATGACAGAATTCTTGAACTCAGTTCCATTGTCACTCCTGATTCTTCTAACCTTGAAATCAAGATGATTAATGACTTGTCTTATGTGATTGATGATGATTTCACTAGCATCATCTTTAGACTTTAGGAAATATGTCCAAGAGAACTTTGAGAAATAATCTACAATTACTAGACAAAATCTTTTCCTTGAGATGGACAACACATTGACTGGTCCAAACAAATCCATGTGTAGCAGTTGCAAAGGTTCTTCAATTATTGAATCAAGTTTCTTCCTGAATGATGCTTTAATCTGCTTCCCTTTTTGGCAGGCATCACACAGTCCATCCTTAGAAAACTCCACTAGAGGAATGCCTCTAACCAGTTCTTTCTTTACTAGCTCATTCATGGTCTTGAAGTTTAAATGGGATAGCTTCTTGTGCCATAGTCAACTTTCATCCCGACTTGCTTTACTGAGAATACAAGTAACAGATTCTGCATTAGATGAGTTGAAATCAGCTAGTTACACATTTCCTTTTTTCACACCAGTGATAACCACTTTGTTGCTTCTTTTGCTAGTCATAACACAGGCTTCTGAGTTAAAGGTTACTGAGTTGCCTTTATCACAAAGCCGGTTGATACTCAACAAGTTGTGTTTGAGACCATCCACTAAGGCAACTTCCTCAATGATGACATTGTCCTTTGAAATCAAGCCATATCCCACAGTATAACCCTTGTTGTCATCTCCAAAAGTAATACTTGGGCCATCTCTCTCCTTGAACTCTGTGAGCAGGGTAGAATCACCAGTCATGTGTCTTGAACAACCACTATCCAAGTACCAAAGATTCTTTCTATTTCCCTGCATACATCAAAATCAAATCAAGTTGATTTTGGTACCCAAGTTTCCTTGGGCCCTGCCTTGTTAGCTTTCTTTTTCTGTTTCTTAGGCTTTATCTCATTTGACTTGGGGATATCAGATTCATCCTTGGTCATTTGAGTTGGACCTTTGAAACCGTTCATTGCAACAAAATTATCATACATATTATAATCAACAGGGAAGGGCATGCTATTAGTGAACATGTTATTCCAGTAAGGCATGCTAAATGGCATTTGTGGCATACTAAATGTAGCATAATAAGGATTAGGTGCAAATGGCATATTAGCAAACTGTGCATTCATATTCTGTGTAGACATAGCATTCATAGGCATAGGAGGCATGGCATTCATGTTGGGGAAGTGAGGTGGCACAGACATGGGAGTAGGCATGGCAGATTTGCAATTAACAGACAAATGATTTACACTACCACACTTGACACAGATTTTTCTTGGAGCATATTTATCAGGTGTGTAGTTATTATGTTTGTTAATCCCTACTTTACCATTTCTATTATTTTTCTTTTTAGCCTCTGTTTTCACCTCAATCTTTTCAAGTCTGTCACTTAACTGTTTGACAGTCATGTGACCAACATTAGCCTTTTTCCCTTTCTTATCTTGACTCGATTCTCCTGAAACAAAGTTCTTGGAAACATATCCATACTTTTCATTCAACTTAACAAGTTTGGCTTTACTGATAGGCTTGCTTACAGCCGACGAATGAGGATTTTCATCAGTCGACGAATAACCTTTTTTGTTATCCGACGGATGACCCTCATCATCCATCGAGTCTACATCTGTTAGCACTCCATCCACCAAATTTGGTTCTAGTTTCTCCTTGTTCTTTTTCCAGGCTGCATCACAGAAGGACTCAATTCCTTGAACTTTGGTGATTTGAGCATGGACATCTCTAGATGTTTTCCATGCCTTAATCACCTCCTGTCCACGCTCGAGCTGCTTCTTCAAAATTTCTTTTTACTTCAAGGACTCGGTTAATTCCTCCTTAGCAATCTTACACTCAATTCTTAATTTTTCAAAATCAATGAACTGAGACTCTAGCACATTATTTCTCTCACTCAAAAACAAATTGTTTTCTTTGATTTTAGCATTTTGTTTAGTAAGAGACTTAAGTGTAACACGCAAATGATATAACTCTGTAGACATGTCATTTATAGCACCATTACACTCAACTTTAGATAAGTGTGCAAGGTTCGTAGTAATTACCTGATTACTTGAAGAACTTGTTTCTGTTTCATCAGACGTGGCCATTAGGGCTAGATTAACATAGCTGACATCTTCATCTTCATCCAGACCATCTGCTGCCAATTCGTTTTCTTGTGTAATGAAAGCCCTTTCCTTTTGTTTGAGCAGCTCAAAGTATTTTTGCTTATAATCCACAGGCTTAAACTTTTTCTTACTGGAATCTGAATTTCTACACTCACTGGCAAAGTGCCCTGCCAAGCCACATTTGACACATTTGAATTTTGATTTATCCACCATGTTTCTATTTGGCTTGGCTGCTCCAAAGTTCTTTTTGAACTTGAGCTTGGCAAATCTTCTGGAAAGAAATGCTAAATGTTCATCAATGTCTTCCATGTCATCTTGGCTCAAAGAATCTTCATTTTCTACTGCAAGCCCCTTGCCCTTGCTTTCACAGACCCTTGAAGTTGACTCAACAGCTTCCATCTTCATCTCCTTCTCTTTCTCTAACTCAGCAACTAGTGCAATGGACCCTTCTTTCTTCTTTCCTCTCTCCATCCTCTCATCTTGCTCTATTTCAAGCTCATAAGTTTTCAGGATGCCATACAGTCTCTCCAAAGTAAACTCCTTATACTCTTGTGAGTTTCTCAATGAGACTGTCATTGGTTTCCATTCCTTTGGAAGAGATCTAAGGAATTTCAGATTGGAGTCTTTTGTCTGATAGACCCTTCCATGCAACTTTAGAGCATTTAGCAGTTTTTGAAACCTACTAAAAATGTCAGTGAGA
The DNA here is from genome assembly GCF_009905375.1 of Apium graveolens. Classification (NCBI taxonomy): domain Eukaryota; kingdom Viridiplantae; phylum Streptophyta; class Magnoliopsida; order Apiales; family Apiaceae; genus Apium; species Apium graveolens. Next base: position 175,408,541 of record NC_133648.1, on the reverse strand, counting down.
GACTCACTTTCTTCATTATAAAAATGCTCATATTGCTGAATCAGTAGCTGCATCTTGTTTTCTCTAACTTGCTCAGTGCTATCACAGATGATCTGTATTATATCCCAAACATCCTTGGCAGTTTTGCAGTTGATAATATTGTCAAACATATCACCATCAACTCCATTAAACAGGATATTCATGGCCTTTTTATCCTTCCTGACTTGTTCAATATCAGGATCGGACCATTCATGCCTTGGCTTGGGGACAAATGGCTCATTTCCAGTTGCAGCTCTCATTGGAACATGAGGGCCTCTTTCTATGCAGTTCACATAGGCCTCATCTTGAGAAAGCAAATGAAGATGCATCTTTACCTTCCAATGATGGTAATTATCTTTATCCAGAAAAGGAATCTTGACTCCAACATCCTTCTTGTTCATCTTGCTATATTGTTTTGATCTTTAAACTCTTTGTGCTTCAAGAGCTTGCTCTGATACCAATTGTTAGTCCCTTAACAATGTAACAAGAATTACATAAGGGGGGTTGAATGGAATTCTTGAAACTTTTTCTTGAATAAAAATGTTCTAACTCAAATATATATATATATATATAAGTGTGAATTGATCAGCAGAATGCGGAATAGTTACTTAAAATGAATCAAAACACAAGTAATTAAAAACAGAGTCTTTAAAAATTTTCTGGTGGATTTCAATGATTCCACCAGAGATATATAATATATATCGAGAGAACTCTGTGTGCAAAAAGCTCACAGCTGCTTACAAAATGATAACAACTAAGAATGAGAGAAATGCTAAGAATATAGCTTACAAAAATTTCTCTCTTGGTTGCTTAGTTCCTTAGTTTTTATTCTATTTGCTGCTTCTTGGTTTATATATCACCAAGATTATAAGTAATAAGATAGGATAATAAAACAAAAACTATCAAGTCTAATACAATACTACTTCATTACTCTATTCCAGCATCTTTGAATATCTTCATAATAGCATGGAAATGGAAATGCTTCTTTGTTCTCGAAAAACCCAGTTGAATAGGCTACCACATTCCATTTGCATACACTCGACGCTTGTGACTGTGTTGTCACTATCAACAGATATTTGAATTCTTTATCCGTCGGGTTTATGATCATCCGCCGAGTTAATGATCATCCGTCGGGTTGTTGATCATCCGTCGAATTCATTGTTGTTTATCCATCGGGTAGCAATCAGGTACTTGACTTCATTTCATTTATGCAGAATTACAAGACATCATCTATGTACAATTAATCAACCTATGCTGCATATCTAGTTACAGTCAACATGACTTAAGTACTACTACAGATTCTAAACAATGTGTATGCAGAAATGTGCTACAGACTTATTGTTACATAAGCTACTCACTCGATGGATAATAAGTTATCATTCGTCGGGACTGAAATGAGTTATCCTTCGGGACTATAATCCTTATCCGTCGAGTGCTACATTTTTACTACGTAAAATCTACCAAGGTGTTTTGTTCATGAAATCATCAAGTACACAACATATACACAACAGAAGCTCTCTGATAGACTTCTTTAATACATCAGAATTAGCTAATCTATAAGTCCTTCCATTATTGAGAAATAAGATCAATTTCTTTTTTAGATTCTCCTTATCATGAGAATCTATCACAACTTGAGCAGACAATACCTTGTCAAGGTGTTTTTGTTTGATTTGTTCATATGGCTTGTCTGTCAATATGAAAGGATCTTTTAGAGTAACCTCTACTCCTGTTTGAATCTTCTCTTCGTCAGAACCTAATCCAGCTGCATCTCTAGGTTGCTTGGATCTCAACCCAAATGTATTAAGTTGACTCATCATGAGATTGGATTTTGGTTCAACTGGAGTAGCTTTCTTCCATAACAGCTTCTTCTTATCAGCAATTATCATTTTATCCAAATGAACTTGATCAGAATTTGCTGTTTCTTCTGTAGCTTGCTGTCCTTTATTCTGAATAACAACTTGAGCAATGTCAGAGGTTGTTTTAGAATCTTCACTTATCTTTCTTCTTTTCAGAATTTGAACAGTTTCATCTTCTATCAAATCATCATCATGCAATGTAGTTTGATAGACTTGAATGGAAGAATTTTTTTCTTGTTCTTTAAAGGTTCACCAACCTTTTCTTTTCCTTTTGATTTAGAATCAATCTCAATTTATGATCTTGTTTTGGCTTTAGATGCCTCAGTGATTGATTTCTCCTTGATCACAATGCCTTTCTCCTTAGGCCTTGGAGGTTTCTTTGCATCAGAAGCTTTAGACTTAGGATTTGTCTTCTCAGCAGCAAATCTAGCTTCTTCCTCCTTGAGAGTTTCTAAATCCATTCCAGGATTGTGTTTCAGAAATAATCTTCTTGCTATCTCCTCATCAAGTGTCTGGATTTTAGGATCTTTGTAATAAATAGTAGTCTGCTTCCCCTTTAACTTCAGAGTTTGCAAAAACTTCTAAGAGTCTTCAGATCCTGACTGAATCAGAATATCAGAACTTGATATCAGACTTTGCTTATCAGACTTTGCTTATCAGCAATTGACTTTAGTCTTTGAGCATTCACAGCATCAGAACTTGACTTGTTCTGAATAGAAGATTTTCCTTGAATTTTTCTTTGACCTCTGCTCTTTTCAGAGTTTCCCTGGTCATCATTTTCATCATCCTTTTTCTTCAGTTCTTGAGTAGGTGAGCATTTGGACTTAACTATGTTCTCCCCCTTTTTGGCATCATCAGGAAGTAAGAGAGAAAGAAGAAGTTCAACTGAAGATTGGATTTCATCCAATTGAGCTTTCTGAGAAGCTTGATTAGCCAGAACCTCAGCAATTTGGGCATGTTGCTTCTCTTGAGTTTTCTCAATTGCTGCAACTTTCTTAGAAATAGGTCTGATATACATGTTCTTGTCAAGCTTGAGCACTTGATCTAGCTTATCAGCTTGTTCTCTGAGTGTATCAACCTTTTCATTAGTAGCAATATGTAGACCTTGAAGATGTTTTGTAGACAGAGCTGTGATCTTGAGTTGTGTCTTGAGATCAGCATTTGTAAGCAACTCATCAGCTTTTGCAATATGCTCTATCAGAATTTTAGAACATGGAATAAAATCTGATTGATTCCACTTCTTGGTCCACTCAATACCTCTGTGAGTATCCTCCCAAGGAATAGGTGCTTCCTTTTCAACAAATTTCTTCACCAATTCTTCCTTGCCCAGAATAGGTACTGGAGTCTCAGCAGAAACACTGTCATCAGAACTTGAGGAAGACTCATTGTGTTTTGATAGCTCAACAGTGTGTAAAGTAACTGCAGATTCAGGAATAACATCATCTAAATTCTGATCAACAGAATTTATCTCCAGAGCTGGTGTCTTTGATGTAGATGGAGCTTCCAGATAAAGAACTTCAGGTATATTCAAATTATGAATATCTATTTCAGAATTATCAGTCTATTCTTTAGCATCATCTGTAGCTTTAATTGGAGAGATAGGAGGAGTAACAACTGTATTGGAAGCAGTTTCTTTGGCTTGAGCTGGAAGGGCTTCAATGATAATCGGTTCCTGTGAGATTAGAGATTCCTGATCCCCTTCCTCAGCTTCTTCAGTATCTTCTGAGATAGCTTTAGCCAAATACCTCCTTGCCTTCATTTTCTTCAATCTCCTTGCCAATGAAGGAGTTGCTTCAGCAGCATCAGAATGTACAGATTTCGTTTTCAAAGTATCAGAACTTTGAGCTGCTTTTTCTTTCTGAGAAGTAACATTCTCAGCTTCATTTATCACAGGTTCAGATGCATGAACCCGTGCTTGAATTGTTTCCTCAAATCATCAAAACTTATTATTGACCATTATTAAATCAAAACATTCATCACATGATAAAGTTAAAAATGATGAAGTAAATATTAACAAATTGTAATTAAAACATGCACAGTCATATAATTTGAGAAACAAAGAACAAATCTTGCAATTAAAGGAAATTTTATTAATATATCAGATGAGTACATTTCATGAAATTTATCAATTACATGCAAAAATTACAAGATAGTCCTATTCTAAGAATTCTTATCATCAACAGCCTTAGTCCTAGTCTAAGAAGACCTATCGACTAGCTCCTTCTACTGCTGACGAAGAGCACATCAAGACGGATGATCCGTTCTTGCTGACGGAGAGCTTCTCTCCTTTCCTCTTCTAGACGATCATAATGGAGATGATAGTCCATATAAAAGAACAAGAGGTCTGTGTGAACCTCTTGTGGAACTGAGTTCCAAATCTCTTCAGGAACGACAGTGACATGCCACTCCTGTCGCCAATCATCACAACTCAACTCGATATTGAAAGTATCATAGTTCAGGAGCAAGTTGAAACGAACCATCTTTTTTTTTGACGAGTATGTAAAGAGAGTGAGTTTGTGAGAAAATGGAAGATGTATTGGCTGGAATGAATAGTTGGTTTAAATAGCCAATAGAATACCAAGGGACGCGAGGAGTATTTAACAATTACAAGTAAAAATAATGATACCTCGTCTCCCTAGACCAATGTGTAATAATAACAGTCAGTTAAAGATCTAAAGCCAGAGTTAATGGGCACGGGAAATAATTAATAATTACTGTGCACATGCAGTTTTTCAAGACATACACGTTAACCACTAACCCATAATGATTATGACTGATTTATCTCACCCAAATTATTCTGATTTAAATATGACTATTTCAGATTTTATCACAAATAAGTCAAGTAAAGAAAAATGCCACGTAAGCATCAAAGATTCCATCAGGATTTAATATCAGAATTTAACTTATACCAGATTTTAACAGTCATCAGAATATGGCTTCTATACTCAACAAGTGAATATCTTTTTCTGTGATTCGTCATACAAATACTGACTTATTTTCTTCAGAGTTTAATCATCAAAACTTCCATCAGAACTTGTCCTCAGAATTTATGCAACTGACACTTAACTGTTTGTCAAAAACAACTTAATCACCATAGTAATTTTCATCATTCATATGGAGTGAAAGTGTGTGCATTCAGCAAGACATCAGATAAAGATTAAAGTCTGATAAACTTCAGTATATCGTAGAAATAAGGCATAACTCAGAAAAATGCTTAAAATCTGTCATCAGTCATGATGTCTACTATAGAACAAATTTATACATGAGTCCACCTCAATTGTTTGTGCTCATTTTATGCATCTTTTGAAATTCCTTTTTACAGTGGCTTCTCAGTGTAAATGAGTCACGACTGCTTATCAGAATTTATGCTGTTATCAGAGTATTTCTCTAGTAATCATAGAGTGTGAAAAGTCTTCAAGGAAATTTTTGCTTTTCTAATGCATCTATACTATATTATAATAGCCGGAATAGAGATAATTTGGTTCAACGGTTTGGTTCAACGATAATTCCCTAATTTTGAATATTACAAAAATAGATAAATAGTGTTATATATCTAATAAACTTCTAAATTATTAAACTACTACTAAATATAGTATAGTTATCCTACTAAACTACAAATGCAACTTATCTTATTATTAAAAGATATAAATAATAGTGTTACATATCTGCTAAACTACTAGAAATAGTCTATTTATTCTACTAAATTACGACCACATGTTATTCTATTATTTTTATTATAAATTTCTAATCATTATATATTTATATAAATATTTTAAAAATATAATATAACTTGATAAATAAAATTTTAAAATATTAATGGAAACCCGTGCATCGCACGGGATTTATGCTAGTATTACTTAATACCAGCAATGCACTTGGGTCTTCCCTTCCACATTTTTACTCTAGATCTCAAAGGAGTACCTGACTTTTATTTTTTTTTTCTTTTCTTTTCTTTTCTTTTCTTTTGATAAGTGAGGCTTATCAGCACTTAGTTCATTCTTAAGATTTACTGACATCAGAATTTGACAGATAAGAAACAAGAATCTAGTTTGTGACTTAGTAGTAAGATACACAAAGTAAACTTGACTAAGCTCAATATCAAAATCTGCTTGTGTTAATGAATTTCCACATAAACAACTAATTCAAATATGGGATTTCTAGTATGTTAAAGACTACTAGGTCAGCATCTAGCACAGTTATCCTCATTGGATTGAATAGTCACAGAGTATTCAAAACACTTATCAGAGTATATAAATCCACATCAGATAACAATCAGCATTTAATGAATTTCAAATTAAGCATAGATTACATAGAGATAATACAATCTGTAAATACTGATCATAAAGTCTGATGCATGAGAACAAAAACTAAGCAGATTTAGAGAAAGAACCTGAAACCATTCCAAGTTCATTTACCAATCTTATAAAAGTAGCTTCACATAGTGGTTTTGTGAAGATATCTGCTAGCTGTTGATCTGTTGGAACAAAATGCAATTCCACTGTACCCTCATCCATATGTTCCCTTATGAAATGGTACCTTTGCTGATGTGCTTTGTCATTGAGTGTTGAACTGGATTACCTGTCATAGAAATAGCACTTTGATTATCACAGTAAATAGGGATTTTAGAAAATTCTAACCCATAATCCAGTAACTGATTCTTCATCCAAAAAATCTGTGCACAATAGCTTCCTGCAGCAATATATTCTGCTTCTGCAGTTGATGTGGAAATTGACTTTTGTTTCTTGCTAAACCAAGAAACCAATCCGCCTCCAAGAAATTGGCAGCTTCCACTAGTGCTTTTCCTGTCAATTTTGCATCCTGCAAAATCTGCATCAGAGTAACCAATTAGCTTAAAATCTGATTCCCTAGGATACCACAATCCTAGATCGGCTGTACCCTTAAGATACTTGAAAATTATTTTCACAGCTAATAATTGAGGTTCTCTTGGATCAGCCTGAAATCTTGCACAAAGACAGGTAGCAAATATGATATCAGGTCTACTTGCAGTTAGATAGAGTAATGAGCCAATCATACCTCTACAGTTAGTAATATCTACTGATTTACCAGTATCCTTATCTAACTTGGTTGTAGTGGCCATGGGAGTGGATGCAGTTGAACAATCTTGCATTCCAAATTTCTTTAGTAAATTTCTGGTATACTTGGATTGACAGATAAAAGTGCATTCTCCAGTTTGCTTGACTTGAAGGCCCAGAAAATAGCTGAGTTCTCCCATCATACTCATTTGATATCTTGACTGCATTAGCTTTGCAAACTTCTCACATAGTTTGGAATTAGTAGAACCAAATATGATATCATCAACATATATCTGTACCAAAAGTAAGTCCTTTCCATGATTGAGGTAGAATAAAGTCTTGTTAATTGTGCCTCTATGAAATCCACTTTCCAGAAGAAATTGAGCTAGAGTCTCATACCATGCCCTTAGAGCTTGCTTAATGCCATAAAGTGCTTTGTCAAGCCTGTAGACATGTTTGGGAAATTTAGGATCTACAAAGCCTGGAGTTTTTCAACATATACATCTTCTTCCAATTCTCCATTGAGAAAAGCACTTTTCACATCCATTTGAAAAACTTTAAACTTCTTGTGAGCAGCATAATCCAAAAAGATCCCTATGGCTTCTAATCTAGCAACTGGTGCAAATGTTTCATCATAATCAATACCCCCTGTTGAGAGTAGCCCTTAGCAACCAGTCTTGCATTATTCCTTGTAATTATGCCATCACTATAAGTTTTGTTTTTGAACACCCATTTTGTACCTACAACTGATCTGTTCTTTGGTCTTGGCACTGGGGTCCAGACTTTATTTCTTTCAAATTCATTTAACTCTTCCTACATTGCTTGCACCCAATCAGCATCTTGAAGAGCTTCTTCCACTTTATTTGGTTCAGTCTGAGATATAAAAGAATGATAGAGACATTCATTTGAAGTTGCAGTTCTAGTTCTGACACCTGCTTCAGGATCTCCAATGATTAAGTCAGGTGTGTGTGCTTTAGTCCACTTCCTTACAGATGGAAGTTGATCTCTAGAACTGGATCCTCCCCCATGATCTATGCTATCTCCATCAGCATTTTCTGATGCTCCCCCTGTAGTTATGCTCTCCGAGACTTCAGAATTTGAATTTGATTTTTCAGGAGTTGAAGAATCAGAGCTTCCATAATTATCAGAATTTGGCTCATCAGAACTAGATGAATCAGAACTTGAAGAGCCAGTAATAGTTTTTGATGCTTCTTGAGAGTTTTGAGATGTGGTAGGATCTTCAGCTTGCTCCCCCTAGACAGGTGCATTTTCCTTTGAAGTTGTTACCACAGTTTCAATGACATCATAATTTACAGGATCATGATTTAAGTCATCAGAATTTTCAGAATTAGAATTTAAATCTTCATTCTCAAATCTCAGTTGATCATGATCATTGAAATCTTCAAGTCCAGTAATCTTCTTATCATCAAAAAAGACATTGATAGATTCCATGACAACCCTTGTTCTTAAATTGTAGACTCTGAAGGCTTTTGTGGAAAGTGGATATCCAACAAAACTTCCTTCATCAGCTTTTAGATTAAATTTTGACAGCTGCTCAAGATGAGTCTTAAGAACAAAACACTTGCAACCAAATACATGAAAGTATTTTAGATTTGGCTTCTTCTTCTTCACCATCTCATATGGTGTTTTTCCATTCTTGTTTATAAGTGTAGTATTTTGTGTAAAATAAGCAGTCTACACAGCTTCAACCCAAAAATAGGTTGGTAGCTTTGCTTCATCAAGCATTGTTCGTGCAGCTTCAATGAGAATCCTGTTCTTTCTTTCTACAACTTTATTTTGCTGTGGAGTTCCAGGTGCAGAAAACTCCTGTTTAATTCCATGATCTTTGCAGACGTCTTCTATGATTGAATTCTTGAACTCAGTACCATTATCAGTCCTTATGATTTTAACAGAATCTTTGACCATCTTATCCAGCTATATGACATGATCAGTTAGAGTAGATGCAGTTTCAGTCTTCTTGTGCAAGAAGTACACCCATGTGTACCTTGTGAACTCATCCACTATAACCATAGCATATTTCTTCTTTACAATAGACATGACATTGACTGGACCAAATAGATCAACATGCAGTAGGTGATAAGGCTCAAGAATCGATGACTCAGTTTTGCTCTTGAAGGAAGATTTTCTGTGTTTTGCCTTCTGACATGAATCACAAAGGCCATCAGGAGCAAATACTATTTTTGGCAATCCTCTCACAAGATCTTTCTTTATAAGCTCATTTATATTGGTGAAATTTAAATGAGAGAGTTTCTTGTGCCAATTCCGGCACAAAGGAAGTTCCTGATTGTAGCCATTGATTATTTTACTAAGTGGATTGAAGCCAAGCCTTTGGCCAAAATCACAACGAAGCAGGTTGCACAATTCATGTGGGAAAACATCATATGCCGTTATGGAATTCCTCGTGTCCTGGTTACCGATAATGGAACACAACTCAACAATGAAGAATTCAAGAAGTATTTGGATGAGAATGAGATTGAGTTACGATTTACTTCCGTAGCTCACCCACAAGCAAATGGGCAAGCGGAAGTGGAAAATCGAATAATCCTGGATGGACTAAAGAAGAGGATTGAGAAATCCAGGAATAATTGAGTGGATGAAATACTCCCAATACTTTTGGCTTACAGAATTACTTGTAGGTCACTACCGGAGCCACTCCCTTCATGTTGGCGTATGGGGCAGAAGCAGTTGTCCCTGTAGAAATATCGCACCCATCTCCCCGAATCCAGGCTTTTAATGTTGAGGAGAATGAGGAGGGGCAAAGATTAGCCTTAGACTTAATCGATGAAATACGGGATGAAGCACATACGAAGATAGTGAATTACAGAAGAAAGCTTCGTTCTATTACAACCTAAAAGTTAAGGAAAGGTTCTTCAAACAAGGAGATTTAGTCCTTAGGAATGTGGAAGCCTCTGGAGTAGGGCAGAAAGGAAAGCTTGCCCCAAACTGGGAAGGGCCCTACAAGGTTAAGAGCGTTCAAGGAAGGGGAACCTACAAGTTAGAGACTATGGATGGTTTTGAAGTTCCAAGAACTTGGCATGCACAAAACCTGAAGGTTTACTATATGTAAATCAGTTGAACATGATTCTCACTTGTCAAAATGATAAGTAGGTTAAAAAGCACCTTGAAGCTTTGCTTGCGTTGGATTTTATATTCTAATTCCAGTAGGATTTACATTGTTGATTCATTATTGTTAAGGGTCGAACCCATACCATGCAGGGTTTTGGAAAACCAGACTTTATATTAATGAGTTTGAAATTATTTCAACCTTTGGATATTTAAGTTGTGATAATATTTTGTGTGATTTTAACAAAAATCATGTTTTGATCATTAAAAGAAGAAGACTTCAAGCATTTTTCTATTATATGGAGTGCTTGTCGCACAACTCAAAGGACCAAGTTGTTCAAGTCATTGAACATTCTCTTTAAAAAGCATAATAGTGCTGAAAAATTAAAGGAGAAGGGTTTGAAGAAGAAAGCAACATAATAAACCCCGAAGGGTAATAAGTTCCGAATACAAACAAATTCAGAATACAATAAGTTATGAATAAAAATAACAAACTAGAAACACTATTCCTCCATTTGAGAGCCCTCCTTCCCCTGTTCCTTCTCGGCACCTTCCTTCTCAGCATCTTTCACGGGAGAAGCATGAGGAGAGGCAGTGTTGGGATCCAGAATACGATCATCAGGCTGGGGAGAGTTGAAGAGAGCATCCAAGCTATCCTCTATCTCTAGCTTCTCAGGACTTATAAAGTCCTTGGGATCTACTAGGCCAGGATGCTTCTCCGAGACAGCCTTCACAGCTGCATCACATCCCTGGGTAAACTGCAGAGAATAAAGACCCTCATCATGGATTTATATGAGATTCTTGAATTTATCAGAATCCATGTAATCATCAATGAGTTTTTCCTTATCACTCCTAAGCTTAACCAGCTCGGAATGAGCCTTAGATAGCTCCTCCTTATTTGTATACAGCTTCTTCTCCAGGACCTCAGCTTTCTCCTTCCATTTCTTCATCTCCCTCTCAATCTCGTCTGAGTTCCCTTTCCAGGACCTAGCCTGATGGAGGGCCTCCTGGAAGTAAGTGTTGCTCTGCACAAAAAAACGTGAGTTAACACAAGTTTATAAAAAAAAGAGGAAAGTCGGAATTTAAAGAGAAGAGAAAGGGATGTTACCGCAGCTTGGGTTTGAGAACCCAGAAGCTCAATGGTCTCAATGTCACTCCCCGTGATGATGTCAGTGAAGTCGTGGGGAGTGATGGAGTGGTACAACCAGTCCTTGGCATGTTTGGCGGATCCAACTACCATATCACTTCTCCAAAAGCCCCAGTTAGGCCTAAAGGAGTGCGCTTTAAGTGGATGATCCACATCATCCCCCAGCTCTACAACAGGGACGTGGGGCCTAAGGAAGGTGGGTGTAAAGACTGGGAACTTTACGTTTATATTATATCATGATTATAATAAAATATGTGAATTAATGTATCATTTATGTGTGATTATCTGATAAACCCTAACTGTTACGTGATACGTGTATTCCATGTCATTTCTGTATTTTTAAGGTATTTTTCAGATATTTTATTATGCATTTATAGGTTTTATTTCAAACGTTTTATGACCCAAATGATGATTTTAAAGCCAGTATTTCAAATAAAATAATGGGCCTTATTTTTCATCAAATGGCTTTTACAATCGCCTTGTTCTGAACATCTAGATAATTTATAAATTTTCTCGTTTTGCGAAAAATGATTTTTCCGGGCTCCATTGGGTGTCAAAAACCCCACAAAAATCACATTTTTATTTTTATAAAATTATAGGACTTTCATTTATATTATTTCTTTGCATTTTTGCATTATTCACAATTTTTGGGAATTTTTGGCATATATATTGCATATATAAAATATTTATAAATTAAATTTTAATACTCAAAAATTATAAAAATTAGGCCCCAATATTTTTATTTAATGTATAATTAGCCCCTTAATTTTAATTAGGAGTATTATTTTTACTACTATAAATAGCCTAATTTTTATTTAAATAATTATAATTAATCATTAAAATCTGCAAAATTACCAAAAATTCTCTGAAATCGGGTTGGGAAGAACAGGTTCGGGTCGAAGAATCAAGTCGTGATTTCTCACTGATTACAACATCAAATCGTGTGATTCAAGTACTCAAATCGAAGGTTTTGATCCGTTCTTTCTGTTTCTTGCATCAATTTCACGTTTTATTGCATCGTTTTTGATTTTTGATTTCTAGGGTTTATATTCGAATTAGGGCTTTTTGATTCTGGGGTTATTGTGATGTTTTGATGATTGATATAGCTTTGTTAGATGATTTATAGTCGATTCATGGTGTTTAATTGAACAAACGATGCTTGGATAATGATTCACGATTTCTAGGGTTTAGGTCGAATTTTCAAAACACAACTCGATGATTTCTGTGAATATTTGGTTCTTGTAATGTTAGGGCTTTGATTGTATATGTTCTTAGCTTCATTTTGCACTATATAACGTTTGATGTTATGTACAAATGAGTGATTTGGATTTTTGGCCGGAGTTCTTGATGATTTTGATCGGAGAATGATATCCAGGGATGTTTCTGGTCGATTTTGGCCTGAAACAGATTGGGGAAGTAGTTTGGGATGTTTTGGGATCAAAAACGGAACCAAACAGTGTCCGTTTGGCCAGGAATTGGACTCGCCGGAGTCCTGTGAAGTCGCCGGATTCTGGGTTTAAACCCAGATTCCGGTGGTGTTCTTCACAGACCCGGAATCCAACCCGGTTGACCCGTTTCCAGAACCCGGTTTTGATCCACCTTGTCAGATGTCTGTTTTCTGACATATGTTTCTGGAAATTATTTTTATTTTTTATTTTTATTAATTTTAAAAATCAGTTTTATTTATTTTGTAAATTGATTAATTAATTATTTAATTAATTAATTTATATTATAAATAATTCTGAATTATTTTCTAAAAATCAGATTGAATTATTTTCTTAATTATTTATTATTTATTTATTACTTATTAATTATTTAAAAGTGATTAATTATTTTGATAATTAATCAAATAATTTTCAATAAATCATAATAAATTCATTTTAATTTCAAAAATTATAGAAAAATTATTTTTAATTCTGATTTTCTTAAATAATGATTTAAAAATTATTTTTTTGTTTTAAAAATTAGTAATAATTATTTATAATGATTAATAAATGGAATTATCAGTATTTAATTAATAATAATTCGACCGTTAGTCCGTTTTGCGTGAAACGAAAGCCTGTTAACTTAGAAAAATGAATCCTTTTCATTAAAAATAATATCAAAGCTTAATTTTTTTTTTTAAAGTTAGTTGATTTTGTGACTTGTTTGATTATCAGTCAAGTTACGTGGCGAGACGAGTCCGAAAAATTCCGGAAAAATGGGAAACGAGTCAGATAACGATCAGTTGAGCGATCAGCGAGTCGATTTTGGTTTTAAAAATTATTTTAACCATAAAAATGATTATGTGCTTATGTGCTTATGTGTATTACGTGGTTAATCGAGTCTTACTTGCTTATATGTAATACATGAGTCAGTCATAAGCGAATGGGTAGATGTTAGGATTAGTTTGAAGTCGATTCAAGATGCAAATGAAGTACGACATGACTTAACCAGTCTGTTTTGCCAACAGAAGCTAAGCCAGCCAGGCCAGTTGAGTTGGTAATAGTCCAAGGTGATAGACATAAGTGATTCAATTGCAGTAAGTAGCGCAGAAGGCAAGTTTTTCCTCTATTCTACTTTCGGAATAGTGATATTGATTCAAATATTTATCACATTTACATTCTCTTGATTATTGTTCTTGATCACTAATATACAATCCCTATTCCTTTGTTCATATTTCATTTCAATTCTTGATTTCTCCGTTTCTTTGGATTCTTGATTCATATTCTGTTGGTAACACATGGAGATTGATATATTCTAGTGTTTGGAATATATCAAAGCATACCGATTGTCCCGGTTGCTAAGCGATGGACTGGATAATGATATTTTGGGATTGAGTGTGTCTTAATCCTGAGGACCGGGATGACTGGTGCCTCGACGTGGGCCGTAGTGCCTGGGTACCTGACTGGATCTATATACTGAGATATGGATCTGCATTATATTCTGACTGATCAGCAAAATATAGATGCGAACTTGTGTCCAGTTTAGTTTATTGTACTCGCCAGTAATGGCCTTCTTTCTATTCTCATGAGGTTATATCTTGGCAGATATACCTGGGATGGCGGATTCATTTAAAATGCTTAACACTGTTTATATGTTTGTGGACTTGTTGAGCAACTTTTGGCTCACCCCTTTTGTTGTTATTCACCTTATTGTTTTCAGTTAAGAAGGAATATGAAACCAATCAGGACTCGAGTGGTAAAGAAGCGAGTCAAGCCTCGGGATCCTCTTATACCCAAGGTGTTGATCCCAATCCAGGAAGAAAGCTTTGAGTTGCCCGAGCAGGTGGAGTGTTGATAGATAGTAGGTGTGTGTATTTGAATAAAAGTTGAACTTAGCTTAAAATGAATTAGACAATGGTTTGTAATAAAGAGAGTTTGTGAGACTTTGAATGTTGGTTTGTAATAAAAGTAGTTAGTGGTTCTTGTTTTCATACTTCAACCTAAAAAGATCCTGGTTAGTGTTAAAGGGGTTTAATTTCATTTCTTTATTAATTTTTAATCAGATTGTACAGGTTTGGTGATTAGCTAGTAACCCCCAGACTTATACCCCGGGTCTGGAGGGTGTTACAGTGGGAGCATCAGGCTTGCCCCTGGGGTCTCTGTTCAGCTTGGCCCTCTTCTGGCGGCCAGATTCCCCTCCTTAGGTCTATTGATATTGTTAATGGCCTCGCAAGCTGAAAGAAAGATAAGAAAAGTATTAAAACTCTGGAAATAACAAAGTTGCAATAAAAGAGAGGAAAGAAATAGTTGCGCAGATATAAATTTACCCTTATCACTGGCCTGAGAGAGACCAAATTTCTTCAACGAGAACTCCTCTAAAAGGGTCCAAGGATCTATTTTTCCGTCATCTGAAATGAGGGCTTGATAGGCCACCTCCTCCTCATCAGTTAACCTGATGCTACCAGGACTACCATCTGACACTTTGCAAAAAGGCCTACGGAAGAGTGTGGCCCAATCACCCCCAGCCCAGGTCAGCCTAACAAACTCGTCCCTCCACTTAGGATTATTCTCAACTATAGAGTTGCTATAAAAAATATGGGGAATTTTGGGCCGTTGACGAATTAAAACCCAGCTCGGTTGACCCAAGGAACTGTTATAAAATTGGAAAACTTTCCTAAAGACAGCTACGGAAAGAGGAAATTTATTTCTAAGACACTAAACCATAAAACAAATAATATTCCTCCATGCATTAGGAGGGAGTTGACATGGGTTGATTTTTACGTCTGCAAGTAAACGAGGAATAAATTCGTGAAATGGGAACCTAGGACCTGCGGTCAGGGCTCCTCGATAAATAAACAGAGTGTCGCCCTCTCAGTTATATGTCCTATCCCCAGGGGCAGTTGGGGTAATCCTAAGGTGGGGTTGAAGTTTATACGTGGTGTTCATGGACTCAATCAAACTCATGAAAAGTGTTACCGTGGTTGTATGAATCTAATTCAGATAAAGAAGGATATTCATTGCCTCTTGAGTTTATCATATCAATTAAAGAAGTGTACGAAGATTGGATTTGAATGGAAGTACCTCTCTTGGAAGTGTTCATCTTCCCCAAACGAGCTAGGTCTCGATCCACCATTTATGTTCTTCAAATGAATGCTTGAAACCCAGAAAAAGCTTGAAGGTGGTGGAACTGTGGTTGCTGAGGTCTCCGGAAATCACCTTCCTAAGAGAGGAAACTTGAGAGAAATTTGAGAGAGTTTTTTAGAGAAAATTTGAGAAATGAGAAGTGAAGTGAGGATTCTCACTTCTCACTTCTCTTTTATAGGCGAAAAGCTCAGACTACGAGGCGTTTAAGGCCCATAAAGCAAGGCCCAACTTGAGGAAAGCCCAGAATGGGGAAGTTTTAGGGATATTCTAGAAGCTAGATGGAAACGGAAAGGTCAAAAATCGACCAGAATTTTGAAGAAAGAGTTCGATCAGAGTCCTGATCGACAAAAGGTAGGAATCTTGATCGATATTTCATTCGATTAAAAGGGTAAAAAGCCACTTAGTTCAACAGAGTCCTGATCGACAAAGGGAAGAATCTTGATTGATATTTCATTCGATTATAAAGGTAAAAAACTACTTAGTTCGATCAGAGTCCTGATTGATAAAGGATAAGATCCTGATCGAATTTTCATTCGAACAAAAAGGAATAAGCTTGTTTAATTCGATTACAATCCTGATCGATTTCGATCAGGATTCCAGGCCTACCTCACCTCAGACCTCACTGTCAAAAATACACTTAGTTCGATCAGGATCTGGATCGATTTCGATCAGGAATCCTGGTCGAAACATTATCGACTAGAGCGGTAAATCTTAAGCTAGTTCGATCAGGATCCTAATCGATATCGATTAGGAATCCTGGTCGATTTTGGCATAAATCCTGGTTGAAATTCCATCGATCCAGAGAGACAGAATGACAGCTAGTTCAATCAGGATCCTGATCGATTTCGATCAGGAATCCTGGTCGATTTTGGCACAACTCCTGGTCGAAATTCTATCGACCAGAGAGGCAGAATGGCAGTTAATTCGATCAGAATCCTGATCGATTTCGATCTGGAATCCTGATCGATTTCGATCAGGAATCCTGATCGATTTAACACGACTCCTGATCGATTTAACACGACTCCTGATCGATTTAGAGCCAGAAATTGAGAATAAATCCAGAAAAAAGGATAAATTCTGAAAATTAAGGAAAAAATCCCAGAATAAAGGGAAAAAGTCCCAAAATTAAGGAAAAAATTCATGGAAATTAAGGTAATTCCTAAATAATGGGGGTTAAAGCAAATCGTTCTAAATTTGTAGGTCGCTCCACACTTTACGTAAAAATAATACCCTGTAAGGGAACAAATGAACTTAACTTCTGCGAAATCTTTTGCGGTTTCCCAGAAGTTGGGGGGCAAATGATATGGGCCTAAATATAGCCTAGATAAATAATTGATGTCAAATTAATTAGGCCTGATATGGTCAAGTAAAGAATCCCAGTTAACAAGCCCCAAAACCCTGAATATTAATTAATTTCGTAATTAATTAATAAGGGAGAGAAACAGCTATTAAGATGAGTCCTAGCGGGGATATAAATCCTTGTAGATTGGCCTCCAAGGAACCTCATGGGATAAGGAATCAGCTTCCTACTTCCTAGGACTCCAAAGTCCATTCTAATTCAAAGACTTGCCCACCAAGTCTCCTAACCCTAGTCCAATTCAAGGACTCCCAACTTCTATATAAGGGGTCTCACCCCCACTAATCAGAACTATGTTTTTTGACTTAATCCTTGGTAATCAGCAAGGTACATAGGCATCTTGTTAAGGCAGATTGAGTCACGAAACGCAAGAGCAGTCAAATCGAGCCTCGAAGCTCACGTTCCTTAGTAATAGATACAACAATTATTATACCTTAGTTTTTGATCCATAACAGTATGCCACGCATGATTATCTTGTGAAGTGAGCTAGATGGATTTCTAAAGAAATTTGAGTGGATTGGAGATTGAGAGTTTTCTTGGAATTAGATGATGTTATGACTAAGCATGATACATGTAAAAGTAATGTGATCGACCTTGTGTTATAAAATAAATCCGATGATTCCTGGATAGATTTGTTATACTTAGTAATTGTAAGAGATGATGGTGGGAATGTTACCAGTATGGAAGACCAGAAGTGAAGTTACGAATAAGATAGTATGTAACGGTAATTGGAGTATTTGTTGACCAATAAAGGTAAAATGGACCCAATAAGGGGTATAGGGTATATGGAAATGAATGAGCTGTTATCTGAGTATTTCCCTAATTTGATACTTGGTACTGAAGGATGACAACCAACTCATATAGTAATGACGATCAGGTGCATGATTTTCAAAATTTTAAACAGTTGTCAAGAGAAATTTTCATAATAATATTATTCTAAAAGTCCTTGGAACAAAACAAGTTTTAAAACTTGGTTGCCAAACTACCACTTGAGTTTGTTATTTGTCATAAGATTCAGATTATCCAGGAATATTCAGAATGTGAGGAATTAGGTCAAACCGGAATAGTGTATACCACTCCTAGATGAACGGGCAAGAAGTAAGGAAGAACTAAAAGATAGGAATTTGGCTACGATAATGCAAGGGATTCAAGAATATGATACGAGACATGGATGTCAAGGAAGACTTTCTGATATTATGGCACAAAGGAAGAATAAGCGTTATATATGACTAGACGTCAAGGAAGAGCATTGTAGTCAGTTTGTATGAGAACCCCCTAAAACCAAAAATGATAATAAGAGTTAGAATATGCCGGTGATGCCTCCAGATTAGTATACTTTCTTCTAAGTAGTAAGAGAATTTCGCTCGGCAAATCTACTCGATTATGATTCAAGGAAATTAAGGTATGATGTTACGGCTGTGCGCCAATCGTATCCAGTCGAGATTTTCTCGTTAATTTTTAACTCTAATGTAATTTCGAGAACGTCAGAAATCGAATACGCCCTAGTTTCAGTATATCACTGACAGATGGACGAGAAGATTTAAAAGAGCGATTAAAGAGCCTCGAATGCGATTGGAAGCAATTATAATTTAGGTTAATTGAACAGAGAAATATGTGGGAATGAGATTCAACAGCCAGTAACTATTGGAAACGTTCATGAGCACAAATTTCTAGAATTAGAAAGAAAAGAGAATTAATAGGCATTATGTTGGTCCTTTTGAAACAATAAGATAGAGAAGATAAATGTAAGTGAGTTGGCTTCACCGCCACATGTATAGCTGGTTCATAAGGTGTTTACATGTGTATATTCACGAAAATTAACTAAGCTCCATTATATATATAAAATGGAGACTTGAGTTGAGTTATAGGAGCAACTAGTAGAATATGATGGCAGCGAGGGGCTGGTGAGTAATGAATAATACTGCGAGTAAATGTTTATGAAACATGGTAAGGTTGAGAGGATCAACCTGAGAAAAATGGAAGTGAGATACTAGAATATATCATCATCTGATCCTTAGTGTGATTATGAGGATGTAATATCCGGGACATGACGTGTAATCATTTTTATCAATAAATGATTATTATGTGATTTTTGGTGAATTATGTGATGATTGGTGATATTATTTGAATGTTCAAATGTGGTAAAGTCTAGGAATGTTAATTTTATTATGTCCAGAATAAAATATAGATAATTAAGGTATTTTTCTGGTAATTTTTGTAGTGTTATATGATTTTATAATGATTTATGAATTTATTAATTATTTTTTAAATAATTACAAAATCATTTTCTAAAGCCGGAAATCGTCCGACCTTAACCATTTTTACGTTTTTACAACACGAAACTCTTCCGAAAACTCCTACCTAACCTAATCTGGTAATTCCGGACATTTTCCATATTTTGACTTTTTCGATCCGGATTACGGTTTGACCTGTGCGTGGCCCGACGAGATATTTTCGATACGCTAACCCTTTTCGATAACATTATCTTCATATAAATCATTTTATAAAAGCCCAGTTTTGATAATTATCTGAAATAGGATAACGTTTATCCAAAATAGGATAGTGCTTATCCAAAACAGGATAGTGCTTATCCGAAACAGGATAGTGTTTATCTGAAAAGGATAATGTTTATCCAAAACGAACGTATTTATCAATCCAACACGATCCAGAACGTACTAATATTCCTTAAATATAAATAGCCCTTTCTTATTTGATTTTCATGCGCAAAAATCATAATCAGACAGTACAAACCCTGAAAACCAGAGAAAACTTTATTAAAACACCGTATTCTTGAAAATCAATCGCATAAACGAAGGCGTTATTGAACTCCGATTCGATCGTGGAATATATCTAAACGAAACTCTCGAAACCTTCTTTCTGAATCAACCGTTTGTTTTTTCCCAGAAATGAAGGTATTTTTCTGATTTAATTATTTTAATTCGAATTAATTATGGATTAAAGTAGGAATTTTTGTTCTTGATGTTTTTGATATGATTTGATGGCATAATTGTGTAGATCTTTTCTTCCTTGTCAATTTGGTATATTATATATCAAAAATTGAGTTCAATAACATGTAGAAAAGTTGATTTGATCTTTGAGTTTGAATGTTCTTCGTGTTTTTGAATAATTTCACCGGAAAACACATACCTTTGGCCGGATTTTCGTTAAACCTGGGAACCTAAGACTTATACCATTAAACAGATCATGTGAAAAGGAATTAATAGGTAGGATCCGTTTTAACAGGGGAAGCCGAAGTCGATCACCGGTTTCTGGGGAAGCTTCGCCAGCGGCGAAGTTTCACCAGGATTTCCGGCCGATTCGCTGCTTTCCTGGTGATTTTGATTGTATAATTCAGCTTCTGCAGGAGTAATCATCCATCCCTGTTATTTTGGCTGGATTCTGGGTTAATCTAAAGGTGGCCAGAAAGCTTGGTGGCCTAACGGCGGCCGGTCACCGAAGCTGGCGAACGGGGAAGACGACGGTGAAATTACCGTCCAACCCCTGTGGTTTTGTGGATTTTACAGATTAGTCCCTGGCTTTTCCAGAATATTCAAAAATGATATTTTCTTTTACAATTATTTTCATAAATTGTTTTTTATTTATTGTAAATTCCAAAAATAAACATTTTTAATTCTGAAAATTATTTTTAATTCTAAAATAAATCTTAATTATTTAATTAATTAATTTTAGTTGATAATTAATTATTTAATTAGTCAATTAATTTAAATAGTAATTGATTAATTAATTTAATTAGTTATTAATTAATTTTAATTGATTATTTAATTGGATTTAATTATTTAAAATTGATTTAAAAATCCTAAAAAATAGTTTCGAACTTTAAAATATTATTTTAAATTATTTTCAAGGCTCGATAATTATTATAAAATTATTTTAAAGTCAAATTCGGGTGTTCGAACCCTATTATTTAATTATAAAATGATTTAGAGGCCCATTTTAATTCCGAAAAATGTTCAAAAATTCGTAATAAATACTTGGAAAATCATTTTGACCCCGAATCTTCTTTGAAAAATTATTTTGATCGAGTATCTTGCGTGATATGTGCTACATGCTATCTGATTGATGTGTTATATGCCTATGCGGTTGTTGTTTGACTGTTTTGGTCATAATTTTCAATCCGTAAATCGGATTTGGGTAAAACAAAAGGTAGATAAAAGCTTATGACGGCTATGTGACGATTAGAATAGTATGAGATTGAGTATTGATAGATGATTATGATGCCTAGAAGAGTAAGCGAGGTATAAAAATAGAAGATCAATGATCCGTAGATAGAATCGAAGTATAGAAAGAGAAGGCAAGTGATTGACGAATAGAAGCAAGACATAGAAAAAGAAGGAAAGGGATTGATGAGTAGGACTGTTAGATGAGTATAAGTAAAGTTGGAAATCATCTATGATAAGGCAAGTCTTTCTGAACCTTTCTTCGAAATATATTGCGATTATTTCTGAACTTTCTCATAACATGTTGCGATTATTCAAAATAAATCTTGTTTTATATTGCAAGCACTTTAAACTATTTAACCTTGAACCCTGATTCTTATGGATCTTGAGCCATAAGCCTTATTCTTCATAAACCATTGATTGTTGAATTCTCAGATACGAGCCAGACATATACAATACTACTCCACAAATATATACACACTAGAAACCAAGTATTTCAACAGAATTTCTTGAGCACGCAAAAACTTATACACCCTGGAATACCCTATCATATCAAAGATAAATATCCTGTATTATCATTGAACCATTGTTCTCCTGATACTTGATTTTTCATCAGGCTTGAATCCATTCTTCATACTTACACCTTGATACACCCTGGTGGTACCTGTGAAATGTTTATGCTCTGAGATAAATGATTTATCAATGTTAATTATGATTCTGTTTTATTGAATTGCAATGGTTATCATATTAAATTATTTTAGAATTGGATGGTTTTATAAATGTGGACCAGATTTGTGGTCAGACCAGATTTGTTATCATATTCGGCTAATGCGTGCCTTGGATTCAGTATATAGAGCAAAGCTGGGAGCTTTGCTCGGGGTTAGTGCATAACTGATCAGTAGTCTAACCTTGGTTTTTAAAAAAATGAAAAGAATATCCAATTCTATTCATTGCTTATCTAGAAACTTGACTCTAATGAATCATTTTAACTGATCATTGTTAAACCTCAGTTATTGCTATTAGGACTTGCTGAGCTAGTTAGCTCATTCTTGCAAATCTGTTATGTTATTTTACAGTTGAAAAGGAAATGGTTGATAACGAGGATTCCTAGTCCAGTGTGTAAGCTAGGATTCCAGGATAAGATGGAATGAGTTAGCAGGAGCTTTATGATGTAGATGAATTATGTAAGATTATAAGAATGATATCATTATCAATTGTAAGCGGAACTAGTTGGGATTTGGTATGATGTAATAAAAGTTATGGTTGTGGCTTATTTTCATACTTTAACCTGTTGCAATCCATGGTTATGGTAAGTAGGTTCTTTATATATATTACTTTCATAAGAAGGTATATATATATATATATTGAGTGTGTGGGTGTGTTTTGAACCCCAAACTTCTGACCCGGGTTTGGAGGGTGTCACAGTAGTTCTAAAAGTTTTTCTCAACAATCCTCAGTTATCTTTCAGTCCTGATCATGGAGATGTTAGCTTAAGCTTTATGTTGATTGGTGATCTTGAAATAACTAAAAGTTCAATTTCTAAACTAAGATCAGCCATTTATCAGCTTGGAGTAGATATTGAAGAGAAGAGAGAGTTGAAGAAAAAGCTTGTCAAAGTCCTTCAAGATAAGGAGAAAGAAAGGTTGAACAACTTTTTGGAAACAACTTTTTGGAAACAACTGTCAGTTATCTTAGGATACTGAAGTAAGCTTTATTCCTTGTATATTTTGTAACTGGTTTTGGCATCATTAAGAATGGAATTTGTGCTTTATTACATTATAACCATAAATTGGGGAAGATTGTTACGTGCTGATTCTCAATAATCAGAAGGAGCTTAGGATCGGACTGCGTTTAGATGTCATTAGTATTTGATGTATCGTCAGGATTTGATGTATTATCGGTATCAGTAGATCATCAGTATCTGAAGATAGTCTGTTGTGAAGATTGATTCTGTTCCTTATTTTGAGGGATGGATATCTGTTACATTCTGAGTGATAGGTTTTTGTATATTCAGTTAAAGATATGTATCATTTTCTGTTAGTAATTGATAATGTATATCTTCGATTGATTTGTAGCAGCTGTGTATTATATAAACACAGTTTAGGTCATCACATAGTGATTAACTCGAGCATTATACGACCTAGCAGCTCTCAAGAATATCAGTATTTCTTGAGAGAGTTTGTAACAGTTTTATCAGAAATATAAAAAACTGTTATATTTTTTATACTTGTTCGAAACATTTATACAATTGTATCCAACCCCCCTTAAACAATTGTATTACTACTGGGCAACATATTATTTTAAAATTTATTGAACAATTATTGATTTAAATTACAAAAATATAATTTAATTAGGTTTATTAGATAATATATGTTACTCAACGGCGTCTCAAGGCGCTGTCTCACATCTCATTATAGAAATATTATTATATGAATTTTTTTTATTAGGATTACGCAATTATGAAGGTCTTTATTATTTAACTTTTCAACCGAAAGTGTTAAAATATTTAATTTTATAATCAACAATTTATTAAAAATTTAAGTCTAATAATTTCAGTTTAGTCCACGTCATAATATTATAAGTATCGCACTTCCAAAAAAAACTTATTTTATCTAGAATTATGTTTATAGAGCAAAAATATTATTATTTTTAATAATTATAAGAGATTAACTTTTCAAAAAACAATTACTTCCTTCGTCCCACCCTTTTTTACACTGTTTGGCTCCTTCAATCTAGTAGGTTATTTATGTCACATTGTTTAGCTCCTTCAATCTAGTTGGTTGTTTATGTCGCATTGTTTAGCTCCTTCAATCTAGTTGGTTATTTATGTCACATTAGGCCAGAATTGGGTTAGTAAGAAAGAATATGTTATTGAGATTGGAAAATTGGGAAATGTAATATCAATTGAATCTGGCATATTAATGAAACTCCGATAATTATTTTTTAAGTACTAGTCTTAATAGTTTATTCAAAATGTGATCAAATATTGATAATCGAAGTAACATAATTAATATGACAGAGCCACTTAAACGCAATAGATTTGAGATTCTTATAAAAACCAAAATGCATAGTAAAATAAATAGAAACATTTGAAATATTATATCAGCCTCCTACAATCCAAAATTTATTAACACATTCTTGCATTGTCTCACATAATAATCTTACTTTTTAGATCACGGTGAATCTTGCATTCAATTAATAAGAATTCTCTGAAAGTCATTAACGCAATCACTTCAAAAATCTAATTGTCAAAATACTGTAATATCTAACATGATTAATCTCTAATACTATTTAGGAGAATTTTGAAGAGAATGAGTTGTGTAGCACAATGCTCAATTTCAGCGCACAACATATGAGCCAATATATATTTTTCCCTCAATGTGAAAATTAGATTCAATAATCTTATCACAAAGTAATAGTGTGACATCCTCCAAATCGAGGTCAGAAGTTTGGGGTTCACAACACACACACACAATATATATACATGCTTATGACAATAATAATGATAATAATAATTTACAGTGACCCTACTTACCTTCATCCACGGATCGCAACAGGTTAAAGTATGCACACAAGCCACAACTTACTTATATTATAAACATTCGAAATCTCAACTATTTTAACTTACATCTGAATATTAAACATTCTTACAAACTTTCAAACTTAAACTATTACAAAAGTCTTTAGCTAGCTTATTCCGACTCAACCTGGAATCCTAGCTCGCACACTTGATTGGGGATCCTCGCTACCAACGGGTTCCTTCTTAACTGGAAATGAACATAAATAGAATTACACAAATGAGCTAACTAGCTCAGCAAGTCACAGTGATAATACTGAGATTAAACAATGATCAAGTGAAATAATTTAGGATATCAAGTTTCTTTATAAGCAATGATTATAATTGGATATTTAATTTTTATTTTAAAAACCAAGGTTAGGCTGTTGATCAGTCATGCACTAACCTCAAGCAAGGCATGCAGCTCTGCTCTAATTACTGGATCTAAGGCCCACATTGGCGTAACATGACCACCAATCTGGCCTGACCACGAATCTGGTCCATATTTATAAAACAATGCAATTCTATAACAATAACAGGATAAAAAAATTAAATCAATAAATAGAATCATAAACAACACTGGTTTTCAAGCATAAGGTTGTTTGCAATCACGAATAGGATACAACAAGGTAAGTACAAAGATTGGCTATCAACCGGTAAAAGAATTAGATAACTGAATAATCAAGGTGTCGTGGTTATAAGGATTAGTCTTCTGATATATAAGGTATGAAGGTTTATATATTAAATAATTTCGGTTCAGTGATCGGTATTTAGTTTGTATTTATTTATGAAGTAGTATTGTATATCTATGATTTGTATCTAGGTATTCAACAATCAATGGTTTACAAAGAATAAGGCGTATGGCTCAAAGATCAATAACTCGAATGAAGGTTTAAGGTTAAATGCTTCAAAGCACTTGCAATATAATTAGAACCAATCAATTATTTGTAACATATATTGAGAAGGTTCAGAACATTTGCAATATATCATAAGAAGGTTCAAGAATACTTGCCTTATCTCGATTCGCTGACGCTTCTCTTACTTTCGTTCACTGTCTCCTAATCACTAACTATCTACTTCCCCTTTCTATAACTTGCTTCGTCTGCTTAAATATCACAAGTATCTATTAATACTCTTTCTCACTTTATTATATTCGTCAGAAGCTTCTATCTACCCTTCATTTAACCCAAATCTGATTTACGGATTGAAAGTTATGATTAAAACAGTCAAACAATACACATATATGCATATAATACACCAATCGGATTACATATAACACATAAGATATTCGATAAAAATACCTTTTTAAAGAAGATTCGGGGTTAAAATGATTTTTCAAATATATAATATGAATTTTTAAACATTTTTCGAAAAACAAACGGGTCGTTGAATTATTTATAAACAATTAATAGGGTTCAGATACCCGATTCTAACTTTAAAATCATTTTCTAATAATTATCGAGCCTTAAAAACAATTTAAAATAATATTTTAAAGCTCGAAACTATTTTTTAGAATTTTTAAATTAAAATAAATAATTAAATCTTATTAAATAATCAATTAATAATTAATTAATAAATAATTAAATCAATTGATCAATTAATATTATAATTAATTGACCAATTAACTAATTAATTAACTAAAGTTAATTAATTATATAATTCAGATTTAATTTTGAATTAAAAATAATTTTTGGAATTAAATAATAATTTTTGGAATTTATGATAATTAAAATCGAAGTTTTGAAATTAAAATAAATAGAAAATATAATTTTTATAAATTTTTAAAACAGGAATACAAAATTTGCAAGTTTTTGAAACTACAGGGACCTAATTGTTTCGTTCTCAAAACTTCAAGGACTAAAGTGCATTTTTTGCACCCCGTCGCCGGAACGTCTTGTCTCGCCGGAGAAGACGTTCCTGAAATCCTCATTCCACCATCTCCTTCAGATTTACTCTAATCAACACCGAGAATCTAACCATGCAATTACTTTTAACAAATAACCCCTGAGTTGGCCGGAATAACTCGAAGAAAACTCGCCGGATGGCGAGTTCTTCTTTTCTCCGGCCAGCTCGATTCCGGTATCGTCTGTAGACGAGACCACCACTAATCGATTCCTCTTTTCAAGCTCTACACATCTATACCAACCAATCAATCTAATAACCCCTAAATCAAAAAGCCCCAATTTCAATTGAAAACATTCAGACGGGTTATAAACCCTAATTTCATAATTCAAAAATTAAACTCAAATTTGAACATGTTATTGAACTCCAAATGACTATTATGACATACCAAAATGATCGGAATCCGATTATCTATGAAATGCAAGCATTAAATCACACAAACAACATCAAAATTCATAATTTAATCAAAAATAATTCAAAAATAAATAAAATTATAGAAAATTACCAAATGATTCTGCAGTATTATGGATTACAGGACTTGATTGTACTCTTCAATACCTTCGATTTGGTTACTGGAACTCCAAAATCGGATATCGCTAACGCCTTGAAATTTAGGTTTGATTACGAAGAACTACTATGAATATATGGTTTTTCTCTGAAAATTATATATATAACTATTTGTAAATGATTATCTGTACAAAATAAAATACAATAAGGGCTATTTATATTTAAAGAATATTGGTACCCCGTTGGATCATGTCGGATATAAAACATAATGTTTATTTGATAAAACAGATACAAATCGGTACCTGTTTTAGGATAATTATCTAAAACTAAGCATTTTGTAAATACAGACTTGGTCTCAGCGCTTTGGTTACATGAATTACGAGAAGATAATATAATAGTTTAATCAAAATATCCCTTTTCCCGACAGTATGGGTTTTTATCGATTGATCGAAACGAATATTGTATCGAAAATTTTGCGCCGGAACCCGTACAGGAAAAACCGTACTCCGGATCGAAAAAGTCAAAGCATGGAAAATGCTCGGAATATTGCAGTTGGGTTAGAAAGGAGTTTTTCCAAGATTTCAGGGTTGTAAAAATGTAAAAACGATTGAAGTCGATTGGTTTCCGATTTTACAAAATAGTTTATAAATACTCAGAGAAATAATTTATTAAATCCATAAATCATTTATAAAATCATATGACAACATAAAAATTAATAGAAAAATATCACAATTATATATACTTTATTTTAGACATATAAAAATTAAAATACTCAAATTTTATCATATTTGAATATCTAAACACAAATACCACTTAACAGATAATTCACCAAAAATCCACATAATAATCACAAAATAGTTATTTATTGATAAAAATAATTACATGATATATCCCGGATATTACAAATAGCTCGCATTTAAATAGAGAAAATTACGATATAAAAACATTTTCACTCTTACTATAATAATATGAAGTTCTTTACTATTTAAATTTAGGCTTAATGACTTTTGGCCCTTAAAGTATGGGCCAATATACCTATCAGCCCCAAAAGTATGGAGTCGTATCCTTTGACCCCTAGAGTATTAAATACCGTTCCCTTTAGCCATTTTCTTGATTAAAATGACATATCGAACTAAATCGAAGGGTAAAATAGTCTTTATTGTAGAAAAAGGCTAAAAGGAACGATACTTAATACTATAGGGGTTAAAAGGTATAGAAAATCGGCTTTTACTAAAATTGTTCCCTACTAATCAGTTGTTGATCCATAACTCCGTCTTTTTATTTATTGTAATGGCCACTTGACTCCCAAAGCTAACATAGATTATACCTTCTCGATAGTTGTGCATCGAGCCAAGTTTAGCAGCCCTGTCTTCTTTCCAAAGACTATTTGTGGAATGAACCCATGGAAACTTTATGGATGCTGCAAGTTTTGTGTGGTAGAGTGAATGTAGAGGACCAACAGCATAGAGGTTCGGACTGAGAGTTCTAATTCGAGAGAGTACAGTTTTGTCAAGGTGTTCAAACGTGTTGAGTATGACGCCTGCTGCTTTGAGTAATTGCTTTACTTCTGTCAATACCAACTGAATCGAAGGATCTGAAATGTCAGTAACTCAACAAAATTGAGGGAGATCACGATGTCGGATATAATTTATCAGCTGAGCGAGGGTAAAATTCATCTTGTAAAATATGAGATTCAATGTCTGTGTGGTAAGAATTAAAATCTTAGGAGTTTTCATTTATTTTCTAGTGAATTCAAGAATTTTGATTCAAGATATTTAAGTATTTATTGTGTAAGAGTTCTTGTGAGGATTAGAGCTTCAGTATGTTTCTGTGCTCTGCTTGTATAAGAAAAATGGTCAGGTTGGTATTTAGCAAGGTGGTGTATACCTAAAATATAGTAAAGAGGAACAACAGTTCGAATAAGCTAAAACATGTGTAGTCGACTTTGCACTACAGACTTTGCACTAGAGTGTATGGAGTTCTACCACTTTCCCAAGTAAAGCATAGACTTTAAAGCCCAATTCTCGTATTGAGCTATCTGTTGGATTTTAAACGCAGCGGGGGCATGGCAAAACACTTTTACACATACAAAATCCAAATAAAAGCATATAAATCGTGAATAAAAATTCGAGGGATCGAATCTAACCTTTTAAAATAATTCGGAGACAACGATCAAAGATCCTTAGCAGTTGCTCCTCAAGTGTGAAGCACTTCACCGGTATCCACCAAGAAAACGATGTTAAGGAGGAAGAAGGAGGTGGAGAGAATTGGGTTTTCCAAACTTTTTGGGTTTTCGGGTTTGATGTGGGTTAGAATAAAATAGGGTCTATAATAGTGTATTTATAGGTAAAATTTTCAGCTGAAATTTTTCCATAAATATTATTATTATTATCCCATTTATTATTCTCATTAATAATTAAAACACCTTTTAATCATTAATCCTTTTTCTAAACACTTTAGAAATAATTCTCTCTCTTGATTTAATTTCCAAAAATTAAATCCTTAATTAATAATATTAAGAACTTTTCTTAATTAATTTATAATCAATTAAATCTCATTTAATCAATTATTAAATTTGCCAATTAATTATTTATTTCACAAATAAATAATTATTAGCCATTATTAATTAATTCCTCCACCAAAAAATCATTCTCTTTTTATGGTGTGACCCTGTAGGTTCAATATTAAGCTGGTAGTAGAAATAAATAATAATAAAACTATTTTATCATTATTTATATAAATTCTCTAATTTATTAAATATGATTAATTAATTAATCACATTTATTCTACATCGTGAGTGATACTTCTCAACATATCGCGACTATCCGGATAATATGAATTCACTGCTTAGAATACCAAGAACCTGTCAGTGAATAGTTACCGTACAATAAACTCCTTCTACCCTACAATGTCTCGATTAAATACAAGGCATGGATCTCGTGTCAAGCCTATCTAATTCAATCACTTGCTTACCATTTACTATGCGTAGTTCTATGCAAATTAGAAACTCCTTTCTAATTTCATTCACTCTGGCCAGAGATTCCTGAACTAGCATAAGTGGATCAGCCTTGAACATTCGCTTCCTTCACTGGAAGGGGTATAATCCTTTATTGATCATACACTATCTTCGTGTACAAATTCCTATACCCAGAAGAGCCCTAATAATTGTCCCTGGAGACTAAGAACTAAACCAAAGCATAGTTCAGTGTACACAAGATGACTATGATGACCTCAAGTCTAAGGATACTTGTACAACTATCACTAGGTGAACAACTGCTGACACGTGAGTGAACTCCATCAGTTGTTCAGCTGTGCGAGTCATGTTCAGTGAACTTATTCTATAATAAGCACCTACATACTAGCTATAGTGTCACCACACAAATGTCTATGAGAACAGATATCCTTCATAATGAAGCAAGCATAGTATGTACCGATCTTTGCGGATTATTAATTACCAGTTAGTAATCCTATGACCAGGAACAATTTAAGTTTAGAGTTATCATCTTTTTAGGTCTCACTATTATGATCTCATCATAATCCATAAAAAGCTTTACTCTAAACTATGGTATATCTTATTTAAACACTTAAATAGATAAAGCCCGTAATAAAAACAAAACAAGTCTTTTATTAATATCAATGAAATCAAAACAGATTACATAAAAGTTATTCCTAAATCCTCATACATGATTGGACTTAGGACATATTCCTTTCAATCTCCCACTTGTACTAAAGCCAATCACTCTGGTATCTAATACCCATCCTGTCATTATGACGATCAAAGTGACTTTCATAAAGTAGCTTTGTGAGTGGGTCTGCTATGTTGTTATGTGTGTCAACTCTAATTCAATACAATATAAGAAATGTTATCGCGCTCCCACTAACCCTTTTGTACATGCATGGTTCATCTACGTTTTTGATAAAATCAAACTCTTTGATTGTCTCATCAAAATGAATGTTCCATCTACGAGAAGCTTGCTTTAAACCACATATGGTTCGCAATAGCTTACACACTAGGTTTTCATTTCCCTTGGAAAGAAAACCATCTGGCTATATGCCAGATTACATAGTCGTAGTAAGCAGCAATCGCAAGCAAAATCCGAACCGATTTTAACAGGGCTACAGGTAAAAGGCTTCATCAAATTCAATCCATTGCCTTTGTTTGAATTCTTTTGCCACAAGCCTGGCCTTATAGGTCTCCACCTGGCCGTCTGCTATAATCTATCTTTTGTATACCGTATACATAGATTCCATTCTGGATTTCATGGCACTATGCCATTTCTCTGAGTCAACACTACTCATAGCCTCATTATAGGTCACAGGGTCATCATCATCAATGATCGACAACTCATTGTCATTCTCAATGACAAGGCCATATTACCTCTCAGGTTGGCGAGACACTCTCCCTGATCTATTAATGGGCTTTTCCACAAAAGGTTGTTCAGTCAGAACAGGTGTTTCCACTTGATCCGTAGTAGTTTGTGCTTCTTGAACTTCATCAAGTTCAATTTTGCTCCCACTGTTTCCTTCAAGGATAAACTCCTTTTCCAAGAAGGTAGCATGTCTGGAGACAAACACCCGATGATCGGTGTAAAAGTAATACCCTAAAGTCTCTTTAGGATATCCCACAAAACTACATTTTACGGATCGATATTCCAGCTTATCAGGGTCAACTTACTTGACATAAGCTGGATATCCCCAAATCTTAACGTGTTTAAGACTCGGTTTCCTTTCTTTTCATATCTCATACGGAGTTTGAGGAATAGATTTGGAAGGCACCTTATTCAGTAAATATGCCGAGGTTTCCAATGCATAACCCCATAGGAATACTGGAAGATTTGCATAGCTCATCATGGACCGAACTATGTCTAACAAAGTTCGATTTCTCCTTTCAGATACTAATCTGGAGGAGTCCACTGGGAGACTATACCATTTACTTTGAGATAATCCAGAAACTCTCCGTTCAAGTATTCACCACCTCGATCTAATCGAAGAATTATAATACTATGTTTGGTTGTTTCTCCACTTCATACTTATATTCTTTGAACTTTTCAAAGGCCTCAGACTTGTGTTTCATCAAACACATATCTGAATCCAGATCTATCATCTATGAAAGTAATGAAGTATGAAAATCCACCCATGGCTTGCGTAGACATTGGTCCACATACATCTGTGTGTACCATTCCTAGCAAATTTGCAGCCCTCTCTCCATGTCTACTAAATGGAGACTACAGTGCCACTATAAAGTGAGATTTTCATCATCCCTTTTCTTTTATTAGTTTGTTCAATCTGAAGTAAATTATGTCACATATATATAGACCATTATTTAACGCACCACGTCCATAAAGAATATTATCTCTAAGAATAGAACATTCATTATTCTCAATAATAAATGAAAATCCAGCCAAGTCTAACATGGGAATAATATTCCTCACAATCGAGGGAACAAAATAACAATTATTTCAAACAATAGTCTTCCCCGTAGGCCTATGTAAATGAAATGATTCTACATCTTCAGCAGCAACTCTTGCTCCATTTCCCATCAGTAGAATCACCTCCTCTTCCTCAAGAGTCCTACTTCTCCTTGGTCCCTGCAACAAATTGCAGATTTGAGAACCACAGGCGGTATCTAATACCCAAGTAGAAATTTGATTTAATGACATATTCATTTCTATCATGAACATACCTGAATCAGAAGCGGTAGTCTCACTACCCTTCTTCTTCAATACTGCAAGGTAAACCTTGCAGTTCCTCTTCCAGTGCCCCACCTTGTTACAGTGAAAGCAAACAACTTTGCTCTTGGGGTCTTCAGCTTTTGGTGGAACCGGCATTTTCTCACCTACTTTCTTCTTCTTGGAAGGGTTCCTCTTTCTTTTCTTAGGATTGGAACCTTCACCAATTAGAAGAACAGAACTCTTCTTAGGGGGAAAATTCGATTCCGCAGTCTTCAACATGTTGTGGAGTTCAGGCAGGCTGACATCCAACTTATTCATGTGAAAGTTCACAACAAACTGCGAGAACGAACTCGGAAGCGATTGCAAGACCAAGTCTTGGCTCAGCTCCCCATCCATGGCAAAACCAAGTTGTCCAAGACGTTCAATCAAATTGATCATCTTAAGTACATGGTCATTCACAGATGATCCCTCAGACATCCTACACCCGAACAGTTCCTTCGATATCTCATATCGAGCTGTCCTCCCTGCCACATCATACAACTCTTGTAGATGCATGAGGATAGTGTGAGAATCCATATGCTCATGTTGCTTCTGTAGCTCAATGTTCATGGAAGCTAGCATGATGCATTGAGCAACATTTGCATCATCTATCCACTTACGATACACAATATGTTCATCATTATGTGCATCACTAGCAGGTTCAGTAGGCTTAGGTGAGTCAATCACGTATTCCAGCTTCTCAATCCTGAGAACAATTCTCAAGTTTCGAAGCCAGTCAGCATAATTAGGACCAGTCAATTTGTGAGCATCTAGTATGCTCCTGAGTGATAGTGCAGAAGACATAACGTACAAAGTAAATCTATAAATGATAAACACATAACAACACTTAGCAAATATTCGATTTCATTTTAAAACACTATATGAATCGGGTCTTTATTCATAAGTGGCTCCCACTAGTTTATCTAATTTATTCAACCCCCTACGTGAAAAATTAAGCATTCATAATGCTAGTGGGAATAGGGATCCTACATTCCATTACACAACCCCGGCTGTGGCACGAAACACCATGTAATGTTCAATAAGCAGACAACTCTTGTCAATTACATCTAATGTTATTCCCTAATCAAACTTTAGCCTCTTGAATAATTGAGTCACGGTTGTGGCACGACAAACTCAATATTCTAAGTCAAGTCTAACCCAACATTCCGTACAATTGAATCAGTCCCCAAAGGCCCACGGCTGTGGCACGTAACGACCTTTAGATTCTTATTCAATGTACACATCTCTATGTAATAGACAAGTATTTCTTATTTCGAAATCAAAGCCCTCGGCTGTGGCACGAAATGACAATGATTCAAAAACACGAACTACTTTCTACCATGTTGGAAGGCTATGACCGACACAAGCCCGTTGTATCATTGGCCAATTACTACTTGATATTATTTAATTTTAGAGGGATTATATTACGTTACGATCATAATCATATTATAAAGAGATTCTTCCTTTTAAATTAAATATTTCAAATCAATAATCAATAATCAGATGATTCCCAGATCGGGTGGAGCATTGTCAAGAGGCGTCACTTAATAACCCTTTCTTACAGATAGAAATCTGTTGTTGACAGAATCATCCTTTCTCTCATATCAAAAATTCATATTCAATTACGTGTTTCACAAACACAAGAATCTCATGATTGTATTCATAATATTATTCTTAAGGTTATGAAATAATTTCACTATACTAGGTTGTCTAACAAACGCCTTATGTTTATTTAAGTTCACCTAAATCTATCATCGCATGATAAACTAAGCATATATCACATATATCAACATGAATAAACATCAAGGTAGGCATGTTACATCATCTAGCACATTAGTCTAAGCATTATACATCTCTATGTATCACATGAAGCATTTAAAATCAATTAAAACAATCAAAAACAACTTTAAAACAATTCATGGAAATATAAACAGTTCAAAACTTTTATATAAACTAAAATTGATCACTTCATTAGATCCGTTTCGGAAAAACGAATCCAACGATATATTGCACGCCCAAAACGGAGTTACGAAACTCCCAGGAAATCAATTTTAAATCAACAAACGGGCCGTAACGCATTACAGGAACGCGTTACAAGCCCTGTAACGCATTCCGGTGATGCGTTACACCACTTTTCAGCCATTAAAGGGTGTAACGCATTCTGCGAATGCGCCACAGGTGTGTAACGCATTCCCGGAATGCGTTACACCCCTATAATTTTTTTTTTTTAATTTTCAGCAGCCGACTTCTTTTTCCTTCTCGATCAGCGTGCCTGTACCTGTCAGCCGTGCTGTCTCCTCTGCTTTGCTTCCGTGCCTCAGACAGCATAAACAGACAACACAGAAATACATATATGCAATTTATATATATATATATATATATATAAATATATGATTATTTAATTATGAATTTAATTGTAAGAACTTCAAAAATTCATAATAAAAAATCTATACATCCTAAAATTATGAAAAAAATACCCAGACGATCTACAACACTTGTAGAACCCAGATCAACATTAAAAATTATTCTGAGAAACGATTTCTCATCAGACAAAATTAATCCATAATATAACTTGTAAAAATCATAATTAATTCATACAAGCACATAAAATTCTGAAATTTTTACCACAAATCTATATGCATACAACCTATGCTCTGATGCCATTGTTGGATTTTAAACGCAGTAGGGGCATGGCAAAACACTTTTACACATACAAAATCCAAATCAAAGCATATAAATCGTGAATAAATATTCGAGGGATCGAATCTAACCTTTTAAAATAATTCGGAGACAACGATCAGAGATCCTTAGCAGTTGCTCCTCAAGTGTGAAGCACTCCACCGGTATCCACCAAGAAAACGATGTTAAGGAGGAAGAAAGAGGTGGAGAGAATTGGGTTTTCCAAACTTTTTGGGTTT
Source organism: Apium graveolens (assembly GCF_009905375.1). NCBI lineage: Eukaryota > Viridiplantae > Streptophyta > Magnoliopsida > Apiales > Apiaceae > Apium > Apium graveolens. The sequence goes on along the minus strand of NC_133648.1, from coordinate 175,372,706 downwards.
TCGGGTTTGATGTGGGTTAGAATAAAATAGGGTCTATAATAGTGTATTTATAGGCAAAATTTTCAGCTGAAATTTTTCCATAAATATTATTATTATTATCCCATTTATTATTCTCATTAATAATTAAAACACCGTTTAATCATTAATCCTTTTTCTAAACACTTTAGAAATAATTCTCTCTCTTGATTTAATTTCCAAAAATTAAATCCTTAATTAATAATATTAAGAACTTTTCTTAATTAATTTATAATCAATTAAATCTCATTTAATCAATTATTAAATTTGCCAATTAATTATTTATTTCACAAATAAATAATTATTAGCCATTATTAATTAATTCCTCCACCAAAAAATCATTCTCTTTTTATGGTGTGACCCTGTAGGTTCAATATTAAGCTGGTAGTAGAAATAAATAATAATAAAACTATTTTATCATTATTTATATAAATTCTCTAATTTATTAAATATGATTAATTAATTAATCACATTTATTCTACATCGTGAGTGATGCTTCTCAACATATCCCGACTATCCGGATAATATGAATTCACTGCTTAGAATACCAAGAACCTGTCAGTGAATAGTTACCGTACAATAAACTCCTTCTACCCTACAATGTCCCGATTAAATACAAGGCATGGATCTCGTGTCAAGCCTATCTAATTCAATCACTTGCTTACCATTTACTATGCGTAGTTCTATGCAAATTAGAAACTCCTTTCTAGTTTCATTCACTCTGGCCAGAGATTCCTGAACTAGCATAAGTGGATCAGCCTTGAACATTCGCTTCCTTCACTGGAAGGGGTAGATTCTTTATTGATCATACACTATCTTCGTGTACAAATTCCTATACCCAGAAGAGCCCTAATAATTGTCCCTGGAGACTAAGAACTAAACCAAAGCATAGTTCAGTGTACACAAGATGACTATGATGACCTCAAGTCTAAGGATACTTGTACAACTATCACTAGGTGAACAACTGCTGACACGTGAGTGAACTCCATCAGTTGTTCAGCTGTGCGAGTCATGTTCAGTGAACTTATTCTATAATAAGCACCTACATACTAGCTATAGTGTCACCACACAAATATCTATGAGAACAGATATCCTTCATAATGAAGCAAGCATAATATGTACCGATCTTTGCGGATTATTAATTACCAGTTAGTAATCCTATGACCAGGAACAATTTAAGTTTAGAGTTATCATCTTTTTAGGTCTCACTATTATGATCTCATCATAATCCATAAAAAGCTTTACTCTAAATTATGGTATATCTTATTTAAACACTTAAATAGATAAAGCCCGTAATAAAAACAAAACAAGTCTTTTATTAATATCAATGAAATCAAAACAGATTACATTAAAGTTATTCCTAAATCCTCATACATGATTGGACTTAGGACATATTCCTTTCACTATCAACCTCAATCCCATGCTAAAATCGAATTTAAATCTATGACACAAATAAACAATTACAAGTTACAGATAGAAACTTGTTGTTTAATTACAAATTTAAAACCACCTCTATTTATGCTAAAGACTTGCTACTTGATCACGAACTTTCACAACTTGTATTTCTGCCAGAAACATTTTCCTAATTGCATAGACTTATTCCCACAGCTTCTGCTATGTTAATCATTTTCCTAGGTGTATCTGTTAAACAATTCATCGCTAGTCCAAAGACAGATGAGATGCAATGCAGTTCTGAAGATGTGAGTTCATCATCTTGGAAATTGCAATTAAACTCGGCCCAATCTTTTACTAAAAGGATTGAGCCGAAAATAAACGCGACCCAGGATTCTATTTTATCATCAATCCAATACCCGTTCACATTTTTTCTTTTTCTTATCAATGAATAGATCTCTTTACTTGTATGACTTAGATGTCTCGTATTTCTCGAAAAAGTTATTCGATTGATGGGATTTGGTATGATACTTATGAGATCGATGAGATTGATATTCAAATATTTCTTCTTAGAACGTATTGATTTGACCCCATAAGCGGAATCACGCAACAAAAGTTTTCCTTTTTAACGGCTTGGGGAATGCAAACTACCCTTCCCTTTGGTTCTGTCCCCCCAAACCTTCCTTTTTTAAGCCTATTTTTAAAGAACTTAAAAAAAAATTCGAAAAACGAAAAATAATCATTTTAGAGTTCTAAGCGTTTTAAAAGAAAGAACAAAAAAATTTCTACAAGATTCAAAAGAACCAAAAGGGGTTGTTATTAAAACCGTTTTATTTCTTCCAACAATTATTCCAATAATTACATATCCGATTTGACCTATGGACGAATATGCAAGCATACATTTCATGCTTATTTGAGTCATAGCAATCAGATTCCCCAATATCATGCTAAGAATAGCTAGGGTTTCCAGAAGAAGATGCCATTCATTTGATGAGAAATAAAAAGGAATATCGAAAATTCGAGTGGCTGAAGCTGAAGCAGCTACTTTCGAAGTAACAGAAAGAAAAGCAACGACTGGAGTGGGAGAGTCAGAGTCGAAAAGAGGATTCCTCACTTCTTTCTCTCATTCAAAACCATGCATGAGACTTTCATCTCACACGGCTCCTAAGTGATCAAAAAAGAAAGAAGAACCCATCTTCTTTCTTTTTTGATTACCTTCCCTCGCGTATGTATAAGACCGAATCCATTCGTTGTTCATTTTGGTTTTGTTTTGATTGAACATAAAAAAGGAACGTGTCGTATGATCAAGGATATTTGAGATTTTTCGCTAAATTTCTATCTATGACTTCTATTATTGAACCTCGTAATCCTTCATTTACCCAACTTCTCAAGTTTAGTTCAGCATAAAATATTTCATCAGTTGGCTTTTTCTAGTAAATGTTTCCAGCAGCAAAATATCGAAACTATAGACATCACCTTATGCAGATACAATTCCCTCCATTCTATATTAAGAGTCATTTGAAATATATGGAGTCATACCTTTTGACCCCTGTAGTATCGGTCTTCACACCTTTTAAACATTTCTTTAGTAAAATACATTTTTACCCTCCAATATTGCCCGATATGTCATTTTATTGTTAGGGCGAAAACACGCGCTAATATTCATGCAAGTATAAGCGTTCACAAGTAGTATAGATATAAATCAGATTCGTTCCCATAGAGACTGGTTTAGGTTAGGTTCAATTTATGCACCCATACAACAATGTATGGTTATCGCTCAATGCTAAGACAAATAACAAATTGGGTTTTTATTAAACTAAGAGATTATACTAAATAACATTAACTAAGAAAATTGAGGTTTAATTAATCTATATGACAAACATGGGATTCTAACTTCATTACTACTTCATTCAATAGCCTTTTCGTTCTTAACCTTAGCATGTGATGGTGATGACACTAATCAGATAACACGAAACTGATAAAAGCCAACTTCCGTTGCACGAGTACCATTCTACCAGACATCCATAAAAGAGATAGAAACAGAATAGGCACCAATTATATTGAGACCCTATATGTCTATAGAATTTGACAACATAACGGTTTAAGCACAAGTTATCCATAATGATTACATAGGGCAAGTAAAACGGTTAGAGTTACCCACTAATCATGCATACAATACATGAACCTATGCTAGCATGGCAAGTTCTAAACCTCTATATTCACTGTCGCTTCAATAGAGATTAACACGCTATCTTATATGATAGCTATGCACATAAGACGAATAAGCACAACGAATACTACGATATCATACAATCACCACATACCAAGATATCAAAATAATTAACTATTGAAATCCATAAGTAAATCCGCTAGAATCCCATGATAACGATTAACCCATAATTGAACTCATCGTCACCATGGGTTCCAATGAAAGCATGGTATAAACAAGGTCTTAATAAATTGAATAATAATTAAAGTACGAATAAACGAGATCTAGGTTCAACAAGAACGAAAACGAGCATCCAAAGTTATAAATAATTCAAAGAATCACAAGTTGAAAACAAGATCTTCTTTTTCAGAGTTGTTTTGTGCTTCTAGGTCTTCTCCTTGATCTCCCAATCTTTCCGGATGATAAAAACCCTTTTTTTAAGTATATATAAGCCCATATTGGACCTGGACCCTTAAAATCGTCAAATTCCACTCAAAAAAAGCTTTTTCAGCGAAATCAGTGAAGTCAGCCGCGCATCAGCACGCGGCCGCCTCCACCAGCAGGCGGGCGCCTCCACCAGCAGGCGGGCGCCTGCAGCCTGTCTGGAAAAATTCTGACGAATCTTGTTTTGGCCATAACTTGAGTTCTACTTGTCAGAATTAAGCGATTCAACTGCCCACGCGAAGCTAATGAGATTCTCTACAACTTGAAAATGGCCTAGGCTTCCAAATCTGATAAATATTTATCATATTACCTTTAAAAGCTTCTTTCTTCATTTAACTGATACCTGAAATGCAATAACACAAAAACACATCAAAATACCAACAACTTGAGTCCAAAATACCAATTTAAGCTTGTAATAAAACATTCCAAGTGGATATAAAATCCACTTATCACACCCCCAAACTTTAATCGATGCTTGTCCTCAAGCATAAACAGACTCAAAACTAGAAAACAAACCTAATGCATGAATGCAACTACGTGAATGCAACTAAATGATAATGCAATCGATCCCCTCAGAATAACCATAACCAAATGAATAAGCCAATGCCTCTAAGAATGCAATGACTTTAAACAGAGCTCGAATAAATCCCACAAACCAACTCACAAACCAGAAACGTGCGTGTGTGAAATGCTTAACAGATATCTCTCAATACTAGATCAATAACCATAACTTATCTATCATCAAAACAATAAAAAGTTTATAAAAAGAATAGACAATAAACGCATTATGACTCACAACACCTCCTTTCTACTAGAGTTATACAAGGATTCACACTATTATTAAACACATAACAAAGATGCTTATTTGACCGTGCAATGAATGAGGTCCCAAAAGACTTATACAATAATACCCATGTAGTGAGCGTTAGGTGAGCGGATCCCAGACTATAAAAGCCTTAGGTCACTAGGCACAAAGTCCCCTAGAACTTAATAACTCGAGTATTAAAAAGCTCACTCTTGATCAATTATGCATAAACACATACCTTTTTTTCTTTTTTTTTCTCTTTTTTTTTTCTTTTTTTTTCTTTTCCGAATGAGTGTGTTTCGCTCCATCTCATTCAACCCTAGACTACTCATAAAAATATGAGACGGCTACTAGCTATTTGACGCCTAGCCTTACAACAACTAGCAATGAAATCCAAGTTTTTCTCCAAATAAAAAAATTAGTGTTTTTACGTCATTACGAGAATATCACATATTCTAAATATAACCAAGTGATTAAATCTCAACAACAAACAAGTATGATCATGATCTAGATCAAAAGCAACCCTTTAAGACTTTGTGAAAATATTTATTTCTGGCATGCAAATCAATTCATTAGGACTTAAACATCCCTCTATTCGTCATCACCACACTCAAATCAACATCAACTTATCAAATATCATAGTTCATCTTAAGGGATCATGCTAAATATGCATGCAAATGTAACTATATGAAATCACATAAAAACAAACAAATATATCCTAAATGAACAATCATGCAAAAATATGAATGAACTACAGCTAAACATGCAATATGAATCTATATGAATCTATATGGACACACACACTACTAATCTTTACATTATCACCCCCAAACTTAAAATTTTCAATGTCCTCATTGAAGGTAATAATACGGATTTTAGGCATACCTAGTTAGCGGGAGAGTCACCCTCATCGGATGGAGGATCAGATGGCCAATCAACCTCGCCACCAGTGTCTCGGACAACAGTACCGAAAGCGTGTATCAAATCTTTAGCAAAATGATGGTGAATGTCGTGCATGGCCTCCATACGCCTAGTCACTCGCCTGTACTGCTCATCACCAAGACCAAACCTATCAATTGTCTGTCTCTCTAGGCTCTGGAAGATCCGTCCAGCCATTCTCTGCATCATCAAAAATATATCCCAACCCCTTATCATGGGGTGCACCTAAGAATGAATAACTCAAGTGATCTGGCTTTCGGATGAGCTCAAGTGTGGGAGCTTCTTGAATAAATGGTTCAAAACGCTCCTGAGAAATTTTCAGCTCTACTAACCAAAGAGAATCGAATGGCATATCCAACTTCCTCATCCATGAAGGTGCATTCAAAACCTGTTGTTGCTCTGCTCCTTCCTTGTGATCAATAACTTATTTCCCCATTAAGGATCTCTCTAAGGTCTCTGACTTTGGCCATTGCTCAAGCTTTGAATTTACTACAGAGTCGACCCGCTCTACTTTAAAGCACTCCTCTTTAGCTGTGGGTAACTTTATTTCCTTGAACACATTAAAAATGACCTTTTAATCGTAAACCTTCATCAAAAGCTCTCATTTTTGTACATCGATCATAGTTCGGCCTGTAGCCAAGAATGGTCTTCCCAAGATAATGAGAATCTTCTTATCTTCCTCAAAATCAAGAATTACAAACTCAGCAAGAAAGATCAGTTTATCCACCTTGACCAAGACATCCTCCACTATACCTCGTGGATAAGCGATGGAATGGTCAGCTAGTTGCAATGACATGTATGTTGGTTTCGGATCAGGCAGACCAAGCTTCTTGAAGATAGATAAGGGCATCAGATTGATGCTAGCTCTTAAATCACATAAACACTTGTCGAATGACAAGTTTCCGATGGTGCAAGGAATAGTGAAGCTTCCAGGATCTTTAAGCTTCGGAGGTAACTTATTTTGTAGCACAACACTGCATTCCTCCGTTAGAGCAACGGTCTCTAAGTCATCGAGCTTCACTTCCCGAGAGAGAATACCTTTCATAAACCTCGCATAGCTAGGCATCTGTTCAAGAGCTTCAGCGAAAGGTATGTTGATATGAAGTTTCTTGAACACCTCCAAAAACTTCTCAAACTGCTTATCCAGCTTTTTCTTCTGCAGCCTCTTAGGAAAATGAGGTGGAGGATAGATCTGTTTCTCCTCTGTATTACCCTCAGGAGGAGTGTGTTCCACAGTAGTCTTCCTTGGTTCCACTTCTGCTTCCTTCTGCACATCTTCTTCAGCCACAACTGCATTTTCTGAAACTTGAGATTTTTTAGGCTCTTCGTCTTGCGGAATTTGGGTGCTTGCGACCTTTCCAGACCTTAAGGTGATGGCGTTCACCTGTTCTTCAACTTCCCTCTTTCCTAGATTTGTTTCCGTATCACTAGTAAGCGTTTATGGTGGTCGATTCAATAAGGCATTAGCAATTTGCCCTATTTGGTTCTCCAGAGTCTTGATAGAAACAACCTGGCTTTGGCATACAAGAGCCTGGTTTTTGCACATATGCCGCAACTCCTCCAATTCAGATTTTTCATTCGAAGATAGACATGCACCATGAGTTTGTTATTTTGGTGTAATTTGTTGCTAAAAACCAGGAGAGTTGAATAGCTTATTTCTAAACTGCTGGAATGGCTGTTGCATCACATTCTGATTGTTGCTCCAGCTGAAGTTAGGATGATTCCAGTTATCAGGATGATAAGTGTCTGGAACTGATTGTTGTGATCTATGAAAGTTGCTCACAAAATGAGCTGAGTCACTAGATATAGCGCATTGCTCCGTCACATACAGACCTGCACAAAGCTCACAAACACTAATTATCTTCTTAACACCATAGTTAGCCAGAGAATCGATCTTCATAGACAACGCCTTAGTTGAGGAGTGATAGCCATAGCTGTATCCACTTCAAGAACTCCTGCTACCTTGCCCTATGGACATCTCTGGGTTGGATACTGATATTCATTATCAGCCATCAGTTCAATTAGATCATAAGCTTCCTCATAGCTCTTTGCCCATAATGCTCCGCCTGCTGCTGCATCGAGCATGGGTCTGGACTGTGCTCCCAACCCATTGTAAAAACAATTGATGATCATCCAATCAGGCATTCCATGATGAGGACACTTCCTAGGCATCTCCTTGTAGCACTCCCAAGCTTCATATAAAGATTCTCCTAATTGCTGCGCAAATTGAGTAAGAGCATTCCTGATTGCAGCTGTCTTCCCATAGGGAAGAATTTAGTAAGAAACTTCTGAGCAAGATCTTCCCAAGTAGTAATTGAACCAGCTGGTAGAGAGTGTAACCAGCTCTTAGCCTTGTCCCTCAGAGAGAATGGGAACAGTCTCAGCTTCACATCATCTTCAGAAACACCGTTGAACTTGAAGGTGTCGCAGATCTCAATGAAATCCCTAATGTGCATATTGGGATCTTCCATTGAAGAACCCCCAAACTGGATTGAATTCTGCACCCATTGAATTATGCCAGGCTTGATCTCAAAGGTATTAGCTGTGATAGCTGGCCTGACAATGCTAGATTGAATATCATTGATCTTGGGTTGAGAAAAATCCATCAAGTCTTTCGTTTGTGCTGCTGGATCTCCCATTGTAATGAGTACCTGAAACACAAACAAATAAACCATGAAAGTAAAAGAATCCGAGTCAGTGAACTTTAACGACCGCTGATGACAAGCACATAAACTAAATTAACACCGAGTCCCCGGCAGCGGCGCCAAAAACTTGTTAGGGCAAAAACATGTGCTAATATTAACGCAAGTATACACGTCCACAAGTAGTATAAGATATAAATCATATTCGTTCCCACAGAGACTGGTTTAGGTAAAGTTCAATTTATGCACTTATGCACTAATGTATTGTAATTGCTCAATGCTAAGACAAATAACAAATTGGGTTTTTATTAAACTAAGAGATTATACTAAATAACATTAACTAAGAGAATTGAGGTTAAATTAATATATGACAAACATGGGATTCTAACTTCATTACTACTTCATTCAATAGCCTTTTTGTTCTTAACCTTAGCATGTGATAGTGATGACACTAATCAGATAACACAAAACTGATAAAAACCAACTTTCGTTGCACGAGTACCATTCTACCAGACATCCACAAAAGAGATAGAAGCTAAATATGTATCAATTATATTGAGACCCTATATGTCTATAGAATTTGACAACATAACGGTTTAAGCACAAGTTATCCATAATGATTACATAGGGCAAGTAAAACGGTTAGAGTTACCCACTAATCATGTATACAATACATGAACCTATGCTAGCATGGCAAGTTCTAAACCTCTATATTCACTGTCGCTTCAATAGAGATTAACACGTTATCTTATATGTTAGCTACTCACATAAGACGAATAAGCACAACCAATACTGGGATATCATACAATCACCACATACCAAGATATCAAAATATTTAACTATTGAAATCCATAAGTAAATCCGCTAGAATCCCATGATAACGATTAGCCCATAATTGAACTCATCGTCACCATGGGTTCCAATGAAAGCATGGTATAAACAAGGTCTTAATAAACTGAATAATAATTAAAGTACGAATAAACGAGATCTAGGTTCAACAAGAACGAAAATGAGCATCCAAAGTTACAACTAATTCAAAGAATCACAAGTTGAAAACAAGATCTTCTTTTTCGGAGTTATTTTGTGCTTCTAGGTCTTCTCCTTGATCTCCCAATCTTCCCGAATGATGAAAACCCATATTGGACCTGGACCCTTAAAATCGTCAAATTCCACTCAAAAAAGGCTTTTTCAGCGAAGTCAGCCGCGCATCACCACATGGCCGCCTCCACCAGCAGGCGGGCGCCTGCAGCCTGTTTGGAAAAATTCTGACGAATCTTGTTTTGGCCATAACTTGAGTTCTACTCGTCAGAATTAGGCGATTCAACTGCCCACGCGAAGCTAACGAGATTATCTACAACTTGACAATGGCCTAGGCTTCCAAATCTTATCACTTTTTATCATATTACCTTTAAAAACTCCTTTCTTTATTTAACTGATACCTGAAATGCAATAACTCAAAAACACATCAAAATACCAACAACTTGAGTCCAAAATAATAATTTAAGCTTGTAGTAAAGCATTACAAGTGGATATAAAATTCACTTATCATTTATCTATGAAATGGGCTAAAAGGAACGATACCTAATACTACAGGGGTTAAAAGGTATGACTTCATACTTTTGAGCCTGATAGGTATAACGGTCTTTAGGGGCCAAAATGTTATTAAGCCTTAAATTTAAGTATTAAACTGTCTTTCAAATATATATAATTATGTAATCAATGATTTAGTTAGTAGTGCCATTTTTTGAAGTAACTCAAACTTTTTCTTCAATTTTTTAATCGTGACTGAATCTTATTTTTATCAACAAAAAATAACTCTATAAAATAGTTCAAAACTTTATATGATACTTGATTTATGCGCATATTTTTTTAAATCGTATGATTTGCAGAGATTTTTACTACTTATTAGAAATTGTAATTTAAAATAAAATCCAATAATTTCAGTTATGTCCACCTTATATTCTTATAAGTACCATTATTCCTAAAGAAACATGTTTTATCTAGAATAAGGTTTTAAAACAAAATGATTATTATTTTAAATTTTATTGAACAGTTATTAATTTTATTTACAAAAATACATTTTAATATTAATTATTAGATATATATGTTACTTAAGGGCGTCTCACGGCGCGGTCTCGCATCTCATTATAGATTTTTATTAGGATTACAGAAATATGAAAGTCTTTATTATTTAAATTTTATATCGAGAGTCTTAAAATATTTAATTTAATAATTAATGTTTCAAAGCAAATTAAGTCCAATAATTTGAGTTTAGTCCACGTCATAATATTATAAGTACCATGCTTCCCAAAAAACTACTTTTAAGATTAATATTTCAAGAAAATAGTTACTTTCTTCATCCCACCCTTTTTACATTAATTCCTTCAATCTAGTAGTTTATGTATGTCACATTAGTCCACAATCTACACTACACTAAAAGTGAGTACACTTGAACATGTATCACTCTCTCGTTAAGTTGGACACATGCATTTCTCTCCTTAAAAGTTGGTGCTTACATGGCAAACTCCACTACCTTTAAAAAAATCTCCACTAAATCTCTCTCCTCCTTAATTAATTAGCTTTTCTTCCTCCACTAATTATCTCTCTTATTCATTTTCATATGGATCGTATCTCCTTAATTTCTTTTTTCACTGTAAATTATTTTTTTTGACTAATATAACTCACAACCTTACAACATGGATATTTGTTCTAAGAAATCTTTGAAGCGAATCATTCAAGTGAGCCAGAGTCGAATCCATGAGTTGTAACGATATAGGATAAACTAATAAGCACTTAAACTATTCACATATTCATCATTGTAAATTTTTACTTGACATATTTTAATAAAATATTAAATATGTCTATTAAGACATATATATTATTAATATAAAATTATAAATAACATAATTTAGTATTTAATTATGTAATTTTATTTCATAAATATGTAATATACCGACATTAATATATTTTTAATATATATATTAACTTTAAAATATTAATTTAATTAAAATAAATATCATTTAACCGGGCACCTACTCGAGAACTAATCTAGTTGGGTTCGTAAGACAGGGTAAGCTGTTATTGAGATTGAAAAATTGGGAAATACAAGATCAATCGAATCCGGCATATAATGAAAGCTTAGATAATTGTTTATCAAGTACTTGGTGTTATAGTTTATTTAAAATGTGATTAAATAATTGATAATCGAACTAACAAAAATAATAATATGACAGAGCCATTTAAACCCAATAGATTCGTATGGTACAATAAATAACAACATTAGAAATACCATAACAAGCTACTACAATTCAAAATTCATTAACACATCTTTGTATTGTATTACATAATAATCTTGTTTTTTATATCATGATAAATCTTGCATTCAAAATTTTATTCCCAAACAATCTAACAACTAGAATTACACAGGGGGGCGTTGAATGTAGTTCTTGGTTTCTTTTTAACATTTCAAACTTCTTGTAAATATAAATATAACTGTGTATGAATATGCTAAGTGCGGATAAGAAATATTCAAGTATTCAAAACACAAAGTAAATAAATAAGGATGTTTAAAAAAATTCTGGTGGATTGTTGTTTCCACCAGATATATATATATAAATGAAGAAGATCTCTATGATGCCAAAAAGCACACAGCTTCTTACAAGTGAATATACAAAGAGAGAGCATAAAAATTCTTAACAAATTATGCCTTATCTATTTCTCAGTTCTTTCGATCGATATTTTTCTACATGCTACTCTTGGTTTATATATTACCAAGTTACATGTGAAAGAGACAAACTAATAAAACAAAATTGTCTAAGTCTATTCACATGTTTCTTCATTTCTCCATCCAGCATCTTTGTATTTCTTCAAGTTAGCATAGAAATGGAAATGTTTCTTGATCTTCTTAATCCTGATTACAGGCTACCACATTCCTTTTATGAATAACCAACCCATGTGACTGTAGAGTCACTATCAACTCCTATTTGAATTTGTTATCCATCGAGACTCTGTTGGATCATCCGTCGAGACTCTATTGGATCATCCGTCGAATGTGACTTGGGTCATCCGTCGAAGCCTTGTAGAAACATCCGTTGAAAGTCTTTCGATAGCAGTTCACTCAATTTCACTTATAAAAATTTACAAGGCATCTAATATATATAATTAACCAACCTATTTTGCATATCATTCTTATAATCAACATGACTTAATAAATCCTACAATTTCTAATTTTCTAAGACATTACGGTACACAAGAATATGCTATAAATACTTAGTTAAACATAAGCTACTCTTTCGAGGGATGACATATAAGATTATCCGTTGAAAGCTACAAACTCAATTAATTAAATCTACTAAGGTGTTTTGGAAAAAAATCATCAAGCCTACAACATATTCTTAAAAATCTCCCCCAATTTATGTGTACTACAATTGTAGATATAAATTTAGAGGGACTAGATGATAACAAAACACCCTTTATAAAAGATCATTCAATAGTCGATAAACTGTTTAAGTGCCGCAATATTTATTGAAAGTTGACAAAAGAAAGTTCACACAAGTCTTACAAGTTTTGTTGAAGGTGCTCCTCTAGTCTGAGCAAATTAATCTTTTCTCCTTGAATGTCTAGTCTTCTTTCCCAGTTTTTTATTTTTCTCTTCAATCCGGTGTTGGATTTGTATGTAGAACTCAGATTCATCTTTATTAGATTCATCCAGCATCTCCTGCATTTCTTTAAGAGTTTCATTGCTTGAAATCTTTAGCTGGTTTTCTAATCTAAAAATTCTTCTAGTGTTCTTTTCATCTTTGAACTCCATTAACCAGTATGGCCTCAAGTGCACTTTATTCCCGATGTAATTAATGGTTAAGCCTCTTGGTAGTGCACTTGTGTCTCTCCAGCCTTATCTTATTTGTTCAATTTTATTGAGTATCTCCCTTTTAGCAACTATGGTGAATCCAAAGTTTTTCTCAATTGCTGAGAATAATTTCACCAAGACAGAGTAGCCCTCATTGAGAATCCTATAAATAGGCCAAGTGAATTCCTTTGCACCCTTGTACCTAAACACTAATTTTTTTGGGCGTTGATTGTGGACATTAATAGCTCTCACTTCATCTAGCTCATCTAGGTAAAGATTGATGTCTGAAAACTCTTTAATATAAAAAATAAAGAGTTGACCTCCTTTATTGACTGCAGGTTTGGGTTTGGATAGGGTTTTGGATTTAAATGGGACAGATTTTACTGGCTTTCTTGGTTTGTTCTTTATTCTTCTTGAAGTGGTTGTTATTGGGATGTTTAGTGTAACACCCCCAGATCCGGGGTCGGGGATCCGGGTTGTCACGGTCTTTCTTTCCACAGTATCACTTCACTTAATTAATAATAAATAACCTCATGCTGTGACCCCATACTAACACATACCACAACCCGTTATAGTCTCAGAGATGAAATTGAAATAAGTACAAGTCTTTGAATCCACAATTTAAAAGTTATTACAACCCAAAATGATTACTTGATAAATTTATAGTTAATTGCCATTATCTGCCACAAGTTATAATTATACATAATTGATTCTCAAAAGTAGATGGTCTGATCTACAATAGATCTACCTCTGCAGCTATAGCAGCTACAACATCAACAGGAAGACGCGGGACGCTTCCCACGCGCTTGCGCTGGGTCTGCTGGAGTCTGGCCATCTTTCCTAACTGTTGTTGTGTGATGAAGAAATAAAGCAAGGGTGAGCAGCAAGCCCACCAAAATAATATGTATAATGATTTACAATATATGAGCCTACTCATAATACTCATGAAAGTCTTGGTCAAAAGAAATGAACCAAGTTTGATATCTTAATGCGATGAAGTCGCAAAATATTCAGTATATATACATATATACTTTTCAAAATATTGGAAGTCCTCTTCCATGCATAATATACACAAAGTCCCAGTGTATAACTGTATAAAAAAATATCGTTGCAAGGTGATCTCATATATCTAACCTTGTCTCAACGTTTTTCTGAAAATCTTTGTCATTCATAAGACAATTATTAATTAGATATAAGTTTAAAAGATGAGGTTACCAAATACCCCAATATACTTATATCTTTCCCAATACTACTTGAACTACCACCATTCAAGTTATAATTAGTTTCAAAAGTTCATCCCACTGATGAGACCACAAGATAAGACTTGAATAGATTCAATCTTTGAAATATTATTGAATGAAAAAGTTATGAGATACTTTATTTAGTCCCGATATATATATATCCACATATATATATCTCTAAAACATTTCCTGGAACCTCTGTTATGTAAAGTATGAACAGAGTTTGAAACATCCAATGAATTTCGGAAAGGAAAAGAATTTTGGCATAAACCAGATATCTTGCTGATCAGGCAAAGATACCAATAAGTAACCTTTTCTACTGTAGATGGATGAATTCCTCACCGGTCATCACCCTGGCCGCATTAGGACCTCGCGCTAGACCGTTACCCGGCCCCTCACGCGTTGATGGACTGCCACCCAGCCACTTACACAATAATAGACCGTACCCCGGCCTGTCGCTTATGCCGACTCAATCAAATGGACTTACTTCCCGAACATTGGGCAAGTAATCAAATTGTTTTCTCAAAACAGCAACCTCGTTGCGAATATAAAATACACCACAGAGCCGGATTCCCCAGGTTTTGAGCGAGTATTTAAATCCCCTTAAAAGGAAGATCTTAAATATAAAAAAAAAATTTTGGGATCCACTCTGACTTTTAAAAATCATTTTGAAGACTCGAAAACACTTTAAAGAGTGTTTGGAGTAAAGCTGATTTAATGAAGTAAATCAGTCCCCAGAATATTTAGAAAATGACCGAATATTATTATTTAAATAATATTCCCATAAAGAATAGTCTTTATAAAAATAATTGAAGTAGAAGTATTAAAATTTATACTTGAAATAAACATTAAATAACCAAAGATATACTTATATGAAAGTATTATCTTTATTTGAATAATCGAAAATAAGTTTGATTATTAACACCTTATTCTTTAATAAAATAAAGAATATATTTCAGCAAATAATCGGAGTCATAGATCCTCAAATGAATATTCAAATAACATTCATTAAATAATATAAACTGAGTCATAAGCCTTCGAATGAATATTCAAATAATATTCAATAAATAATATAAAAGAGTCATAAGCCCTCGAATGAATATTCAAAATAATATTCAATAATAAAATAAAGTTAAAGTTATCGAATAAACCTTATTCGATTAATAGTTTTAAAAACTATATCCATATATATATATATAAATAAATATATATATATATAATATACTCGGGAACATCGACTCCCGGTTTAGAAATATGTTCACCTTTTATCCCCTATACTAAGGGTATACGCAACTACTTGCTTATTTCTAGCATAGGTATTATGCAACTATAAGCATTGAAATCAACAGATAGATAACCAGATTATGAAACAGACATGCATATATACCATATTAGCATGCTCCAATATATCGCAAAATTTGCTAATAACAATCATGCAATATCACAAGATAATGCATATACATATATTTACATCACAACAACAGTATAACGGGTAGAAAACTTGCCTGAGCGACTGGGGTTACGAATGGCTCGGGACGAGTCTGGTAACCTATAAACAACAAGTAAGTTGGAATTAAACCAAAGTCACTTGTAAATCTATACTTTAACTAACTTAGACTCTAACGCTTGTTTTGCGCTCACTGATTCGCTTAAGTCACTCGGGTACCCTCGGCTCCACCATTTTCAATAATTTAACCTTTACGAGTTTTAAAGCGATTCCTTCGCGAGTGTCTTACCAACTGCCTAACACACTTACCATAAATGTTTCATACATTAAGTAACCCTTTTTGGTCTTTAACCTATGTTTCAAAGTAAGGCGAGGGGAAAAGTTTCGTTCGCGAAACGCCGTTACTTGAAACGGTCGTTTCTCCTAAACCGTGCATCAGAATCGAACGAACTACATATCAAAACGAAGCTCGTAACATGAGCTATCTAAACATGGCAGTGGTCATAATCTAGCAGGGGGTTATCGGGTCCTAATGTTATGCACAAAAACAGTCTACAGAAAATCGGACGTTACGACGGCTATGTTTACGCGATTTCCCAATTTTAAACCAATTCAAAACAACCACAATTCAACCTCAAATCCAACATACAACCAACATCCATCCTTATCACATCATAACAACCCCAACCAATTCAATTTAATCATTCATACTTATGCCTAAACTTAACTTTAATCATACTTAAGTTCCTTTAAATCAAAACCACAACAATTACCACTCCATTTCACTACCATTCCAAATCCCAAACTCTAAATCATAACAACAAACTACAATATCAACCCACTAATCAAAATCATCTTATAATATATAGGAATCTAGGGTTTGGAGATGGTATACCTTCCTTGAAGTGGTGGGTGGAGCTAGGAAGCCTTAAGAAGCTTTGAGAAGTCTTAAGAATGCTTGGATCTTCAAGAAAAACAAGAAAAAGTTCAAGTTAAAAACTTGAAAACACTATTCATTGTCTTCTTCTTTGATTAAATGAAGAAGATTGAGAAGGAATTAATGGCTTAAACTCATGATATAGTCCTAACTAAGCATGAAGATGATTAGGGAATTATCTTACCAATTTAGGAAGCTTGGATCTTGGATTTTGAATTTCTCTTGCCTTTTGAATAGTGAAAAGCCGTGAGCAATGAAGAACAAAGCCTTGGTTGCTTTTGATTTTTGATGAAAATGATTTTACTTGGCTTGGTTGATTGGTTTTTGTGCTTGCTTTAGTCAATTACCTTCTTGCCCTTAGATTTGTGTGGTTACAAAGCCACCACACCTCCTTCCTTCCCATGTCATGCTTATGTCATCCTCATGATGTCATCCTCCCTTCCTTGTCCTCTTTCTATTGGTTGGATGACATCATTCCCACTAATCCCTTTGATTAACTTCCTAATCGTTTGCCTAATGACCGCTGATCTGTTATACGGTTCGCTTAACTTTCGTTTTCGTTTATCGTTTGAGGGATCATACCCGGGATCTTATTACTTAGGTTCCCTTAACCTTTCTCAATATATTGTATTCCTTTTATGATCCTCTCTTATAATCCTTTAATTTAAATCCTTTTTATCCTGTTACCTTATACTCAATTCTTTCCGTATCTTGTGTATTTCCGGGAAAAATCAAAGTGTTCGGATTTGGATTCTGACGATCTTTACATACACTTATATCCCATATAAAGTACTAATAAAATCTCAGAATATCCATATCAGAACCCCTACATAGTGTGACATGAAAAGTTTTCTCATTCAGCAAAAACACTATTCATAAGGGTTTCAAAAATTTCCCAAAAATTGGGGTTATTACAGTCTCCCCTCCTTAAAAGGATTCCGTCCCGGAATCAGATAGAAATGAATAGGGATACCTTCTTAATATTGCACTTTCTAACTCTCAAGTCAATTTTCCCACATTGTGGTCCTGCCACCAAACTCTGCTTAGTTTGATAATCCTTCCCCTAAGCACTTGTTCCTTTTCACTCTATAACCCTTCCTGGTTGCTCCATATAGGTTACGTCTGGTTGCATGTCTATGCGCTCATATGCCCCTATTTATCTGGCATCTGAATTACACTTCCTTAACATTGATAAGTGAAACACGTTACGACCTGCTACATGTTCGGGGTTAGGGCTAGCTCATATGCTAACTTCCCAAACGTCTTAATATATCCAAGGGTCCAACAAATTGTAGACTTAGCTTTCCTTTCTTTCCGAACCTCATCAATCCTTTCCAAGGGATACCTATATCATTACTAGGTCCCCTATTTCATACTCTTTATCCTTTCGTGTCAAATCAACATACTTATCATGTCCATCTTGGGCTACTATCAGCCGTCCTCTGATTAGATCTATCATATCCTTGGTTCTTTGGACTACTGCGGGTCCGAGCATCTTGCGCTCTACAATTTCATCCTAACATAAGGAAGATCGACATTGTCTTCCCTCAAGGATCTCATAAGGCGACATCTCGATAATGACATATGATCTATTGTCGTAAGATAACTCAATCCGAATTAAGTGATCATTCCAAATTCTTTCAAGTCTATTGCACAGACTCTCATTATTGCTTTTAGCATTAGAGCTTCTGCTTCTCAATACCCATTCTTTTCCAGTTCGTAATCGCTACTACCTTCCGTTCCTAATATTATACTGGTTATACTTTTGCTCGTTAGCGTTCTATAACCTTTTAATAACCACGTCAACCTTAGTATCACGAATGTGTTTCCATTCCGAATACTACCACAACTTTATTACTCCTTTTTCAGCTGTTTCTATTTCCCAAAGTTTGATCAATCATATAGAAGTAATGGAATTTGTTGAGAGATCACTATGATCATGAACACTTGTTATATCGCATAGTTAGTACAGAAGGTGGCCAGCCTTTAGTACTTGACAAGCAATTAAACAACATGTGGTATCCTACTAGGCTTCTATCACAAAGATAGATAGTCATTCGGCAATACCTCCCCTTCTGGAAGGGTTGTTCTTCTCAGCTTACATGAAATGAAAAGAAGAGAAAAGAACGAACTGAAGAGAATTGTATATATGAAAAAAATATACTGCCACAAAATATCTGGCTTGGAACCTACCTCTGAACTATAGAGGTTTGTCATAGGAGAACAAAACATAAACGTATTTATATCAGCATAAAGTATTATAGCATCGTATTTCCCATGCCTAAATATTTCTATTCCGTCCATCATTCTATGGACCCATGCTCTTCCTCGAGCTTATACACAATCACCTTTGAAACTCCCTCGATATCGAAAATCGAATCTGGGATCTCATTCTAGACCTCATCGTTACTAGAATCCATTTCTATACCGCAACCTTCTTCATATGGGTAATACTACTCTTTATCGATAAGAAGGAATAAATATATCATAGGTAGATAATTGACTTAATTAGTCTATCAATGATAACTTATACACCACCACGACCCGATTAGTGGTACTTACTCTCAACATCCATTCCAATACAACTCTCACGGTTGTAAGTAATCAGCTCATTACTCTCAGAATCATTCCTACATTACTATGGCCCACCGTTGACCTACTGTAGTCATTCGTTTTCCATGAAGTTTTAATAGCTAACCATACGGAGTCCATTCATATCATATCGAATTCTTCTAAGGAGATAACATGATCACCATTCTTGATTCATGAAGAACACTCCTGATCCTGACGTACATTCATGACGTGAAGCAGATAAAATTGCAGAAGAGTTTCAATCAAAGCAACGATAGCAGGTTAATACCATTCTTAATCATATGCCTTAAATAGAAGACTTAACTCAAAGGTTCGTTTAGTCCTTTTTGAAACATGGTCCTGGATTATTCTCAAGATAGGACCTCCTAAGATAGATAGCCCGTTCCTGGCGATTACACGAATTAAACCTTTACCAACTACTATTACGGTTGGGTATTGCACAGTCATCAAAAGGAATGTCAATCTTCCAAACCATAATTCAACCTTCACATTTTTAACCATCATCACTGTATTCCTCTGGCACAAGCGCCTATAATTATCCTCTTACCTTTAAAGTGTCGGCCGCCTCTTTGGCCTTTCCTGATAGTAAAATTTCCTTACAGTCAATGTCATTTTAACCACCTCCAAATAAATTTTCTACCTTATTTCCGATCACTGCTTGAGTGAAGATGTTTTCCTTAAAATCAGATGGGAAAAAAAATATCACCATTTTTCCATAAGTTATTGCCTCAGTCTTTAGAGGCTAATCACTGTCAAGACTGACTCTCAATCATACTTAGAACATTTTTTATCTTAAGTCCCAATTGCCCTGAACAATTTCGACCATTACTGGTTCGATCCATACTTTCTCGTGGTTTAATACGTGCCCCACTTGGCATCATTATAATTACGTCATATTTCCTTTATCAACATTTCTATTCTTAAGAATTTTAAATATTACCTTTCTCCTTGTAAAACCTCTAAGGTTATCCTTCAATCGTTCCTCCTGTATTCCCTATATACAGGGCATATCAAAATACCATTTACTAATACTAGAACCATTGTCTATATACTTCTGAAAAATTTCTCCACTGATCCTTAAAGGCTGTTGTTACCTTAACCCTTTCCAATTCATCCTGTCAAAACTCATACTGTCCCTATTAAGGGTGAAATGCCAACCTTTATGCATTCCCCTAGGATTCATTTTAAGTTACCGAAGTTCTATCCTTAATTCCACCTTTAAAAGGTACCTGCATCCTTCCATGGATAAATCAAGTCATATAACCCTGATAAGGGTGTCTTATTCAATCATTCCCACCTCGATAGTATATGCCTAATTTCACAATAACATCTGTATACAACATGAGGTCAATCAATATGGCCTCCAAAAGATAACAATGGTCATCCGCTTTTCTTTCCTGATTTGGTAATGATAACATGGATGTTCTGGAACATATTGGTCATGTTCAACGTGAACCTCTTCTTAATAATTCCTTATTTACTTTTGTTGTTTATCTCAACAGTCATCTCAATGTTGGGATATCTCTCATACTTGGCGTCTCCCTTTCCGGGTATCAAGCCACCGGTCTTACACTTCACATTCTTGAAGG
The DNA here is from genome assembly GCF_009905375.1 of Apium graveolens. Classification (NCBI taxonomy): domain Eukaryota; kingdom Viridiplantae; phylum Streptophyta; class Magnoliopsida; order Apiales; family Apiaceae; genus Apium; species Apium graveolens. Next base: position 175,351,605 of record NC_133648.1, on the reverse strand, counting down.
TCACTTCCTTCATCCAATTTTCTTAATTTCTTACTTTCTTGTCTCCTCAGTCTATCCGCGTCTCATTATTTATCCTTCGAACTATCTCAAGGTTTCCTCGAATCCTCCCAACTTAAAGGGAATAAAATATACATAACTCTTATGCCTGCAACCATCAATTTTAACTCATGGTGAATCACCCTCATCCTGACGATTACATACTCTTCTATTTCTATTTCTACGAGTCTTTAGGGTTTCCTCATACCCAACTCCCTTATCATTCCTCAAACTCTCTTGCCTTTATATTCCTTTCTCTTATCGTTATTTCATGGACCAACACAACATAAACATTGATTTCATACATCCCTCATTCTGGATTCGTGTCCTCAGAACGAATCTTGATAACTTTTACAACTTAGATTCATAATTCATTATACTCGTCTGCCTTTGTTCTGGCTCTAAAGCTTTTACACTATTCCATAACCTTGGGAATTACTTTCCCGAAAACAATTGGCTGAACTTTAATCAGTTTATTATAATCTCTTGCTCCGTGCCTTCCTTGGCCTTTCACCAGCAGGTGGTCTCTCTCTTAGGAGGGTGAGTGATAAAAACAGTCTTTTGTGATTCGTCAATCATTTAGAATCTCAAATGATTCCTATATTTCCTTTAGCCAGGCTCTTGCCTCGACTAGGTCAACCTGTTCCTTGGAACTCTGAGAGCTTAACGATTTAAAGGTCATGAAAGAATTTCCTGCTGCATTGTCCCCTCAGGGTGGTGGTTGGGGATAATAGTCTAAGTTCTCTTTAGACAGGTCCATGAATTGCCGTATAGGAGTACCGTCTCGGGTCTCCTTTCCTTACTCGACTTTCCGTTTCCTTAGTATGAAATGTTTCATCCTACTCCCCATGATTGGGGTCATCTTTTAATTTAAAATCCTCATTTTCCACTCCATTATGTCATGGGTTCCTTCTATCTTGATGGCGACCTCCCTGACTATCACGTTCAGGGTTTGCTCTAAATCTTATTCCTCAAACTATGGCTCTCATCTAAGTTCTCATCCTTACGCTCTTAAACTTTCGGAACCCAAATTCTATAGGAATACCTCATTATTCCCTTATCATCTTTCTCGATATTAATCTTTTATCTAATTGTTGGCTCTCTGCCTTCATTCATAACTTTTTCTGGCATAATATGATCTTTTCCAATAATTCGGGCTGTATTGTAATCTCAAACAGCTTTTCGGTACCGGCTCCGGTTACCTTCACTACTATTTCCATTTTCTCAAAATCTCTTATAAACTCTCCAAAAGACATTATCATCTTGAGTCTCTCCTTTTTACTAAGGGCATCAGCCACCATATTGGCTTTCCCCGAATGATAAAGAATCTCCCAATCATAATTCTTGATTAGCTCTAACCGCCTCCTCTGGCGTATGTTGAGCTCTTTCTACGTAAGAATGTACTAGAGCACTTATGACTTAGGTAATTCTCGCACTTCTCTCCATACAAGTAGTGCCTCCAATCTTTAGGGTAAAACTATTGCCACGAGCCTAAGCTCATGGGCGGGGATATCGAATTTCATATTACCTTAATTGTCTTGACGCAGACGCGATTATCTTGCTGTGCTGTATAAGAAGCACCCTAATTCCTTATGCGAAGCGTCACTTACAAATCACAAAATCTCCTTTTCCATCCGGCAACGCCAGCATAGGGGCCATCACCAACCTCTGCTTCAGTTCTCGAAAGCTGTTCTCGCATTTCTCTGTCCATTCGAACTTCTCAGTCTTACGAGTAAGCCGCGTTAAAGGGGCTACTATCTTTACAAACTTGAACAAACCTCCGGTAGCGACCGACCAATCCTACCTCTGGTAGTCGACCTAACCATGGTCATCAATTCATCAGTGGTCCTTTATCCAATCTTGTCAGGATCTTCCTTGGGATCCTCCTCAACAACTATCCCTTCTAGGACAACCTCCTCAACCGCTACATCCTCAATATCAACATCATCCGGTCCCGCGTTAGGACGCTCTATCGGATCTATAATCTGATCCCCAATAAATAATAAAACATCATCGCGTTGATGTTCCTCAACTTCAGGGTTCGGAGTCCCGCTACCATATAAGATAACGAACTACGCTTCTATCGCTACATTTATAAGGGTTCCCATAAGGGTTTTAACTGCCAGTACTACGTTAGGTAGTCCGACTATGAACTTGGCAAGAGTTCTTATTATCTTAGTGAACTTATTATCTTAACGTCCCATCATCTCTGAGGTTTATAACGCTTAGCTCTGATACCATTTCTGTAACACCCCCAGATCCGGGGTCGGGGATCCGGGTTGTCACGGTCTTTCTTTCCACAATATCACTTCACTTAATTAATAATAAATAACCTCATGCTGTGACCCCATACTAACACACACCACAACCCGTTATAGTCTCAGAGATGAAATTGAAATAAGTACAAGTCTTTGAATCCACAATTTAAAAGTTATTACAACCCAAAATGATTACTTGATAAATTTACAGTTAATTGCCATTATCTGCCACAAGTTATAATTATACATAATTGATTCTCAAAAGTAGATGGTCTGATCTACAATAGATCTACCTCTGCAGCTATAGCAGCTACAACATCAACAGGAAGACGCGGGACGCTTCCCACGCGCTTGCGCTGGGTCTGCTGGAGTCTGGCCATCTTTCCTAACTGTTGTTGTGTGATGAAGAAATAAAGCAAGGGTGAGCAGCAAGCCCACCAAAATAATATGTATAATGATTTACAATATATGAGCCTACTCATAATACTCATGAAAGTCTTGGTCAAAAGAAATGAACCAAGTTTGATATCTTAATGCGATGAAGTCGCAAAATATTCAGTATATATACATATATACTTTTCAAAATATTGGAAGTCCTCTTCCATGCATAATATACACAAAGTCCCAGTGTATAACTGTATAAAAAAATATCGTTGCAAGGTGATCTCATATATCTAACCTTGTCTCAACGTTTTTCTGAAAATCTTTGTCATTCATAAGACAATTATTAATTAGATATAAGGTTAAAAGATGAGGTTACCAAATACCCCAATATACTTATATCTTTCCCAATACTACTTGAACTACCACCGTTCAAGTTATAATTAGTTTCAAAAGTTCATCCCACTGATGAGACCACAAGATAAGACTTGAATAGATTCAATCTTTGAAATATTATTGAATGAAAAAGTTATGAGATACTTTATTTAGTCCCGATATATATATATATATATATATATCCACATATATATATCTCTAAAACATTTCCTGGAACCTCTGTTATGTAAAGTATGAACAGAGTTTGAAACATCCAATGAATTTCGGAAAGGAAAAGAATTTTGGCATAAACCAGATATCTTGCTGATCAGGCAAAGATACCAATAAGTAACCTTTTCTACTGTAGATGGATGAATTCCTCACCGGTCATCACCCTGGCCGCATTAGGACCTCGCGCTAGACCGTTACCCGGCCCCTCACGCGTTGATGGACTGCCACCCAGCCACTTACACAATAATAGACCGTACCCCGGCCTGTCGCTTATGCCGACTCAATCAAATGGACTTACTTCCCGAACATTGGGCAAGTAATCAAATTGTTTTCTCAAAACAGCAACCTCGTTGCGAATATAAAATACACCACAGAGCCGGATTCCCCAGGTTTTGAGTGAGTATTTAAATCCCCTTAAAAGGAAGATCTTAAATATAAAAAAAAAATTTTGGGATCCACTCTGACTTTTAAAAATCATTTTGAAGACTCGAAAACACTTTAAAGAGTGTTTGGAGTAAAGCTGATTTAATGAAGTAAATCAGTCCCCAGAATATTTAGAAAATGACCGAATATTATTATTTAAATAATATTCCCATAAAGAATAGTCTTTATAAAAATAATTGAAGTAGAAGTATTAAAATTTATACTTGAAATAAACATTAAATAACCAAAGATATACTTATATGAAAGTATTATCTTTATTTGAATAATCGAAAATAAGTTTGATTATTAACACCTTATTCTTTAATAAAATAAAGAATATATTTCAGCAAATAATCGGAGTCATAGATCCTCAAATGAATATTCAAATAACATTCATTAAATAATATAAACTGAGTCATAAGCCTTCGAATGAATATTCAAATAATATTCAATAAATAATATAAAAGAGTCATAAGCCCTCGAATGAATATTCAAAATAATATTCAATAATAAAATAAAGTTAAAGTTATCGAATAAACCTTATTCGATTAATAGTTTTAAAAACTATATCCATATATATATATATAAATAAATATATATATATATAATATACTCGGGAACATCGACTCCCGGTTTAGAAATATGTTCACCTTTTATCCCCTATACTAAGGGTATACGCAACTACTTGCTTATTTCTAGCATAGGTATTATGCAACTATAAGCATTGAAATCAACAGATAGATAACCAGATTACGAAACAGACATGCATATATACCATATTAGCATGCTCCAATATATCGCAAAATTTGCTAATAACAATCATGCAATATCACAAGATAATGCATATACATATATTTACATCACAACAACAGTATAACGGGTAGAAAACTTGCCTGAGCGACTGGGGTTACGAATGGCTCGGGACGAGTCTGGTAACCTATAAACAACAAGTAAGTTGGAATTAAACCAAAGTCACTTGTAAATCTATACTTTAACTAACTTAGACTCTAACGCTTGTTTTGCGCTCACTGATTCGCTTAAGTCACTCGGGTACCCTCGGCTCCACCATTTTTAATAATTTAACCTTTACGAGTTTTAAAGCGATTCCATTGCGAGTGTCTTACCAACTGCCTAACACACTTACCATAAATGTTTCATACATTAATTAACCCTTTTTGGTCTTTAACCTATGTTTCAAAGTAAGGCGAGGGGAAAAGTTTCGTTCGCGAAACGCCGTTACTTGAAACGGTCGTTTCTCCTAAACCGTGCATCGGAATCGAACGAACTACATATCAAAACGAATCTCGTAACATGAGCTATCTAAACATGGCAGTGGTCATAATCTAGCAGGGGGTTCTCGGGTCCTAATGTTATGCACAAAAACAGTCTACAGAAAATCGGACGTTACGACGGCTATGTTTACGCGATTTCCCAATTTTAAACCAATTCAAAACAACCACAATTCAACCTCAAATCCAACATACAACCAACATCCATCCTTATCACATCATAACAACCCCAACCAATTCAATTTAATCATTCATACTTATGCCTAAACTTAACTTTAATCATACTTAAGTTCCTTTAAATCAAAACCACAACAATTACCACTCCATTTCACTACCATTCCAAATCCCAAACTCTAAATCATAACAACAAACTACAATATCAACCCACTAATCAAAATCATCTTATAATATATAGGAATCTAGGGTTTGGAGATGGTATACCTTCCTTGAAGTGGTGGGTGGAGCTAGGAAGCCTTAAGAAGCTTTGAGAAGTCTTAAGAATGCTTGGATCTTCAAGAATAGTGAAAAGTCGTGAGCAATGAAGAACTAATGCCTTGGTTCTTTTTGATTTTTTGATGAAGAATGAATTTACTTGACTTGGTTGCTTGGTTTTTTTGTGTTTGATTTAGTAAATTACCTAGTTGCCCTTGATTTTGTGTGGTTACAAAGCCACCACACCTCCTTCCTTCCCATGTCATGCTTATGTCATCCTCATGATGTCATCCTCCCTTCCTTGTCCTCTTTCTATTGGTTGGATGACATCATTCCCACTAATCCCTTTGATTAACTTCCTAATCGTTTGCCTAATGACCGCTGATCTGTTATACGGTTCGCTTAACTTTCGTTTTCGTTTATCGTTTGAGGGATCATACCCGGGATCTTATTACTTAGGTTCCCTTAACCTTTCTCAATATATTGTATTCCTTTTATGATCCTCTCTTATAATCCTTTAATTTAAATCCTTTTTATCCTGTTACCTTATACTCAATTCTTTCCGTATCTTGTGTATTTCCGGGAAAAATCAAAGTGTTCGGATTTGGATTCTGACGATCTTTACATACACTTATATCCCATATAAAGTACTAATAAAATCTCAGAATATCCATATCAGAACCCCTACATAGTGTGGCATGAAAAGTTTTCTCATTCAGCAAAAACACTATTCATAAGGGTTTCAAAAATTTCCCAAAAATTGGGGTTATTACATTTAGCTCAGGAATAGGTAGGATTTCCCAGTCTATTGGTTCATTCTTCGGAATGATTGGTTCACCATAAAAATTCACCTCAGGAATGACCTTGATTTCAGCTTGCTCCATTATGGGCAAGGTTGGTTGATTTGCAGTAGTAGACTGGGTTGGCTTTGGTTCTTCCTCTTCTTCTTCAAATAACAGCTTCCTTTTGGCTCTTTCCTTCCTCACCCATTTTACATATATCTGCTTTGGTTCCTCTAGCTTCTCAGACTCAATTGTGGTGACAGGCTTCTCAATTTCTGACTTGGTGACAGACTTCTCAACTTGTTTCTTTGCTTTTAAGGCAACCTGTCTTTTCTGAGATTTCAGCCTCAACTTTTCTTCTCTCTTTGCTTCTTCGAATTGAGGATGTCCAGCCATCACACAAATTAGTTTTCCATTTTTGTAGATTTTATCTATTCTTTTCTTCAAGACTGAGACTCTTGGATCTTTATGATTGGCAATGGAGTTACCAAGCATCTTCTTTTCATGAGGCTGAGGAGTTGCATAGATTAGGTCCAAAGGATTATTGCTAGAATGTTTTGATGAATGATTCTTGGGATTCAAAATCACAGTGGCCTTTTGATGTCTTCTAGATGATGTTTGACCTCTCTCCATATTCCTCAAGCTCATTTCACTTATTGGAATTTGTCTCAGTTGTGCAAAGTACTTCACAGATTTGTTTTAATTTTCAACCGGACCAAAACCCTTTTCTGTTACGACCTGTATTTCTAAACCCTATCTATATATAATTGTGTGTTTATAATTAAAATTTAAATTGTGTGGAATTATAAATATGGATGATCTATATGACTGAGTGTCTATAAACTAAATGTTTAATGTATTAGTTTATATAAAATTTATTTGAAAATAAAATCTTATCATTTAGTAGTTTTAAATGATAATCAAAATTACTTCATTTTATATGAAAAATCGATTTTAAAAATCTTTTAACAATAAATTTTCAAATTTTATATCATTAAATTTCTAAAATCATAAGCTATTTAATGATATTTATTTTGTGATTTATGGAGGTGCATTTATATTTATAAAAATTGTTTTACATAAATTAGTTGATTTTTAAATTGCAAATTACTTAGTTGCCCATGCATGCAAATACCCTCCAATTCAATTTAAAGGGCATAAGAGATAATTCATACCCCACTAACCTTCTTCTATCCACCAAAAGACTAAACTACCCTTGCATGCACTTTTGCTTGGTTATTAAAGAAGGGCACTTTAGTACATTCCAAATTCCACTATTGAATTAGTGCATGATGAACCATAAAGAGAGGAGTTAAACAAAAACCACACTCCACTCAAGCTCATCATTTTCACTCTCAAATTTTCTCTCATCCCCCTCTCTTTTTCTTCATTTGGCCGAAGCCCCTTCCCCCATTCCCTTCAATTTTTCTTCATCAAATCCTTGCCATTCTAGTGTAATTCCATTACCCATTCATATAATATACACTTTACAAGAAGTTCCATGCTTAGGAGATGAAGTTTAATGCTTGCATGTCTTGATTTTATGTGATCTCCAAAGAGAAACTCTTAATTCATATGGATTAAAGAGTTCTCTATGAGATATACTTTTTATGTGCATAAACTAAGTGTTTCCATGAATAAAACTCTTTTAAAACCTTTGAATACTATTGATATTTAGTTGTAAAGTCATATTCTACTTTGCATGTTAGAGATATGGCATTATTTTCAAGTGTAATCATGTTATAAATGCTCTTCTTTTCAAAAATGTACATGCATGCTTAGTTTGTGTTAAATTCGACCTTATATGTGCTTAAAACAAATTGTTTCCTTGATATTATGCTTGATCTTAGTTTTTAAAAGGTAGAGTGCATGATCTTTTGAAGTAGTTAAGTATTTGAAGTCGAATTTATGAGCTAATAACCCTCTTGTTTAGTCAAACTTGATTTAGTGATCATCTTGAGTTGCATGTTAGGTTTTATTTTGCATGTTGGTACTATAGGGCATGGATGATCTCTATTATTGGTTGAGGCCTTATTTTAGAGTCTTATAGTAGTAAATTTTCCTTGGTTGAGATTTAATTCATGGTTTTAAAGCGGGTGTTAAGGTGGAAAGGCTAGGATAGAATCCTGAAATTTTTTCCAGATTTGCATGTGAGTTTTGTGTTGATTTTGAATGGGCATATCTTAGGCATTGTTAGGCCCAAGCCACGGGGAGTTAATACTTGGGGTATAATTGAGTCTAGAAGTCACAAATTAGAGAAACTCAACCATTTATTGAGGTGCACACACCAAAATTTAGAATATGTCCAGCAGGGGACAGTTTTGTTGCAACTTAGAAATGAGGAGTTTTGACCATGTCATTGGTAGGTCCTCACTAGGCCTTGGTTAGCCCTATTTATAGGGAGTGTCAGAGGAGTTTTTCTAGCCATAATTCATAGGAATTGAGTTAGAATCATTTGTCATAAGTTAGTGCAAAATAAGACACTTTTCTGTCCAGAAAATAGGGGAACGTTGGACTTTAAGCATAGGCCCAGGTAGGCCCAAGCTAAGCCCTTGAGACAAAACAAGTTTGAGAGTTGCCTTATGATCAGAAGAGTCTATTGTAGAAGTTTTATAGGTAAAATTGAAGTGTAAGGGTGTCAATTGTACTCATAAACCCATTGGTGTCACCCTGAAATCACTATAATGAGCAAAATCACTTAACCATTAGTTTTAGGACACTTATGAGTGAGGCCTAAGTTGACCACCATAGTTTTAAGATAGTATGAGGTCATTAGAGTGTAAGGCCTAAGTCAAGGTCCATAAGAACTTGATAGTTTAGAAAAGGCACTTCGAGTTATGAGGACGATATTAAGAGTTTTGGCTAGTTTAGCATAACTAAGTGACTTGAGTAAGTGGAGTGAGATCATCCAAGCCTAGTGATGCAATATAGTCTGTATGGATATATTATTATGTACTTAATTGTGCTATGTGAACATGAGTGGCTATGTGAACTATTATGCTTATAAGGTAATTATAAGCGTTTATGTGTATATAGGCCTAAGTGCCAATGTGCGTAATCTTGGTTTATAATTAGGTTGAGTTAGTGAGTATATATTATTATGAGGATATTATTATCTTCTATAGGCTCTCGAGACGAGGGTAAACTTTCCATTAAAGTCGAGTGAAGCTTCAGTAGCTCCCACCTGCCAATCAAGTCAAGCCTTTCTCAAGGCAAGTGTTTCAACCTACCTTTTTGTTTATACTGCAAGATAGTGTTAGCCCAGCTTTTATATATGATGCGAGTATTCTAATTCACCTTGATATATATGATCCAAGTGGTTTCAAATCTATCTTTCGTATTATATGCAAATGTCATGAACCCTCAAGTATCTATTGCAAGTAGTTTAACTTTGCTTGTAGATTTTTATGCAAATAATTCAAAAGTCTTACCATGCTAATATACCAAGTAATTGTGATGTGGAACCCTGTGCAAGTTATACTCAGTAACCTTATCTTGATACCTAAAAGTCATCTATCCCTTAAAAGTTGTTCATGATTGCTTGATAACCCTATTCTTACTCCTAAAACATGATACCCTGTTATACTTTGAACTGATGTTCACCTTCTTTATATTTCAATACCTATGTCTTATCTGGAACCATTACCTTGAACCTAGTTTGACTTAGTTCCTTCATACTATCCGATAACCCTGCTAAATCTCATTATCAAATTCATTGTGAATAGAAACCTTGAAATTCCCTTGATAAAGTATAGTCTAGTTGATCATGGCCTTGAAATTTAGTGGACCTTTTCCCTGTGCTCCAAAGTTGATCTAGAATCCTTGATAAAGATGCTCACTGTTTAAGAAAGTAACCGTCACTTGGCATCAGTTTTTAAAATAAACAGTTAAAATTTGGATTTCCAGTCCCAAAGGGGAACAAATATTTTCTTTAGATAGTGGATCTGGACTGAGACGCAAGTCATTTCCACTCTTAATTTGTAGGCTTAAAAGTTGCCTAGGGATCCCATTAATGTTCTAGAACCCAGCAAGGTTCGGGATTACTTCGCGGCTGATCAGCGGCTGTAATCCGTAGCATCATAAAATGGTTTTGATAAGGAAATGGTTTTGAATGGTTTTATTACAATAAAAGATGCCATCATCCTGAAAGTTTATCTCTTGATACAATATTGTTGAATCTTTCAATTCCATTGTTAATGTATTATTCTTGTTTATGTATATTATAGCGCTTGTTGAGCATTTGGCTCACTACTTGCTTACCCTGATATTACAGCTAGCAGATATGGTTAGATTCAAGCAGACAGCGTGTAAGACTTGTGATGTCGATTCGTATGTTCGAGCTCAGGTAGTTAGTGATTTTGTGTGTGAGGACTCGATATTGGAATCAGGTTGTAATAGTTAATAGTGTTGGGCTATTCCAAACGCTGAACTGTAAAGATCTTGGATTTAGATGTATTTACTTCCTTTTGTTAACTATTATAATTACTCATATATTTTCTTTTGTAAATGTTTGGGGCGTGACATTTTCAATTCTCTCATTAATTTTCTTCATTTGTTCCTTCAGCTTGAGTTCAGCTGCGGTAAAGTTGATCAAGTCAATATTGTCTAGAATTGGTGGCTTTGAGAAAGTAATGGCTGGAACAATTACTTTGCTGACTTAAATGTGCACATCCTTCTCCCCCTTACTAATTGGACAATTGCATCTTTCTCCCCCTTTTTGTTATCATCAGGTTGAGCAGGATTGGAAGTTTGAGCAGTCACCAGTTGCTATAGCAGTTGAGTTTGAGTTTGTTGATGTGAGAGAATTTGAGCAACTGAATTCTCCACTTTTGACAGTCTTGAACCCAGATCCCCAACTTTGCTATTTAAGTCATACTCTTTTCTGAGATTTTGATTGAGACTGGTCATTGTAGTGTCAGGAAGTTTAGCATCCAGTCTCTTATAGATATCCTGCTTGACTTGTGCAATATCATGCTTCAGTACATCTACAGTTTATTGTGTTGGAGAGCTTGAATTTTATGCAACTGTAGGAATTCTAGATGTTCTTGGAGAAGACTCTTGGTGCTAGCACTATTTGTGGCTTGAATTGTAGCTTGAGTTTGGTAATTGAGTTTGAACAAGGTGGATTTGAAATGGTGATAATTACAGTCATTTGTAAACATCCAGTCTCGAGTTTCTACTTACCCCCCTATGTTCCTGCCTACATCCTCAGCATCCTCTCCAAGAGAGTCATCTCCAATAGAACCACTAGAAGCACTAGAAGGATAGTCAAGATCATCACCAGCTATAGAGGGTAGTGAGTTGATTGCATCCTTGGCTCTTAGCATAGAAGTTGTAGTGTGCATCAAGTTCAAAGTCCTTTCAGTAGTCTCATTTCCCTATCCAGCTAGAATTTGATATGCTGGGACAGGATAGTAAATGTCTCAGCATCAAAATAAATAAAGTCTAAAATAGCTTGATATTCTTGCTGAAATAGCTACTTCTTTTCTGCATCACTGGCATCCTTTAACTCATTAACAGAGTGCTCTTCCCATTCTTCTATTGTACCTGCTTTTCTCTCATTATCTCTCTTTTCTTGCATCAAGGGCTCTCCTTGGCTTCCCACCCTCACACCCTCACCTTCACCATCTAAGGTGGGACTCCTCTCACTAACTTTTTCCATGCTGGAAGAAATAGCATGCATTTGATCACTCATTTCCTCTCCTTTTGCCTGAGACCAACTCAGCTTCTCACTCAGTTTACTCCCTTCCCTCAATCCTAATAGTGATTGAACAACCACTAAGTCATCTACACTAGTCACATGTTTGGAAATTTCAAGTTGTGTAAAGACTTCCAATAGATGAGGAACATCCATCAAAATAGTAGTTTTGAATGTCGACGGATAATTGTTGTGAAGCTTATCCGTCGAGAGACAATCACTAATTGACAGATGAGGAATATTCGTCGAGAGAGTAGAAATGATAGAATTAGGAGTTGAAACTATTGTAGAATCTGGGGTGATTGATTTGAGATTATGCACAGATTTCTCAGTAGAATCAGAAAGAAATGGCAAGTGAGCCAACAAATCATCTATAAGATGATGCTCACCTGCTTTGGATATTTGCTCCTCCATGAGTTTTAAAGATGGAGAATCAGGAATTAATGTGTTTATCATGTCCACATCCAGTGAGTTTGTGGGAGAGTTGTGTGTGTGAGGTGTTTCAATTATGAGAGATATTGGTTGTGACTCCACATTTATTGGAGCCACATCAACCTGACTTTGTGATGGTGCAGGAACTGAGTCTTGGACTGCATTTGGCACTATGTGTGCACCGTGTGACTCCCCATAGGTTTAGAATTTTTTTTATATAAGTTTAAGATTCGTCTGTGTCCATTCCCCTTTTGGCCTGTGCTCTTGGTTGAGAGCTTATTTTAAAATTCACATCCTTTTGGGAGTATCCAACTAGTAAAGTGCTTATTTCCTTATTAAGCACTATAGTTTGTTGGGAAACTATAGTGTGGTTGGTTTGGGTCACACAAACCTCACTCTCCTTATCCTTAGGGTTTCTTTGATGTTCACCCCGTCCCTCACCTGTCTCATCACCCTTCACACTCCCCTCTTGTGTTTTGGTAGATTTTAAAACTAATTTCTTTTGAGAGGAACTAGAGTGGGGTTTCTTTGACTTGGTTTTTCAAATTTTTGATTTTTTGGCTTGGGTAGGCATCTGTTTGGTCACTATCACAGAAGCCATAACCACAGTTGTTTGCAAAGAAACTTGAGGTTGAGAAATAGTAGAGATAGAAACATTTACCTCACTTACCTGAGGTGCATCCATGATTGGAAAGTAATTGAGAGGTACCTCACTATAGAGATTGTTCCTGTTAAGATCAGCAAGTACCCTCTTTTCTTGGATCCAACATCAAGCCTATTTGTTGGGTTCTCAATAAAGAGGTCCTTAGACACATGATTAGCTAGCATTATAATAAACCTAGCATAATATATGTTCTTAGACCTCTTCTTAATGTCTCCTAACTTATATCCTAGTTCATACATGACAAAACTAGTAAAATTGAAATACTTATCACTCAAAAGAATGTAAAGCATGTCAACCATAGAGTAACTGACTACATCAAAATTTCTAATCTTTCCTGAAAATGCTTTAATAAAAGAGTCACAGAGAAAGCTCCATTCTTTTCTAAGGCCCATTCTCCTATCCTCACCTAATTTGGCAGGATTTAGAGAATAACCCATTGACACAAGCATGGTGCACACATCTGTGTGTGTGTGTGGAACAAGTGTGTTGTTTTCATGTAAATGAAGGCATGCTTGAATTTCATCAAAGTTAATACAATGGTCATTACCTTTGAGAGAGAAGGAAATGGTCTTATCATTAGAGTTGTGCACTGCAGTTGTCCAAATCTCCTCCACAACTTCACAGTAGATAACTGGAGATTCAAGCATTGCATAGCTAAGTTTGCAACTTTGAATGAAGTCAATCATCTTGTGATAGTCCTCAGAAGCAACAATATCTTTGTTCACCAGGGCTACAAATTTGTTCATTTCATACACAAGTCCATATTAGGACATGATTTTGACTACTGGTGTCATTGTTGTGATTGAGAGCAGTTACATAGAAAAGGGGTTTTGTTTTGGAGATGAAGATAGTAAAATTGCTTTAAGAAAGATAAGAGTAAAATGAAAAATGAAAGGGGACTTTTATACTTTCTCAGAAATAAGTAAAGATTAAAAAGTACAGTAAAGTACCCAATGAAAATTGCCCAAAATAGCCGTTTAAAAAATGAGATAAACTGTAGAAATTCTAGAATTATCCATCGACATATACTTACATACTGTAAGGAAATGCGATATATAAGCTATAAAATTAAAAGCTATGATTAAAGAAATTTGACGGATATAGATTAAACAAATATCCATCGAGATAAAAGTACCCATAATAATATATATTTTTTAACAGATAATTAAATTCAACGGATATTCATTTTAAACGGATAATGAACATCCATCGAGATGTAGATTTTGACTTAACCAAAATTTCATACATAAAAGAAAAATCAAATTTGATTCTGGCCGCATTACAAATTGCTTGGACATCAAATGAATTTAGGAATAATTAAGCATTCCTAACTCACTTACTAACCTAGTGAAAGTTGATTTATCAAGTGGCTTGGTAAAGATGTCTTCATGTTGCTTCTCACTTAGAACAAAATAAAGTTCTACAGTACTATTCATGACATGTTCTCGAATGAAATGGTACTTGATGTCAATGTGGGTATTTTCAGTAATAGCAATGGAACTTGTGTTGTCATGAAAAATTGGAATCTTGTACACATGTAGACCATAATCCAATAATTAATTATACAGCCATAAAATATGTGCACAACAACTACCAGCATCAATATATTCAACCTCAGTTGTAGAAGTAGAGACTGAATTTTATTTCTTACTAAACCAGGTCACTAGCTTATTTCCTTGAAATTGACATGTTTCTATTGTACTTTTTCTATCAATTTTACAACCTGCATAATCTGCATCTGAATAACCAATTAAATCAAAACCAGAATCTCTAGGTTACCAAATGCCAAGTTTTGGTGTTCCTTTGAGATATCTGAAAATTCTTTTAATAGCAACTAAATGAGATTATCTAGGATCAGCTTAAAATCTAGCACAAAAATAATTAGCATACATTATATCTGGCCTACTAGCTGTTAAATATAAAAGTGAGCCAACCATGCTTCTATAACTTGAAATGTCCATAGACTTTTTAGTAGTGTTCAATTCAAGTTTAGTGGCAGTGGCCATGGGAGTTTTTGTATATGTGCAATCCATTAAGTCAAACTTCTTTAAAGGATCATAAATATATTTGGTTTGACTAATGAATATTCCATCATAACTTGCTTAACTTATAAACCAAGAAAGTAAGTTAGTTCTCCCATCATGCTTATTTCATACTTTGCTTCAATTTGGCAAACATTTTACAAAGTTTCTCATATGTAGAGCCAAATATAATATCATCTACATAAATCTGTTATAGCCATTAACATTTTTAAAGAAAAGAGTTTTGTCAATAGCACCTCTGGTGAAATGATTTTCTGAAAGAAACTTTGACAATGTGTCATACCAGGCTATAGGTGCTTGTTTCAAACCATACAGTGCTTTCAAAAGATAGTAGACATAATTTGGAAAGTTGGGGTCTTCAAAACTAGGAGGATGACTGATATAGACTTCCTCCTCCAAATCTTCTTTTAGAAATGCACTTTTGACATCCATTTGATGGACCTTGAAATTGGCATGGGCTGCATAGGCTAGAAAAATCCTGATGGCTTCAAGTCTTGCAACAAGAGCAAAGGTCTTACCAAAATCTATTCTTTCTTGTTGACAATAGTCCTTGGCAACCAATCTAGCTTTTTTCCTTACCACTATGCCATTTTTATCCATCTTGTTTCTGAATACCCATTTGGTGTCAATAGGATTCTTGCCTTTAGGTTTGGGTACCAGTTTTCATACCTTATTCCTTTCATATTGGTTTAGCTCTTCCTGTATAGCTAAAACCCAATCATGATCCAACAAAGCTTCTTCTACCTTCTTCAGCTCTTCCTGAGATAGGACGCTATTGTATAGACATTTTTCTTGAGTTACTTTTCTTTTTTGTACTCTTGAAGATGCATCATCAATAATTAGTTCAAATGGGTGATCTCTAGTCCATTTTCTCTATTGTGGTAGATTAGCTCTAGATGAAAAAGCCTCACAGTTGTCTTGATGTGTGACTGAGTTTTGATTAGTAGAAACTCCCCCGAGTTTATAGATCTTTGACTTAAAGTTGGGGTCTTTTCTATCCGTGATCTATTTTGACTTGCAACTCCTATTGATGGCTCAACGGATGTTAAATTTTGCCTTTCAACGGATGATGCAGTTTGTCTCTCAATGAAAGATGCACCTTGTCTCTCGACGAATGTAGAATTATGTGCCTCATTTCTGCATTATCCTTAGAGATTATTTCTTGATCACTTTCATCTTCACTATCATCACAGTTCATCTCAACATTGTCAAATTTGAGGCTTTCATGGAAACCTTCATCTTGTAGTCCCTCAATCTTCTTATCATCAAACACAACATGTACAGATTCCATAATAATGTTGGTTTTGAGACTGCAGACTCTGTATGCTTTTCCAACCGTATACCCAACAAAAATTCCTTCATCTTCTTTGGCATCAAACTTTCCATGCTGCTCAGTTTGATTCCTTAGAATGTAGCATTTGCAGCCAAAGATATGAAGAAAGTTTAGTGTTGGCTTCCTGTTCTTGAATAATTGATAAGGGGTCATGCATTTTGCTTGATTAACCAAAGGAATATTCTGAGTATAACATGTAGTATTTACAGCTTCTACCTAAAAGTAAGTTGGTAACTTTGATTATTCTAGCATTGTCCTTGCATCTTCAATAAGAGATCTGTTCTTGCTTTCCACTACTCCATTTTGTTATGGAGTCCTTGTTTCTGAAAACTCATGCTTGATCCCATTTTCATCACAAAACAACCTCAATGCAGAATTTTTGAATTCAGTTCCATTGTCACTATTGATTCTTCTAACTTTGAGATCATGATGATTGTTGACTTGCCTTATATGATTGATAATGATTTCACTCACTTCATCTTTTTGAGAAAATATGTCCAAGTGAACTTTGAGAAATCATCAACAATCACTAGGCAATATCTTTTCTTTGAGATTGACAATACATTGACTGCTCCAAACAAATCCATGTGTAGTAGTTGTAGTGGTTCTTCAAGTGTAGATTCAAGCTTCTTTTTTAATGATGCCTTGATCTGTTTTCCTTTCTGACAGGCATCACACAATCCATCCTTTAAGAACTCAACTTGAGGAATGCCTCTTACAAGATCTTTCCTGACTAATTCATTCATAGTCTTGAAGTTCAGATTGGACAGTTTCTTGTACCATGGCCAACTTTCATCTTGACTTGCTTTGCGGAAAAGACAAGTAATAGAATTTCCACTTGATGAGTTGAAGTCAGCTAGATACATATTTCCTTTTCTCACTCTAGTCAGAACCACTTTGTAGTTCTTTTTGTTTGTAACAGCACATGCTTCTCAAATGAATGTTACCGAGTTTTCCTTGTCACAAAGCTGGCTGACACTGAAAAGATTGTGTTTGAGTCCATCCACTAGAGAAACTTCTTCAATGATGACATTGTCTTTAGAAATCAAGCCATATCCCACAGTCTATCCTTTGATGTCATCTCCAAAAGTAATACTTGGGCCAACTCTCTCCTTGAATTCAGTGATCAGGGTAGAATCTCCAGTCACGTTCCTTGAAAAACCACCATCCAAATACCAAAGATTCTTTATGGTTCCCTACACACATTAAAACTAAATCAAGTTGATTTCGGTACCCAAGTTTCCTTGGATCCTGCCTTGTTAGCCATCTTTTTAGGTTTCTTAGGTTTGTCCTCATTTGACTTAAGTGATTGAAATTCAGCCTTGGTCATTAGAGTGGGGCTTTGAAAACCATTCATAATTGCAGAATTATCATGCACATGTTGGTTAACATGAAAGGGCATATTATTTGCAAACATATTATTCCAGTATGGCATGCTAAATGGCATTTGAGACATACTAAATGCAGCATAGTAAGGATGTTGTGCAAATGGCATATTGGCAAATTGTGCATTCAAATTTTGTGCAGGCATACCATTCGTAGGCATTGTGGGCATGTTGGGAAATAAGGGAGGTGTAGACATTGGAGCAGGCATAACAAGTTTGCAATTAACAGAAAAATGATTAACACTACCACACATAACACATATTTTTCTAGGTGCATATTTATCAGGTGTGTAGTTTTTATGTTTCTTAATTCCTACTTTCCCATTCCTGTTATTTTTCTTTTTGGATTCTGCCTTAACCTTAATTTTCTCTAATCTGTCATTCAATTGCTTCTTTGACAAATGACCCACATTCACTCTTTTGTTCTCTTTGACTTGACTTGATTCTCCTGTAACAAATTTTTTGGAAACTGATTCATATTTTTCATTAAGTTTAGACAACTTGACTTTGCTAATTGGTTTTCTTTAACTCGACGGATGTGGTTCCTTTTTATCTCTCGACGGATAATTTTTATTATCCGTTGAATCCACATTCGTTGAAAATCCTTCTGCCAAATTAGGATCCAGCTTATCCTTGCTCTTTTTTCAGGCTTCTTCACAGAATGATTCTATACCTTGAACATCAGCAATTTGGGTATGAACGTCTCTTGATGACTTCCAGGTCTTGATCACCTCTTGCTCTCGTTCATGCTGCTTTCTTAAAATCTCCTATTTTTTAAATATTCAACCAGTTCTTCCTTAAAAATTCTATACTCTATTTTCAAATTCTCAAACTCAACAAATTGAGTTTGTAATACAGTATTTCTTTCACTTAAAAACAAATTATTTTCCTTAATTTTTATGTTTTCTTTAATGAGAGATTTAGTGTAACACGCAAGTGATATAATTCTATTGACATGTCATTTATAGCATCATTACACTCATCTTTAGAAAGATATTCTAGATTAGTTGTGATTACCCAATTGCTTGAAGAACTGACTTCTGCTTCATCTGATTTGGCCATTAGAGCTAGATTAACATAACTTATTTCTTCATCTTCATCTACACCATCAGCTGCCCAGTCATTATCTTGAGTCAAGAAAGCCCTTTCCTTTTGTTTGAGTAATTCAAAGTATTTCTTTTTGTAATCCACAGGCTCAAACTTCTTTCTTTCAGAATCAGTATTTCTACATTTACTTGCAAAATGACCACTCAAGCCACATTCAACATTTGAATTTGGATTTATCCACCATGTTTCTATTTGGCTTGGCTGCTCCAAAATTCTTTTTGAATTTGATCTTGGAAAACCATCTTGATAGCAAATCTAGATGTTCATCTATGTCCTCTATTTTATCCTGAATGAGATGATCTTCATGCTCAGCCACTAGCCCGTTTCCTTTGTCTTCACAAACCCTAGAGTTTGGTACAAATTCCATAGCTTCAACCTTCATCTCTTTCACTCTCTCTTGTTCAGCCACCAAAGCTATAGATCCTCCCTTCTTTCTTCCTTTCTCTATCTGCTCATCTTGTTCCAACTCAAGCTCATAAGTTTTTAGAATGTCATACAGTCTCTCCAAAGTAAATTTCGTGTAATATTGAGAATTTGTGAGAGAGACCGTCATAGGCTTCCATTCTTTTGGTATAGATCTAAGGAATTTCAGGTTTGAATCTTTTTTCAGATTGACTCTTCCATGTAGCTTTAGTGCATTTAGTAGTTTTTGAAATCTATCAAAGATGTCACTTAAAGATTCCTCGTCTTCACAAAGAAAGTGCTCATACTGCTGGATTAGAAGTTACATCTTGTTTTCCCTCACTTGTTCAGATCCATCACATATGATTTGAATTGTATCCCAAATCTCTTTAGAAGTTTTGCAGTTGATGATATTGTCAAACATATCTCCATCAAGACTATTGAACAGAATGTTCATAGCCTTCTTGTCTTTGTGTACTTCCTCAATGTCTTCATATGTCCATTCTGATAGTGGCTTTGGAACACTTTGCTTATTTCCTACAACACCTTCAGTATCTGTAGCAGCTCTTTGAGGAACATGAGGGCCTTTCTCAATGCAATCAACATATCTCATCTTGAGAGAGAAGATGTAGGTGCATTTTCACCTCCAATGGTGATAGTTATCTTTTTTCAAGAACGGGATCTTCGCTCCAACATCCTTCCTGCTCATGTTGTTAGTTGCTTTGATCTTTAAACTCTTAGTGTATCAAGAGCATGCTCTGATACAAATTGTTATTTCCAAACAATCTAACAACTAGAAATACAGAAGGGGGGTTGAATGTAATTCCTGGCTTCTTTTTAATCTTTCAAACTTCTTACAAATATAAATATAACTGTGTATGAATATGCTAAGTGTGGATAAGAAATATTCAAGTATTCAAAACACAAAGTAAATAAACAAGGATGTTTAAAAACTTTTTGGTGGATTGTTGTTTCCACCAGAGATATGTATAAATGTAGAAGATTTATGTGATGCTAAAAAGCACGCTGCTTCTTATAAGTGAATTTGCAAAGAGAAAACTTAGAAATTCTTAACAGATTATACCTTATCTATTTCTCAGTTCTTTCGATCGATATTTTTCTACTTGCTACTCTTGGTTTATATATTACCAAGTTACATGTGAAAGAGACAAACTAATAAAACAAAACTGTCTAAGTCTAATCACATGTTTCTCCATTTCTCCATCCAGCATCTTTGTATTTTTTCAAGTTAGCATGGAAATTGAAATGCTTCTTGATCTTCGTAATCCTGATTACAAGCTGCCACATTTCTATTATGAATAATGAACCCATGTGACTGTCAAGTCACTATCAACTCCTATTTGAATTTTTTATCCGTCGAGACTCTGTTGGATCAACCGTCGAGACTCTATTGGATCATCCATCGAATATGACTTGGGTCATCCATCAAAGCCTTGTAGAAACATCCGTTGAAAGTCTTTCCATAGCAGTTGAGTCAATTTCACTTATACAAAATTACAAGGCATCTAATATATACAATTAGCCAACGTATATTGTATATCATTCTTGTAGTCAACATGACTTAGAATATCCTACAACTTTTAATTCCCTAAGACATTACAGTACACAAGAATATGCTACAAATACTTATTTAAACATAAGCTACTATTTCAACGGATGACAGAGAAGATTATCCGTTGAAAGTTACAAACCCATTTAAATCTACTAAGGTGTTTTGGTAAATTATCATCAAGGCTATAACATATTCCTAACATAAAAGTCATCAACACAACCCTGCATTCTAACATGATCACTTTAAAAATCTAATTCCTAAAATATTGAAATATCTAATATGCTTAATCTCTAATATTATTTAGGAGAATTTTGAAGAATGCACAATGCTCAGAAATTTAATATGTATTTCAAAATTCTCTTTAGATATTAAAATATTGAACTATATTAATTAAATGTAATATGCTATATTTTATAAGAAGAAGTTCAAGAATAATGAAGTGTAAGCTTGAAATCTCTCCTCACTCTTTAAGAATTCTTTTTCTTGCCTCTAAGCTATATTTTTACTAGGAAAAACTTTACATGTGTTATGCTAAATTTATATTACAATTTCTATATTTATAATGTAAATATTAGGGTTGTTCACGAACCAAGATGTTCGTGAACAAGCTCGAACTCGGCTCGTTAAGAGCTCGTTTTACTCGGCTCGTTAACGAACTCGAGCTCGAGCTCGAACAGACAAATGTGTTCGTTAAGCAAAACGAGCTCGAGCCAAGTTTTGAGTTGTTCGGCTTGAGCTCGGCTCGAGCTCCCTCGTTAAAGCTTGAAAAAATTATAATATATCCTGAATATTTTTAGTAATGAATTGTGTTTCGAATTTTTAATTTTTTTTAAAATTATAATATAATCAAAGTTTCAAAAAAATAATTTTATTTGATAAGTTTTTTCACTGTCAGATAGCGGTTGACCTAATTTTTTTCTGACTCGGCTCAGCTCGACTTGGCTCAGCTCGACTTGGCTCATCTATGTTCGCGAACAAGCTCATGTTTGGCTCGTTAGTTAACGAGCTCGAGCTCGAATATAATTTTTATTCGATAAGTAAGATCAGTTCGGCTCAGCTCGGTTCGTCAAAAAAAATCTCGGCTCTGTTCGGTCAAAACTCGGCTCGGTTTGTGAACACCCCTAGTAAATACTTTAAAAAACTGGTAGTGAGAATCTTGTTATATTTTTTGGATTATGTGTCATAACTCACACATTGTAGGCTAGTTTTGGCCATTTGTTTGCAAGCTGCTAGAACACCAAAATTTATGACTGAATCAATAAAACTTATAATAAAGCCTAATCCTAAAAAACAATGTAAATAAAAACATTTTAGCCGAGAGATTAACTAAAGTCAGAAAAGCAGGTGATAACATTTTTAACTTCAAAAATGGTCAAATTCGAACCACCTGTCCCATAATCTCTACTTTAATGCCAAGAAATGCATATGTAAGTTCTTGAATGAACTACATGCGAAAACAGACAATGGTCTTCCAGGACTTGAAACTCAAGGCATTAGGATATCTGATTCTTAAACTTGCATTTTTGCAGCTGAAAAAACTTCAGCATCATATACAAATCTTTTCTGAGAGAATTTCACTCGGGAACTATCATTTTAAGCTATAATATTTCACACATCTAGCTTCCCAAAAAGATCATCTCTTTTAAATTCAAAACCATCTTCATGCATCTACTGAATCACATTTTACTTTCCCCAGAGCCATTATTTTCACAGACTACAGTTTTCACAAAGCCAATCTCCTTCTGTAATTTTATATATAATTTCTTTTATGCAATATCTACTAACATTTTAGTTTAATAATAATCATGTTAAACAATTTTTAAACTTCTAAATTGAAGAGTAATTTTTTAGTCTACCCCGTCCCCAACTAATGCATTTTAAACTATTTCAGTGACTTACTTGTGTTCTCACCACCTTCGCTGAATGTGCAACATACAAGTCAATCTTCACAATATGCATCTCCACATATATCACAAACTTTTACCTATTAATCAGACAATATAGTACATATTACTCAGACAATATAGTACATAAGTACCAAAAAATTGTAGTAATGATAGTGGAAGTGGTTCAGATGCAAGTAATGATAGTAGAAACTGAAAGAATCACAGTCATACCATCTTTGGAACCAATTACAACTCAGGGGGAGAAAAAAATGAAGAACAAGGATCCGCTAGTCAGACTCAACATAATTCTGAAAATGCTGAGTCATCAAGAGCTAGTCTACCAAGATGTAAGAATGGAGTAAAAACCATCATTGGCATATGATACTCAGTAATTCTGATACTGGAGTAAAGGCTAGAAGATCAGAAGAAGAAGAACAAGGATCTACTAGTCAGACTCAACTTAATTCTGGAAATGCCAAGTCACCAAGAGCTAGTCTACCAAGACGTAAAGAATGGAGTAAAGACCATATTTGGCATGTGGTACTTAGTATATCTAATACTGAAGTAAGGGCTAGAAGAGCTGATGTAAACAGTTGAATATATTTTGGTTTTCTATCACCAATGAAACCAAAGGAAGCAGTGAAACTCTTGGTGATCCAGATTGAGTGATTGATATGCAAGATGAACTCAATCAGTTTGAAGATTAAATTTGTGGAAGCTTGTTCCCAGATTCAAGGATAGATTACAATCTTTAAATAGTGAAGATCTTTCTAAGAATGAAAAGAAGCCTGAAGCTATTTCTGAATATAACAGGGGTTGATCCAGATTCAAACACACATCTCAATATTGTTTGTACTCTGATTTAAGATCCTATAATCTCTTTTGTGATTCTATCATAACTCTGGTTTATATGCTTAGATCCTGCTTAATATTATGTGCAACTAGATTAATTTCTCTAATTATATCTGTGTGATTGTATCATGGTTCTGAGTAATTCTGTATGATTGTTGAGTTTCAGACCCTAGGAAACTATGACAACAGATTCCTTGGTCACTCTGATTCTCTGTTCATGGTAGAATAACTCTGTCTATTTTGTGCTAAAATAAATATGCAGCATAATTAATGATAGTTTTGATATGATTATGTTAGGAGTAGTTTTTAATTGATTTAGTCTTGTGTTGATTGATCAATTGGTGCAGACTTGTTGGATATACTCTTGGCATAAATGATTGATTGTATCACTTATATGTCGACCCTATGTGTAACTGCGATGATCTTGGCATGGTTATACTCTGTTCAGGATGTTAAATCCTGATATATTTCTTATACTATGATTACCTTATGCAAGTATTATAAGTTTGAAACAATGTTCACTCTCTTTCCTCTATATTATTGATATGTATTGGACTAACTTGAACTATTTTGAGCTAATGAGATTTGACTGAGTAACATTGTCAAAAGAATCAGAAAGCCTGATCATCTAAGGTATCCTTCATGAATCCATATTGTGGTAGGTAAAGGTAAAAGATCTATTATTCTGAAATCACTCTGTTCTTGATCACTAAATTCTCTGATATTGTACTTTGGATGCTTATGATCTTCAACACCCTCAGTGGTTTTAGGAACTGACTAAGAGCATATCAAACCTCATAGGTTCTAACCTAAGTCATTAGAACCAAACATTTCTCAAACAGTAGTCCATTACCTTACTCTGATATATTCCCCACATTTTGTTATGAGTCACTTAATTTTAATGAGATATCAACTCAGTGATCAGATAAAATTACCATTTGGAATTGGAGTTGTGTTGAGAATGAGGGAGATAGTGCCAAGAAGCACCACATAAGGAAGGAAAGGTCAACCCTACAGCTCTGTCTCTCACAAAGAAGTGGAGTACCTATAACCTGAGACATCTGTAAGCCCATCCGTATTTTCTTAAAATAATATAGAGATGAAAAAGGCATATAAACAGTTACTAGGTGCATTTTCCCAATAAAATGTTATGTATTCAAAATTCGCCTGTCAGCCAGGGCATCTGTACAAGTCACTACCCCTTGGTTAAAATTTTTCCAATGTACATGTGAGATTCACACACACAAGGAAGGTATTGACACATCAATTGTTGTCAAACCATATCAGGGTCAATGGCAATGGTTGAAATCCTGGATCATATTTCTCTCTTTATCTCTGATCTTGAATGAGAACATATGATCCTGGTTGGAAACTCTGATAAGTCCTCATAGACTTTGGAAGAAATCTTTGATCCCTAATGGCATATCATTGATCATTGGTTATCTTCCCAGAATTCAAATATGAAAATGATTTTGACTTTGTCAAAATTGCAGCTCGTAAATAAGGACTCATATATTATCTGACGAGTTTATGAGGTACACTTCTTCATGGAAGTTGAGGGATATCATGAATTATGCCACTTAAAAGAATCCTAATTTCCCCTCTCATAAGGAACATTTCTGAATCTGTTGACCGAGAGTTTCCATCCTTGAAGATGGAAGGCAACTTTTCTATGAAAAGGATTTTCTCGCAGATACACTTGGATGTTTGGAGCTTTGAGTGAGTGACACACTATGAGACGGAGTGACAAACACTTGAGTGTGGAGTGGAGTGAAATACAATGTGAGAACACTAAACAGAAATCACACACTTACACTATGAGGAATTGTAACACCCCCAGATCCGGGGTCGGGGATCCGGGTCGTCACGGTCTTTCTTTCCACAATATCACTTCACTTAATTAATAATAAATAACCTTATGCTGTGACCCCACACTAACACACACCACAACCCGTTATAGTCTCAGAGATGAAATTTAAATAAGTACAAGTCTTTGAATCCACAATTTAAAAGTTATTACAACCCAAAATGATTACTTGATAAATTTACAGTTAATTGCCATTATCTGCCACAAGTTATAATTATACATAATTGATTCTCAAAAGTAGATGGTCTGATCTACAATAGATCTACCTCTGCAGCTATAGCAGCTACAACATCAACGGGAAGACGCGGGACGCTTCCCACGCGCTTGCGCTGGGTCTGCTGGAGTCTGGCCATCTTTCCTAACTGTTGTTGTGTGATGAAGAAATAAAGCAAGGGTGAGCAGCAAGCCCACCAAAATAATATGTATAATGATTTACAATATATGAGCCTACTCATAATACTCATGAAAGTCTTGGTCAAAAGAAATGAACCAAGTTTGATATCTTAATGCGATGAAGTCGCAAAATATTCAGTATATATACATATATACTTTTCAAAATATTGGAAGTCCTCTTCCATGCATAATATACACAAAGTCCCAGTGTATAACTGTATAAAAAAATATCGTTGCAAGGTGATCTCATATATCTAACCTTGTCTCAACGTTTTTCTGAAAATCTTTGTCATTCAAAAGACAATTATTAATTAGATATAAGTTTAAAAGATGAGGTTACCAAATACCCCAATATACTTATATCTTTCCCAATACTACTTGAACTACCACCGTTCAAGTTATAATCAGTTTCAAAAGTTCATCACATAGATGAGACTACAAGACAAGATTTGAATAGATTCAATCTTTGAAATATTATTGAATGAAATAAAGTTACGAGATACTTTATTTAGTCCCGATATATATATATCCACATATATATATCTCTTAAACATTTCCTGGAACCTCTGTTATGTAAAGTATGAACAGAGTTTGAAACATCCAATGAATTTTGGAAAGGAAAAGAATTTTGGCATAAACCCGATATCTCGCTGATCAGGCAAAGATACCAATAAGTAACCTTTTCTACTAGTAGATGGACGAATTCCCCACTGGTCATCACCCTGGTCATAATTAAGACCTATGCTGGACTGCCACTCAGCCACTTATGCATTTGATGGACTCCCACTGAGCCACTTACACAATAATAGACCGTACCCCGGCCTGTCGCTTATGCCGACTCAATGAGAGGGGCTTACTTCCCGAACGTTGGGCAAGTAATCAATTCATTTACCAAATCTGCAACCTTGTTGCGAATATAAAATACACCACAGAGCCGGATTCCCCAGGTTTTGAGCGAGTATTTAAATCCCCTTTTAAAAAGGAAGATCTTAAATATAAAAATGAGTTTTGGGATCCGCTCTGACTTTTAAAAATCATTTTGAAGACTCGAAAACACTTTAAAGAGTGTTTGGAGTAAAGCTGATTTAATGAAGTAAATCAGTCCCCAGAATATTTAGAAAATGACTGAATATTATTATTTAAATAATATTCCCATAAAGAATAATCTTTATTAAAATAATTGAAGTAGAAGTATTAAAACTTATACTTGAAACGAGTATTAAATAACCCAAGATATACTTATATAAAAGTATTATCTTTAATTGAATAATCGAAAATAAGTTTGATTATTTACACCTTATTCTTTAATAAAATAAAGAATATATTTCAGCAAATAATCGGAGTCATAGATCCTCAAATGAATATTCAAATAATATTCAATAAATAATATAAACTGAGTCATAAACCCTCGAATGAATATTCAAATAATATTTAATAAATAATATAAAAGGAGTCATAAGCCCTCGAATGAATATTCAAATAATATTCAAATAATAAAATAAAGGTATCGAATAAACCTTATTCGATCCATAGTTTTAAAAACTATATCCATATATATATATATATAAATATATATATATAATATACTCGGGAACATCGACTCCCGGTTTAGAAATATGTTCACCTTTTATCCCCTATACTAAGGGTATACGCAACTACTTGCTTATTTCTAGCATAGGTATTATGCAACTATAAGCATTGAAATCAACAGATAGATAACCAGATTACGAAACAGACATGCATATATACCATATTAGCATGCTCCAATATATCGCAAAATTTGCTAATAACAATCATGCAATATCACAAGATAATGCATATACATATATTTACATCACAACAACAGTATAACGGGTAGAAAACTTGCCTGAGCGACTGGGGGTTACGAATGGCTCGGGACGAGTCTGGTAACCTATAAGCAACAAGTAAGTTGGAATTAAACCAAAGTCACTTGTAAATCTATACTTTAACTAACTTAGACTCTAACGCTCGTTTTGCGCTCACTGACTCGCTTAAGTCACTCGGGTACCCTCGGCTCCACCATTTTTAATAATTTAACCTTTACGAGTTTTAAGGCGATTCCTTCGCGAGTGTCTTACCAACTGCCTAACACACTTACCAAAAATGTTTCATACTTCAATTAGTCCTTTTTAGTCTTTAACCTATGTTTCAAAGTAAGGCGAGGGAAAAAGTTTCGTCCGCGAAACGCCGTTACTTGAAACGGTCGTTTCTCCTAAACCGTAAATCGGAATCGAACGAACTACATATCAAAACGAAGCTCGTAACATGAGCTATCTAAACATGGCAGTGGTCACAATTTAGCAGGGGGTTCTCGGGTCCTAATGCTATGCACAAAAACAGTCCAAAGAAAATCGGACGTTACGACGGCTATGTTTACGCGATTTCCCATTTTTTAAACTATCCACAATCAACACAAACCATCCTCAAATCCAACACACAACAAACACCCATCCTTATCACATCATAACAACCCCAACCAATTCAATTTAACCATTCATACTTATGCTTAAACTTTACTTTAATCATTCTTAAGTTTCTTTAAATCAAAACCACAAAATTACCATTTCATTTCACTACCATTCCAAATCTCAAACTCTAATCATAACAACAACTACAATAACATCCTACTCATCAAAATCACCTTATAATATATATGAACCTAGGGTTTGAAAATGGTATACCTTCCTTGAAGTGGTGGGTTGAGCTAGGAAGCCTTAAGAAGCTTGGAGAAGCCTTAGGAAAGCTTGGATCTTTAAGAAAACAAGAAAAAGTTCAAGTTAAAAACTTGAAAACACTATTCATTGTCTTCTTCATTGATTAAATGGAGAAGCTAGAGAAAGAATTAATGGCTTAAACTCATGATATAGCCATAACTAAGCATAAAGATGGTTAGGGAATTTTCTTACCAATTAAGGATGCTTGGATCTTGATTTTGGAAATTTTTTTCTTTGAAAAAGGCAAAAAGCCGAGAGCTAATATGAAGAACAATGCCTTGGCTGATTTTTTTTTTGATTTTTGATGAAATGATTTGCTAGTTGGTTGGCTTGGTTTTGTTTTTGATTTAGCAAATTACCACCTTGCCCTTGAATTTGTGTGGTCCTTAATCAACCACACCTCCCTTCTTCCATGTCATGCTTATGTCACCCTTATGATGTCATCCTCCCTTCCTTGTCTCCTTTCTATTGGTTGGATGACATCACTCCCATTAAACCCTTTGATTAGCTTCCTAATCGTTTGCCTAATGACCGCTGATCTGTTGTACGGTTCGCTTATCTTTCGTTCTTGTTTATCGTTTGAGGATCATACCCGGGATCTTATTACTTAGGTTCCCTTAACCTTTCTCAATACATTATATTCCTTTTTATGATCCTCTATTATAATCCTTTAATTTAAATCCTTTTTATCCTGTTACCTTATACTCAATTCTCTCCGTATCTTGTGGATTTCTGGGAAAAACCAAAGTGTTCGGAATTGGATTCTGACGATCTTTACATACACTTATATACTTCATAGAGTACTAATAATATCCCATAAGATCAATAACAGAACCCCTACATAGCGTGGCATGAACAGTTTTCTCATTCAGCAAAAACACTATTCATAAGGGTTTCAAAAATTTCCAAAAATTGGGGTTATTACAGTCTCCCCTCCTTAAAAGGATTCCGTCCCGGAATCAGATAGAAATAAATAGGGATACTCTCTTTGCATTGCACTTTCTAACTCTCGAGTCAATTTTCCCACATTGTGGTTCTACCATCAAACTCTGACTAGTTTGATAACCCTTCTCCTAAGCACTTGTCCCTTTTCGATCTATAACCCTTTCTAGTTGCTCCATATAGGTTACGTCGGGTTGCATATCTATGCGCTCATATGCCTCTATTTATCTAGCATCTGAATTACACTTCCTTAACATTGATACATGAAACACGTTACGACCTGCTACATGTTCGGGGTTAGGGCTAGCTCATATGCTAACTTCCCAAACGTCTTAATATATCCAAGGGTCCAACAAATTGGAGACTTAGCTTTCCTTTCTTTCCGAACCTCATCAATCCTTTCCAAGGGATACCTATATCATTACTAGGTCCCCTATTTCATACTCTTTATCCTTTCGTGTCAAATCAACATACTTATCATGTCCATCTTGGGCTACTACCAGCCGTCCTCTGATTAGATGTATCATATCCTTGGTCCTTTGGACTACTGCGGGTCCGAGCATCTTACGCTCTACAACTTCATCCTAACATAAGGGAGATCAACATTATCTTCCCTCAAGAATCTCATAAGGCGACATCTCGATAATGACATATGATCTATTGTCGTAAGATAACTCAATCCGAATTAAGTGATCATTCCAAATTCTTTCAAGTCTATTGCACAGACTCTCATTATAGCTTTTATCATTAGAGCTTCTGCTTCTCAATACCCATTCTTTTCCAGTTCGTAATCGCTACTACCTTCCGTTCCTAATATTATACGGGTTATACTTTTGCTTGTTAGCGTTCTATAACCTTTTAATAACCACGTCAACCTTAGTATCACGAATGTGTTCCCATTCCGCATACTACCACCACTTTATTACTCCTTTTTCAGTTGTTTCTATTTTCCAAAATTTGATCAATCAAATAGAAGTAAAGGAATTTGTTGAGAGATCACTATGATCATGAACACTTGTTATATCGCATAGTTAGTACAGAAGGTGGCCAGCCTTTAGTACTTGACAAGCAATTAAACAACATGTGGTATCCTACTAGGCTTCTATCACAAAGATAGATAGTCATTCGGCAATACCTCCCCTTCTGGAAGGGTTGTTCTTCTCAGCTTACATGAAATGAAAAGAAGAGAAAAGAACGAACTGAAGAGAATTGTATATATGAAAAAAATATACAACCACAAAATATCTGGCTTGGAACCTACCTCTGAACTATAGAGGTTTGTCATAGGAGAACAAAACATATATGTATTTATATCAACATCAAGTATTATAGCATCGCATTTCACGTGCCTAAATTTTCTCTATCCCGTCCATCATTCTATGGACCCATGCTCTTCCTCGAGCTTATACACAATCACCTTTGAAACTCCCTCGACATCGAAAATCGAATCTGGGATCTCATTCTATATATCACCGTTACTAGGATTCTATGCTCGCATCGCAACCTTCCTCGTATAATAATACGGCTCTCTATTGATAAGAAAGAATAAATATTCACTAGGTAGATACTCTACTTAATTAGTCTATCAATGATAACTTATACACTACCACAACCCGATTAGTGGTACTCAATCTCAACACCCATTCCAATACAACTCTCACGGTTGTAATCAGCTCATTACTCGCAGAATCATTGCTGCCTTACTATGGTCCACCACTGACCCACTGTAGTCATTCATTTTCCATGAAGTCTTAATAGATAACCATACGGAGTCTATCCATGTCGTATCAAATCCTTCTAAGGAGGTAACATAATCACCATTCCTGATTCATAAAGAACACTCCTGATCCTGACATACATACAAGACATGAAGCATATAAAATTGCAGAAGAGTTTCAATCAAAGCACCGATAGCAGGTTAATACCATTCTTAATCATATGCCTTCAATAGAAGACTTAACTCAAAGGTTTGTTTGGTCCTTTTTGAAACATGGTCCTGGCTTATCTCAAGATAGGACCTTCTAAGATAGATAGCCCGTTCATGGCGATTACACAATTTAAACCTTTACCAACTACTATTACGGTTGGGTATTGCACAGTCATCAGAAGGAATGTCAATCTTTCAAACCATAATTCAACCTTCACATTTTTAACCATCATCGCTGTATTCTTTTGGCACACGCGCCTATAATTTTTCCTTTTACCGTTAAAGTGTCGGCCACCTCTTTGGCCTTTCCTGATAGTAATAGTTCCTTACAGTCAATGTCATTTTAACCACCTCCAAATAAATTTTCTACCTTATTTCAATCACAGCTTATGTGAAAATACTTTTCTTTAATATCTGATGAGAAAAAAAAAATTTCCATTTTTCCATAAGTTATCCCCTCAGTCTTTAGAGGTTAATCACTGTCATGACTGACTCTCAATCATAATTAGAACATCTTTTATCTTAAGTCCTAATTGCCCTGAACAATTTCGACCATTACTGGTTCGATCCATACTTTCTCGTGGTTTAACACGTGCCCCATTTGGCATCATTATAATTACGTCATATTTCCTTTATCCACATTTCTATTCTTGAGAATTTTGAATATTACCTTTTTCCTTATAAAACCTCTAAGGTTATCCTTCAATCGTTCCTCCTGTATTCCCTAGATACAGGGCATATCACAATACCATTTACTAATAGTAGAACCATTGTCTATATACTTCTGCAAAATTTCTCCACTGATTCTTAAAGGTTGTTGTTACCTTAACCCTTTCCCAATCATACTGTCAAAACTCATACTATCCCTATCAAGGGTGAAATGCCAACCTTTATGCATTCCCCTGGGATTCGTTTTAAGTTACCGATGTTCTATCCTTAATTCCACCTTTAAAAAGGTACAAGCATCCTTCCATGGATAAATAAAGTCATATATCCCTGATATGGGTATCTTATTCAATCATTCCCACCTCGATAGTAAATGCCTAATTTCACAATAACATCTGTATACAAAATGAGGTTAATCAAAATGGCCTCCAAAAGATAACAACGGTTATCCGCTTTTCTTGCCTAATCTGGTAACGATAACATGGATGTTCTGGAAGATATTGGTCGTGTTCAACGTGAACTTCTTCTTAATAATTCCTTATTTACTTTTGTTGTTTATCTCAACAGTCACCTCAATGTTGGGATATCTTTCATATCTGGCGTCTCCCTTTCTGGGTATCATGCCACCGGTCTTACACTTCACCTTCTTGAAGGTCACTTCCTTCATCCAATTTTCTTAATTTCTTACTTTCTTATCCCCTTAGTCTATCCGCGTCTCATTATTTATCCTTCGAATTATCTCAAGGTTTCCTCGAATCCTCCCAACTTACAGGGGATAAACTATATGCATCTCTTATGCCTTCAACCGTCAACTTTAACTCATGGTGAATCACCCTCATCCTGACGATCATATACTTTTCTATTTCTATTAATAGGAGTCTTTAGGGTTTCCTCATACCCAACTCCCTTATCATTCCTCAAACTCTGTTGCCTTTTTATTCCTTTCCACTTCAATTCCTTTTTATTTTCCTTTCTCTTATCATTATTTCACGAACCAACACAACATAAGCATTGATTTCAAATATCCCGTCATTCTGGATTCGTGTCTTCAGAACGAATCTTAACAACCTTTACAGCTTAGATTCATAATTCATCATACTCGTCTGCCTTTGTTCTGGCTCTAAAGCTTTTACACTATTCCATAACCTTGGGAATTACGATCCCGAAAACAATTGGCTGAACTTTAATCAGTTTATTATAATCTCTTGCTCCGTGCCTTCCTTGGCCTTTCACCAGCGGGTGGTCTCTCTCTTGGGAGGGTGAGTGATAAAAACAGTCTTTTGTGATTCGTCAATCATTTAGAATCTCAAATGATTCCTATATTTCCTTTAGCCAGGCTCTTGCCTCGACTAGGTCAACCTGTTCCTTGGAACTCTGAGAGCTTAACGATTTAAAGGTCATGAAAGAATTTCCCACCGCACTGTCTCCTCAGGGTGGTGGTTGGGGATAATAGTCTAAGTTCTGTCTAGACAGGTCCATGAATTGCCGTATAGGGGTACCATCTCGGGTCTCCTTTCCTTACTCGACTTTTTGTTTCCTTAGTATGAAATGTTTCATCCTACTCCCCATAATTGGGGTCATCTTTTAATTTAAAATCCTCATTTTCCACTCCATTATGTCATGGGTTCCTTCTATCTTGATGGCGACCTCCCTGACTATCACGTTCAGGGTTTGCTCTAAATCTTATTCCTCCAACTAGCTTTCATCTAAGATCTCATCTTTAAGCTCTTGAACATTTGGAACCCAAATTCTGTAGGAATACCTCATTATTCCCTTCTCATTCTTCTCGGTATTAACCTCTTATCTATTTGTTGGCTCTCTGCCTTCATTCATAACTTTTTCTGGCACAATATGATCTTTTCCAATAATTC